>NC_060142.1:423667719-424867719 GCF_021461385.2 Schistocerca piceifrons | reverse complement strand
TTTACTTGGTATGAAAGCTGATTAACTGAAATTATTCTACACTAGGAAGCAATTTACATTGTGCAAGGAAAATTTTATCGCGTCCAAGACGAAGGAACAGAAAAAAGTCGCATATGGGAAGTGGCTGCCAAACTAATTTTCGTTAGAGCACGAGGGTTCTAAAAGTACAGCTGTTTAAGAAAGAGTACAACTGAAAAACGCGTCCGTAAATCGTACTCAATGTTATGAAATTGTAAGAGCCACAACAGTCGATCTGCGTGTAACAAAAGTTAACATTCACAAAATAAAATTTTTATAACATTTTTTGAGCATCTATAACATTTTCACTAATTTTAATGTGGAATATTGTTCATTATAATCACATTGGAATTCAAAAATACTTAACTAACATAATTTTACAATCAATACAAACTAATTCAGTAAATGCTAACGTGGTTCGGTCGAATCTTAAGTTTAACCAGTGTCCCTTGGTAAAGTTTGGAAATCTATGCTCATAATCAGAAAATCCAAACCACACTACTGGCCATTAAAACTGCTACACCACGAAGATGACGTGCCACAGACGCGAAATTTAACCGACAGGAGGAAGATGCTGTGATATGCAAATGATTAGCTTTGCAGAGCACTCACGCAAGGTTGGCGCCGGTGGCGACACCTACAACGTGCTGACATGAGGAAAGTTTCCAACCGATTTCTCATACACAAACAGCAGTTGACCGGCATTGCCTGGTGAAACGTTGTTGGGATGTCTCGTGTAAGGAGGAGAAATGCTTACCATCACGTTTCCGACTTTGATAAGGGTCGTATTGCAGCCTATCGCGACTGCGGCTTATCGTATCGCGACATTGCTGCTCGCGTTGGTCGAGATCCAATGACTGTTAGCAGAATATGGAATCGGTGGGTTCAGGAGTGTAATAGGAAACGCCGTGCTGGATCCCAACGCCCTGTATCAGTAGCAGTCGAGATGACAGGCATCTTATCCACAAGGCTGTAACGGATCGTGCAGCCACGTCTGGATCCCTGAGTGAACAGATGGGGACGTTTTCAAGACATCAACCATCTGCACGAACAGTTCGACGACGTTTGCAGCAGCATGGACTATCAGCTCGGAGACCATGGCTGCGGTTACCCTTGACGCTGCATCACAGACACGAGAGCCTGCGATGGTGTACTCAGTGACGAACCTGGGTGCGCGTCATTTTTTCGGATGAATCCAGATTCTGTTTAGAGCATCATGATGGTCGCATCCGTGTTTGGCGACATCGCGGTGAACGCACATTGGAAGCGTGTATTCGTCATCGCCATACTGGCGTATCACCCGGCGTGATGGTATGAGGTGCCATTGGTTACACGTCTCGATGACCTCTTGTTCGCATTGGCGGCTCTTTGAACAGTGGACGTTACATTTCAGATGTGTTACGACCCGTGGCTCTACCCTTCCTTCGATCCCTGCGAAACCCTACATTTCAGCAGGATAACGCACGACCGCATGTTGCAGTCCTGCACGGGCCTTTCTGGACACAGAAAATGTTCGACTGCTGCCCTGGCCAGCACATTCTCCAGATCTCTCACCAACTGGAAACGTCTGGTCAATGGTGGCCGAGCAATTGGTTCGTCACAATACGCCAGTCACTACTCTTGATGAACTGTGGTATCGTGTTGAAGCTGCATTGGCAGCTGTACCTGTACACGCCATCCAAGCTCTGTTTGACACACTGCGCAGGCGTATCAAAGCCGTTATTACGGCCAGAGGTGGTTGTTCTGGGTACTGATTTCTCAGGATCTATGCACCCACATTGTGTGAAAACGTAATCACATGTCAGTTCTAGTGTAATATATTTGTTCAATGAATACCCGTTTATCATCTGCATTTCTTCTTGGTGTAGCAATTTTAATGGCCAGTAGTGTATTACCACATCATGATAGTAAATGTTAGGTTTTGCTGGTAAATTCTAGGATTTACCAATCATCTTATTTTTACATCAACATATACATAGACAAGACTGCGTGTTTTGTTGTTGACTTTTAGTCTGACCAGACCAATATGGGCCTACATACCCATATCCAGCGGTCATGTAATTTACTATTGCGGCCTCATAAACTTTCAGTAGATTTATCTGAGAAATTTACTTTGTTTTTCTATTGGTTACCAGTCGGTAACGAAAAGCACACTTCCTGATCTGTAATGCGAATAGAATGTGCTAAAACTAATTAAAAGTTGAACCAGAATTTCCAGCGGGCTGCATTCAGCCCTTGTGAGGTCAATTGAGGAGCTACTTGATTCAGAAGTAGCGGTTCCGGGCACGAAAACTGACAAAGACCGGGAGAACGGTGTGCTGACCACACTCCCCTTCATATCCGCACCCAGTTGGCTGAGGATGACACGGAGGTCGGTCAGTACCGTTAGGTCTTCCGAGACTTGTTCGGACGGTGTTTAGTTTTCTTACAATTTTCAAGTAAATCTGCGGAAACTCTATGAAGGCATAATAGTAAATTATACGACCGCTGAAGATGGGCATGTATCCCGATACTAGTCCGGCCATAATAAAAATCAAGAATAAAACACAGTGCCTTGTCTGTGTATATTCATGTAGTGTCATTCACCAACTGTAAGTATTAACCTAAGACAAACATTCAGATGATGTGTTCTTGTCTTAGTGTTCTACGTGTGTATACAATGTGGTCCATTGGTTGGCCCGCTAGATGGCGCTGTCATAGGTCAAACGGATATCATCGGCGTTTTTTAAAATAGGAACCCCCATTTTTTATAACATGTTCGTGTAGTACGTAAAGAAATACGAATATTTTAAATGGACTACTTTTTTCGTTTTGTGATAGATGCCGTTGTAATAGTCACAAACATATAGCTCACAATTTTAGACGAACAGTTGGTAACAGGTAGGATTTAAAATTGAAATACAGAACGTAGGTACGTTTGAACATTTTATCATCCATCATGTTGGAAGTACATCGCCATTCTGTCATGCAGTGAAACCTCTTGTAGTAACATCGATAGAACATCACGTAGAAAATCAGCATACATTGCACCATTTAGAATTCCGTCGATAAAATGGGGGCCAGTTATCCTTACTCCCATAATGCCGCACCATACATTAACCCGCCAAGGTCGCTGATGTTCCACTTGTCGCAGCCATCGTGGATTTTCCGTTGCCCAATAGTGCATATTATGCCGGTTTACGTTACCGCTGTTGGTGAATAACGCTTCGTCGCTAAAAAGAACGCGTGCAAAACATATGCCTTCGTCCATTAATTTCTTTTGTGCCCAGTGGCAGAACTGTACATGACGTTCAGAGTCGTCGCCATGCAATTCCTGGTTAATAGAAATATGGTACGGGTGCAATGGATGTTGATGTAGCATTCTCAACACCGACGTTTTGAGATTCCCGATTCTCGCGCAGTTTGTCTGCTACTCTTATGCGGATTAGCCGCGACAGCAGCTAAAAGCCTACTTGGACGTCATAATTTGTTGCAGGTCGTGGTTAACGTTTCACGTGTGGCTGAACGCTTCCTGTTTCCTTAAATAACGTAACTATCCGGCGAACGGGCCGGACACTTGGATGATGCCGTCCAGGATACCGAGCATGCCCGTTGGGTATTATGATCACAATAGCCGTACATCAACACGATATACAACTTTTCCGCAATTGGTAAACGGTCCATTTTAACACAGGTAATGTATCACGAAGCAAATACCGTCCGCACTGGCGCAATGTTGCGTGATATCACGTACTTATACGTTTGTAACTATTACAGCGCCATCTATCACAAAGCAAAGAAGTGGTCCAACTAAAACATTCATATTTCTTAACGTACTCCACGAATATGTAATAAAAATGGGGGTTACTATTTTTAAAAAGTGCAGTTGATATCCCTTTGACCTATCGCAGCGCCATCTAGCGGGCCAAATGGTTCAAATGGCTCTGAGCACTATGGGACTCAACTGCTGAGGTCATTAGTCCCCTAGAACTAAGAACTAATTAAACCTAACTAACCTAAGCACATCACAAACATCCATGCCCGAGGCAGGATTCGAACCTGCGACCGTAGCGGTCTTGCGGTTCCAGACTGCAGCGCCTTTAACCGCACGGCCACTTCGGCCGGCTAGCGGGTCAACCATAGCGCCATCTGGTTTCCCCCTTCAAGCTAGACGAGTTTCGTTCTTTGTTGTTTTTTCGTTTGATGCTTATTTCGTGAGATATTTGGCCCGGTCACTATCAATGGACCACCCTGTATTCGCCTCGTAGGCGTGAGTACAAAATATTAATGTCCCTAAGCAGTGAAAGCCAAAGAAAAAAAAAATTTGCATGCGCGTATCATGCAGACCAAAAGTGCTATACACACTCGAACAATGCAAGATGACTTAAGTGAAATTCAACTCCCTTACGACTTTATGGACGTTAATATAATACTAGACTAAGTCACCTGAAGTTGCCAAACTGCTGCCGAAGTACAGTATAATTATTAAATAGGGACGAAAAAAATTTCATTCCTTCGTTAATCGGTTGATAAGTAACCGAATGTTCTTTCCTTTTAACGAACAAATTAGTATAAATCCTATGGATGCAACACAAAACAACCATCACCGACAATTTGTTATTAGCCAATGCGAGCTGTTTGCGCAGAGCCATAACACCCATCAAGTCGTTTTCCACAAGTATTCGCTGTGATAGGCTGTCGCCGAAATTTATCAGACGGCTGCCGATTTTCTGATAAGCCGTACACCGTAGATTAAGTAGCCCGATTTGGAAACTACAGAGGCGATACGGAATGCATCAGCCAGTTGCCGGTTTACAAGTGTTTTCCAACGCTCCTGTCGCAATGTGGAGAACGCCTATCAGGTAATAACCACTTCGCAAAGGAAACATGTGTTCACAAGTCATTACACTGGACTTCTTGGTAAAGCAGCAGATACAAATCTTTGACGCTCGCTCGGAAGAGTACGTAAGGCCATTATCGGGCTGATAAGAAACTCTGCTATCTCTGTCACCAGCAAAAAGAACGCTGATTCGTTGTCTGAAAGTAATCGTTCGAGGAAGTGACAAAGATTATCATTGTTTTGACTCCCATTCTGTGCTTGGGTTGCATCATACTTCACAGTGTTTCCCAATCAAAAAAGATTTTTTTTTTAACTAGAAGTAAACTTAGAACGTGACTGTGACCTACGAACATTGTCAATGACATTTTATTGTCCTGCATGACTTTTCTGCCTATGCTGACATAACGTTTTGCAACACGTATGACCAGTATATTAATAATAAATTCACAATGGAATGTGAGTGCAGTAATCCATATTTAAAAAACTGAGATGTCATATATATCATTTTTCTATTTGGTGGTAAAGCGTGTTCCATCTATGGTTACATTGCACACAAAACACACTTGGGATCAAACACATTATATTAATCAATTAACTACAGATACTGCTCAAGTATATGTCAATTAACATATACACACGTAGAAACTAAACAGGTATCAAATGAAATAATTAGCAGTTAACAACAGCTGTGAGATCTGTATAAATATTGTCAGTTGTATAGAATCCTACTTATGATGTATCCATGTATCAAGATATAAACAAGAAAAAACACTATATGTTGTCAGATACTCATTGACTTGATCAGAGAGAAATAGGAGACGAATAACTCTGGAATCCCAATCTTTAAAACTGGTGGAAATATATATATATATATATATATATATATATATATATATATATATATATATATATATATATATATATATCTTACTTGTGCTATGACATCACAGTAGCTTCTATAACATATTTAGCTGATGATATTTTATACAAACCCAACAGCTATTCTTATGTACAAATTATTTTATTTGACTACTATGTCATGTTTAGTTGTATGTACGTTAACTCAAGTACATCTGACTAATATCTGTAGTTATCTGATGAATTTAATGTAATGCAATCACAGGTGTGCTTCGTGTTCATTGGTATTTGATGATGTAACGAAATTGTCTTTAATTCGATTGTACATATTTGAGATAAACAACAAAACAAAATACAGTAATGAAAAAAATAACGCAACTCCAAAAATAATCAATGTAGAGTAATGAAATTACGGGAATACGTTTTTCTAAGTAACATATTTAAATACTTAACATTGCAAGATCAGACGTTAATGTAAGCGCCAGATGTTGTTGTTGTGGTCTTCAGTCCAGAGACTGGTTTGATGCAGCTCTCCATGCTACCCTATCCTGTGCAGGCTTCTTCATCTCCGAGTAACTATTGTAACCTACATCCTTCTGAATCTGCTTAGTGTATTCATCTCTTGGTCTCCCTCTACGATTATTACCCTCCACGCTTCCCTCCGTCAGTAAATTGGTGACCCCTTGATGCCGCAGAACGTGTCCCATCAACCGATCCCTTCTTCTAGTCAAGTTGTGCCAAAAATTCCTCTTCTCCCCGATACTATTCAATACCTCCTCATTAGTTACGTGGTCTACCCATCTAATCTTCAGCATTCTTCTGTAGCACCACGTTTCGAAAGTTTCTATTCTCTTCTTGTCTACACTATTTATCGTCCATTTTTCACCTCCATACATGGCTACACTTCATAAAAATACTTTTAGAAAAGAATTCCTGATACTTAAATCTATACTCAATGTTAACAAATTTCTCTTCTTCAGATACAATTTTCTTGCCATTGCTAGTCTACATTTTATATCCTCTCTACTTCGACAATCATCAGTTATTTTTCTCTCCAAACATCAGAACTCCTCTACTACTTTAAGTGTCTCATCTCCTAATCTAATTCCCTTAGCATCGCCTGATTTAATTAGACTACATTCCATTACCTCGTTTCCTTTTGTTGATGTTCATCTTATATCCGCCTTTCAAGATACTGTCCATTCCGATCAACTGCTCTTCCAAGTCCTTTGCTGTCTCTGACAGAATAACAATGTCATGGGCAAACCTCAAAATTTTTATTTCTTCTCCATGGATTTTAATTCGTACTCCAAATTTTTCTTTTGTTTCCTTCACTGCTTGCTCAATAAACATACTGAATAACATCGGGGATAGGCTACAACCCTGTCTCGCTCCCTTCCCGACCGCTGCTTCCCTTTCATGCCCCTCGATTCTTATAACTGCCATCTGGTTCTTGTACAAATTGTAAATAGCCTTTCGCTCCCCCTATATGAATCCTGCCACCTTTGGAATTTGAAAGAGAGTATTCCAGTCAAACTTGTCAAAAGCTTTTTCTAAGTCTACAAATGCTAGAAACGTATGTTTGCCGTTCCTTAACCTATCTTCTAAGGTAAGTCTACATCTACATCTACGTTTATACTCCGCAAGCCACCCAACGGTGTGTAGGTGTCGTAGGGTCAGTATTGCCTCACGTGTTTCAACATTTCTACGGATCCGAACTGATCTTCCCCAATGTCGGCTTCTACCAGTTTTTCCATTCGTCTGTAAAGACTCTGTGGGCAGCAGGACGAAGCTGGAGCTGTACCTTAATGCAAATAAATTAAAAATGACTTGTGTGAGTACGTAAGAGAAAAGTGGACTTGTACCACTATTGAAATAAGCCCTTCATATATTCATAAAATTACAGATACCGGTATGTGTCAAACTAATGTTAAATATTTCGTAGAATAGTGATACATGGTCTCGTATATGATGACTTTTTCTGACTATGTGAAATGCGCAGGTATCGGTCGTATGAAAACTTGCTATTTCATGTTCCTCTTCCATTCGCAAGACTATGACGCCTGTAGATATATAGCCCCAAGTTGATACTGGGTGCTTAAATTCCGGACCATGTTTGATATGGTTCCGTTCTTTCACCTAGGAAGCAAAATTCGCAGTTTTGGGATACTGAATTGATGGTATTTTTATCAGGAGGAGGTCAGCACGGCGTCATAAGTGGAAAGATATCCAAGGATGTGAAAGGCGTGCGGAAACTTGGTAGGACGACAAAATTGTATATACAGGCTGTAACTAAATTCCTACTACAGGCTTTGAGGACAGGTTCCTTACACCAAAGTAAGAAAAAAGTGGCTTTTAAATATGGGGTTTAAAATGCATACCGCAAGTGTTATGAGCATTTTTTCATCTTCGATACCGTGAAACACATTTCTTCTAATGAACAGGTGCTCATCAATCTTAAGATATGCTTTTTAGAGGCCATGTTTAATAGACATTCTTTCTTGTTTTAGTCCATACTATTTCCTTCCAAAATATGGAAAGCAAGGAGCTTGCTGTGGAAGACATGTGTTTCACAGTATCTGAGATGAAGAACTGCTCACAATTCTTCAGGCATGCATTTTAGAGCCCATGTTTAGACTTTTTTTTCTTGTTTTGGTGTAAGGAACCTGTCCTCAAAGACTGTGAAGGGAATTTACTTACACCCTGTGTATAAAGCCGAATCATTACAAACTCTTCTCAGAATCAAAACAGACTGACAACTCATGCGAAGCGTAATCAAATGTAATGTAATAAAAGTAAACGGAAGAAAAAGACTCGATACTTCAATTTTTACATCATTGTCGATCAATAAATGGAATTATTATTACTTAGACCAGTCAAATATTTCGACAAGAAGGTATTTAAAATGGACAGGACTACACTCGGTTTGGGTAAGGTATACCGCAAAGTGGGATTCGTTGGGAGAAAACTGAGGAAGTATGACGAAGCGGAGAAAGTCAGGAAATAGCACCACCAGTAACAGTAAAACATAAAGCAATTAATCCTGATGTCAATTAACTTTATGCTAGCTGTCTTTCCGCAGTAACACCGGGTCCCGGCAGATCACCGAAGTTAAGCGCTGTCGGGCTCGGCTATAACTTGGGTGGGTGAGCGTCTGGGTCTATCGGTCGTTGTTGGCAAGCCGGTGCTCTCAGTCCTTGTGAGGTCAGTTGAGGAGCTACCTGGGTAAGAAGTTGCAGCTCTGGTCACGAAAACTGACAATGTCAGGGAAAGCGGTACACTGACCACATGCCCCGCTATACATCCGCATCCAGTAGGGCGTATGGTCTGAGGATGACACGACGGTCGGTCGGTACCGTTGGCCTTCTCAGATCTGTTCGGGTTTTATTGTAACGTTTTTACCCGATTGACAACCTCATTTACAGAAATTGCTAAAAAGTTTTTGGTTTTTTGTCATTCAATGTCTTTACCAATCAATGACAGTATTTTTATTCATCCAAACTATCAAAACAGTTTGAAAGCAAAACAGTGGAATATTCGAAACACAACAGTGTTGACGTCGTGCACACTTTCACAATGCTTTCTTGTCTTTCTTAGATGGGCTCACGGAGCACCTTTTCCTCTGTGATTTAGTTGCAGAGATTCACTGGGAACATGGAATGTTCCTGATGTCTCGGTGGGGTTCATTCTTAGAATAACAGAAAACGAATTTCGGATATTTTTTCTCAAAAATGGGGAATCCGACCTTCTTTTCATATGATTACTAACGGCTTGAGTTCCTAGGTGAATGAGGAATTTTCTCCGAGTCACATCATCAGCATCCACTTTCTTATGGTACAAATCGAAAGAATTTACGTCCGCTGTATCTATCATAGTGTAGAAGATTGCCATAGGCCGTCGTCGTCTTCTTTTGAAATTTGTGTAGTTATTCACCATTTTATCAGGTACATCAACCTGACCTTTGTTCTTTCCTAGTCATGGATTATTTCAGGCTCACGATAAACCCCACACTCGCCATGCTGCATTGTCGATATCTTGTTGACAACCTTGTTCTTCTGTGGGATGTAGGCAGTTATTGTTACAGAGCCAGAGTATTCGTAGGTAGTAGAAGAAACATTTCTGCCCTTCGTTATGAAAAATCTTATGGTAGCTCAGTCTTGTTCTTCCTCATAGTCCCAATATAAATCAAATCACGCCTCGACAGCTCATTGAACAGCTCCACACTTGAGAACCAGTTGCTCCCAGTCACATTTCTATTACTTTGACTAATTCAACCAACCGCATGACATGTGCTGTTGGCATGAGTACAGGCTCATTTTCCAGAATATATCTTCCCATTAAAATAGCAATCATTTTGGCATCAGCTAGAATACATACTTTAATTCCACATTTCCTTGGTTTGGATGGAGTGTACATCCTAAGTGAACATCTACCAGGGAAACCAACAAGCATTTGGCCGATAGTGACATATGCTCCGAGTGAACATAATTATTGGCTAGCTATTATTAATGAATTGAATAGCCAAGAGAGGTGGTACAGTTTCTCTATGAGTTATCTGGTGTCACAGGTTGCTGAATCATTAAAACGAGAAAACATAATAAAAATAGTGGTCGTCGCAAGGGTATAGGTTTCCTAAAAAGCATTCTATCACTGCCGTTGCTAGCCTAGAACCATCCACATCCTCACTGTCTGATTTAAAGGGTCCAGCCGGCCGCGGTGGCCGTGCGGTTCTAGGTGCTTCAGTGCGGAACCGCGGGACTGCTTCGGTCGCAGGTTCGAATCCTGCCTCGGGCATGGATGTGTGTGATGTCCTTAGGTTAGTTAGGTGTAAGTAGTTCTAAGTTCTAGGGGACTGATGACCTAAGATGTTAAGTCCCATAGTGCTCAAAGCCATTTTTAAAGGGTCCACAAAAATAACAAAGACTCATGATGGCCGTCATTTCCATATTGTCAGTTATTTTTGAAAAAATAATTTCTTTTTTCTCAGCTGCCAATGATATAATCTTTTCATTGATTCCGAATACCATCTCTGCAATCATTTCATCCTTGAGAAGTTAGAGTAGTCTTTTTATTTACCTTCCTACCTGGACCATGTACTCCATGGAAATGAATTGGAGCACTAACGTTGATTTTTGGGGTTTCTTCTACGTATGCAGGGTGTTCTTGACCACTTGAATCTGTTCCTCCCATAGAAATGATTACTTCCAGATTGTCTATCATCACTGTCGTCATCACCAGTGTCATCACTCTCAGTTTCAAGTTCACTAGTTTCAGAACCGCTGTCACTTCCCCTTATGTCATCGATATCACTGTCCAGTGGTTCGTTCAGAGTATGCGTAATATATTTCTTGTCCATTTTTATTAAGTATGGGAGCACAAATTTAAAATATTGAAAACGATGCCAAGAAAAAGCAACTTTCACTAAAGGTACACCTGGGTCCTTGGGAGACGGTAACCTCTATGCAGGCTATTTTACAGTGTTTTAACGATTTCAGATTGGAATAACGCACGATAAAAACAAGAAACAGCGTTAGTGGTTCCGTCTATTACTATTTCGGAATGTCAAGTTTCATCCCATAAACAGATCAGTAATAATATCGTACTGGTCGAACCAGCATCGCTCGTTCGCGTTGGAATGCTGTTTTCGGTATAGCGAATCTGTGGTGCGAGTGCAACGTGCCTTTCGTAAGCATTTCAAATTTCTGACACTATATCCAATTCCAGCTCGTGGAACAATATTGAATTGGGTAAGAAACTTCCGTGCAACTGGCAGTGCCTCTATTCGAAAGTCAACAAGTCCTCGGAAAACCGGCCGAACTCCCGAGAACATCGAAAGCGTGCGTGGCAGTTTACAAGCAAGCGCTCGTCTTTAGTTACGAAAGCGTTCCAAAAAGACGGCGCGACATGCCACACATCCAACAAGATCTTGGAAGTTCTCCGTGAAGTGTTTGGTAACCGCATACCTCCCAAACGCGTATATGTCGAATGGCCACTTGGCTCGCCTGATTTAACTGTGCCAGACTTTTACATACGAGGTTATTAGATGGCGAGAATGTACCCCGAGCGGCCGAGAAGCCGGAAAATTCACGAAGAAATATCGGGGATTCCTCCAGTAGTTACGAAATTTTGTGTCCAAAAAGTGGGTGGTTGTGTAGCAGCGAATTAGCGCCATTTGATCGATGCGGTATTTCATAAGTAAACATGAATAAATGTTGTACCTTGCGTAATATGTTCAACTTTGTTTCGCGATTAGTTTTTGTGTTCCTCAAATCTGAAATCGTTAGAACACTGTGAAACACCCCGTAGAAACAAAACTAGAAAAGACAAACCTGAAACGAAGTTGTGGCTCATAGCCAATTTAATGCTAGGGTATTGAAGGTAGAGGCAGGACAGTGCTGCCACACATATTGCGGCGATGGAAGAAAGAAGTTTCCCTAGGGTCCTTAGGTCGCAGATGAACCAGTTACAGATTAAAGGAACAGTTACGAAGTACCGGCAGCATCCATTACAGATAAAATTAATAAATAAAGCTATGTATAAAGTGATTGGTTGCTGTATTTCTTCCAGTAAGATCCATCTTCGATCGTACAACGTCTTTAGCGCTTGTTGTTGTTTTTGTTGTTGTCTTCAATCCATAGACTGGTTTGATGCAGTTCTCCGTGCTACCCAGTCCTGTGCAAGCCTCTTCATCGCCGAATGACAGCTGCAATCTACATCCTTCGGAATCACTTACTGTATTCATCTCTTGGTCTCCGTCTAAAATTTTTACCTCCCACACTGCCCTCCAGTACTAAAATGGCGACCCCTTGATGTCTCATAATGTGACCTATCAGCCGATACCTCAATTCAGTAAAGTTGTGCCACCAATTTCTTGTCTGCCCCATTTTATTCAGTGCTTCCTCATTAGTTATCTTGTCTACCCTTGCAATCTTCAGCATTCTGCTATAGCACCAGATTTCCAAAGCTTCTATTCTCTTCTTGTCTAAACTGTTTATTGTCCATGTTCCACTTCCATACATGACTACACTCCATCTACATCTACATATATATTCCGCTAGCCACCAAGCGGTGTGTGGCGGAGGGCACAATTCTCGCCAAAGTCATATTTCCCCTCCCCCCCCCCCCCTCCCCACTGTTCTACTCGCGGAACACACGAGGGGAAAACGACAGTCTGAAAGCCTCAGTACGAGCTCTAATTTCCCTTATCTTTGAATGGTGATCATTGCGCGATTTGAAAGTTGGTGGTAATAATATATGCTCTACATCCTCGGCGAAGATCCGATTTTGGAATTCAGTGAGCAGCCCCTTCCGTTTAGCGCGTCGGCTATCTGTAAGTGTATCCCACTTCAAACTTTCTATGAGATTTGTAACGCTCTTGCGATGGCTGAATGTACCAGTCACGAATCTTGCCGCTCTTCTTTGGACTTTTTCAATCTCTTGAATGAGACCCAACTGGTAAGGGCCCCATACAGACGAACAATACTCTAAGACTTGACGAACTAAGTATTATAAGTAATTTCTTTTATTGAAGGACTGCATCGCTTCAGGATTGTACCAATAAACCGCAATCTAGAGTTCGCCTTGTCCGTTACTTGCGTAATCTGATCATTCCATTTGAGATCATTTCGAATAGTCACACCCAGATACTTGACGTATGTTACCGCTTCCAAAGACTGGGCATTTATTTTGTACTCGTACATTAATGGGGATTTTCGCCTTGTTATACGCAGTAGGTTACACTTACTAATACTGAGAGATAACTGCCAGTCATTACACCACGCATTTGTTTTCTGCAAATCCTCATTTATTGGTTCACAACTTTCGTGTTTTACTACTTTCCTGTAGACTACAGCATCATCGGCAAACAGTCTAATGCCATGGTAAATACCATCAACCAGATCGTTCATATAAATCGTAAAAAGCAGCGGACCTATTACGCTCCCCTGGGGCACACCTAAAGTTACGCTTGTTTCTGTTGAAGTCACCCCGTTCAGGACGACATACTACTTTTTGTCTGTTAGTAAACTTTCTATCCAACCGCATATGTCTTCAGATAGACCGCATGAGCACACTTTTTTGGTGCAAGCGACAGTGCGGAACTGAGTCGAACGCCTTTCGACAGTTGAGATTACATCTACGAACTATCCATCGTCTACAAACTATCCATCCATAGAACTAGTTTTAGAACAGACTTCCTGACACTAAAATCTAGACTGAATTTTAACAAATTCCTCTTCTTCAAAAACGCTTTTTTTGCCGTTGACATCTACATTTAATATTCTCTCTACTTCGGTCATCATCAGTTATTTTTCTGTCCAAACAGCAAAACCTATCTACTACTCTAAGCGTCTCGTTTCCTAATATAATTCCCTCACCCTCACCTGATTTAATTCCAGTACATTCCATTATCCTAATTTTGCTTTTGTTGCTGCTCATCTTATATCCTCCTTTCAAGACAATGTCTATTCCGTTCAACTGTTCTTTCAAGTCTTTTACTGTCTCTGACAGAATTTCAATGTCATCCATCAACCTCAAGATTTTTATTTCTTCTCCCTGAACTTTAATTTGATACTCCAAATTTTTCAGTGGTTTCCTGTACTGCTTGCACAATAGACAGATTGAATAACATAGAGGATAGACTACAACCCTGTCTCACTCCCTTCTCAACCATTACTTCCATTTCATGCCCCTCGACTCTTATAACTTCCGTCTGATTTCTAATCAAGTTGTAAACAGCCTTTCTATCTCTGTATTTTACCACTGCGACTTTTAGAATTTCGAAGAGAGTGTTCAAGTCAACATTAACAAAAGCTGACTCTAAGTCTACAAATTCTATAAACGTAGGTTTGTCTTTCCTTAGCCTAACTTCTAAGACAAGTCGTAGGGTCAGTAGTGCCTCGCGTGTTTCTACATTTCTCCGAAATCCCAACTGATCTTCCCTGAGGTCGGCTTCCATCAGTTTTTCCGTTCTGCTGTAAAGAATTCGTGTTAGTATTTTGGAACCACGATTTATTAAACTGTTAGTTTTACAGTATGCACACCTGTCAGCATCTGCTTTCTTTGGAACTGAAATTATTCCATTCTTTCTGAAACCCGAGAGTTTTTCCCTGTGTTGTATATCTTGCGCCACAAATGGAATAGCTTACTCATGGCTGGCTCTTCCTAGGGTACCAGCAGTTCTGAGGGGACGTCATATACTCCAGGGGCATTGTTTCGCCTTACGTTTTTCAGTGCTATGTCAAATTCTTCTCGCAGCATCTCAGCTCCTATCTCGCCTTCATCTACCTCCTCTTACTTTCTATAATATTACCTTCAAGTTCATCTCCGTTGTATAGACCATCTATATACTCCTCCCACATTTCAGCTTTCCCTTCTTTGCTTAGTGCTAGTTTTCCATCTGAGCTCTTGATGTTCGTACAGCTGCTTTTCTTTTCTCCAAAAGCCTCTTCAGTTTCCAAAAGCCTCTTCAGTTTTCCTGTAGGCGGTGTCTACTTTTCCCCTAGTAAAATACGATTCTAAATATTGACATTTGTCCTCTAGCCGTTCCTGCTTAGCCTGTTTGCACTTCCTGTCAATTCCATTCTTTAGACGTTTGTATTCCTTTTCATCTGCTTCATTTGGTTCAATTTTATGTTTTATCATTTAATCAATTAAATTAAATATCTCCTGTGTTATCTAATAATTTCATCTATGTCTTGTTTTTTACCTATTTGACCCTCTGCTGCCTTCACTATTTCATCTCTTAATGTTGTCCATTCGTCTTCTATTGTATTCCTTTCTCCTGCTCTAGTCAACCAGTGCCCAATACTTTCACCGAAAGTCTCCTCAACGAACCTTTGGTTCTTTCAGCTTATCCAGGTCCCATCTCCTTAATTTCCTATACAGTTCATTCACTTTTAATCTACAGTTTATAGCCAATAAATTGTGGTCAGAATCCACATCTGTCCCGGAAAATGCCTTGCAGTTTAAAATCTGGTTCTGAAATCTCTGTCTTGCCATTATGTAATCAATCTGAAACCTTACGGTGTGTTCAGGTCTATTCCACGTATGCAGCCTTCTTCAATGATGCTTAAATCAAATGTTAGTGATGATTAAATTATGCTCTGTGCAAAATTCTAGTGAGCGGTTTCTTCTTTCGTTCCTTTCCGTAGTCCATAAACATCCACTATTTTTCCTTCTCTTCCTTTTCATACTATCGAATTCCAGTCTCCCATCACATTAAAATTTTCGTGTCGCTTAACTATGTGAATAATTTCTTTTATCTCAGCGTACATTTCTTCACTCTCTTCATCATCAGCAGTGCTCGTTGGCATATAAACTTGTCCTACTGTGGTAGGTGTGGGCTTCGTGTTTGTCTTGGCTACGATATTGCTTTCACTATTCTGTTCAACCCTCTTCTGGATTACCCCGATTTGACTTTGTATTTATAACCCTGTATTCACCTGACCAGAAGCTCAGTTCTGATATATGAAAAGTGCACCCAGCGAAATATGCACCCAATCAGAAATCTGTGAAATTTTCACCCACTTTACCTAGAAACTAGCTGTTCACTACGACACAGCCTACGTGTACTCCAAGTCCTCGCTCGATCGCCCTTTCGGCCCCGGCCGAGCATCGTCGACACCGCCATGCAAATGACCAACGTGAATAAAATACCCTACTGCCGGAAAAAGAGAAACAGCACAACCAATTGTCTACATTCTCTACGTCATTCCTTCTTACATACACATATGACATTGGTTCTACTTGTCTTGCGCCGGCCGCGGTGGCCGAACGGTTCTGGGCGCTTCAGTCCGGAACCGCGCGACTGCTACGGTCGCAGGTTCGAATCCTGCCTCGGGCATGGATGTGTGTGATGTCCTTAGGTTAGTTAGGTTTAATTAGTTCCAAGTTCTAGGGGACTGATGACCTCAGATGTTAAGTCCCATAGTGCCCACAGCCATTTGAACCATCTACTTGTCTTAATGTTTATGTCCTAATTTTTCTTCTTTTACGATGGATGTCTACAGCCACATATACATGACTACTTTGCAATTCACATTTAAGTACCTGGCAGTGGATTCATCGAACCACCTCCACACTATTTCTCTACCGTTCCACTATCGAACAGTGGGCGGGGGAGACGAACATCTACGTCTTGTTGTAGGAGCTCTGATTTCTCTTATTTTATTACGATGATAATTTCTCTCTTTGCAGGCAGACGATAACAAACATTTTCGCAATCAGGAAGAAAGTTGGGGATTGAAAATTCGTGAAAATACCTCGCTGCAACGAAGAACTCCTTTGTTCTAAGGAAGTTCCTGCTCGCGTATCAAATCCGCGACACTCTCTCCCGTATTGCGCGATAACCCAAAACGAGCTTCCCTTCTTTGGACTTTTCCGATGTCCTCCGTCGAACCTATTTGACAAGGAGCCCATACCACACAACAATACACAAGCAGAGGTCGGGCAAGCTTAGTGTAGGGAGTCTCTTTAGTATACTTGTTGCGTCTTCTGTTCTGCCAACAAAACTCAGTCTATGGTGTGCCTTCCCCACAACATTATCGGTGTCTTCTTCCCAGCTAAAGTTGTTCGTAACTGTTATACTTAGATACTTAGTTCAAATGACTGCCTGTGGATTTGTGTGATTCATCGTGTAACCGAAATTTGACAGATTCCTTTTAGTACTCATGTAGATGACCTCAAACTTCTAATTGTTTTTGCCATTTTTCGCACTATACCGATATTTTCTGTAAATCATTTAGCAATTGGTTTTGATATTCTGATGGGTTTACAAGACGATAAATGTCAGCATAATCTACAAACAGTCTATTAGGGCTGCCCAGATTGTCTCCTAAATCATTTACATACTTTATTACAGCAGAGGGCCCATTAACACTTCTTTGGGGAACGCCAGACATCACTTCTGGTTTGCTCGATGACCGTTTATCAGTCACTACGAACAGTCACCATTCTGACAGTACATCACGAATCCCTGCGCACAACTGAAGCGATGCTCTATAAGCACGCAATTTAATTAGAAGTTGCTTGTGAGGAACGGCGTCAAAAACCTTTTGGAAATCTGGATATATGGAATCAATTTGAGATCCACTGTCACGAAGCTGAAAAAGGCTTTAATACGCAGTCACCAAAATGAAATAACACGACAGGATCAAGTTATTCGTGGACGCACATGTACAGATTCAGAACTGTTGTTATGGGCTTGCCGTCGCTGCCGGAATAGCTCAGCACATCGTCGTTGTGCTGTTTTTCCATTGCATTCCGTGAACCTATAGACGGCTGCATATCGGCCTATCTTTCATCAGTACCGTTGTGTATCGCTGTTAAAGTACAAACACTGCTGGAAAAAACAACACGAGATTGGAGAGAGCGGTACTGAATGCAAGCTTGAGGACCGAGAATAAAGTAGGCATTAGTGTTGCCATCAGTGTGTACAGTGAGTGAATGGAATAAGTTTGTTTCCAAAAAAAAATGGTTCAAATGGCTCTGAGCACTATGGGACTCAACTGCTGAGGTCATTAGTCCCCTAGAACTTAGAACTAGTTAAACCTAACTAACCTAAGGACATCACAAACATCCATGCCCGAGGCAGGATTCGAACCTGCGACCGTAGCGGTCTTGCGGTTCCAGACTGCAGCGCCTTCAACCGCACGGCCACTTCGGCCGGCTCTTGTTTCCAAAAAAGACACACACTGTATAATGTGGACGTTTTCACCACTGTGCAGATGTTTTCAGTGCAATATCGATACATGGGGTACGATATCAATCGAAGTGTAATTACTACGTAATCAACCGCCAGAGGCCAACGAGAATGTCCCTGGACAACCTGCAAAACTTTATAGGTGAAGTTCTGGTTCAGTCTGTGTATATGCAAAATGGCCTTTTCGTTAGGATGACAAGACATCTTATGGACAGTTGTTGTGGCGTTCAGTTCAAAGATTCGTTTGTTTTTTGTTTATTGTTTTTGTTATGGTTTTAGGGCACAAAACTGCTGCGGTCAATAGCGTCCGGTCTGTGGCTTAGGGAAAGGTAAAAAAAACCAAATTGGAAATCAGCGGCAATGGGAACGAAACTCAAAAAGTGGGGAAACTAAAAAACAGAAGGAAATCTTAGAAAACCACTATAGAAGGGGGATTGTTTTCCCTAAAAAGAGCTGTCCATGCTACCCTATCCTGTGCAAGCCTCCGAGTCACTACTGCAACCTACATCCCTCTGAATCTGCTATTTTATTCACCTCTTGGAGTCCCTCTACGATTTTTGCTCTCCACGCTTCCCTCTAGTACTAAATTGGTGATCCCATGATGCCTCAGAGCGTGTCCTACTAACCGATCTCTTCTTTTAGTCACGTTCTACTACAAATTTCTCTTCTGCCCAGTTCTGTTCAGTACATCCTCATTATTTACGTTATATACTCTCCTGATCTTCGGCATTCACAGCATGCACAGTACATGTACCATATGCTGGTCCATGGGTATAGACCATATTTTATTTCAAAGTAGTCTTTGTCACGAAGAAGATGGTTAAAATGGCTCTAAGCACTATGGGACTTAACATCTGCGGTCATCAGTCCCTTAGACTTAGAACTATTTAAACCTGATTAACCTAAGGTCACCGCTGCGCGGGATTAGCCGAGCGGTCTTAGGCGCTACAGTCATGGACTGTGCGGCTGGTCCCGGCGGAGGTTCGAGTCCTCCCTCGGGCGTGGGTGTGTGTGTTCGTCGTTAGGATAATTTAAGTTAAGTAGTGTGTAAGCCTAGGGACTGATGACCTTAGCAGTAAAGTGCCATGAGATTTCACACACATTTGAACATTTGAACGTACGGACATCACACGCATCAATGTCCGAGGCAGTATTCGCACCTGCGACCGTACCAGCAGCGTGGTTCCGGACTGAAGCGACTACAACCGCTCGGCTACAGCGTCCGGCCATGTAGGAGGGGTACGATTTTCAAAATCAGTATTTGTAAATCGGTTTTAATGATTTTAATTATTTTTTCTGAAGGTATGGTCACATGTAAATAAAAATGGTATTACTGGGTTCGACAGAAAATAAAAACAACTATATTCACTTCCGATTGTAAAAATTTTTCCCGCTCCTCTTCATCAGCACACCACGTAAATGTTCCTGTTCGCAGCCTAACTGGTCCGCCGAACCGTCCGACTGTGTGTGGGCACCGGCAACTGCTTTTTTTTTTTTTTTTTTTTTTTTTTTGGATCTCATTTTGTTCGTTATTGGTCGTTGTATTTGTTCGGGGCGGACGTCCCATGATGCTTCTTAAAGTTCATCGTTGATCCTTTCATTCAGTTTTATTTTTTTTATTTTAGAGAGTGCAGCTACCCTCTGAGCCACCGTGCCGTCCTGCTCGGCGGATCCTGCCTGCTTGCGCTGTCGGATTAGGGCGGGCCGGGGCGGGCCCTCGCCTCTTCTGCCTGACAGGCAAGTCGCGGAGTTGGGATGCGGGGATTAGTGGAACCACCCTCGACTTTTTTTGGGTGCAAATTTCATTGTGTGCAAATTTCCCTGAATGCAGGTTAAAGGACACCGCTCTGTTCCCCCTGCCACCGAATTTCAATCATTCCCACTACATCTTAATTCATCCTATTCCTCTTTGTAAATTTTATAGCCTAGCTGCCCGATTAAGGGATCTAACATTCCACGTTCCAATTCGTAGAACGCCTGTTTTGTTTCTCCTGAGAAGACATCCTCTAGAGTAGTCCCCGCGCGAAGATCCGAATGGGGAACTGTTTTAGCTCCGAAATATTTTACTCAAAAGGACGCCGTCATCATTCAACCACGGAGTAGACCTGCAGTTTCTCCTCGCTTTCAGGTTTTACGTACCGTATATTGTTTGCAAGCATCGCTAGTGGGGACAGCAGTTTGTCACCACAAAGGCTAACGATATCTGGGGAAGGGGTGCTGACAGTGAACGGTCCATATTTTACTCAAAAGGACGCCGTCATCATTCAACCACGGAGTAGATCTACAGTTTCTCCTCGCTTTCAGGTTTTACGGACCGTATATTGTTTGCAAGCATCGCTAGTGGGGACAGCAGTTTGTCACCACAAAGGCTAACGATATCTGGGGAAGGGGTGCTGACAGTGAACGGTCCTTAAGTGGCAGTCGAGGTGTGGCAGCAGTGTCCGCTTTCACCTCCCTGTTTGGCTCCGCACAAAAGGATTCGCAGGGAGACGGAGCGTGGGCGCCGGGCTCTGTTGTGACTGCTCGCCCCCACGGCTACCTGCGCCGCCGGCCGCCGCCTATCGCCGCATACCTGCCTGACCGCTCGCCCGTTGTCTTGTCAGCCTTAACGGTTCGGCAGCGGTATTCGTCTTCCCGGACAGGTAGTTGCCAGTTAAGATGCCACCGAAATGGATTCACTATCCGCCGTACAGCTAAAAAATTTTTAAGCCTATCTTGTGCGCTGCCGTTAAGTACGGGGTCGCTACAGCGTGCTTCCAGAAACGACATAAACTCTTTACACTGGACTTGAGGTGGCGCCGGCAAGGAGGCGGGCGCCACAATACTCATGTTCGAATCTCGATTACCAGTCGAATGATGTACAGATACAAAATTTGGGCCGCACAATTGAGAATTTTTTCGTGTCCGCGATATGTGGACATATACATATGCTATGTAATATACAGGGTGATTCAAAAAGAATACCACAACTTTAGGAATTTAAAACTCTGCAACGACAAAAGGCAGAGCTAAGCACTATGTGTCGGCGAATTAAGGGAGCTATAAAGTTTCATTTAGTATGAACGTGACTCGCCTAAGGTGAACGTTTTCTGTGCCATTTCCGCCAATAAAGTTTTTGGTCCCTTTTTCTTCGAAGCTGCTACTGTAACTGGACTACAGTCTCTGGGGATGTTAGAGAATTGGCTGTTCCCTCAGCTCGAACAAGAAGCACAACAATTCATATTTCAGCAGGATGGAGCGCCACCACATTGGCACTTATCTGTCCGTAACTACCTGAACGTCAACTACCCAAGGCGATGGATCGGCCGCCAGGCAGCCCGTGACAGAGCACTTCATCACTGGCCTCCAAGAAGCCCTGATCTTACCCCCTGCGATTTTTTCTTATGGGAGTATGTTAAGGATATGGTGTTTCGGCCACCTCTCCCAGCCACCATTGATGATTTGAAACGAGAAATAACAGCAGCTATCCAAACTGTTACGCCTGATATGCTACAGAGAGTGTGGAACGAGTTGGAGTATCGGGTTGATATTGCTCGTGTGTCTGGAGGGGGCCATATTGAACATCTCTGAACTTGTTTTTGAGTGAAAAGAAACCTTTTTAAATACTCTTTGTAATGATGTATAACAGAAGGTTATATTATGTTTCTTTCATTAAATACACATTTTTAAAGTTGTGGTATTCTTTTTGAATCACCCTGTATTATATAGCTGCAGTTGCCGAGAATTCGGCTCACTTGCCGTGGCTTGGCCTGCGTGCCATAGCGCTTAGAGAGGCTGCACATTTCCCCCACCGCCATGTGACGCTAAGCAGGGGTGAGGGGCCGGCCGCTGTGGCCGAGCGGTTCTAGGCGCTTCAGTCTGGAACCGCGCGACCACTACGGTCGCAGGTTCGAATCCTGCCTCGGGCATGGATGTGTGTCATGTCCTTAGGTTAGTTAGGTTTAAGTAGTTCTAAGTCTAGGGGACAGATGACTTCAGATGTTAAGTCCAATAGTGCTTAGAGCCATTTGAACCATTTTGATCCTGGAACGAGCTTAAGCTTCCGCCAGCACAGCTCTCATGTTATAAGGGGACACGCAAACCTCCTCAAAACAGTAAGGTGGATACAGCAATGTTACGTCCCTAAAATGAGTGTTCGGTGGAGCCTTACAGCTCAGCCTCCAGTCTATTGAAAGAACGTTACGGGTCAACGAAATCAAGGACATGGGTCATGGGTGCATATTAAGAGAATTAGGTCGGCGACCCACTTAGTAGGCGAAAAACAACGACACAAGTATTTGGTACGTAAGTGTAGAAGACGTGGTGGCGTGAAGTATGTGATCACCAAACATTTGAACAATTTGAGGGGTGAGGGGGAAAAGGGGTAACCAGCGAATGTGACGTATTTCAATGGCAATGTACTCGTACCACATACGACGTGATTTCATATTCCTCAACAACATAGATCACAAACGAAACAAATTTACAGTATTACCTAATTAATTTTGGCGTGCTGAAGACAGAATTTTTAACACTGTCAGCATGCAGACAGACAGAGACAATTTCACAGATTTTCTCACTGAAGTTGATACGTCATCGTGACTTATTTAGTCTGATAATCGAAAAGAAGCCTTTCACACACATATACTGATCGAAATATTTTATTGCATTTGCAAACTTATTATGGAGCCGTGGAAATTCTCCCTGAGGGAAGCAATAAAAAACGTCCCGGAAGATCTTTAAAATAGGAATTACATTATCAGTCAGTTACAACTTCACATGCACAGTCGCACTTTCAATTGAAACGGTAAACGGTCTAGAAAATAGTTCGAAAACATATATAAGATTAGCAGTGTCCTCAAAACGTTCAGAAAACTATCCTTGTATTACTTTCCAGGATACAATGTATTCTTCGTACCTCGCGTTTTTTTTAACACAAGTCTGAGCTTAGAAAGTGGACTGTGATTTTTGTCAGAAATTGTCCGTTTTAGAATGTCACTTTATTTTCAAATGGATCCGCATCAGATCAGAAATAGTTGGTTTTCATCTTGCAATATTTTAGCATGGTCAGTGTGCAGTCTAGTCTACTTAAAATGTGAGGTCTGTAATCCATTCCAGATGTTTTGATTTTCGTTCCTGCGCTCATTTTTTCCTTCCTGAATTCAACAATAGCAGGCTTTAAATCGAAAAATCGCTCCGTGACTTAACCAAGGTACTGTGCGGTAATATACTAAGTCTCTATACGCTTCGCACATTTCATTCGAAAAATGTTACAACAAGCAGTGGAATAATGCCTCCGACCTTCAGGAATTCAGTACAGTTTATTCACATGCTCGATGTCTGCAAATTTAGTACAAAATATAGAAAAATGAGCCACCTGTGTCGACAGCTGTAATTTTTTGCTCTTTCATTGTGAAATAACTTCTGTAATTCTTTCTGCATGGTGTTGTAAAGTCGCTTCTTAGCAAATTCGCAGCACACGATGATTACGCAACAGCAAAATATATACTGAGAACGCTCAACCCTCTTTTCTGTCATTCACAATCTTTTTTAAAGGCTTGTGACGATGGGTTGGTAGACTGCCTCTTTTTGTGCTAACAGCCATTTGGACCTGTGAACGACCGTCATACCACGAACAGTTAGTAAAGGCTAATAAACAGCGCCGACACCGAGATTCTGTCGAACTGAAGACAGGCGTGCCAACCGAAAAATGCCGAATTGCAATACTCAAGTGAAACGTCGCTCTGTACTGGGTGCTTCCGGGAAGCACCGAGAAAATCTAAGACAGGCCCAGCTTGGGCCCCCCAGTCGTCTCTCGCACATCGTGCCCTTTTGCCCTATGGCACACCGTGGCTGTCCCTGTTACGTACGAATGTTAACAATTTGTGTAGCAAGAACGATTTAAAACGAAAATACAAAGTGTTTGTTTTGCGTTTCGTGTATTGCATGAGCGACGCAGAGATCGGGTGACGGCTGACGGTTGTTACTCGCGCAGACCGGGAAATTCACGTCACCGGACCGACGGCCGTCCCCTCAAGAAGAAGCCGGAAGCGGTACCAACCCTCCTCAGGCTTTTATTATTAATAATATAAACGAATGCAAAAAATTGCAGCTTCGACGTTAATGTTGCTATCAGTTACTTTATGGCCACGCTTATGTCAACAAATAGCGTGTTCAAAAATGGCTCTGAGCACTACGGGACTTAACATCTGAGGTCATCAGTCCCCTAGAACTTAGAACTACTTAAACCTAACTAACCTAAGGACAGCACACACATCCATGCCCCAGGCAGGATTTGAACCTGCGACCGTAGCGGTCGCGCGGTTCCAAAATAGCGTGTCCCAGGAGTAATAGTTAGTATTCAAGAATATGAGAAAAACGATTATTCGAAGAAGAGAAGTCTAGTAAACATTGATTGTAAAATCCATATCTTAAGAACTATGAGCAGTTGCTCATCTTCGCTACTGTGAAACACATCTCTTCTCCCGAAGAAGTTCTCATAGTTCTTAAAGTAGCCTATGCATATTAGAGACCATTTTCTTGTTTCGACCAGAATTGCCTCCTCCTAAAATGTAGAAACCAAACAGCTTGTATTCGTAAAAGGAAAATAAAATCGATATGGTGGCTTCATAAAATTTACTTTGCGAGAGAACACAATTTAGATCTACATACTTCCTCCGCAAGCCTGGTTGGTTGGTTGGTTGGTTGATTTGGGGGAGAACCAACGGAGAGGTTCAAAATGGTTCAAATGGCTCTGAGCACTATGGGACTTAACATCTGAGGTCATCAGTCCCCTAGAACTTAGAACTACTTAAACCTAACTAACCTAAGGACATCACACACATCCATGTTCGAGACAGAATTCGAACCTGCGACCGTAGTAACAGCGCGATTCCGGACTGAAGCGCCTAGAACTGCTCGGCCACATCGGCCGGCCAACGGAGAGGTCATAGGTCCCATCGGATTAGGGAAGGACAGGGAAGGAAGTCGGCCGTGCCCATTTAAAGGAACCATCCCGGCATTTGTCCCAAGCGGTTTAGGGAAAGCACGGGAAACCTAAATAAGGATGGCCGGACGCGGGTTTGAACCGACGTCCTGCCGAGCAAGCATCACACAGGGTGCCTTGTACACCTGTTAATCATTCCCCGCCCAGCTCCATTGGCAAATGGAGGGAGGAAAAAAACGTCTGTTCATAAGCTTCCGTACGAGCCCTGATTTATGTCGTCAACGGCATCCTTATGCAAGATGTACGCTGGTGGCAGTAGAATCGTTCTACATCTTTTGCAAATTCTGTTTGTCTAACTTCTTAATAGTGTTTAGCGAAAATAGCGTCTTCGTAATATTCGAGTGTTGATAGAAACTACCCGTAACGAATCATGCGGCAAGCCTCAGAATTTCGTCCATGTCTTCCTTTAATGCGATTTCGTCAGGCTCCCTGGTCCTGATGCTTAAGAATTGACAGTACACGAGATCTGTACGATGTTACCGTTATAAATGAGCTACATTTTCATAAGCTGAACTCAGCCATTCAGCTTACCTACAACCGACCTTATCTGCTCGATTCATTCCGTGCCGCTTTGCAGCGTTACGACCAGATATTTAATCGACTGGACTGTGCCAAGCAATACAACAGTTATACTGTATTCGAAGATTATAGGTTTGTTTTTCTTACTCGTGTGTATTAAGTTACATTTCTTCGCATTTACTCATAATCAAAGAGGGCAACAAATACACTTACAATAGAAATAACACTCGAAGACTAAAACGCTGTCTGCTATGGCAAACAAACCAACAGCTGGCTTGTAAGTATCTTCTGCAGATGCAGTACATTTCCATAATTTTAGAAGTTTTTTGTATTCGTTGATATAGGCATTTCGAATGCGGTTAATTTCTGTTGTTGTAAATGGCACATCGCACACCGGGGCTATTTCCCACTACAGCCCACAATTTCTAGCATTGCCTGCTGGCTCAAACCGCGATCTTTATATGACTTGGTGCTTTGGCTTCATAGGCACGGTTGCTTGTCATACAGCTGTAGAAACTGCCTTAAAAAAATCATCGATTTATTTAACCTGGCAAACTGTATGTGCTATCCACATTTTTGACATTTTCCCAGTAAGAAAATGAAAGCTTTTGAAATCGAACGGACTACCGCTAGGAAATAATGTTGGTGCTTCGAAATATAACCACCGCGGAGTGATGGAACGGCGCTGTTCAGTGGTCGGGAAAAGCTCGCGTCATCACTAAGTCGTCACTAGTGTCGTCAGAAAGTGACTGCACAGCAGTACGCCACCAGCAGTGGCACCTCTTTAGTTGCGCATGTGAAGAATGTTTTATGGTTTCCTTCGAAACATATTTCACAATAAGCAGATACAGCGTTATATGAATCACAGTGATAAACATCAAGGAAGCCCGAGAGTCATAGGACGTGGTCTTTCTCTCACTCCCTACCTCTGTGTGTCACGCGCAAAAACACACACACACACACACACACACACACACACACACACACACACACACATTCGCTCAGGGAAAGATAAAATAAAAATTGGAGATGAATAAATGAAGGGGAAATGATGTAGCCTACAATCAACGGCAGGGGTATTGTAAATATACACTTTTGTGCAAAACTTAAGGACGAAAGGAACTTTTGCATAAGGTGTCACTGCCAAGCAACATAACCCGATGAAACTGTGGACCATGCATAGAAAACTGTATCAGTTCTTTGAATATGTGAATGCAAGTTTCATAGAGATATATTACTTGGCAGTAACACATTACACAGAAGTTACCTTCGTCTTACGTTATGCATACCAGCGTATTTTTAAATTTCTGTTGGTCTTACGCAATCGAAAACGTAAAATCATTAGTCTGTTAAAAATAATTAACTCTTTATAGGAATGCGTTCTGCCTGTTTCTGCCAGTGACAAATTTTAATTTTCGATTTTTTCACCCACATACTCGTATCTTCCAGTATATCTACACCGACATAAATGTTTTTAAACATTCGAGAAATAGCGACGGAAAATTCATCTTAAGCGTTTTAGTTGTTACATTTATGATCTTTTGTCTTATTTTGCAATTTATGTGGATTGTAGGATATCCATTCAGTTCGGCCCTTTATCCTGCATCCTGCAACAGCAGGTTTGTCCTGGAAGAGAGATAGGCTAACTCAACGAAAATCACTAATAACGTGTGAAGGACGTTATTTCCTTCTTCTTTCACATATTCCTATCATATGTCGGAAAAACACTGTACATGAATTTTATCAACTGTACTAACTCATTAGGCACTAGTTTGATAGATAACCCATCTATAGGCCTACTCGACTTTTTGTTTCGAATGATCGTTCCTGTCAAATCCCTGAATACTGACCATTCCTTCTGGGACACCTTGTATATATGTTGATTGATGGCTTATGATTATCTCCTCAGATACCAAGTAATTAAAAAAGTACTAACAATAATTCTACGCAGATTCTCGCCAGGAGTATGGCATCAGTCTTCGAGTGTCTGCCAATTAAAAATTTGCAACGTTTCTATAACCCCCCCCCCCCTCATTAGTCAGGCAATTCAGTGACCATTCGCACGGCCCTTCTTTGCATAAGATTAATATCGGCCGTTAGTTGGGTCTGATAGATTTATATCATGCTGTCCCCACCTGATGCAAACATTTGTACAGAATGCCCCCATGGCCGCTTGCGTGCCAATTTAGCTGCTTGCTTCTTTATCAAGCTGTTTCTCATTTGGTCTCACGTGGCTGAGTGGTTCCCGTTCCAGATCCCGGGAGTGAACTCTAGACACTCACGTTGATACCCAGCAATATTTGTCACCGCAACGGAGGCGGTACTTAATAAACTGGAAATAGTTAATATTGGGAAGATGGTAATTTTCAGCGATACCACAGGAAAGGAGAATAGGAAAGAACAAGGCGCACACGACAGAATTGTATGGCAAACCTGAGCTGTAAACTGAAAAGCCTCTTAGCAATCTACATTAAATGTGTCCAGAAAATAACAGGTGCACTTTTGTTAATGTTGATTAACTTGTCCAGGATTCCCGAGCGTTCATATGGTTTCTCTACCCTATACGTTCGTTAAGGCGACACAAATCCATTTGAATAAACAGCTACATCCGGCACATTAATGACATAATATGACGGCTGTAGAACGCAAACGCGAAGAGCGATGGTAACGAAACAGAGAAACGCACAGCATCTGATAGTGAACGTTATTAGAAATGAAACACTACAAACAAGTGAAAGAGAATAGATTGCATATCCTTTCGAAATGTAACATCTAAATTGCTAACTTTCTGGCAAACAAAGCCTTTCATGTCGTTTTGTATAAGAAACAACGTGGATTAAATGGTCAAGATTCCTGCAGTGCTCCATACCGATGAGTGAATTTATATTGAAATCATGATGGAGTATGCAAAAAGATGGAGTCAGGTAGTTGATGCAACTAATGTGTTTACACTACTGTCTTCACTTAATCGTTTGTGCTAGTTCTCTTCCGTACCATTTCCACAACTTCGCAGCTCCAATACTGTAATATATCCCTCTCGAAAGATGCTTGTTATGTAGAGAGTTGATACTGTTGAGTCTATATTGATTTTGTGCTAGAGGACTGTATGGGTGTTCAGAGAAATTTGTCCAAGAGGGGGCAAGATTCTAAAATGGTCATTTATTTATGCAGAACTGATTTGGTGAGTTGAAAACACGTCCTGCCCGACGAACTAATACGATTATGAAGATGGCATCTGTTCTTTCGGACATGTCCGAAAGAACAGATGCCATCTTCATATCGTTAAGTCTATCCGGCTAATGACCTTCTTCAGTGCGGATGCACACGAATTGCCTGAACTCTTACGGGACTCGGAGGATTGTCTGCCGCGAGTGTTGGGTATAATGGCAGGGGCACAACGAATGTTGTGTGTCGACTATGGGTTGAGAATGTGGGTCTCACGGGGAGCGTGCCGGCGATAAATCCCTGCAGTCGCACTATCCTCTGTGCCCTCGGTGGCTCAGATGGATAACCGGCACGGTAGCTCAGCGTGTTCGGTCATAGAGCTGCTCGCCCTCTGTAATAAAAATCTGAGTAAAGGAATCAACGATCAACTTGAACGGATGTCTTGTGATGTCCACCCAGACCAAACGCAACGAACAATACCGAACAAAATGAAAAAAAAGATGAATAGAGCGTCTGCCATGGAAGCAGGAGATCCCGGGTTCGAGTTCCGGTCGCGGCACACATTTTCAACTGTCCCCGTTGATGTATATCAACGCCTGTCAGCAGCTAATGGTATTGATTTAATTGTAACTTAATACGAGTATGTCGCGACGTATTTCATCTTACTCTCCTGACCTCACAAACCGCAGTCGATTTTTGGCATCGTAAAGTAACCCCCACCACAACATTCTGTCCTTGGCATTTTTTCCTCTTGCTCCAAGTAACTGAAGATCCTTGGCCACCTGGTCTCACTCTCTTATTTTGAGTCTGCCTAAACGTCTTCATCTCTAAAGCTTCTCTCAATCTTGACCGCTCATCTCATCTATAGACGTGCCCAGCCAATCTCAACTTCCTTATCTTGGCTTCACCAACAACATGTGTTTCATTACATACTTCCATCAGCTCCCTGTTCTTTTTTCTTCTCCACTCTCCTCCCTTAACAAACTGGTCCAAATATCTTTTGCAGGATTTTATTTTCGAAAATCTTTATCTTTCTCTCTGTATACTTATCCATTCTTCACATTCCTGAGCTAAATACGCTGAAGTGACAAAAACAATGGGATAGCGATATCTACATATACAGATGGCAGTAATATCGTGTAAACGAGTTACACAAAGGACAGTGTATTGGCAAACATGTCATTTTCACTCAGGTGATTCATGTCGAAAGGTTTCCTACGTGATTATGGCCGCAGACTCTGAACGCGGAACGCTAGTTGGAGCTAGATGCATGGGACATTGCATTTCGGAAATTGTAAGTGATTTCAATATTCCGCGATCAATAGGGTCAAGAGTGTACCAGAGTACCACCTCTCACCACGAACAACGCGGTGGCCGACGGCATCAATTAACGACCGACAGCAATGACGTTTGTCTATAGCTGTCAGTGCTAACAGACAAGCAACACTGCGTGAAATAATCGCAGAAATCAATATGGGACGTGCGACGAACGTATCCGCTAGCACAATATGGGAAAATGTGTCGTTAAAGGACTATGGCAGCAGACGACCGATGTGACTTCCTTTGGTAGCAGCACAACATCGCTTGCAGCGCCTCTGCTGGGATCTTGACGACATCGGCTAGACCCTAGACGACTGGTAAACTGTGGTCTGGTCAAATGAGTCCCGATTTCAGTTGGTAAGAGCTGATGGTAGGTAGGGTTCGTGTGTGGCGCAGATCCCACGAGGCCATGGATCCGGGTTGTCAACAAGACACTGTGCAAGCTGGTGGTGACTCCAGCCCACACAGCTGTGTTTACGAGGAATGGAGTGGGAGTTCTGGTCCAACTGAACCTATCGTTGTCTGGAAATGGTTATGCTGGGTTACTCGAGGGCCATTTGCAGCCATTCGTGGACTTTATGTTTCCAAACAACGGTGGGATTTTTATGGACAACAATGAACCAAGTCAGTGGCACAATTGTTCGCGATTGGTTTGAAAAATATACTGGACAGTTAGAGAGAATGATTTGGCTTCCCAGATCTCCCATCATGAGTCCCATCGAACATTTATGGGACATAATCGAGAGATCAATTCATGCACAGGATCATGCACTGGCAACACTTTCGCAATTATGGACGGCTATAGAAGCAGCATGGTTCAGTATTTCTGCAGGGTACTTCCAATGACTTGACGGGTCCATACTAAGTCGAGCTGGTGCACTATGCCAGGCGAAAGGAGGTCCGACAAGATATTAGGAGGTATCCCACAACTTTTGTCACCTCAGTGTAGTAATACTGGTCTGATTATAATTTTATACGTCCTTATTTTGGCCCCTTTTGATAAAATTTTGGGTGACAGTAATTTGTTGGCTGAATATGATGCTCTGTATGCCACTTATATCCACACTTCCATTTCTAACTTCTCGTCATTTCTGTTTTTCACTACAGTCCCCAGATAATTTAACGCTTTTGCTTCTTCAAACACATGGTCATCAACCTGTATAGTTCCCTGGCCATTTCTTTCTACCGTCTTAATTTTTTTCTCTTCATTCACCTCTGATCCAGTTTCTTTTGCTTTTTGAAGTTGCTTTGTTGCCAGTATCTTAATTTTATCTAGATTTTCAGGGATTAATGCTACATCATTTGCAAATGCCAGTATATTAATTTTTATTCTTGTCTAATTCCCCGTCTGCTTCACTTATTGCATCCAGTGCCTCGTGTGTTATTACACAGAACAACAGTGGTGTTATTCCATTTCATTAATTGATTCCTGTTCTTATGTCAAAGGTCATGGAAATTCTTCATCCATTTTCATTATTCTTTTTGAGCCTTCCAGTATAACTTTTACAGGCTTTGTAATAGGCTTCAGTATTCCTAATCTCTGCATTTTCTCTCACAACTTTTCTGTGTTCGTGGTGTCGTAAGCTTTTTTAGAGTCAATAATGTTGCGACTGCTTCGCTGTATTCCTAATATTTTTATATGTTTTTTTAGTACAAAAATGTGATTAGTGGTGGATCGATTCTTGTTTGCTTCTCATCTATTACGTCTCTTAAATATGGTTTCAATCACTTCTGAAAGATCTTAAAGAAAACCTTATAGGCGGTGCTAATTAACGAGGTTCCTCTTTAATTTATACATCCTTGTTCATCGTCCTTTTTATGGATTGCTACTATGATCGCTTCTTTCCGGTCAGGAGACATTCTTTCTTCGTTCCAAATGTTGGTCATGTGTTTGTTTGCTTCTTTCCCTATTGTATCTTTTTCCTTCTTAAGTAGTTCAGCTGTTATTTCATCTTTCCCCGGAGCTTTGTTGTTTCTTAGTATTTTGATTGCGTCTGCTGTCTCTTTCAGTGTCACGTTATAAGTAAGTGTTCTACATTCTGATATTTATGTCGCTCTTCCACTTCTGTACTTCCATCCTCAACGTTTGAAAGCTCTTAAAAATATTGCTTCCAAATTTCCATGTCTTTTTCCAAAACATTATTGCGGTTTTTGTCTTTAATGCAATACATTCGTGGTATGTATCCATTTCTGAAGACCCTAACTGATCTGTAAAAATCGCTTTCATTCCATGCAGTTTCTCCTCATCTGCTTGACTTACGACATTCTCTCTCATCTTCCTTCTGAGTAGATTTTTGGTTTCCCTATTAGCGCTTTCATATGCTTCTTTGATTTTATTGGAATCTACCCGTAGGTGTTTTTTGTTTTGCTACTCTTCTTCCTTTCACTTTTTGCTCAAATTCTTCTGAGAACTGTGCATTTTTCTTCCTTCTTTTTCTATTTCCGCATACATCTAATGCTGCTGCTTCCACATTTCCCACTTGACTTCAGTGTCAAGGTTGTCTGGCATTGTTCGAAAGTCAAATGCGTTTTGAAGCTTAATGACGAATTCCCATGCCTTTTCATTACAGTATCCTTCAATTTATCTGCGTCAGTATTCCATTCTTTTATGCTATTTCCTCTTCTTGCTTTCCAGTAGCTGTTTATTATCGTATCACTATCATGATTAAGTAGTGGTCTGTGCCTGCCTTGGCACCTCTTATGGTTTTCGCATTCATCACACTGCTTTTGTGCCTTTGGTCTACCAGGAAATGGTCTATTTCGTTTTTTGTTCTACCATTTTGTCACACCATGTGAATGTCATCCCGAGGAAAGACATGATGTATATGAAGTTATTTTATCCCTAATGATTGACAGTTATCTAGTATACGCAAAGTTAGATTATTAGTATCAAAATGGACGCCAAGTTTTTGATTCAACGATCTTAAACCTATATTATCATATGATATAGTCCATAAAGCCTACGAAATGTGAAAGACAGCTAGAAACATTTACATCAAGTTTGGTCACATTCCAGCAATTTCAGATTGTCACCGAAAATTGAAAATCTGAAATTTACTAAATTCTGAACGATTGCTAAAACAATGTAGAAGATCAACAAAATAACCAACAAAAATGCTACATTAACGCTTCTCGAAGTCTCTAAATCGAACAGGGAAACTCCTTGAATTTTTTTTATAGCTCTGATGGGAACAACTTTACAGCTGATCATGTTAATTAATTTGCTGCATTTTTTCGTGGCATCTATTTTTTAGTGTTGACCTGTTTAACTAAAGTTCAACAAAATATGTTTTGTAGGCGATATTTTTTGGGCTGATTGGGTAAAGTGTAACTCAGGGTCAGTAAACGATTAGATGAACATGGAAAACCTCCGAAAACCACCCTCAAACTGACCAGTCGTCGTCTCTTCAGTTTATCACATTTCTGAGCAGCCAGGCCATCTGAAGAACAGAATTCGTAGATTTGTGCACGTAGCACTATTTAGCACTCTACATAGTTTGAGAAGCTGCCAATTCCTGGAGTGGACATCCTTTCTGTCATGAAATTTCAAACCTTCTTCTTATCTCCTAGCTCATAGAATGGTATTTTCTCTTTTTGACTGAGGCATTTGGCTCGATAGGGTAAGTAATAGACACACACACAGTATAGCGTGATTGTCTTCTTCAGAGTTTATTACAATATCTCTGTCACGTGAAACAGGATGTGTAAAAACACGGATCTCCTACGCCCACAGACAAACAATAGCCTACTGTTGTGGTTCCATTGTGCGACAAACAGAGGGACGTTTTTATGAATATTGTGGACGAATTAGGGGCATGCATGTTCCTACCTTTTTCACGTTGTTCTGTGGATTGGCGGCGGAATCCGCGCGCCAGGGTGATGGACCGCTCCCTTTCTGCAACTTGATAAAGACCGTGCTAGGAAACGACAGAGAAAATATTAACTTCTTACCGTACTTTGACGACTCCGACTCGTGGAAACAACGTGGACCAAACGTAAACATCACGAGCCACACTCGTGAGAACGAAAAGCAATCCAAACCTTTTTCTGTCGGATATAGCTCCTTTCAGTACGTACATTATCGAAAAAGCAATACACGCTCAGAGAAAGGACATATATGTTGATTACGTAATAAACATAGCAGAGGTAATGTTCAAAAATGGCCAACTGCCGGACGACGAAAAGCATGGAAAACCATTAAGTGAAAACCCATCCGACTCCAAGCGCAATATTTGGGCCATTTCTCAAAACATATCCGTCCGACTCATAAATAAAGTGTGCTTGAAACACAAAGTACGAAGCGAAACGACGTGGGAATTCAAGAGGTTTGTAGTGGCGTTACATCTACCAGAATGATTTCTAAATTACCACGTCACGCCGGACTTCTAATTTTTATAGTTTAAGGTATTTTCCTATCAGAAATTCTTTCAAGGGGAGTATTTCTTCTTGTAATTACATTAGTCACATTCTTTGTTGACAATGTCGTGTTATCATATTCTTTCTAAAGAAGATACGCCTGAAGACGCCCACGAAGACTATAATTTCTCTTAAAACATTGCTTATGTGTGAAAATTTATATTTGTATTTTGAAGTATTGTTTGAGATATCGTATTAAAACATGTATAACAAAGGAACACGACTTAAATTAGAGTTAACGTCTGCAAGAGCAGTATCACGCGAAGCAAATAAACGTGTAGCTACATAGCAGTTGTCCTCATATCGGCTTGTACTGCGAATGTCTCCCGCATCACGCTGGCCCGTTTCACACGTGTCATCTTCAGTCGCTTGACCACGAATTTCGTCGAACTAAATAGTACGACAAGAGGTTAGGGATAATATTACGGCGCAGTTCAATGAAAGCAGGTGTTGACAGACGTGAAAATTACCGAACTATCAGCTTAATAAGTCACAGCTGCAAAATACTAACACGAATTCTCTACAGACGAATGGAAAAACTAGTAGAAGCCAACCTCGGGGAAGATCAGTTTGGATTCCGTAGAAACACTGGAACACGTGAGGCAATACTGACCTTACGACTTATCTTAGAAGAAAGATTAAGGAAAGGCAAACCTACGTTTCTAGCATTTGTAGACTTAGAGAAAGCTTTTGACAATGTTGACTGGAATACTCTCTTTCAAATTCTAAAGGTGGCAGGGGTAAAATACAGGGAGCGAAAGGCTATTTACAATTTGTACAGAAACCAGATGGCAGTTATAAGAGTCGAGGGACATGAAAGGGAAGCAGTGGTTGGGAAGGGAGTAAGACAGGGTTGTAGCCTCTCCCCGATGTTGTTCAATCTGTATATTGAGCAAGCAGTAAAAGAAACAAAAGAAAAATTCGGAGTAGGTATTAAAATTCATGGAGAAGAAATAAAAACTTTGAGGTTCGCCGATGACATTGTAATTCTGTCAGAGACAGCAAAGGACTTGGAAGAGCAGTTGAATGGAATGGACAGTGTCTTGAAAGGAGGATATAAGATGAACGTCAACAAAAGCAAAACAAGGATAATGGAATGTAGTCTAATTAAGTCGGGTGATGCTGAGGGAATTAGATTAGGAAATGAGGCACTTAAAGTAGTTAAGGAGTTTTGCTATTTGGGGAGCAAAATAACTGATGATGGTCGAAGTAGAGAGGATATAAAATGTAGGCTGGCAATGGCAAGGAAAGCGTTCCTGAAGAAGAGAAATTTGTTAACATCCAGTATTGATTTAAGTGTCAGGAAGTCATTTCTGAAAGTATTCGTATGGAGTGTAGCCATGTATGGAAGTGAAACATGGACGATAAATAGTTTGGACAAGAAGAGAATAGAAGCTTTCGAAATGTGGTGCTATAGAAGAATGCTGAAGATTAGATGGGTAGATCACATAACTAATGAGGAAGTATTGAATAGGATTGGGGAGAAGAGAAGTTTGTGGCACAACTTGACCAGAAGAAGGGATCGGTTGGTAGGACATGTTCTGAGGCATCAAGGGATCACCAATTTAGTATTGGAGGGCAGCGTGGAGGGTAAAAATCGTAGAGGGAGACCAAGAGATGAATACACCAAGCAGATTCAGAAGGATGTAGGTTGCAGTAGGTACTGGGACATGAAAAAGCTTGCACAGGATAGAGTAGCATGGAGAGCTGCATCAAACCAGTCTCAGGACTGAAGACCACAACAACAACAACAGTTCAATGAAGTTTTTCACCCCTTTAGAACAGAGCCGAACCAGCCGCCGCATCAAGAAAATGACATAACTTACCACGAAGAGCGTGAAAAAGAAGAAGAAGTAGTAGTAATAGAAGAAGAAGAAATGATTATGAAGACATATACATGCTGATTGCCAAAGTCACCATATACTTCCCGTCGCACACAGGGATGTTAAATCTGTAGCCGCAGACAGTCATGGCTAGAAACACGTGAGCATTCTGTTAAGAATAAAAATCTGTTCCCAGATTCTAGGAAGGGACCACCTATGTACACGAGCAGACCAAATCTGGCACATCTGCTTCAAACCATGATCACTCTACGGATCCACGAGAACCACTTGTATATCTGGTACTTGCTTACCTTACGAGTCGTTCTTCTCCACTGCAATCTTCGGGCAATGTGCCCTCTTCTAACGATGAGCTGTTACGCTTGACGTACAGCAAGCAGTCTATGCTTTAGACGAATGCTAGGCAACGGCTCAGTTTGGTTCAAGCCACATTGCATTGTTGGTATACTGATGAGCCACATTATGACCACCTTCTTATTATCGTGTTGGTCCACCTTTGAACGAAATACAAAGGCAATTCTGCGTGGCATGGATTCGACAAGTCCTTGGTAGGTTTCCGAAGGTATGTAGCACAAGACGTCCAGAGGTCACACAGATGCGGTAAGTAACAGGCCCGTGGTTAACGGGGTAGAGCTGGCGCCCAACAGCGTCCCAGATGTGTTCTATCAGGTTCATATCAGGCGAATATGGTCGTCAGGGCGTCATCGTGATGATGATTAAAATTCTTCTGGGTGTGGTACCGAGTCATTGCATAAAACACTTTAATTATAAACTGTGAAACCAAAATTTCGACGGTATTACAACAGACCTTCTCAGGCTAAGACTGTTTTTGGTGTAAGAAATGTGCTTCTGTTTAATGCAGACGATCGGTGTCAATACGTCATATTTGTGAAACTCTGTGGCCCTAGAATATAATACGCTAGCCACGACGAAAGGGTGAGGGTAGAAAATAAGCTGTTCGTGGGCTGGCCGGCTGGTCAGGGATTGGTAACAGTCTTCGAATCAGCGATTGGTTTCTCATGGTGTGTGTGAAAATGCACTGGCAGTCCCACTATAGTTGTTTGTTTACGCTGTCACCTCCGTGACTGGTGAGGCTTCTGCCCGCGACCATTGGCAGCTTGTCGGACAGGCCTCTCTATTGATGTCGTCCGCAGACGCCACAGCATCCACAACATAATATATTCCACCAAGGATACAGTCAAAAAACTAAATTTTGAAGGAGTGTATGATCTACGTTGTGAGTGCGGAGCTGCCCAATAAATTGGCGACAGCGTAACGCCGTAATGACTGTGGACAGCCTTTCTTGTTCCAGGATGCTCGTTTGCTGACGAAAGAGTCATGGACACGCCAACGCAAAATTCGAGAGTCTCTTGACATTACTAAGCAGCCTCTAACTTCAACACTGAGGACAGCTACAAACTTCCAGTTACGGTCTAACGCAGACCAAAGGGTAGCGGGCGTCGCGAGGCAGAAGTCATACAGGGCACGGATGCGACAGCCAAAACAAACAGCTATAGAATGACTGTCAGTGCATTTTTGCACACACAAAGAAGAAAACATGCCCACCAGAAGCTAAGCGCTGACTGGTACGCTGTCGTCGATAACTGATGGCCGTCTAGTCCACCAACAGCTTCTTTCCTGCCCTCAGCCTTTCGTCTCGGTAGCCTGTTACATTCTACAGCCAACAGAGTTTCACAGATGTGACTATTGACACCGATCATCTGCAATAGAGGCTTCTTTCCTCCACTAAAAACCAAACTTGTGCTGAGGGGCCGGCGTGAGTGGCCGAGCTGTTCTAGGCGCTATAGTCTGGAAACGCGCGACCGCTACTGTCACAGGTTCGAATCTTGCCTCGGGCATGGGAGTGCGTGATGTCCTTGGGTCAGTTAGGTTTAAGTAGTTCAAAGTTCTAGGGGACTGATGACCTTAGAAGTTAAGTCCCATAGTGCTCAGAGCCATTTGAACCTTTTGTCATGAGGGATCTCATTCTAAGACGGCCGAAAGGCTGGTTTTACGGTTCATACTTACAGTGTTCTATACAACGACCCACAATCAGAAGAATTTTAATCATCTTGTTACCGGCCGCGGAAGTCTACTTAGTTTGTAACGTCCCCTTGGAAAAATTTAAAATCACTGAGCTGATAAATCTCTTACGTTATTTGATTTTCAAACAGCTGATCAAAACTGAACGTATTCAGACATTTTTACGAGTATCTTTACTTAATCTGATCATTACTAAACTGACACGAAATATTTTTTTAGCGCAGCACAATTTGACTTTCAGTAATCCATACAAAAGAATGGCCCTGACTGACAATAGCCTATACCTTTCATGAATCACTTATCTCACAAAACTCTTCGTTACTCGAACTACTGCAATACAGCGAGCACCGATACTGCCAGCTAAATAAAAGATTCTAACTACTGAAGGCACTAACTACTGATAGGCATAGTTAGCAAATGAAAGATTTCGATAGAAACAAACAATGTATTTACCTTAATAGTGTTCAAAAGTCATTATATATATATATTGAAAGGTCTCTGTTGGATTCCTTTCATGTTAATTTCTTAAATCTGTTGTCATTTACGGCATAAATTCCTCTTCTAAATTTACTGTAGTGTTTCTGACTATCTGGGAGGAGACTGAGCAGTGAAATGCGTTACTTTTACACATAAACAAGAACGATCTGTCACATTACTACACTTTAAAACACAGTTTTTATGTAATTCATGTCACACAGTCTCATACGGAACCTACATCCACTTTCTTTTATATACTGTATAAGATACTGTCATTCCCCTTCCCTTCTGTGTGAGAGGATGAATGAGCAAATGTATTTCTAGTTGCATGCTTGAGGGTAGCAGACATGCCTGTCTGCTAGAGAACAGCAGGACCAACGTCGGAACAGGTAGCTACGCTTTCTAAAAGCAGAGAGGTTTCTATTCTTAGTATGGTCCTGTCCATCCCTTGTCATGTTGGTATAGGAAGCTGCCCCTCTGGCCACTTCCGTTTGTATTTGTGAGCCACCCTCAGGAAGGGACCACGGCAGTCTGTCCGCGTCGAGCGTCTGAAGTGGTAAGATCTCCGGCTAAGCGCGTGTCTGCTAAGTCCGTAGGACAATGGATTTCTTAAGTTCAGCCTAACTGAAAATTTAATCACCTTTATTTCAGGTTTACCTCTAAAATATCTAATGTTATCTTAAATTGCAACGCAGTGTAATTTGAGTGTGAAGTTCAGAATATATTCCGGTAGTTGCTTTGTCACTACTTTATGAGTTAAGTGGAACCACGTGATGATCAGTAACTCTAACTAGCATCATCAATCTTCAATGCGAATGTGCGTGAGATTATGACGTTTCGTCTTGACAATATTTTTCAATATAGCAACTCTTCTTTATGTTCAACCCACATGGGGTGCACTTTGTGAGACCAGTACCACGTGCTTATACAATTGTTTGACCCATCGGGTTAATAGTAAGACGATAGTAACCAGTTGGAGGTTTTCCTTTTGTAAATTGATTTTCGATCTAATTTATTTTAATTATCAAAATTATTGTGGAGTTACACTCTTTGTGTAAACCAAGCATGTGGTGTAATCATCAAAGTAGCCCTCAGCTATTCTTTTTGGGAAGATTTCACAGAGAGTTAGTATGAATTTAGTATACCTGTGTGTGGTAATTACATGACGGACAGGATTGTGCTACGAACGTAACTTCTTTGGGTGAAAATTGAATCGGTTGGTTGTGGTTAATTTCCTCTTGCATATGTTTCAACGTTCTTCATGTGTTATTTTATGAATGCAGTGTTGTATGCAGTCACCCAATCTTGGCTCCATATTTGATGTGTTCCGTAAGATTACAATCTCACATTTTCGCAATACTAAATAAGGCACCAGTTTAGTTATGAATCAAGTTTAATATGCTGAAATTTCAATGATCAATGTTAAAATAAATTTCCAAATATAAAGTGATTTATTTCTTTTTATTTAAATTCTCTTTTATATATATCATCGGTAGTCGTATGACTATTAAAAGATTATAATTAATGTTAGTCTGGTTGGGAGTTTGGTAAGGTAGACTGGATACCTGGTGAAACAGTTGCGCAGTAATGCAAGGTTAACTTCCCCAGACAGCTCACAGGTCTTAACCCGCTTTTATTGTCTATCAGTACCGCTTTCATAGCAAATTAAACCAACAACGTTACAATATATATATATATATTCCAACAATGCCTACCAGCCACAGACTGCACACAGCACAGTCAGTGATTTTCATACAGAGAGCTACGTGGCGTTAACAACATAAAAACCTAAACAGCCTTACAAGTTATATTATCGTGAGTTCACTATCGTGTTCCTTAAATGACTGACTGATTCGGGGGAAGGAACCAAAGCGAGGTTATAGTTCTCATCTGATTAGGGAGAGATGTGGAAGGATGTCGACCGTGTCCATTCAAAGAAACCATCCCGGCATTTGCTGAAGCGATTTAGGGAAATCACGGAATTGCTGGACGCGGGTTTGAACCGTCCTCCTGCCGAATGCGAGTACAGTGTGCTAACCGGTGCACGACGTGTTCCTTAAATCACTGTAGCATTTACCTTGTGACAAAGATAGTTTTCTTGCTGGAAGATGCCATTGCCGTTGGGTAAGACAAGAAGCACGAAGGTGTCAGGTGATCCGCAATAATATTCATGTAGCCCACAGCATACATACTGCCTTCGGTTATTACCGTAGATTCCGCAAAGTCCATGTGCATATTCCCCATACCATAATACTACCTCCACTTGCAACGGTACTTTCGTGTTCTCGTGAATACGGTACCAGAACGTTTAAGTTCTACCACTCTAAAGACGGAAGATCCGCGATTCGGAATGTCAGAACTGTGTAGTAAGTAGCGGCAGGAATACCACCACAAAATTACGCAGCACTAACACTCCAAACCATCGACTCTCGGAGAGAGATTTGAACCGTGTTCAACCTAATGGTAAAGTATCGAACTATTTTTCTCCGAATCCTACAGTTTGTGGGAAAAGCAGTGAGAATAATTAGTTTTGGAAGCCTTTTATCAGACAAAGCCTGTTATAACAATAAACTGTTCCGCTTAATAAAATGGCCACCAGCCCAAATCGGGCTCAGTGTCTACACAAAAACATGAAGTCAATTTTCGACACTGAATAAATAACTACTTTCACTTACTACGTAATTTAAACACAACCACTTAATTTCCATTTACTACGGTCACTTGGCAGTAAGTACTATTAATCCCACTTTCTGTTACTTATGGAGTTTATTACTATACTTCAGTAATTATTTAAAGAAGACACACATATCTTTCAATAAGGAAACAAAAAATACTACACTTATAGCTATCATTCATATGACCAAAGCAATTATTTAACACGACTAAATTTCATTTCTTTAGGACTGTTTTATGTTAACGTTTTACTATCAACAATATTTGTCTGTCTTCTTTGACATGAAGAAGCAACACGAACAATTACTGTTAAGATTGTTGCAGTTAAACAATTATGTTACTTTACTTTCAGAAAGACGGAAGATCCGCGATTCGGAATGTCAGAACTGTGTAGTAAGTAGCGGCAGGAATACCACCACAAAATTACGCAGCACTAACACTCCAAACCATCGACTCTCGGATATATGCCAACTAGCTCTGCAGATGACGAAGAAATTGAAGAAATGTATGATGAAATAAAAGAAATTATTCAGATTGTGAAGGGAGACGAAAATTTAATAGTCATGGGTGACTGGAATTCGAGTGTAGGAAAAGGGAGAGAAGGAAACATAGTAGGTGAATATGGATTGGGGGACAGAAATGAAAGAGGAAGCCGCCTGGTCGAATTTTGCACAGAGCACAACATAATCATAACTAACACTTGGTTTAAGAATCATGAAAGAAGGTTGTATACATGGAAGAACCCTGGAGATACTAAAAGGTATCAGATAGATTATATAATGGTAAGACAGAGATTTAGGAACCAGGTTTTAAATTGTAAGACATTTCCAGGGGCAGATGTGGACTCTGACCTCAATCTATTGGTTATGACCTGTAGATTAAAACTGAAGAAACTGCAAAAAGGTGGGAATTTAAGGAGATGGGACCTGGATAAACTAAAAGAACCAGAGGTTGTACAGAGATTCAGGGAGAGCATAAGGGAGCAATTGACAGGAATGGGGGAAATAAATACAGTAGAAGAAGAATGGGTAGCTTTGAGGGATGAGGTAGTGAAGGCAGCAGAGGATCAAGTAGGTAAAAAGACGAGGGCTAGTAGAAATCCTTGGGTAACAGAAGAAATATTGAATTTAATTGATGAAAGGAGAAAATATAAAAATGCAGTAAGTGAAACAGGCAAAAAGGAATACAAACGTCTCAAAAATGAGATCGTCAGGAAGTGCAAAATGGCTAAGCAGGGATGGCAAGAGGACAAATGTAAGGATGTAGAGGCCTATCTCACTAGGGGTAAGATAGATACCGCCTACAGGAAAATTAAAGAGACCTTTGGAGATAAGAGAACGACTTGTATGAATATCAAGAGCTCAGATGGAAACCCAGTTCTAAGCAAAGAAGGGAAAGCAGAAAGGTGGAAGGAGTATATAGAGGGTCTATACAAGGGCGATGTACTTGAGGACAATATTATGGAAATGGAAGAGGATGTAGATGAAGATGAAATGGGAGATATGATACTGCGTGAAGAGTTTGACAGAGCACTGAAAGACCTGAGTCGAAACAAGGCCCCCGGAGTAGACAATATTCCATTGGAACTACTGACGGCCGTGGGAGAGCCAGTCCTCACAAATCTCTACCATCTGGTGAGCAAGATGTATGAAACAGGCGAAATACCCTCAGACTTCAAGAAGAATATAATAATTCCAATCCCAAAGAAAGCAGGTGTTGACAGATGTGAAAATTACCGAACTATCAGCTTAATAAGTCACAGCTGCAAAATACTAACACGAATGGAAAAACTAGTAGAAGCCAACCTCGGGGAAGTTCAGTTTGGATTCCGTAGAAACACTGGAACACGTGAGGCAATACTGACCTTACGACTTATCTTAGAAGAAAGATTAAGGAAAGGCAAACCTACGTTTCTAGCATTTGTAGACTTAGAGAAAGCTTTTGACAATGTTGACTGGAATACTCTCTTTCAAATTCTAAAGGTGGGAGGGGTAAAATACAGGGAGCGAAAAGCTATTTACAATTTGTACAGAAACCAGATGGCAGTTATAAGAGTCGAGGGACATGAAAGGGAAGCAGTGGTTGGGAAGGGAGTAAGACAGGGTTGTAGCCTCTCCCCGATGTTGTTCAATCTGTATATTGAGCAAGCAGTAAAGGAAACAAAAGAAAAATTCGGAGTAGGTATTAAAATTCATGGAGATGAAATAAAAACTTTGAGGTTCGCCGATGACATTGTAATTCTGTCAGAGACAGCAAAGGACTTGGAAGAGCAGTTGAATGGAATGGACAGTGTCTTGAAAGGAGGATATAAGATGAACAGCAACAAAAGCAAAACAAGGATAATGGAATGTAGTCTAATTAAGTCGGGTGATGCTGAGGGAATTAGATTAGGAAATGAGGCACTTAAAGTAGTAAAGGAGTTTTGCTATTTGGGGAGCAAAATAACTGATGATGGTCGAAGTAGAGAGGATATAAAATGTAGGCTGGCAATGGCAAGGAAAGCGTTTCTGAAGAACAGAAATTTGTTAACATCCAGTATTGATTTAAGTGTCAGGAAGTCATTTCTGAAAGTATTCGTATGGAGTGTAGCCATGTATGGAAGTGAAACATGGACGATAAATAGTTTGGACAAGAAGAGAATAGAAGCTTTCGAAATGTGGTGCTACAGAAGAATGCTGAAGATTAGATGGGTAGATCACATAACTAATGAGGAAGTATTGAATAGGATTGGGGAGAAGAGAAGTTTGTGGCACAACTTGACCAGAAGAAGGGATCGGTTGCTAGGACATGTTCTGAGGCATCAAGGGAGCACCAATTTAGTATTGGAGGGCAGCGTGGAGGGTAAAAATCGTAGAGGGAGACCAAGAGATGAATACACTAAGCAGATTCAGAAGGATGTAGGTTGCAGTAGGTACTGGGAGATGAAAAAGCTTGCACAGGATAGAGTAGCATGGAGAGCTGCATGAAACCAGTCTCAGGACTGAAGACCACAACAAGAACAACAACAACTTTCAGAAATACTATTGAAGACTTATCCTCATGGTCACGCAAAGCGGTGGCCCTTAAACTGATACGTGCTAACTTTAGTATTTAATAATGATTTTCAGAATTTACTACCAAAACAGTACTATTGCCGGTAATTTACTATTATTCAAGCTTCAATAAACATCAAGATACTCAGAATAAAATCGTTTAAGTAAGGACCCTACTGAGGTAATTGAAATAGGAAAATTACGGGCCCACATCTCGTGGTCGTGCGGTAGCGTTCTCGCTTCCCACGCTCGGGTTCCCGGGTTCGATTCCCGGCGGGGACAGGGATTTTCTCTGCTTCGTGATGGCTGGGTGTTGTGTGATGTCCTTAGGTTAGTTAGGTTTAAGTAGTTCTAAGTTCTAGGGGACTGATGACCATAGATGTTAAGTCCCATAGTGCTCAGAGCCATTTGAACCATTTTTGAAAATTACGGTTAAACACAAAGGTACATTTAACACTTACATTCCACTGATTGAAGATGGATGGTTCATACTGTGATACACTTCTAAATAAAGTACTTTGCCTGTTGCCGATGTCGAAGGTGGCGTGAGGCGGTGCTGCGTAGTAACATTGCGCAGGTACGGCTCTTGATGTACATAGCTCTGTCTTCCTCTTGGTGGCGACGATAAAATTGCAAATTTCTGAGCTATTAATTTATTGCCGTACTGCGCTAATCATGTAGAACACGTCCGAAGCCAAAACCCAGTCTTGCAGATAAATTCGGGGCGGCTAGTGCTTGACCAACGTAATGCGTGTTCACCACTTGCAGGGCAGCTACCGACTGTCTGAGCCACTTGTGCGCCAATTCTCACTCGCCGCCTCTCCACCTTTTTCATTCCACCACAGAGCGGAGTTGTGTTCTACCTATGATCCCTACACCTTTTCAATTTACACTTCTGCTTACAAAAACCCTAAGTATGAACCATTTACAATTGCATGACATCATATACATACAAAATTGACAAAATTAATTACAGTTGTACTTGAAATATTACATAATTATTTACAAACTATGTTTTAATACATTTATTCCACCTACGTCAAAGAGGTTATTTTAAACAGGTAAACTACACTAAACAAAAGCTTACTCTCGTTATAGTATTTGTTTAATTTTTCAAAATTATTACGGAAGAAAAATTTTTTTAAAAAATATGCAGATTAATGGCAGTATTATATTTACAATAGCATTACACACTGTGTCCCTGATGCAGTTCATGTTTCGAGCAGCCGTTTTCCTGGATGACAGTGGATCCAGACACAACTACCGATCTGACATATAAGAAACATGATTCGTCCTGAATTTCGATTGATCAGGGATCGAATCTCGATGATCTTGAGCACACTACAATCGCAACTGACGATGTCGTTGGGTCAACAGGGAAACACGTATGGGTCCAGCGCTGCAGAGTCCCATGTTAACAGTGTATGGTGAACGGCGAGCTCCGAAACACTTGTGCCTGCACCAGCACGGTGCTCTGTCGTCAGATCTGCCACAGATCGTCTCCTGTCCTGCTTTGCAGAGCGCTAAAAGCCTCCGACCTTTACCTTCTGTGATGAGGCTTGGACGTCCAGCAGCTTGTCGCCTAGTCGTGGTTTCACCATCTTACCATTCACTATCCAAAGACCCTCACGATAGTAGCACTTGAACAGCCGACCATTTTCGCCATTTCCCAGGTACTCGTTCTTAGGCTCTTGGCCATAGCAGTCTGCCCTTTGTCAAAGCCGCTTTTGTCAGTGGATTTCCCCCGTTTGCGGCTTGTATCGTCTCGAGAATGATCCTCGTTCGTATTTGCTCTGTTTATGCAGGCCTACTTTCTTTACGACCTCACGCGCCCACAACGTCACCAGGCGGCACTCAGGCTCGCTGCGGGCAGTAGTAATAATGTTTTGGCTCACGAGTTCATTTTCAACACGTTATCTGTGCACAACTTGAATACAGAAGCAGTTTCAAATCAATATAGGTTGTAAAAGTTATGGTGAGATGATAAGCGTTGCACAGGATACACTAGCATGGAGAGCTGCATCAAACCAAAAGCCCACAACACTCTATCTACATAATCTTTATTTAAATCATGTATAGTTGGCATTCCTGAGACATATTGAGTCGCACCTTTATCTATTATAATGATGTAGGCCATAGCAACGGATTAAAATTTGTTCCAGAGCTGGGATTCGAACCCAGGTGCCTTACTTACTTTCTTCTTTTCGCTTTTTTTTTGTCCTCCGTCTTCTGTTCTCAGTTATATGTTATATGTATTCTAATCTCTGTATTCTGTTTGAGGTTTTAACCTCTATAGATCCCTCTGGTATTATGGAAGTTAACCTGGTGTCTTAACATGCCCTATAGACGACCTGACCCTTCTTTTTGCCAGTGCTCTCCATATGTTCCTTTCTTCGTCGATTTTATGTGGAACCGCCTTGTATCAGCAGCAGAATGTGCCTGTGCATCATGGTATATCTAACACATTCCCTAACCGTGCATCATGGGTAAAATTTGAGTGCATTTAGATGGGAACTGAAATGGGAAGTTTATATTTCAAATACACTCATGTTCAGAGAAAAAAACAGAACACATTGAGCGAGTAGAGACAGAACCTTCATATTCAAAGAATATGTACATTAGTATGTTCTGCAGAAATGATTAGCATTTTGACCATGACGGCCCGTGGGTTCAAGGTCAACATAGATATCACGGCGCAATACTACCTACCGGTAAAATGTGCCTGCGGCTCTCGTTGTCACTATAAACCGAAGGTAATGGATCAGTGTGACTTGAGCAGACGTACACGATGCCTCGCAGATGTATGCGCGAACCGTACCGTCAAATCACTGATTTTGAAAGAGGGCGCATTTTGGTATAAGAGAACGTGATGCATCCATCCGGGAAACTGCTGTGCATGTGGGACAAAGTGTTTTGCAGTGCAACGGGTGTGGGCAGAATACTTCACGGAAGGCTGTAGAACACAAGGAGATGGGTCAGGTCACAACCCAACCACTCCCCGAGAAGACCAGCACCTCATCCGAATAGCATTGCAGGACAGATCCGCGTCCTCCTCGGCTCTGACGCAGAGGTGGAACAGTGTAACACACTGTACACTATCAGGGGTGAGACAGCGTGCCGTTTATTGTGGCATGGATTACGTGCGAGTCTCTGCCTACTTTTGACGAATGTGCAGAAACACGCTAGACGGCATTGGTGTATGGAACCACGTTACTGGGGACAGAAAAAGCGTCAGATTGTGTTTTCGGACGAATCCAGGTTCTCTTTGTTTGAAAATGATGACTGCAGACTGGAGGAGCGGCATCACAACGACTGCATTCGCACAAGACATACAGCGCCAGCTCAAGGCCTTATGGTGTGGGGTGCTATTGGGTGCAACTACAAACCACAGTTGGTGCGTGTCCAGGGCATTATGACTAGTGCGACCTACGTGAATGACATCCTGTGACCCGTAGCCATGACATTTCTGCCTAACGCTCCAGACGACATTTTTCGGCAACACAGTGCACCACCACAGGTTGCCGCACGAAACGTGCTATCTTTGTGTCACAGGATGTCAATCTTTTGCCCTGGCCCGCAAGATCACTAGACTTATTGCCAATCGAAAATTTCTGGGTTATGGTGAAACGACTGGTGCAGAGCTCTGACCCAACGCTGACCACCACAGGTGAACTTTGGAACCGGTTGAATACGGCATGGATGGCTATATGTACCATAGGACGCCATTCGCGCCTTATACGCGCCGATATCATCACGCATGTGACAAGTTATCAGGGCCCATGTTGGACCTTGCGCCTACTTGGCTAATCACTTCTGCAGAACATACTAATGTACATGCCCTGTGAATATGAAAGTTCTATCTCTAGTCGTTCAAGGTTTTCTGTTTTTTTCCTAAACATGTGTGTACATTTGTACTAACTAGGCCAATACGTTATTTCGCAGCCAACAGCGGTTCAAAAAACACATTCGCAGACCCATGTTTACTCCAACATTTGTATTTATATGATTGTGCTCCTTCACCTGTATCACTTTTCGTCATTATTTATGATACATCTTGTGTACCTCTCTTTCAAACCAACAGGTCAGTTAACAGAATCAATACCAGATGTAAGAACAAACTCCAATCACTGTGGTGAAGAATGGTGTCCTCCATTTACGCATACACACCACTTTCAGCATAAAAAGTTTAGGTTGTGCTAAGGTTAAGTTTATGAGGAGCTTACAAACTTCACCCACCGATGAATTTCTTAGCAGAACCAACGGCTGCACATATACTTTTTAAACAACATGTATAGTGTTTACGATACGCTATGTGACAAAAAGGATCCGGACACCCCAAAAACATAAGTTTTTCGTACTAGGTGCTTTGTGCTGCTACCTATTGCCAGGTCGTCAACATCAGCGACCTCAGTAGTCATTAGACATCGTCAGTGAGCAGAATGGGGCGCTCTGTGAAACTCACGGACTTCGAACGTGGTGAGATGATTGGGTGTTACTTGTGTTATACACCTGTACGTGAGATTTACACACTCCTAAACATCCCTAGGTCCACTATTTCCTATGTGATAGGGAAGTGGAAACATGACGGGACACGCACAGCATAAAAGCGTACAGGACGACCTCGTCTGCTGACTGACAGAGACTGCCGATAGTTGAATAATGTGTAATAGGCAGACATCTCTGAAGACCGTCACACAGGAATCCCAAACTGCATCAGGATCCACTGCAAGTACTATCACAGTTAGGCAGGAGGCGAAAAAACTTGGATTTTATGGTCGAACGGCTGCTCATAAGCCACAAATCACGTCAGTAAATGTCAAACGACGCCTCGCTTGATGTAAGGAGCGTAAATATTGGACGATTGAACAGCGGAAAAACGTTGTATGGAGTGGCGGATCACGGTACACAATGTGGCGATCCGACACAGGGTGTGGGTATGGCGAATGCCTGGTGAACATCTGCCATCGTGTGCAGTGCCAACACTTAAATTCAGAGGCGGTGGTATTATGGTGTGGTCGCGTTTTTCATGGAGGGGGCTTGCACTCCTTGTTGTTTTGCGTGGCGGTATCACAGCACAGGCCTACATTGATGTTTTAAGCACCTTCTTGCTTCCCACTGTTGAAGAGAAATTCTGGCATGACGATTGCATCTTTCAGCACGATCGAGCACCTGTTCATAATGCACGGCCTGTGGCGAAGTGGTTACACGACAATAACATCCCTGTAATGGACTTGCCTGCACAGAGTTCTGACCTGAATCTCACAGAAAACCTTTGGGATGTTTTGGAACGATGACTTCGTGCCAGGCCTCACCGACCGACATCGATACCTCTCCTCAGCTCAGCACTCCGTGAAAAATGGGCTACCATTCCCCAAGAAACCTTCCAGCACCTGATTGAATATATGCCTGTGGGAGAGGAAGCTGTCATCAAGGCTAAGGGTGGGCGAAGACCATATTGAATCCCAGCATTACCGATTGGGGGGGGGGGGGGGGCACAAACTTGTAAGTCATTTTCAGCCAGGTGTCCGGCTACTTTTCATCACATAGTGTCTCTCGTGACAGACACGGATAGGTTCCGTTAAGAGACGCCAGGTTATAATTTTGTATTGTAGATTTTATATGAGGTAATGCACTGAAAATGTTTGTTTTGTATTTATTTCATGAGCCACGATCGAGTTGGCCAAGTTGCTCCGGTGCTGTTCTGACGACGCGGCAGCTGATGTACTGGGCACTCTTAGGGTCCAATCGACGGCCAGCGGCGACAGACGATTCGGAAGACATTGTCGAGACTCACTTTAATTGTTATAGTGTCTTCCTAGTAACTGAACATAAAATTTTATTCACTTCTATTGTGATATATCTGATCCGTACGTATTGGTGATTGATTTGTTCTGAGAAGACACATTAAGATAGTTCGTTTGCTAGAATAGGTTGATATGGCAATCTTTAACACCCCAGTGGTCACGTGGGATCAGTAGATAGAAGACTACGTATTCTCATGATAGGGGTCCCCACGTGCGCGGACCAAGCTCACCCTCCTCAGCCGGCCGAGGTGGCCGAGAGGTTCTAGGCGCTACAGTCTGGAACCGCGTGACAGCTACGGTCGCAGGTTCGAATCCTGCCTCGGGCATGGATGTGTGTGACGTCCTTACGTTAGTTAGGTTTAAGTAGTTCTAAGTTCTAGGGGACTGATGACCTTAGCAGATAAGTCCCATAGTGCTCAGAGCCATTTGAACCAATGACCCTCCTCCGTGCCTCTAACTAGTTGCGAGACTAGGGCCGGCCGAGCATTGACCTTTCCCGCTTCAGAATGGTCAATGTGTGGCTATTTTCTATCTCTGAGATACCACACGACCACATTATCACGTAGGTCCATTGTGTCTGTCTTCCTATTTTGACGCTTGATGTAGGTCGCTGGTATAGTGATGTCTCTCACTTGCAGTTATTTACTCGCCGGTAAAACACCATTGACTAATATGTACGCTTATTCCACAGATACAACACGACTACGTATGTTACACCTGATATGTATACTGTCTTTACGGCTATCTATGAATATAATACAATCGTCTTGTTAAAACTTCATATGGACACAAGAAAGAGTATGATTTCTATAATCTTGTTCACATCGAAAAAAATACACGAACTCCTCTTTGATGGATGTGACATGAGTCCTAATGACATTCCTAAAAAATGGTTCAAATGGCTCTGAGCATTATAGGACTTAATATCTGAGGTCATCAGTCCCGTAGAACTTAGAACTACGTAAACCTAACTAACCTAAGGACATCACACACATCCATACCCGAGGCAGGATTCGAACCTGCGACCGTAGCGGTCGCGCGGTTCCAGACTGAAGCGGCTAGAACCTCTCGGCCACATAGGCAGGCTAATGACATTCCTATTCTGTTGCGTTCCACACCAGGTCCTTCAGGCCTACCGCCTACAGTTTATGATGTGCCAGAAGAGGACTGTGACACGAATGCGAAGAACATCAGGACAGTTCTGAAGCGGAGGACAGCGACACGGATGTCTCATCTGAAGGCGAAGAGGGTGATGAATTCTATGTTTATCATAAAAAGAAATCCAAGAAAGTAATCGACTCGATTTCCTGCAAAAAATTCCTTATTTTTTGTCGATAAGGGGGAAGCATAACCTAATTAGGAAAATTCCGGGCTCGATCGGTAGAGCTCGGTGCATAGACACTATTTTAGACACGTGGGCTCGTTTATTTGATGGAAGTATGAAACGTCCCCTTAGAAAACTTAATGAATTACTGTGCTGGTAAACCCCTTACGTTATTGATTTTCAAACAGCTGAGCAAAACTGAACGTACTCAGACATTTCGCTATTTACCTATTCTGATCAACACTAAACTGACACGTAATATTTTTTAGAGCTACGCAATCCGACTTTCAATAATCCCTACAAGAGAATGGCCCTGACTAACATTAACCTATACCTTTCACAAATCACTTACCTCACAAAAATCTTCGTTACTCGAACTACTGCAAAACAGCGAGGGCCACTACTGCCACCTAAATAAAAGATTCAAACTACAAAAGGCACTAACTACTGATAGGCATAGTTAGCAAATGAAAGATTTTGATAGAGAACAAACAATGTATTTAACTTAACAGTGTTCAAAAGTCATTATATATATATATATATATATATATATATATATATATATATATATATATCAGTTCATGGAAATTGCAGCGGAACATTTGTGTCCATCTCAAGTTGAACAGTTTCGGATTGTGCCATTATCTAACATGACCATTATGCGTCGCATACAGGACATGGCAGACGACGTCCAGAGCCAGCTTGCAAATATCTGTAAAGATTTTATGGCGTATTCTCTAGCTCTGGATGAAAGTGTTGATATTACTGGAACAGCTCATCTTGCCATATTTATTAGAGGTGTTAATAGAGATCTTCAGGTGAGGGATGAGCTCCTCAATGTAGTAGCCATGAATAACACTACAACTGGAGGTGATATTTTAAGGAGTGTTGAAGAAAGTGTTGAAAATATAGGATTGTCGTGGAATTCTTTAGTTTCAGTGTCTACAGACGGTGCACTAGCGATGACAGGGAAAAACCATATTTCGTTGCGCTGTTGAAGGAGAAAATGCAAAAAACTGACCGTGCCGAATGAAATAAGGGGCGTTCACTGTGTGATCCACCAGGAAAACTTATGTGCAAAGAGTATCACTCTAAAAAATGTGATGAGTGTTGTTGTTCGTACAACCAATTATATAAGGAAGCATGGGCTACAACACAGGCAATTTAAAAGCTTTCTTGAGGATGTAGAAAGACAGTATGGTAGACTGCCTTATTACAGCGAGGTCCGCTGGCTTAGTCGTGGCGAATTATTAAATCGATTTTTTTTTGCCTATTGGATGAGATAAATATGTTCATGGAAATAAATAACATGTGTGTTCCTAAATTGAAAGAGCCTTCATGGAAATGTGATCTCGCGTTCTTAGCAGATTTAACTAGCCATCTGAATGCTTTGAACATTTCATTACAAGGTAAAGATCTGCTAATTACTCATTTCATAGATCGAATACGAGCTTTTAAAATGAAACTGACACTTTGGGTGAGTCAGTTGGAAACAGGAAATCTAGCTCATTTTCTTAAATTATCATCCATGCAAGATGTTCACAAAGACTGTGAACGTTATTCACATAGTTTAGTTGCCCTTAAGGAAGAATTTGATCAACGCTTTCAAGATCTGACAGCACTAGACAGTGATTATGATCTGTTCTCCTCTCCATATTCAGCGAATATTGAAGAGATTCGTCCTGAGCTTTAACTAGAAATTATTGACCTGCAGTGTGACAGAGAATACAATTTTCAGAACAAGAAAAACATTTTGGAATTCTACAGACACTTCCCTCAGGATAGATTTCCTCGTTTGCACAAACTGGCGTCTACAATAATCTGAATGTTCGGTTCCACGTATGTTTGTGAACAACTGTTCTCTGCAATGAAATGTAACAAGACGCGCCTGAGAAACGCATTGTCTGATCGAAATTTAAACTGCACGCTGCGCCTACAATGCACAAGAACAATTACACCGAACATAGATGCAATTGTAAAGGGCATAAAGTACAAGATAACCGAGGATCCCATACTTCAGTGACACCTTTTATTGCGTAACAGTTCAAAAATTAATGCGAATGTAGAGGCATACACTAAGCTAATAAAATTATGTGGCACGTGTACATTCTCCTTTATTTGTTTCATTTGTCGCAGTAATAATTCGTGAGTGATATCCCTGCAGGTGACCGCGGATTTACATTGACTGGCGGCAGCTGTTGTGTGCCCCACGTGACTCTCCCCACTCTCCGCTCTGGTCCAGTAGTGGGGGTAGCGTGCTCGCGCTGCTCCGTGCTTGCACCTTGCTGCTCACAGCTTGCTCCGCGAGCACATATGTTGTGAAGCCCTGCGCTACAGTGACAGTCTCATAAAAATTTCACAGGTCGAGAATTTGCGTTACAAATGTGTAGAAACAAAATCCTGTAAATATAACAGTGTCCAAAAAATTTTCGCAGGCATTGTGATACAGTCACGCATTTACACACATTTCATAACTCTTAAAGTACGATTCTTGGTTTCCAACATCCTTTTTTACAAACCAGAGTCCTTAACTTCTATTCATTATTCATATACATATAAACACGTAATCACATTCCTCATATATGGTAGCATCATCTTATTGATCATAAAAATACCTCAACAGCATAATACACATCGTCGTCGTAATAATATCATCATAACACCTCAGTCAAATCTCAAAATCGTCGTAGCTTCCTCCAATAATTTCAAAACCAAAAAAAATTCTCTGCTCATTTCAATAGTGTCATCTACCTCAAACGTACTTTAAAAATCATGATCCCATACCAAATACGATATTCAAAGTTCCCATGGTATCACAATGGTTCCGAAAAAATATGAACAGTTCACAAAGTACAGACAAAATACAATTTCATAAGTGTGAAGTTGTCCAACTGTGTAATTACGTAAACATCTGTCACTGATGTAGTAAAATAAATGTTTGTCTCTCTCAGTTAAATGATCAGATAGCTGTGTAATTATGTGTTAGAGAAATATGGTATCGATGTGTAAAGTTGTATATGCAAATACCATATTAGCTAGGGCTCCTTGTGCTTGCCAGACACGTGGTACACAAAGTAAGTGTGTACCCCCCTGAGGATTAATGTAATTATACCCTCAGGTGTTACAGATTACAGCAATGGAATGAAATGTATCATGGAAAATCTTTCTATCATTATAATTCAAAAATCTTTAAAAATAAATGTTTTAAGTACAAAATTAATCACTCAAATGCGTGTCCTGTGGCGCTAAATGTGCGTCTTGCTGTAAGTTAATTCTGTGGAAGTGTCGTAGTTATCGTCCTCTGTAAGCAAAGTTCTGCTGAAGTAAATGTACTCATCTCCTCATAAACAAATGTGAAATGCTTTGCGTATAGATATCGTACTTATTATGTACAGTACCATATCAAGAAAGTACCATACTGTACTGTATTCTTGTGTTACGAAAAAGGTTTTCTCATTGTAGCTATACCACGAAGGTTACTACTAAAACATGTTTTACTTTCCAGAATAATATAGAAAAATTGTGCAGATATAAAACAGATACACCGCAAAAGCAACAATGTAAATTGTGTCGCATATTAGTAGCGTCGTGATATAATCGTGTAGCTGTCAAAGAAACCAAAAGCTAAGTCATCTTTAATCTCACAGAATGAACTTCAAATAAATAATATCTTTTCAAGTAAACCAAAATGTTGCATTAAAATCTCATTAGAAGTGTATGTTCTAAGTATGTAAGCCGTCTATTCGTTACGTAATCGTGCAACTAACAAGCAAGAATGTACAAATAACAACACTGTGCCATCTGTTCACTATAAGAATGCATTCGTAATTTATGTTTAAATTAGTTCTCTTGGTTCTTGATTGGATATTTAACTTCAAACATTGTTGCATGTTAACAGTTTCTAAGTCTGACAAAGCATACTAGTAACGTGAAGTGAAAGATTTTATGGCAAAGACTAAATTAAAAAGCAAATTATCTCTCAATAGACGGTTTTACATGTGAAATGTGGTGTAAACCTTTACCTTTCCTCAGTATGCAGCAAATCAACTTGAACGCAATTATAATGCGGTATATGTCGGTAAAGAATGCTAAAATTTTTCTCAAGGTTAGCGTCTTTTCTCTGAACCAGCTGGCGCACGTGGCCGCCTGTGGTGCGAGTCATTGTCTGTCTCTTTGTTGGAACGCGTCGTTATTGGGATTAGCAGACCTAACTTCTACAAATTCACCTTGTCGAGAGGGCCCTGCCCTGTTTGAATTCCGTCAGTTCTGATGAAATTCAGGTCTGTCGTTTTGTCAATAGTTTACGTAGTTTCTTTTTTGTCGGTCATGTGGTGGAGAATTTCTCCCGGAATCGTAACTGCACGGTGGACCGTTGCGTCTGAAGTTATTCTGTCTGCCTTGATGATAATTATTTGCATTACTACGGAAATGCGATCTTTCCCTGTAACTATTATTCTGCCAACGGCTCTCATATGGGTGGTGTCTGTTTTGGTCACGATTTATGTTGTAAAAACAACCTTGTCGTGTCCAGTTATTATTTCTTTCATCATGGAATTGTGTCTGATGTGACCTGTAATTGTGTTCTTGCAACAGTCCCTGAAAAGCTTCAATGTAGTCTTTGCAACGTCCTGCCAAGATAAAATATCGTAAAAGTTCAGGCAATTTGATTAAGCAAATGCGGATGAGTTCTGAGGGGCTGTATGGGTTTGACAGATACTGATTCTTGTGCAACATGTCTTCAAAATATTTCACAAGACTGGAAAATTCAGATTGTTCGAAATGTTTCATCATTATGATGTTATGTTTTACTTGGTCTTGTGTAGCTTGAGACCAATATGCTGAGAGGAAGGCATGATAAAATTCTCCTTCACTGTAACAATCGTGAATGACCGATCGCATTCTTACAGCTGGTTCATTCTCTAAATAGCCACACATAAATTCTAATCTGTGCTCTAATGACCAGTTGGGAGGAAAACAATGAGAGAATTGATGAAGCCACGCTTTTGGATAAATGTCGTCGGCGGAATTCTTAAATGTTTTGAATTTACGTGTAATAATAAACAGCTTATAGTCAAAATCATCGTGTCGGCGAGTGGCATGACGGTCATTGTTACGTCGTTTCGGTGGTTCCATCTCAAAATTCGGTGTACCTTGCCAATTTCTTTCATAATTTCCGAAGTGCCCTGTGTTATTATTTTGTGGCTGTTCCGTATTTCTATGTCCTTCTTCCCGTATTGGAGCGCGAGTGTCCTCTGAAATATGTAATTCTTGTATTACCTGTGTCAACTGATCTTGTACTTCCCGGATTTCTCTTTTGTACTGTGTATTGATTTGATTTTGATTTTGTTTGAATTTTCTAATTTGTTCATACTCTTCTGTGTCAGTGAAGGCTACGGGTCTTGTGTCATTCAGATCATCATCTACCTTTGTAGATAAGTTAGTGAACTGATCCGAAAGTTCTGCTACTTTCTCCAATAGTGAACAGATTTCCTCATTGTGTTTTTCTGAACCAAGTTTCAGAGTGTCCATTTGTGTTGAAATCGTATCTACTGTGTCCATTAATTTTTCCTGAGTTTTTGCAAGTTGCGTAACTGAATCGGTAGATGCAACTGAGTCAGTTTTAGCTTGCAAGGTGTCTTTATTTTTATGAACAATAGTTTGCAGTTCTTTTATGGTTGCTTCGTGATTCTGTAATGCATTTTCATGACGCGAAAAAATAGGTTGAAAATGCTCACAAATTTGTGGTTTTACGTCATTACAGACTTTTTGACATTTCTATTCGATTTTAAGTAACTCAGCAGTTAAACCTTCACGTGTTTGTTCAAGCGTTTGTTCCATTGAGTCTAACTTTTGAAGCTGTTACTGTGTTTGTCTCTGATTTTGTTCCATCGTGTCTAACTTTTGCTGTATTTGTCTCTGATTTTGTTCCATTGTGTCAAACTTTTGAAGATTTTGTTCCATTGTGTCTAACTTTTGACGATTTGGTCCCATTTGTTTCTGATTTTGTTCAGGCGTTGTGTCTAACTTTTGTAGCCTTTGTCCCATTTGTTGCATTAACTGTAATAACAATGCACTGGTGTCTGAAAAATGTTCCTCAGTGCTGTTCAGCAGTGCATTTGATCCGGCAATATTCGCATTTTGAAAAGCAGAAAATATGTCTTGACTTATTTGAGAAAACGGTGAGGACGCAAAACCTGAATCTACAGTATTTGCAAGATTGTGTCCTGTTATTTCGGATTCCTGAGGCGAGCTGTTGCCGAGCGATCGATCGATAATGCTTCCCTGTTCACTAATTGTTTCACTGTCTACACCATTATTTGCAGTCCACTCCATTTCCCTATGCACAATTACCCAATTACTACTGTGAACATTAGTTAATTCATTACTCGGCGGCGCTAACACACTGCTTTCGTCTTCACTGTCATTTCTCAGTTTGCTTTGGAGCCTAGTATTACGTTTTTCACACGCCATTATTGTCACAATATTTCACACGACAAAACAGAAAAGCACAATTTGAAGAGCAAAATAAGAAAACACATTAACATAGCATTGAAAATAATATCTAGTTAATTGCAAGCGCAGCTGCGAAATACTTGGTGCAAATCTGCATGCAGGCCACAACTCATTTACTGTACAACTATGAAAAACTACAACTACAAAGGAAATTTTCTCTATAATTACGCGCTAGCAATAAACAATAGCTACACTAATTATACAAACTACAAGAAAAAATCAGAAGATTCCAGTGAGGTATCCTCGGCTAAGGGTCAACATATGAAACGTCCCCTTGGAAAACTTATTGAATTACTGTGCTGGTAAACCACTTACGTTATTGATTTTCGAACAGCTGAGCAAAACTGAACGTACTCAGACATTTCGCTCTTTATCTATTCTGATCAACACTAAACTGACACACAATATTTTGTAGTGCAACGCAATCTGACTTTCAATAATCCCTACAAGAGAATGGCCCTGACTAACATTAACCTATACCTTTCACAAATCACTTACCTCACAAAAATCTTCGTTACTCGAACTACTGCAATACAGCGAGCGCCACTACTGCCGGCTAAATAAAATATTCAAACTACTGAAGGCACTAACTACTGATAGGCATAGTTAGCAAATGAAAGATTTTGATAGAGAACAAACAATGTATTTACCTTAATAGTGTTCAAAAGTCATTATATATATATATATATATATATATATATATATATATATATATCAGTTCATGGCATCCTGTCTTACAAATTTACTGTGATGGACACATGTCCAGATCGTCCCCTCTCAAAATTCCGTCATCTCTCTCCCCACATCCACCACTGCTGGCGGCTCACCTCCAACTGCGCAACGCTACGCGCTGTTAACAGCCAACTGCCCAACACTACAATAGCGAATATTACAACAATGCCACCCAGCCACAGACTGCACACAGCACAGCCAGTGAGTTTCATACAGAGCGTTACATGGCGTTACCAATATAAAAACCTAAACAGCCTACTTACAAGTATTTTGGACATCATCGTACGTTTCACAAACGAATATATTGATTCCGTAAAAGATAATTATTCGGGGGAAAGGGACGTCAAACGCACCGACCAAACAGATATAAAAACATTTATTGGGCTTCTATGTATTAGTGGACTCAATGAAGCTGGAAAAGTAAACCTCGAGGATTTATGGGCTAACGATGGATTCGTGATTGTGGTTTCCCGAGTCACCGTGACTCTCGTGCTGTTCCGTTTCTTACTTCGGGTCGTGAGGTTTGACAAAAGAGAAACAAGACAAGAGCGAAAAGCTCTAGGTCGTCTTGCCCCTATTCGGGAAATTTTTCAGAAGTTTATACTGAACTGCCAACAATATTATTGGGTAGGAGACGAAATTACAATAGACGAAATGTTAGAGGTCTTCAGAAGCAGGTGTTTTTTCATCCAGCACATACCGTCCAAGTCCGCAAAATACGGCATAAAGATACTACCTGCAGTAGACTCGGGTGTATACTATACACTGAACATAGAAATGTATGCAAGAAGGCAACACGGTGGTCCTTTTCGGGTTAGCAACAATTCTATAGACGTGGCTGAATGTCTGGTTACTCTTTCAGGTAACTCCGGCCGGAATATCACTGTTGACAACTGGTTTAGCGGAACCACTCTTATTCACGACTTGGCCGCGAAATACGGATTGTCCTACGCGGGGACACTTAAAAAGAAAATAAAGCATGTCCCCAATGAACTGAAAGAGATAAAATCGGTGAACGCTTTTTCTAGCGTGTTTTCGTTCCGCAAAGAGAGCACTATGGTGTCGTACGTGCCCCAAAATAAAAATAAAACGTCATTGTGATTTCCAGCATGCATACTGATGGAGCGACTGATGAAGAAACCGAGGACAGACAGAAACTCGATATGATTAACTATTAAAACCGCCATAAAATAAGTGTGGACGTGGTCGATAAAATGAATTCGGCGTACAATATTCAAAGAGGCACAAGGCGGTGGCCAGTGGTTATTTTTTTATGCTATGTTGAATGTTACTTGTGTGAACAACCAGATCATATATCTAGGAAACGGAATCGAAGTGTTGGTCCGCTGAATCTTCCTCTGTAATCTGGGAAAAGAACTAATAAGAAGCCAGATGCTAAAACATTCGCCCCTGCTCGGCTTGCCTCGAACCATTACACTAAAACGCGAAAGCGCTGCCAAATATGTTGGGCGAACAGGACTACAAGACTCACCCAGTAGAATGCAAAGGGTGTAGTGAATATTTTTGTCTACAACACTGTGCAATGTTTTGCCCCGATGGCTGTGGCGCTGATGAGGACATCGAAGATGATGGGTGATGTTACGTCTTCCGTTTTTATTTCACTTCGTCAAAAAGGGACGTTATTTTGTACTTATTTCGTGTCAGTTTCATTACTAGCTTCTAGATGCAAATGCTGTATTCTGACTTAAGTTTCTAGAAGTTAATAAATAAACATTCTAGTGCTCATTTTCATACAATAAATGTTTAGTTGCTATTATTTTAATACGTGCGTTTCGTTTACTTATTCACTCCAACATCTGAGGTTAATTGAAGCTAATGATGCAACGTTGATAGTGTATCACACAGATACAACGCGACCACCAGTGTTCGTCCTAGTGATGCGACCATTGGAGTGTTAATATCGAGCCCTCCTAGTTGCATGAAGATTAGCCGGACAACTGTAAATGGCTATTTTGCAGCTTAGTGGAAGTTACTAAAAGCTTAAGGTGACAGTTAAATGACAGAAAGTGTTCTTACCCACAGAATAGGATCGGAAATGTAGCAACGTCTCTGACAGTTAATATTGCGAAGATTCAGACTGATTATTTTGCACTTTAGTATTCAATGCGTAGTGAACTCCAATCAAAGCTTTACGAACTGTTAATGCTTGTCTAACCAGTTTCATAGTGAGTTGATGCTTAGAAGAAATACTATGAACGTTATTACTACGATCGTGAACTTAGAGCACGTGAGTTACTTAGGCGTTGTTGAAGAAGTTACACGATCTAACAGTGATATTTTTGTAGATTGCTAGTGTCTTGTAAGTCAGCTAGAATTAATATCGTAGTGATGTTAGAACACGCATTATTCCTGTCGTCAGCAAGAGTATTATCTCTGCCTGCGATTATAATGAGGTGAACATTGACATTTAAACTGTATTGACGAGGGATAGTTAATGATATCATTTGAAGTGAGTTATTTAAACGTTTATGTACCCAGGAAAAAGCGTACTGTTAAATAATGTCATTACAGAAGTACTTGACACAAGAGATTATCATTTTTTTGAAACATAGCTGTATGAAGTCTTCGTTTGCTTCACAATATCGCAAATTCTTCCCACTTACATAGCTCCACATACTACGACCAAATTACCATGCGTCTTCTGTTTGTTAGCGAAAATGATCTCTTGTAAAAGAAACACATTTAAACATTAGAACGCTTGATGTATGTGAGTGTTATTGCGGATTTGTCTTTGTTCTAGACATTCTAGGATCTGCACCTGCGGCTTGGCGACACACGCTCATTAACAGCAGCTATACCAGAAATAAATACCTTTGTCCATTAATTAAGTCGTCGCAGCAGTCTGTAGTCAATGTCAGGGGGAAAAATGGTTAAATGGCTCTGAGCACTATGGGACTTAACATCTGAGGTCATCAGTCCCCTAGAACGTAGCACTTCTTAAACCTAACTGACCTAAGGACATCACACACATCCATGCACGAGGCAGGATTCGAACCTGCGACCGTAGCAGACTGTAGCGCCTAGAACCGCTAGGCCACCTGAGGGCGGCCGGTGTCAGGAGAGGAGGGACAAAGTATGTACAATTTTAGCGATCTTTATAAGCAGAGCTATTTATATAATTAAAGACCTACACCTACACGACTGCTCTACAATCCACGTTTAACTGTTTGGCGAAGGGTCGAATAGTAATACCGGCCTTAAGGATTTTGGGGTGCGCCCGTAACGTTAGTGTGTGCAGGTTCATAATGAAGACGTCTTTTGTGTCTCGCGCCGAAAAAAATCGCACTTTTTTACAGATTTTTAAATCGTTGTGTTAAATCTGTTGGCTAGAGCCTTATTTTACTTAATGATAACATTGATAGAAAATAAATCATGTACTTCTTGCTAAATAACCTAAACCTATGAAGTATGTTCATATTAGCACTTCCTGTGTATGATACGACACATCATGTGTGATTTTATGCATGTGAATGTGAACTTCACTTTCTTTTGATTTAAATTTATGATTTTTTTATCGTTTATACTCGCGTTTTAAAGGTTTTGTTTACTATGACTAGGTAAGTCACTTTATTCTTGCCAGATGACGTATTACTTACTTTCACTTTTCATTCACGCTTTTAGTTACGTGAAACATATATTACTATAAATAGTTTAATCACATCATCTATTGTGGGTCCACATCTTATAAGTCCTATGATGTCAACTCCAGATGCTAATATATTTGTACCCCAAATATCCCAATCTCTGTGTGTTGATACCTTTGTCATTATACCACCATATAGGCTATTCGAGAGCTTCAGTTCTGTATATATTGTGGATGACCTTTCTTGTATAAGTGAACTGCTGTTTCTCTGAACGCCACATGGGTCGTACTCTGTGGTGTACTGAACCGCTGGTATGATTATAACACTATACGTATTTGCATTCAAACTGCCGGAAATTACGTTCCAGCATGTTACCACTTAACGCTGTGTAGTGGGCTTAAATATTCCAGATGAGTAATACTTGTGTTCTCAGTTTTATCATGTTGTCATTTTATCTTTAATGCCAGTGTATTTCATTTTGTGACAATGTTTGTTTTCAGTATGCTTGAAAACGAAAAATATCGAAATTGAGATCGTAATACATATTTTTAACATTCCTAAGCGGAATGACTACATGCAATAATTACATTAAGCAGTAGAACGACTCCTCATCAAAATATTAGCATATTATTTTTTGCAAATATGAATTACGTATTTTTGTTGGTCTGACATATTCCACATGCTCGGGAATTTCTTCACTGTGGGTCTGTAAAAAGAACTATGTACCTAATTTGATATTATCTTTCCTGACACCTCTTTCGTGTCTGAGTTTCCGACTATGCTCATAGCGTGAAATGGAAGCTCTAACAATGATACACATATTTATCAGTATGCTAACATAGTTTCGTATGAAACTTCCTGGCAGATTAAAACTGTATGCCCGACCGAGACTCGAACTCGGGACCTTTGCCTTTCGCGGGCAAGTGCTCTACTTCATAGTTTCATATGTAACATATTTCGTAGATTTCTTATGGTAATAATTTATTGAGATATGACCACTACTCCTGTAAAATTTATTTTAATCACTATTGTGTAAAATACATTGGTGCATTTCTGCAATATTCCACACATGAAACAGGACGTTGTTTTGTTTCATGCTATGCTGTGATATAAGCTTTACATGTTTACAAGTTGTTCCTGGGATGTCTATGTAATATTTCTCATCAATGTCAAACACAGCTAAACAATCTCCTATAGCCAAGCCTTTATATCAGTTCCCTCACACTGTTTACGAGAAGACAAACTGCGTCGTGGGTCAGCACACATGTTAATGTGTAGGTCCGGCTGATAAGGTTTTGAGGTAGTTGGGAGACAAGTGCATATCGCTTATAGAACTACCATGACTTTTACTTCAGGAGAATGTAACCATGTTCAAAGTATTAAACAAAGCTTAGGTTATGAGAATTTCAACGGGCGAGTTGGCACAATAGGTACGACACTAGGTTCGCATTTGCAGGAAAGCCCTTCCAGACATTCAGTTTAGATTTTCAGTGTTTCTCCTGAATCACTTTTGGAACTGTCAAGACAGTTTTTCCAGTAAGACTGCGGGATGTGTGTACCCATTCTCGTGTGAAATCACTGCGACGCAAACGGAAAGCTAATCTCGTTTCAGGTTTTAAAATAAACAAACTATGTTTTGTTCCACTGATTTGTTTATTTCGAGCCGGTTTCGTCTTTTTGGATCATCGTCACGAAACAACTGACTAGTGCCAACAAGACACACTAGTGTGTAGGAAATCAAATATTAGGAACAAAGAACTAGAAACCCAGAATCTTTACTCTTGGCATTAGGTGAGAAATTTCAAAATTGTGAGCGCTTAACTGTTGTTTTACGCACCAAATATTTTAAATTACAATTTACGATTAAAATGCAACTTGACATGTTTGATGCATAATACAAGTGATAAGTACTCGAGCCGACGTTTCTCAGCAGATGTCATGACCAAAGATTCTATACGTAATTCTTAATAAAAGTTACAAACAATATTTTACGAAGGCCTTCCAAAGCAGCATACTATTTTTGTACCAGAATACGTTCCATTGGAGAGCGTTTCGTCTTAGCCTCCCAATATATCTCAGTTAAGGCACAAGCATACCAGTTCGCATTTCCTGGACGTGTCTGTTGCGGCGTTATCATGATACGCGACATAACGTTTTCAATGGAAGTTTTAGATATTCTTTTGGTTTAATAATTATTCATCTGAATGATTTGATACAGTCCATCACAAATTCTTTCCCTGTCGAAATCTCTTCATCTCAGAGTAGCATTTGTACCAACCTCTTGAATTATTTGTTGGATGAGTTCCAATTTCTGTCTTCCCCTTTAGTTTTTACCCTTCATAGTTCCCTCAAGTGTCACAGAAGCTATTCCTTGATGTCTTAACGTATCTACCGTCACCCTGTCCCTTCTTATTGACAACGTTTTCCATATGTTCCATTCTTCGCCGAATTTGCGGAGAACTTCCTCACTCCTCATCTTATCTAGATGAAGGTACGGAAAGAGTCAAATCCCGTATGGAAAGTCATATACAGACACAACAGAAATATATCGTCTTAGATGTTTGGACAACATGGTTGTGAAGTAACAGCGATTGATATAAAATTAACTTAGTATTAAGAAAACAGCCTTAATGGCGTTTTTTATTTATTTAGTGCCGACCGGTTTCAGCCCATTGCAGGGGGCATCTTCAGGGTGAACATGCTGTGAAATTACAATATATTTCTTAGACAAAAGACGGTTGTAATTAGTTTTATCTAAGATATATATTATAATTTCACAGTATTTTCGCCCTGAAAATGGCCCCTGCAATGGGCTGAAAGCGGTCAGCACTAAATAAATAAAAAAACGCGATTAAGACTGTTTTCTTAATACTAGGTCAGTATATCGTCTGCCCAAGAGAAGCGCAAGACTGTTGCTGCTCATGTCGTACATATACGACTTAGCGGATAGTAGGAGCAGCACATTTAGAGTCTTCGCAGATGATGGAAATTTATGCTAAACATTTCACTAGTTTAGTCAGATCTTGATAAAATAGCAACTCATTAAGGCTATAGTTAAAGTATAAACACACTTCAAAAACACAGAAGTGTGTTAAAATGTGACTACAGGGTAAATGAATTGTAGCTAAATGCAATCATGTCACGCAAATATTTGGGTAAAACAGTATGTGGAGACATGAACTAGAACGACCACAGACTAAGTTAACACAGAGCAAATTACAGATTACGATTCATTGGTTGATACTGGGAAGCTGCTGTTAGTCTAAAAAGCTCTTGTACGGCCCGTAGCAGAAAACAGGTGCGGAATGTTGGATCCATATTCGGTTGAACGAACAGGGGACACTGAGCACATACTAAGAAGTTTGGTGCTCAAGTCACAGGCTTGCTGGACACGCAACAGAGTTTAACAGAAATACTGAAAAATCGTGAACGGAAGACACTGGAAGAAAGACGCCAAGGTTCACGCGAGAGCTCGACTATTAATTTTGAAGAACAATCTCTCACGGTAGAAACCACAAACATTCTTCAGCTCCCTGTGTATTTCTCCTGTAGAGAATGTGCGGATAAAATTAGGCAAATGAGTTGTAGTAAATGAACCGGCGTCTAGGCGTATAAGAAGTCATTTTCTGACGCTCTTCCAGTGGCTGAAACGGGTGGAAATCTTAGTATATGATACGACAGAAACATTCCCCACCCACGCCCTTATTAATAATTCGGAGAATAAAAGGACTTTTCAGTAGTCCAGTTGAGTGTGGGAACCGCTTCCTTACAGTTTCCACTAGTAACACGTTTTGTAAAATCTTTTGTTTTATGGCACACATCCAGAACTGTCAAAAACGTCGGTCTAGAGTTGTGATTGTTTGCTATGTTCTGCATTGGAACGTCGGTGCTTCTTTTTTATAAAGAGGTAGGGAATCTGCTTAGTATAAGGACAAGATTTTCACCCACATACTATCTCCACTGAAATTGTGGCCTTAGCCTTAATTATTGCTTTATTTACTCCGTGAAGATAAAATCAGTGTATGTATCACAGTTAATGTCTGTTGTCGTGTATCAAAGTAATGTAAACAGACGGTAAAAGTCGCAGCACAAAAAAAGTGTAGAGTAATGAAATTTTGGAAATACATTTAAGCCATTAACATTGCAAGATTATAGATTAATATAAGCGCGAGATAAGCTATTGCAAATGTAGAATACTGGCACATTCATAACCGATGTAACCGCCAGAATGTTGTATGCTAGCATGCAAGCGTACATGTATTATGTTGTACAGGTGCCAGATGTCAGTTTTTGGGATGTAGTTCCGTGCGTGCTGCATTTCATCGATCAGTAAAGAGACGGTCTGGAGTTGTGGTCCGATGGTATCCCATAACTGCTCGATTGGAGACAGATCGGGTGATCGAGCAGGCAAGGCAACATGTCGACATTATCAAGCTGGAAAATACCCCCTGGAATGCTGTTCATGAAAGCCAGCACAACAGGTCGAATCGCCGGATTGTCGTACAAATTTGCAATCAGGGTGTGTGGGATAACCGTGAGAGTGCTCCTGATGACGTACGAAGTTGCATTGAAGACCGTAATTCCAGCAAAGGTCGACTGTGTCTAGCACGCAGACAGTTTGGTTGCGGCCCCTCTATTGGCCTTATTCTTAGAAACACACAGCTATCACTGACACCAAGGAAGAACCAACTTTCATCAGAAAACACGACAGACCTCCACCCTGCCTTCCAATGAGCTCTCGCTTGACACCAGTGAAGTCCCAAATGGCGGAGGTTTGGGGTCAGTAGAATGCACGCTACAGGGCGTCTGGCTCGGATCCGTTCTTGAAGTAACTGATTTGTAGCAGTCCGTTCTGTTACTGTGGTGCCAACTGCTGCTCAAATTGGTGTTGCAAAAGCAGTATGATGAGCCAGAGCCATACTCCGAACTCGATGATCTTCTCTCTCAGTAGTGCCACGCGGCCGTCCGAAGGGCAGTCTTCTTCCGAGCGTGCATTCGCGTTGTAAGCTTATCAGTCCGTCGCTGAGATAGAAGACTGCAAGTTAGTGGCTCAATCCTGCAGACATGCAGGGAGTACTACTCGAGAGTGCCTCATATTTATCATAATTCAATAGAGTCAGGATCTGATGCCCTTGCCAGTCCCTTTATTATTAATCCTAATGTTGGTAAGCTAACGTGTAAGTGCTCATGTCCTGGCACCTTACAGGGTGACCACCGCTGCCAGCACTCATGTACTGTGGTTACGTTCCTGTCCAGTCTTTCTGTAATATCACACCAGATCCTCGCAGTCCTATTACACGACCTCGCCCAAATTCAGTGAGAGTGGAAATGAGCGTCTGGCGTCATCGTCCGGAAGGCCTCTTACGGGGCAGGTCCGGCGCCTTCGTGCAGGCTTATTACATTCGACGCCACACTGGGCGACCTGCGCGCCGGATGGGGATGAAATGATGATGAAGACAACACAACACCTAGTCCCTGAGCGGAGAAAATCCCGGACCCAGCCGGGAACCGAATCCGGACCCCTTAGGACAGCAGTCCGTCACGCTGACCGTTCAGCAATTGGGACGGACGCCCAAATTCAGTGATGCGTCAATAATAGTGTCTTTGTCGCCTTAAAAGCGTTTTTGACTAACATCAACTCACCTCGTCCAATCTCAAAGGTACCTAACGCTCACGACCGTTACAGCGTGTATTTAAAGCAAACCTAATTTGCATCCCAATAGTGGCGCTACTTGCGCCAATCTTATCCAGCTGGTGTGAAATCTGAAGAGACATCATCTTTCAGATGTAGAAACGCGCCTACCAACTTTCGTTTACGTCGCACAACTCCTTTATGTTACAATTTTTTTTCCCGTCAGTGTACTTTGTACTGAGTAAACAGGTGGTGCCATCTATCATGTCTCTGAGACGCTTAACAGACTAGTATCCCAATGTAATAATTATCCCATCAAATATTTCAACTAGGCGCCATGTGTAAATAATGCCCCTTCTGCTCGCCTCTTTTTATTTTATTCAGTGTTTTTCTGAGAGAGTGAGTTCTACGGTTTTAAATAAACGGGAGAAAAATCTATAAAGAAAATGAAAAGGTAGTGGAAGGATCAGCGATCATCCTAGAGTCTCCATTGGTTCATCGGTTACCTTCCTATGAACTGCGACGGGCTTTAAATCTTACTTCGCTCCACCAACTACGACAATGACGTTGGATATAGGAACTGAGATCTCTTACATTGTGTTTATTGGTCTATATGTGATTAACAGTCCTGACAGTATTTTGGATCTTTGTTTGGATTTAGAAGGGACCAGACGCTCTGGGGAATTTTCTTGCAGGGGTTTAGAACGTTAGAGATAACTAACGCTGTGTAAACCGCATACTTTCGTTTGTCTTCATATTCTGACGGTTACAGATCTCAACTATTACAGTTGTTTCCGCTGGTCATACCTAGTATGCATTAAACAACATGTAAAAGAAGCTGGGTGATGATAAAAGAAATGTTTCACTTGTCGGAGCAAGTTCTTTATTGTTATAATGATGTCTCTGGATGTCGAACACAGTCTCTCAAAGCCTGTAGCATCACATTTCGCTAACTATCAACGCTATTTTGTTGATTAGTAATGAAGTTACTAATGAAGAATCTCAGAAAACATCAGTTGAAAACAGAAAGCAGGGTCTTGTTAACTTAATTCTAAATAGAATATTTACATATGCAGTTGAGAATGGGATCGTGGTGTCACAATACGTTGCAACAGTTTTGAAAACATAAATGATTCAGAAACGAGAACGGGAGTCTAGTTTCAGTGGAGCTCTTTTATACAGTCACAGACTTGAAAGAACCACTTTTGTACAAATAAAATAAAATAAAGAAAAAATAACCTATTTTTGTTAAATATAGGCTATATATGGTCATTTCGTGAACATTTAGATGATTTTCCGTAGCTGAACAGTTAACAGCAAGCAAGGTGTAAACTGAAATAATTCCCTGTGGAGTGAAGCTTAAGCAAAAACTAAATAGGTCATCTTTCAAGAAACAAATCTGATCTTCGATTACAGTAATTGCTGTTCGGTGTGCAGACTGTCGACCCTTAAAATTACAGTACTCCTACAGTTTCAGTGTACTGTGAGAAGCCTCTAACACGTGCATATTGTCTATGGCCGATTACGTGTCCTACCACCAGTGAGAAACGGGTACTCTCGTTTATGCGAATACGTATATAATACACGCAATTTCGTCAAATTGGAGAAATATATCGAGAATCATTTGATGAATGGAGGCAGAAAACGACTTGTAGTAACTAAAAAAGTGACTACTTGAGGGACTAGATAATCATTTAAAATTCGTACATAAAATGATATTTATACCACAGGTAGAAATGGATAAAATTTAGATTTTATTTTTGGATGTTTTTAACGCCTGCAGTTTAAGGAGCCTGCTCAGACAGTGAATGAGAAGCTGTCTGGCTAAGTCGAGTAGCATCGAATCGAAAAACCACATCAGACTGGGACGCACACGACATTTTGTTATCTACATTGGAAATATTACGTACTTACAAAGCAGAAAGAAGTACCTTACTCTTTCATAAAATCGAGAGAATTAATCCCGAAAAAAGAACAAGTAATAACACTTGTTGTGTCTTTTTTGGACACTATTGTAATAGTTATCTATATTAAACACGATGAAATTTTAACTTAGTTGAGAATGGAACGTAATGATGTAGTGGCAGAATAAAGAAAAAGCTATACTTAAGTGGTATTCACATCTCAGAAATATGAAAAAAAGTCATCTCCATCCCTTCAGCGTTAAACGAGGGAAATTCAAGTTTTAAGGTCCCTGTGTCAGTCCGCATCGAACCAGAGTGAATAAATCACTTTTATTCACAACCGATGCGAGTATGTGTAGAGTCCATGTATAGGAGTTTATCAGCATTACATAATTTATGTAGCCCGTTATTTTATTATTTATTTATTTCATTGTGTTAACCCACCATTTACAGCAAGTCACATATGGAACTTACAAATATGAATCTACATTTTCCATAATTTGTAGACAAGATGTGAGGAGTAGGAAAAATTATTTACCATCTAAAATTTAACTCTAAGACAGTCATACCACCTAAATTTTACAAAAACTAACCTGCAGAAAGAATGTGTCAGCTCACTACTACCAGAAACGACCGTCTGTTTCAGGCAGCTACTGTAGCATTTCACCCTGAAGTAAGGCATCCACCCTTGGCTTGTTCAGTCTCGTCTGTAGCATCAAGTAACAGTGACAGAATAAAAAGTTTTCCCGAAAAAATATCAGGAATCTAAATTATCTACTGCTTAGTTGCAATCCACGGAGTTTCAAGGTAGCCAATACAGCCGAAGTCGCCAATGACTGCTCGGATTCAGTTATGAGCGCTACCTCCTTTGTATCATATTCAAATCCAACGATAGAAAAGTGACACAGCAAGCCTTGCACATTCATTTGGTTATCCTCACAAAACATTTTTGAACAAACCTTGCCGGCATTTTTTGTACTCACAAATTCTAGTGATGCACATGATAAGTTAAATGTTCATATTCTACTGAACTTTAGCGTACATAATGTTTAAAACCATACACGAAATACGAATCTAAATATGTAGACATACAGACGGAAAAAAAGATCCAGGTAAACTACATATGTGGTAAGGTGGTACATCTAATCCATTCCATAAGGTGGTGTTAACTTTACGTTGATTTTAACCCTCTAAAAATAGGAGTCAGTTCAAATTCTCGTACAGTGCACGCTCCATAGCACAACCGATTTTACAAAAAGATTAAATGTTTTTGCTTTTAGAAAACTAGTGGACCGGAAGAGAACGGAATAATCTGGTTGGTAAATTAGAAGTAATGTCAGTTTACTCATCTGAAACTGTAATGCCTCGGGATGTTTCCTTGGACGATGATGAAAAAGGAGACATTGGGATTTAATATAATCAGTGTAGATGAAAAGTATCTGAATAATGTCTAAAAAACTTACCAGAGTTTTACATTATCCTCTTCTTGCTCGGTTTTTAAGGGAAGATCCGTTATTTTATACAGTAGTGAAATGTAAACAGCGAACGCTTCAGTACGGTTCAACCAGAATAGAATAAAAAGAGCAGTTTTGAGAAACCTGACCTGCAGCTTTGAAATAATTTTCTACAACACGGTTATCTGGTTCATTCATCAAGGCAGAGATCACGTTTCCGCTCATCTTGTAACCAAAACTTCCATAAAATGAGATCACTGAGCCGGCCGGAGTGGCCGTGCGGTTCTCGGTGCTACAGCCTGGAACCGCGAGACCGCTACGGTCGCAGGTTCGAATCCTGCCTCGGGCATGGATGTGTGTGATGTCCTTAGGTTAGTTAGATTTAAGTAGTTCTAAGTTCTAGGGGACTGATGACCTCAGAAGTTAAGTCCCATAGTGCTCAGAGCCATTTGAACCATTTTTTTGAGACCACTGATTAGAGGCTGAAAGCTTTAGTACAGAATAATACAGGAAATACAACGTAAGGGGGCTAATAAAGTAGAAAAAATTTGTATGACAGTATTTCCGTGACACTTAAACCATTCACCTGACCACGCCACAATTTCAGAAACGAGAATTTACCAAATGTAAAACCGCTATTGTTAATACCTGAGGAACAGTATTCAGAGGCAGACTTCTTAGCGAATGCTTGTCACTAAAGGAAGATCTTCCTTCAGCAAAGGTGGAGGAAGTGGCTGAGTACTGGCTGTGTGGAGAATTCCAAACATAAATGTTTGTCTGGAGGCACCAGACAATACTTTCATCATAAGGTATTCATGCTGCCTATCACACTCGAAAATACACGAAAACTGTGTATTAACTGATGCATGAACACCTCAGCTTGTAACATCACTGATTGCTCTAAATATAAAGCAAAATTATCTTTATATTACTCTTCGCTAAGTCATTGATGAATGATAGTTGTAATACTAGTAGTCATAACTAGTATCATGTAGGTCACCAGGAATGTTCCTTGGATTAGGAAGAGATGTATATTGTAAATTTGGTCACAAGAAAAGTAGAAAAGTACAAAACAAAACGTCAGGGGTAATTGTGGAAACATTAAAACATATGAATCAATAAAATAACGCGAAAGACTGAACAGACCTAAGGGATGTATTTGATTAGGTCTGACTGTTTAAGCCAAACTTACGTTATGCAAAATATTTGTGGATTTTTAAAGTTTCCAAAATATTCTGATTTTCCTCTTCGTATGAGAAACATACCTCAAACCAGAAATTAAGGCTGTGCAAAAAAGAAAATACCAACCGCTTTTCCCTACTCAGCAGCCATAGCAGACATTGAAAATGGAGCGACATCATTACATTTCGTTAAAAGAACTTATAAAGGTGTAGCCAAAATCTTTGTGTCATTTACAAACAAAAAAAGACATTTTATGTTAGGCCTAACCCTAACTGTTACGAATATCAACTGAAAAACACATATAAACGTAATCAATCACATTTACTAATCACGTTTTGGAAGATAAAACCTCCATCATTAGTTAAATTAATGAGGAAGAAAGAATTTCTAGATACGATTTTCGTAGGCAGCTTGTGGCAGTGTGTGGCATCGGAAGACAGATAAAATCTTAGTACGTGGCTCCAAAATTTTGCAGTTTTTGGGTGCATTGATAGCGTGGATGAGCGGTAATGTAATAAATATAATTATTATAAATACCGTTCAGTACCTCCAGATTGCTCTTCTTATTCGTGTTTACTTTGCAAACACTTCCTGTATACTAAGACAGCAAAATAAGTGACGATAACAAAGTAGAGAGGATTTAAAATCCAGACTAGTAATAACGATAAAGGCATTTATGAAAAAGACAAATTTGTTAACATCGACTATTAATTTAAGTGTCTTTTCTGAAGACATTTGTGTAGAGAGTAGCTTTGTACAGGAGTGAAACGTGGAAGATAAACTGTTTGAGCAAGAAGACAACACAAGCTCTTGAAGTAAAGTGCTACAGAATAATGATGAATGTTAGATGGATAGATCGGAAAAATAACGAGGAGATAATCGACCTGGGAAGAAGAGAAATTTATGGCACAAATTGACTGAAAGAAGGGCTCAGTTGACAGGACACATCTTGAGGCATGAAAGAATAGTATCGTAGGCGAGGGGTAAAAATTTTGGAAGGTTGGCCAAGACGTGAATACAGTAATTTGGTTCTAATGACTGTACCTCGCAGCAAAGGTGAGGAAGTTATCAAGGACAAGAAAAGCAGAGTGTGTTCTAGGAGGTAATGAGTGCAAAGAAAACGACATACTGCTGCTGCTAGTGCTGTTGTGTGTATGTGTGTGTGTGTAGGGGGGGGGGGGATGCTCCTAGTGAGGAGGAGAGAGAGGTAGAGAGGAAGAGAACAACAAAAGAGAGACAGGGAGAGAGAGAGAGAGAGAGAGAGACAGAGAGAGAGAGAGAGAGAGTGGTAGACAGAGAGAGACAAGTTAACAAAAGATAGTCTGCGACCAGTGACAGTTATTTATTACGTATTGCTTACTTATGGCATCAAGGCTTCTCCATTACTGTCATACACTCCTGGAAATGGAAAAAAGAACATATTGACACCGGTGTGTCAGACCCACCATACTTGCTCCGGACACTGCGAGAGGGCTGTACAAGCAATGATAACACGCACGGCACAGCGGACACACCAGGAACCGCGGTGTTGGCCGTCGAATGGCGCTAGCTGCGCAGCATTTGTGCACCGCCGCCGTCAGTGTCAGCCAGTTTGCCGTGGCATACGGAGCTCCATCGCAGTCTTTAACACTGGGAGCATGCCGCGACAGCGTGGACGTGAACCGTATGTGCAGTTGACGGACTTTGAGCGAGGGCGTATAGCGGGCATGCGGGAGGCCGGGTGGACGTACCGCCGAATTGCTCAACACGTGGGGCGTGAGGTCTCCACAGTACATCGATGTTGTCGCCAGTGGTCGGTGGAAGGTGCACGTGCCCGTCGACCTGGGACCGGACCGCAGCGACGCACGGATGCACGCCAAGACCGTAGGATTCTACGCAGTGCCGTAGGGGACCGCACCGCCACTTCCCAGCAAATTAGGGACACTGTTGCTCCTGGGGTATCGGCGAGGACCATTCGCAACCGTCTCCATGAAGCTGGGCTACGGTCCCGCACACCGTTAGGCCGTCTTCCGCTCACGCCACAACATCGTGCAGCCCGCCTCCAGTGGCGTCGCGACAGGCGTGAATGGAGGGACGAATGGAGACGTGTCGTCTTCAGCGATGAGAGTCGCTTCTGCCTTGGTGCCAATGATGGTCGTATGCGTGTTTGGCGCCGTGCAGGTGAGCGCCACAATCAGGACTGCATACGACCGAGGCACACAGGGCCAACACCCGGCATCATGGTGTGGGGAGCGATCTCCTACACTGGCCGTACACCACTGGTGATCGTCGAGGGGACACTGAATAGTGCATGGTACATCCAAACCGTCATCGAACCCATCGTTCTACCATTCCTAGACCGGCAAGGGAACTTGCTGTTCCAACAGGACAATGCACGTCCGCATGTATCCCGTGCCATCCAACGTGCTCTAGAAGGTGTAAGTCAACTACCCTGGCCAGCAAGATCTCCGGATCTGTCCCCCAATTGAGCATGTTTGGGACTGGATGAAGCGTCGTCTCACGCGGTCTGCACGTCCAGCACGAACGCTGGTCCAACTGAGGCGCCAGGTGGAAATGGCATGGTAAGCCGTTCCACAGGACTACATCCAGCATCTCTACGATCGTCTCCATGGGAGAATAGCAGCCTGCATTGCTGCGAAAGGTGGATATACACTGTACTAGTGCCGACATTGTGCATGCTCTGTTGCCTGTGTCTATGTGCCTGTGGTTCTGTCAGTGTGATCATGTGATGTATCTGACCCCAGGAATGTGTCAATAAAGTTTCCCCTTCCTGGGACAATGAATTCACGGTGTTCTTATTTCAATTTCCAGGAGTGTATTTTTGAGTAATGCAATTGATATGGATCGTTTACGGCTCCAGTTGTCAGCCACATGTTGTCCAGAAAAACTGTATGTACAAATCAACGAGGTCTTAATAATTGAATGAAATCCATATGATTATGGATGCGTAATTCTCTGGAACGAAAAATTGAAAAGTCAACCAAGATGACTGTTTATATTGGACTGGTGCATAACTTCGTAGCATTTTCCCATAAGTATAACAAACTAACAGATACACATAGCAGAGACCTCAGACATGAAAAATATAGTCTCCTGCGCTTTCCCAATATGGGGGTGGGTTTCCGATTCCGTGACTGTAGAAATCATGGGTTTTTGAGGCGAAGGACTCGTCGCGCATTTTCATTCGGAAAGGAAGTTCCTTGAAGGTTTCTCGATAGAGAGCGGAAAACGTGACAGTCTGTGACCAGTTGAATAAGGTGGGTGCGGAATGACTTTTGTCAGTCTAGCAAAATGCGGGCGTGCTTTATCGTGGAGTAGCGTCACTTTATGCAATCTTCCTGGCCGTTGTTCTGGAATTGCGTCTGCAAGACATCTCAGTGGTTGACAATAAATATCAGCAGTGATGGTTACATCCCGGGGAAGAAATTACTCCACAGCGGCGCTGTTGCACAAGACGCATAAAATTATCTTTTGTGGATGCGCGCATGTATTTGTACAGTGAGTTACTGCTTTGTATGGGCTCAGTCATTCCTTTCTTTTCCTTATGTTAGCATAAAGACACCATTTCTCGTCACCAGTAACAATACAGGATAGGACTGTTTGGTGTTATTCACGAGCCAGTTGATGATGAGCAAGCAGAGATGCCCATATGACCACCTGCTGATTTTTGTGACTTTGACTTAGGGCCATGCAGTACCCATACACACGATTTTTGAACCTTCCGCAGCCGGCCGGAGTGGTCCAGCGGTTCTAGGCGCTTAAGTCTGGAACCGCGCGACCACTACGGTCGCTGGTTCGAATCCTGCCTCGGGCATGGATGTGTGTGATGTCCTTAGGTTAGCTAGGTTTAAGTAGTTCTAAGTTCTATGGGACTGATGACCTCAGCAGTTAAGTCCCTTAGTGTTCAGAGCCATTTGAACTTTACGCATTGCTTGCAAATGTCGCACGATGGTGGAATGATCACAATTCATCACATTTGCCAGTTCTCAAGTACAAGGACATGGGTTATTGTGGATTAATGCAATTAAATTATCTCCATCAAACCCTGGAGGTCTTTCTGAACGTGGAGAGTCACTAATGTCAAAACGATTCTCCTTGAAACGAGAAATCAATTTTCTTGCTGTGTTCTGTCCAATGGCATTATCCCCTTACACGAGCCAAATGTTTCTGTCTGCCTTCCCCGCTGTCACCCATACAGAAGAGTATGTCTCAAATGTTCCGATTTCTCCATTTGGCACTTCATTTTATAGCGTTCGCAGTTTCATTCCGTATCTCCAGATGACAAATGACAATATGGAAACTTAAATATCAACAGTGAACTACAAAAAAAAAATGATACTACGTAAATAAACCCGTAGCAACCGGAATGCGAAATGCAAAACAAAAACACTACAAACGTACGGACCAAGCTAACAGTTATTTGTGTATTTCAGTTTAAAACTTGAATGCATTAAGAAATAAATCATAAAGTTGTTACTATTATACTCACTATGTTAGTCGTAGAGTAACGCCCTCATGATTTACTAGGACCTCGAACGACTCCGTGGGAACGCTCTTTCCGACTGAGCGCACGAAAGAAGAGGATGCATTTACGGAGATGTATGGTCACGAAGCCAGCGGTCGTGCTACAAAAAGAAGAAAATAGTGTTCACGTCGCCATAATGAAGGGAATTCGATCAAGGTTTCGGCGAGCCGGACGTTTGCAGTATCAGTTGCAGTCGAATTTACGACGGGCCGATCATAAACGTGTTCGTTATCTGGGCTGGAGGCCGCGTGCGGTGGGAACCTGTCAGGCTTTCGCCGCGCCCGAAACAAATTCGCCTCGTGTTAACATACGTTCCCGCACCGGGTTTCAGTCACTGGCTAAAAGTCCAGCGCCGCGGCAGTGCGTCGTTAGCGGATTTCCATTGCCGGGAGTAATAAATACTTTCCTCTCATTACAATCTCGCGCTCTCGACGAGCGCAATTACGCCCAATGCTGCCATCGTTATAAACTCCACTTCTGGCTGTCACAATTTCCATCACTTGCGTGACAGATATGAAACGATCACCAGAGATATCACGGGGGAATTACAAATATCTCACAGTCTCAGGAGAAAATGTGCAGGCAGTAAATGAAATCCGCTTTTAAATGAATACAAAAACCTTGCTCAATTCTGCATGAGATGGAAAAACAAATGGGAAATACGGTTGCCACTGCTAACACTGTACACACTGATAGCTACTTTGGTATGGTGACCTTTCTAAAACACATTGGCATGGTACCTGTAACACGAGAAACGCTCCGAAATGCCGACAGAATCACTACATTCGTCTGTCTCATTTCGCGACAGATCCGAGCACCACTTTTCTCACATGCAATTCCGACGCCCGTAGACAAGCGATATTAGTTTTGTTTTCACATTTAATAAACATACGAAACGTACAGTATCCGTACTGGAAATTACACTTTTTGTTAGATTTCGGCCTTTATGGTAATCTAACGTTCGAGACTAAATTAAATTATTACTCATGTTAGGTAGCTGCAACCGTACTCAAGGGTTGTACGTCTGTATTGACATCTATACTCCGCAGAGGATACTTTACGTGACACTGCCTCGTCGCATCTTTCCTGTTCCAGTCGTGAAAGGTTCGCAGGAAGAACGGTTGTTTGGTAAACTTCGTTGTTAGCTTTAATCTCTTTAGTTTTACGTTCACAGTCTTTTCTAGAGGTAAGAGAAGTCACGTATCGCATGGCTCGTAGAGGAATGTAAGCTCTCGGAATTTTAACAGTAAATCAAACCATAATGCAGGGCACTTCTCTTGCGGTGCCCGCCACTGGAGTTCGTTGAGCATCTTCGTAACGCTTTCGTGCTTTCAAAATGAACCAGTCAAGAAACGTGTTGCTCTTATCTGCTAACCTTTTTGGCAATGGGTTCGTGCTTACACATATTACGCATATTACTTGTAGCGAGTTCGTAACTCCATACAATGACCTAGTAAAGTAAATAGTGAAAAATCCATTCATGAAGTAACATTACGGGCAGAAAAAAGAATATTTTATTTCACTTGAGGTGTACCCTATCTATAAAAATAACGCTCTTGATCGTTCTAAGCAAAACTTCAAATAAAACTACTATATAATATTTTCATAACGATAGCAAATAAAATACACTAAATAGTACACCGATAGTACTTTGTGAAAAACGAACAGTGAACAGAACAATAGCGGCGAAACAAAAATAATTATGTGCTTCCATTACGGCAGATCGTATCTCTTAATATAACGCTCTTGCCATGCTGCACAAACCCCTCAATTACATTGTCACGTCACATATAAATCTTAGTGCAAGGATAAGAGAGTAATATACTAAATTTTAGTGCTGTTGTACTTCGTTTCCAAAGAAATGAAGTTGAAACAGCATAGAGCAGTAAGACTTCAGTGTCACATTTAGAGCACTTCTGGCAGATTCAAGCGGAAAATTCTGTGTTTCTCTTTTTACGACCTGTTGAATACCGTTAAACTTAAAAAAAAATTGCCTCAGCATCTTGTGTTTCGGTGAATGATAGTACTTATAACCTGTATTATATGACAGTGCACATAGCGAGATACTGGTGTTAACTGCAGTTTTCTCAATGAAACGATGTTTTTAATTTTTTTGTAGTCAAAATCAATTCAGAAATGGTTCAAATGGCTCTGAGCACTATGGGACTTAACATCTGGGGTCATCAATCACCTAGAACTTAGAACCACTTAAACCTAACTAACCTAAGGACTTCAAACACATCCACGCCCGAGGCAGGATTCGAACATGCGACCGTAGCGGTCGCGCGGTTCCAGACTTAAGCGCCTAGAACCGCTCGGTCACACTGGTCGGCAAAATCAATTCAGAGTAATTTTTCATATAATTACTGGTACATAGGCCACATGTGGTGCTGACACGGAACGTTAACACTCTCTGGTGAGGCCGACATGACATCTACACGAAGAACGTAGGATTTGGTAGAGGGACGTAGTTGCTTTTACTTTATACGCACACTGCTTTGTAATGATTACCGGCCTCAACAATTCTCATTATTATTTAATATACAAATGTTTAATAATAGCCAATATATTGCTAACATGTTGTAGATCTTGGAAATGGCGTAGTTAAATATGTAAACCGGTCATATTCCTAATTTATATAGAGAAATGATCTGTAACTGAGTGACAACAGAGAAATTTGAATAGGAGAAAACCTGTAGAACGCGGAACAGTTACATAGTGCAAGATTCATTTTGAAGATGGCTAGTGTATATGTAAAAACACCGAAACTTATGCACAAAAGCTGTCGGATCGGGATAAATGCCGGGCTGACATTTTTAAGGGAAGGTATCATATCGTTTCATGCGGCTAGGCGCCAATGAATTGTCTTACGCTTCACAGGCAATGCACAGACGTTTAGGCATAGCACTGCATAAACTGCATCGAAGTTTCCTGTATTAAACAAAACAATGAACAAAGGAATGTCACATTTTTACTGAATGGAGATTTTTTGGTGACTTGTGCAGTTCTGGAGAGTAGATGACGAATACGGCGAACATCACTAAATAAATAAGCAAGATACACAAACTGAAATCCTCCACTACGAGTTCCTATTACAGCTTTTTTTCTCTTACGAATGAAATTCAGTAGTAATTGTGATGGTGTAGGTTGCCACAGTACACTGGGGTGCTATAAATTATATGCTCCTCCATGAAACACATGAAGATAAAAATACACTCTACTAATTAACCTGTGCTTACATAGCCTACTAAACTCGAATGTTGCACAACTGTTACAACAGGGTATGCCACTTGGAAAGTTATGCGGAAACACGAGTGTAACTCCTGCTAGTGCGTTGATGCCTTCGGGCGAGAGCGGGTGGAGGGGGTAGGCGGATGGAGAGGGGAGGGGGGGAATAGTGAAAGAGGTGTTGGGTGAGGGGAGTGAGTGAGTTCTGTCAACGATTCTTCCTCAAAGCCGGATGCAACGAAGATAGGATTCAGTTAAATCAACAACACTCTCGAGTGCCCCATGAAAAAACTTCGCACACCATAGACTGTGAGAAAACGTTTTTCTAATGCATCTACAAACTAATCTGGAGATATTCCTACGATATTTAACAGTATAAAAAAGATGAGAGAAATAGGTGCATCACTATAAGCAACTTTGGCCGTAACTCTTTCACTTTTTTTTCAAGAAACAATAACGGTTTCGGATTCACCTCTTGCTTCTTCAGATGACTCTTGTAGGATTATACGTTCAGAATTTATGTCGGAAGTCTTTAGAGGAACAAGCTCTTGAAAGCAGAAATCGTTGTTAAGTACGAACAATCACACCTTCCGACGTTGTATGCTTACACTACTACAGCTTTTGCGTAATCCTTTTAAGTAAAAAATCATGCAAATACCTCTTTCTTAGCACTACAATTGTTTTTAATCAAATGACGTCAGCCGCATTGTAATACAATAAACGAATAAACGTGTAGGTTTTATCTAATTTGCAAATCGCTGCTGTTTTTATTGTAACTAAAAGTGCAGATACAGTGCCTCGAACTCTCAGATTGGTTTTTAAACGCCCAGATCCTCAAAGCGTCTGATTCAGATAAGAAGTTCTCGGAGAAATCTTGTATTTGGTATTAATTCGGAAAGAAAGGATGAACAACTCGTGGGGGCATCAGCTGAAAAAGACTTCACAGAGGAAAAATGAAATTAGTCTTCTATTTATCCGTCTTATTCGTTCACGTCTTAACTCTTTTATTGATGTTAAATTTGCTTACTTCGTCTTCAGCTACTTTACAAAGATGCAGGAATCTAAATCTGAAACATATGTCGTCGCCTGATAGAGAGCGTGATAGAACTGCTTTTCATTAATTAAAATTCCCTTAGCTGAGTCGTTGGAAATATTCACGACTTAAATAATAAAACGTTGCACCAATTGAAACTTTTTTCTCATGCGTAACATGACGTGTTTCCAGCATTTATTCTCATTATCAAGTGCAAATGCTTATACAGGTATGTTATGTGATGTTTGTGTATGTGTTGTTCTTCTTGTCTAGCCATACAGTTGTATTTTTATAGTTTTACAGCAGTTAGAAATTCCCAGATTAATTTTATGATTTTTGTGTTAATGTTAGATAATAGTATTTTTATCCGTCTACGGAGCAGTTTGCATTGTGCATAATTTCACGCTGTTTGTTTATGTGAAATCAAAATATACTGCAAAGATACTCTCCCCATACCAATGTTGGAAGAGGACTAAACAGCGAGGTCATCGGTTCCATCGGATTAGGGAAGGATGGGGAAGGAAGTCATCCGTGGCCTTTCAAAGGAACCATCCCGTCATTTGCCTGTAGCGATTTATGGTAATCACGGAAAACCTAAATCAAAATGGCCGGACGCGGGTTTGAACCATCGTCTTCCCGAATGCGAGTCCAGTGTACTAAGCAATGCGCCATCTCGCTCGGTCATCCCACTGTTTATCTTTAGGCATTATCACATATAACAGTTTGAATATGCATTTAGAAACAAAAAATTAGCTTAGCCGCTCCCTGCTTGCTGTTTGCTGTTGCGCTTTCGAGAAATCTGCAACGATGTTGTCAAGACGCGAAGTAAGTGGAAATTTTGATTGGGACCAGATAATTGCTTTACTTCAGTTGCGCATTTCATATAAAGACAAGTTGCATTCAGATCAATTACAGTTTAGTTAAAAATTAGGTTCCGTTCAGACAAAGGTTAGCGTACGAGTTTAAGTTGGATAACAGTTTGTGGGTACACAGTTTTGGTAATACGTAGATTTTATAGGGTGGAAGGTGAAGTTTGGCTAAATCCCGTACAGAAACAAATATAGTCGGAGGCTACAGCATTACGACAGTATGACTAGCCAAAGAGTTTACATACTGTCAGAAGTGTTATACTTTTCGCAGATTACATTGTTATTTCCTAGCGAACGGAAACAGTCCGGGATATTGCACTGCACACACAGTTCATTTTTTTGTTTTCGTTCCTCATAGAAAATTGGTAGAATGAATAATCTGGGAATACGGGTTTTGTCTGCTAGTAGCATATATTCTAGGAGGTGTTAGTAGAGACTAATTCTAATAAGACATGTAACACATGTCCAGTATTTATTGGATATAGAGGTACAACTGGTTACTGAGATTAGTTTTCATTTCTCGAGTTAGTACTCTAGTTGCTGTGAGGTTTGTTTATCGATTGCAATTTTTGTTCTGAAGTTCAAGTTTGTGGTTTTGTGTTTGAGTTTACAGAACTGAATTTTTCAATTGTTTAAATGGTTCAAATGGCTCTGAGCACTATGGGACTTAACATCTGTGGTCAACAGCCCCCTAGAACTTAGAACTACTTAAACCTAACTAACCTAAGGACATCACACACATCCATGCCCGAGGCAGGATTCGAACCTGCGACCGTAGCGGTCGCGTGGTTCCACACTGAAGCGCGTAGAACCGCTCGGCCACACCGGCCGGCTTTTCAATTGTAATTGTGATTTTTTGGCCAATTCTTCTGCATCGTTTAAGCATAACGCACACATCTGCAAATCTGAATAAGTGGATACGGTATTTGTGTATGAATGCTGCTGCTTGTAGAGAGTACGGTAGACGATTTCCTTACCACAGAGTACCAGATTCAAGAGTGTCTGTTCGTGTTTATAGCAGTCATAACTCAACTGAAAGTGCAGATGAACTGAGTTCGGGTGAAGCAGACGGTGTTATTCACTTGATAGACTGCACTCTTTCAACAAATACACCCAGAATTTCTACACATGCTAGTATTACGTTCATAAGAATATGGCGGTCTTTGCCCTTAGCATTTACAAAGGATTTAACACCTTCAAGAAGCACATAAAGATAGGCGACTGGATTTTATTCGTGACGTCATCAACAACAATCGTAACCGACCCATGAAAATCAATGTGCCTTTGTGCAGAAACGTTTTCAAGAACGCTTCTGCGTAAACATGTGATATGGTCTGGTGTGATAGACATTAAATTGATTGGGACTCTTGTGTACCGCCTGGCTTTACGAGGCCCCATTATGTAGAAACTCTTGATAAAGAGCATTATTGAAAGTGGCTCTTTTGGTTGCAAGAACTGGCATATTCTTTCAGCATGACGGAGTTTCTGCAAATTCTAGTCGTCGGCTGAAAGTATCATCTAAACGTAGCATTCTCCGGGAAATGGATCGACAGAAATGATCACATGTGAGTGCCCACCTAGATGTCCAGATCCCTCGATTTTTTGTCTACGGAGATGTTTGAAAGGAGAAGTCTAGAAAGACAATGTTATCGTAAGAGACGAATTGATGGTCACTTTACGAATAGTGCTGCTCTCTTAAAGAAACACAAACACGACCTCAGAAGAATTCACATGGTGTTGTCGAGAAATTCGAATGTACGTTGAAGTCAGAGGTGGAAAATCAACATTGAACTTAACCATTCGCCTTTGATTAACATCTTCTGTGAGTATTTGTTTAGGTTGAACACTAAAAATAATATTTGGATATCTGTCGTGTGAAATCCAATAATGAATTTCCACTCTGCAATAGAATATGCACTGATTTGAAATTTAATGAGAGATTAAAACTATATTCCGGGTCTGGATAGAACCTGGTATTTGTCTTTCGTGGGTAATGCTCTACTGACCGAGCTATCCAAGGCATGTGGAATATAGAAAGTTTTATTCGGTTTATTCTTTACTACTCCCTATCAAGGTATTTGTTATTCCTCTTTAAATACCCTGTATATATCGTGAGCTGTTGTTGAAGGTATGATGCTTCATAGACTTGCTTCCAGATGTTTGTTGATGGACCTGGATCATTTCTAGGCCTCGAATACCTACAATATGAAGCCAAATAATGGTCACCAGCCTCGCTTAGACACACGAGACATGTTCAAAAACAGTCACTTCCGCTACGCTATTATTCAGTGTCCTGAAGCAATCTGACTATCGTCAAAAGCTCCCGGGTTTGGCTACTAGATTGGACAACAAACTTGTCACCACACCGTAACCAGTCAGTTTCATCCATCATTTTTGAGCAACTCATGTGCACGGTCTAGAGTCAAAGAGGGTAAGGAGATACACGAAAACTCCACACTTCAAATTTCTTTTGGAGCAAAATTCAATTTATTCTTCTTCTAGTAACCGTCACCAAGTCCGTTTCTTTCGTTACACAAAGCCCGCAGTTAGCAAGTTGCACTACACTCTGGTGTACGGTCTCTTAGTCCGTGTACGCTCGCCAACAGCAACACCTACCACGAAAACCAGCTGTAGAGTAAGAGGTTTCCCATGTGCGCGAAAGGCAATGCTTTTCCGAACACATCTAAACTTTCGACGTCTGAAGCTCAAAGTTACTACTCTCTGACTACGGTCTTAAGAATTACGCCTCCTCAGAACCTCCGCACCAGCGGACTCCAACTCGCCTCCTGAAACCTGTAAGTAGCCTGTTTGTATGTTGGAAGCGCTATAGACTGTTTTAATATCGCTGACAGCGCTCTGCGTCCTCGACAAGAGATTCTGTGATTGGACGGATTAACAGTTAACGAGTGGATAGGGAAGTGTATGGACATTATATTCTTAGTGGAGACTCTGTGTGGGTAGGACATCTTTGTAAAGTGAGATGAAATAATGTGTTTATAAGAAAATACGCAAGGAAATGTATGATGATGGATGTACGTTGATAATGTTTGGGCAGTGGAATTATTGTCAACTATATAATTTTTGGGACTGGATGTCACGTGACTAAGGCAAAATTTTATAAATACATTGTTTGCTCGTCAACAAAATCTTTCTTTTTGCTAACCATGTGCCTCCTAGTTCTTAGAGTCCATAGTAGTTAGAATCTCTTTATTTAGCTGGCCGTTGTTGCTACTTGCTGTAACTACTGCAGTTCGTGTTATGAAGATTTTCTGTGAGGTAAGGGACTTATTAAAAGGAATGGGGTTTGCACTAGCGGCGTTCGCGATTGAAAAGAGTTTTAGGCAATTAACAGAGTTGGAGGTAGTTATATATTTCTTTAATTTCATATTTTTTGGATTTGTATTATTGTTAGGGTTTCTTGCAATTCAGGGTCATTCTTTTGTGTTAATTATTGAAAGTTATGTTGTCAAGTTATGCTGGTAAATACTAAAATGTTCCTGAAAATGAAATAAAGTTTTGTATAAAATAAAGCTAGGAATAATTTGGAGAAGCAGTGAGAGTACTCTGGTTTTCGTATCTAAATGTGTTATTGAAAGAAATTAGGATGTTGTTGTGGCCTTCGGTACAAAGACTGAATTGATTCAGCTGTACACCCTAGTCCAGTGGTTCCCAATCTTCCTTAAACCATTACCCCTGAGTGCAATTAGACATTCGTTAGTATCCCTCCCCTCCCCTGCCCCCCTGCCTTCTTCCGCCCCCCTCTTTTTCCCGACATTATCACCAACTTCAGCACCTACCTAATTTGTAGAATGAGAGACTTTCCTTGGCACACTTTTATTTTGAAATGATAAAAGATGAATGACTTTTAGTTCCCCTCTCTCTCTCTTTCTCCCTCACTCTCTCTTTGTGTTAGAATGAATAAGGATGTAGTTCATAGTGTATTGCAATTGCTACCCACAACTCCTCAGATAAGAAAGCTATCTATCCATAGAGACGGTAGACACTTGTTACAAACCATACTTCCCCTGTATTACCGCTCTCCACTGCGGCACTTGCTTGACCTGCACATTGCGACCCCATTTAAAATGTGTACATTATACTTACTTTTGTGTGTGACCACAGCCACTAAGAGTAATAGTAATAATAACAATAATAATAACAATAAAATACTGCGTACACAACTACAATAGCCCTTACGTAGTTGCTGCTGAGTCGTACTGTCAATTAATTCACTTTTCTGTTTCCAAGCGAGTAATGAAACAATTTCTGGACTGTTGCAGGTACTATCTACAACTTGGAGAAGACATTTTCTTGAGATATTTACCGTTTGTAACAGCGATATACGGGACAAAGCGCAACATATGTGTGTACTGGGTGGACAATGTAGGGAGTCTGTAACCTCCACTGCATTAATACTAATAATTGAGGAAAAGTAATTATTGATAACTTATGGAATTACTATTAGAGTCTCACAAAATTATGATAACAGTAACGATCTTTCGAAAATAATATAGTTTCATGACTGAAACAGAGACGAATCGTTTAATTTTTACCCTTCAGAAAATTTCATTTTACCCCCCAGGTTGGAAACCACTGCCCTAGCCCCTGTGCAAGTCACTTCATCTTTGCATAACTAACGTAGTCTACTTCCTTTCGAACCTGCTTACTGTTGTCAAGCCTAGGCCTACTCCTACAATATGTACCCCCTCCCCCCCCCAATACGAAACTGAATTTTCCTTGGTGACGTTTTTTAGTCAATTTTTGCCACGCCTTTCTTTTTCTCCGATCGGATTAAGCGCATTCTCTTTAATTATCTACCCAATTGATGTTCAGCATTCTTCTACAGCACCAAATTTAAAATCCTCTATTCTTTTCTTGTCTGAATTGCTTACCGTCTAGCTTTCATGTCACCTTGTGGCTACAGTCCAGATAAATATCTTCAGAAAATATTTCGCAAAACATACATTAATTCGAACTTAAAAAATTGTTCGGAAATGGTTTTCTCGTTATTGCTAGTCTGCGTTTCATATCCTCTCCACTTCGTCATCTTCAGTTATTCTGCTGCTCAGTTAGCAAAACAAATCTACTACCTTTAATGTTTCATTTTGTAATCTAATTCTCTCAGCGCAGCCTGATTTAATTTGACCACTTTCAATTACCTTTTTTTTTTTTTTTTTTTTAACATTCGTTTTATATTGTCAGGTGTGCATGTCATCTTGGCTATGACAGACTTGAACTTCTTACTTCCATATGTCGATATGCACATATCTGAGACCAAGGCGCGTTGATGAGCGATCTTTGGTTGTGTTGTTACATCGTCTTCTTTCTGGGGCGCTTAGAGAGAGAGAGAGAGAGAGAGAGAGATTATTACTAGTCGAGGAATGTTAGGAAGCAGGAATTTTTATCTGGAATTGAGCTGCTAAATATTGAATACAGATTTGCTGGAAATGATTGAACAATAATAATAAGATGATGATGATGATGATGAGAGTATTTATAGATTCTGAAATGATTTTTGTGATGAATTGTGAAGCTTTGCATACTTGCGCGTAATTAACTCTCTGATGTAAAATTAATTGTCGTACCGAGATTTGGGTAAAGCTGCTATCTCATGGATTGCTACAGCTAGAGAAGTTACATCTCCTCCCCTATATACGGATATATATGTATATATGAAAAAATAGACATCAATTTGGGTAGGTGAATCTTATGTGCACAGTACATTTTTGAATAAGCAGTCAGTTAGAATTGTTTATAAAACGAATCACTTTTATGTAAGGTCAATATTGGTCACTGTCTTTAAAGTGGAATTATATAAAGTAATTCCATGTTATAAAATTGTTTTAGAAAAATTATTTTGCGAGAAATTGTCCGTATTCCTGATTACGGTACACACGCTTTTCTATATCAGTTTTAGCATACCATTTTAATTTCGCTTTACTGCGTTGCTGCTCGCTGTGCTCCACTTTCAAGAAAAACGTTTAATGAACCTAAGTAAGTTCAAGAATAGTTCATGGCCATAGTCATACAGATACCCTGTACATGCAGAACAACTCAGTACACAGCTAATCAGTGATTCGGTCAGGTAACTTACATTTAGTTTGGAAGTTATTTTATTGTTATATAAAGTACATTTCAGTGAACGGTATGATACATTTGTGTGTGAAACATTTTTCGTATTCTGAGTTCTGTTTCGCAAGTTAGCTATGTAAATCATCAGTTAATTTTTATTAAAGTTATTTGGATAATTTATTGAGAGAAAATTTAGCAGTTCATTCGATCAGTAGTATTTATTCGTTTTATTTTGACGAATTTTTGAGGTGTTGGAAACGATCCACTGTGACGTCAGGCAGCACACCACTGTTCACCCGACTGCGTAATCCAGGGCGTAAGTAATTAGTTTCGTGCGCTAACACTCTACACTGTACCATTACCAATACTACTACTACTACTACTACTACTACTACACACACACACACACGCGCGCGCGCACACACTCACTGAGGTACAGTGATATAAAATTAAACATATATTCCGACATGAATCTGACACTTTTCCTGAAGATAAGGAGCAGGAAAGTCGTCGCAACGTTGCGACAACAGGACACCACGACACGGCTGCTGAATCGCGAAGATTTCATTAACAGTCTACTCCGTTGAAGTGATTTTCGAAGTTCTTTGCCGTCACAGCCGCTTCATCTGGTAACGCAATGAAGCTGCTTCGAAATATTGCGATCTGTCGCGCGCGCAGTCTGGCGAGCTGGCTGGGCAGCGAGGCGAGCTGAGGTGGGCGTGTAGCGCACAGGCGACGCCCCACCCAGCGCCCCCGCCCACGGGCCGAGGTGCGGCCCACACCCGCGCCTTCTGTCAGGCCGCTTCACGCCGGTCTCGCGCTATCCTGTAGACAACTGATGTACCCCATGTGACGTCAATCAGCACACCTCTGCAGGTTCGGCCCGTGTTACTCCGTACTCTCTGTCGATCTGTCGAACAATGCCAGGGGTCTCGTCAAGTCTTAGCATGTTCGAATCAACATTGCATCGTACTTTTCAATAAAACAGGAACTGATATTTTGTATTTATTCGCCAATATCAGGCTCTCAAGAAACTGTCCTTTCTGGACGGGAACACGTAACTTAGGAGTGCAGATTGTGATACATGGACGACGATATACGGGAGTTTGGGTCTGGTCGTAATTCATGCTTGGATAGCCGAAGTGATTAAGGCAACCACTCGCGTAAAGCGGAAAATCAGGGCTGAGTTCTAGCCCGGAAAAAAAAAATCGTCATTCCAATATAGGCCCCTTAGCCGAAGGTGGTTCGTATTCCAAACTGCGGTTATATTTCTTGATTAATTTTTATTTGTTTGCACATACATGTCTACAGTCATGGCACCCACTGAAATCAGCGCTCCACAGTACCATAGTAGACAGCTAGTGGACCTATGCTGCAACATTCCATGCCGAGTTGGTGGAACTGGGAAGAACAGTGCACTATCGCATGACACGGCAGTTAGGTGACACAGATGTTTTTAAACAAGTCTCGACGTCGAACAATGAAGTGACAGTCAACCTCTTTCTCAAGAACCAGAGATTGCAATGGAGGTGCAGGTCCTGGGGCTCGAAGAACAACAAATCACAATCGAAACGCTAGTAGAGAAGTAAAATCAACTGTGGATTAATTTTCAACATCTTACACGACATTCTGGTCCCGCTAAATGTCGCCGCTCGTTGGGTTCCGCTGCTGCTCACATATGTTCAAAAAGCCCTTCGACCCGTGGCAGCAGCGGAGATGTCGCATCTCTGTATGGTCGATCCAGATGACTGATTTAGCCACCTAACTATCACAGATGAGTGGTGGGCCTACTACTATGGCCCCTTGACGATGGAGTAAAGTACACTTGTCACCTCATTCTTCCGTCACTTCTAGGTAGAACGACATAATAACAAATGATAAACATTGTATTGTGTGTGTTTTACAGGATTAATTTATTGCAGTGAACCGATCTTAGATTTACAAAACCTTCATCAGACCTCACCTGACTATCGCCGTCAGAGAAGTGTCAATGGTTGTAAACAACACTCAGAAAAATGTTACGCAAGAAGACTGAGGCACAAACACACAGAAATGTCGTCTTTGGCAGTGGGATGATAAGCGATTTTTAAAAGGTAAAAAGCTTTACAATAAATAAATGTAAAGGGAGCAAAACATTAACACTAAACTCGAAAAACAGTGCCTATGTAACAGTACAAATTAAATAAACTAACCAAATAAAATAAAATAAAATTAGTTCTTCACAAGACTACTTACTGTATCACTATCCCTACGTAAATCTCATGAAGCAGTCTTCTCAAGTACTAACTTATTTTATTGGGTATTTGTTTATTTAAAGTAAACTGTTGTATAGGCGCTGTTTTTCGAGCTTAATATTAATTTTTTTTACTGGTTTGTTTATTGTTCAAATTTTTACGTTTTAAGTTGCGTTACCGCCGCAAGGATGACATGTATTGTGTGTTTGTGCCGCAGTCTAGATGAGTACCATCTTCTCCAATGTTGTTCACAAATATTGTAACTTCTTTGACGACGATAGTGAGTTGATCTCTGTTGAGGACCTTATTAACCGTACCGGTTAACCTGAGTATATTAATCCAGTCGAACATCCGCAGTGCAGTGCTTTTTATTTATCAAAGTATATTTGAATCTTAAAAGCTTCAGAGGATCGTAGTACAGAAATCAGTTGACGAGGTAATGGTGGCCTGTCAAGGCGAAGTGTACTGGGGAGCTTTCTCTATGACAGCAACTCAGCTCAGTCTGCACAGGAAACAGTTATAAGTGCTACTTCTTTGGACCATCAAATTACGTCTCATGCCTCACGTTATTCTATGCGGCACTCAGTAACTTCTGCCTCCTTCCTCGGATGATAAAAACAGTTACGTAACAGGCATGTTCAGAATGACGACGACCTGATTTTAAAGCTGGAAAGTTTCCTGAACAGTCAAAATGCAGACTTCTGCAAACAAAGTCTCCTCCAAGTCATCGATCGTTAGAACAAGTGTGTCGCATTGAAGGCTGAATACGTAGGGAAGGACTGACACCATCACCAAGTACCGTCGTCGCAGTTTGATTTTTTCGAGGTGACAATATGAGTCTCCTATTAACATGCTGACAAATTTCATAGCTCAGTCCAGTTTAAGCTCCTACACATAATAAAGGCAAAATAGATCAGTTCGTTCAGAGAAATAATTAGTATTTTGAGGATCTTCTTCCATCAAAATAGTAATAGTAGTTGCGGTGCTTCTTAATTGTCCTTAACCATCCAACTGAGTAGTGGGTCTCTAATTTTCTGCACACAAACGTTGGGAAGCAAAGTTGTAGTGTATCATACAGCCATGGTTGGAAATAACCGTTAAATGTGGGCTCTCTTTGTTTACGTAAGCATAAGAAACGAGGGACTGGTAAACAGTCAAGATGATCTGTCGACTGTTGGAGAAAGAGCGAACGATCACACAGTGTGGGTGAAGATGTATACACTGCCTGACAAGAACAGTAAAGGATCCAGAATGGAAGGAGGAAACGAAATGAAACTTCACACCTTGAGAAAATATGTGATGTTATTACAGTGATTACAAAATCGAGCCAAATTTAGCAAGAACTTGGCTCTCAGACTCGTCTAATTAGTTTGGTATTGTACACCCTCTGGCCTGGATGCATGTACTGATTCGCTTATAAGGCCGTTGTAACCTTTTCTGGCAAGTTGTCCCCCAATGGTTGTAACTGGATATTGGCACTGGATATTGGCACTAGGTCGGGGTTGTGATCTGACGCAGTTCACATCTCTTATACAATGAGGTAACAAAAGTCATGGGGTAGCGATATGTGCATATACAGCAGGCGACAGTGTCGCTTATACAGTGTATAAAAGTGCAGAGCCTTGGCGGAGCTGTCATTTGCATTAAATTGATTCAAGTGAAAGGTATCCAACCCGCTTATAGCCGCACGACAGAAATTGACAGACTCTGAACGAAGACTGGCACTTGGAGCTAGATGCACGGTTCATTCCATTTCGGAAATCGCAATGGATTTCAGCATTCTACGTCCAATAGTGTCAAGAGTTGCATGGGGGCTTAATTATATAAATATGAAATGCAAATACTTTTAATTTCTAGTAGTTGTCTGTTCGGTTACGCTGTCTCGTGAACGGTTGGCCCTGACTAGTTTTAGTACGCAATCTGACTGCATAGAATAACAACAAAGAATGAAAGAAAATTTCCGTTAATACAATTAATTAATTAAGTCCCCAGCAACTATAAAACCTACGAAACCAAAACACAAGTGTAATTGTTCTGTGTGTGGAAATGTGATTCAACGTACACATCTGGCACGGTTCTACGTCAATAAGACAAGATATTTTGAACACGAAACCAGAATTACACTCTAATACAAGAACACGAGCCAGATGCTTTGTTGACTGAACCTGTAATGACGCATTATTTAAGACACTGAAATAATAAAAAAAGGGAATTTTTTTACCTTCATATATATTGACGAAAAGCACTCTGATCATTACAATATCTCCATTCGAACAACATCTGTTGTCTAGCCCATCAAACAACTGCATAAAACATGGAACAAGCACTCCCTACTACAACATCTCAACACCGACTCACTCCTACTACTTCTCCACAAGCACTCACTACTGCCACATCTCGACAAGCACTCACGACCACGACTTCTCGACAAGAACTGCCAGTGGAGGCGGCTGAATAATACTCTTTGGCGCAATCTCTGGCGCTATGGCTCAGTGTAGCCACCTTTCAGAGTGTGCTGAGAATACCACATATGAGGCTTTACCGCTCATCACCGAAAAAGCAGTGAGCGACAGCCTTCACTTAACGACCGAGAGCAGCGGCGTTTGCGCTGAGTTGTCAGTGCTAACAGAGAAGCAACAATGCTTGAAATAGCGGCAGAAATCAATGCGGGACGCACAACGAACATGTCTGTTAGGACAGTTCGGAGAAATTTGGAGTTAACGGGCTATGGTAGCAGACGACCAGTGCAAAAAATGCCTTTGCTAACATCACGACATAGCCTGGTACTTCTTTCCTGGGTTCGTGACCATATCGATTGTACCCCAGACGGCTAGAAAACCGTGGCCTGGTGAGATGAGACCCGATATCAGTTGGTAAGAGCTGAATGTAGGGTTTGAGTATGGCGCAGACCCAACGAAGCCATCGATCCGAGCTGTCAGCAAGATACTATACAAACTGCCGGTGGCTCCATAATGGCTTGGGATGTATTTACGGAACAGTCTGAGTCCTCTGGTATGAATGAATCGATCATTGACTGGAAATGATTATATTCGGCTACTTGTAGATCATTAGCAGCAAACAATGATGGAATTTTTATGGATGAGAATGCGCCATGTCACCGGGCCACAATTGTTCGCGGATGGTTTGAAGAACATTCTGGAGAATTAGAGCGAATGATTTGGCCATTCAGATCGCTCAACATGAAGCCCATTGAACACATATGAGACGCAATCGAAAGGTCAATTCTTGCTCAAAATACTCTATAGGCAACACTTACGGTATTATGGACGGCTACAGAGGCAAAAGGGCTCAACATTTCTGCAGGGCACTTAAAATAACTTTTGGAGTCAACGTCATGTCGAATTACTGCACTAGGCCAGGCAAAGGAGGTCCGGCACAGTATTAGGAGGTATCACATGACTTCTGTCACCTCATTGTATACGCTGCCAGGCCTGGTAACAACACTACCGACGAGTAACACTAATTACATGGGCTTCCTTTCTACCTGGTACAGAGAATTGAAACTATAATCATTTACATATGCACCGATACTTTCTACACTGATCAGACAGAACATTATGACCACCTACCTAATAGCCGGTACGTCCACTTTTGGCACAGATAACAGCGGCAAAGCATCGTGGCACGGAAGCAATATGGCCTTCGTACCTCGCTGTAGTGAAGTGGCATCACATCTGCACACACAGATCACTTAATTGTCACAAGTTCCAGGGAGTGGGCGATTAGATCTGACACAACGTTAAATAACATCCACATGTGGGGTTCAGATCTGGCTACTTGGAGTCCTAGCATATCGTCTGGAACTCGCCACTCTGTTGCTCGACCCACTGCATGGGGGCTTAATTATATAAATGATGCAAATACTTTTTAATTTTCTGTCGCTGTCTGTCCGGTTACACAGTCTCGTAGCCGGTTGGCCCTGACCAGTATTAGTACGCAATCTGACTGCGTACAATAACAACAAAGAATGAAAGAAAACTTCCGTTAACACAATTAATTAAGTCCCCAGCAACTATAAAACCTACGAAACAACAAAACACAAGTGTAGCTGTTCTGTGTGTGGAAGTGTGATTCAACGTACACATCTGGCACGGTTCTTCCTCAATAAGACCAGATATTTTAAACACCATTTATACTGAAGTAATTAAAAAAAACCAGAAATACTATAATTGCACATAGAAAGCAGAAAAACAGTCTAATACAAGAACACGAGCCAGATGCTTTGTTGACTGTGTAAGTTTGCTACTTTAATTTTTGCTATGTAAGCGGTACTGCTAGACAATAAAAGCGGGTTAAAAACTGTGAGCTGTCTGGGGAAGTTAACCTTGCATTACTGAGCAACTGTTTCACCAGGCATCCAGTCTAGCTTACCGAATTCCCAACCAGACTAACATTAATTATAATCTTTTAATAGTCATACGACAACCGGTGATATATATATATATAAAAGAGAATTTAAATAAAAAGAAATAAATCAGTTTATATTTGGAAATTTATTTTAAGATTGATCATTGAAATTTCAGCATATTAAATTTGATTCATAAATAAACTGGTGCCTTATTTAGGATTGTGAAAATGTGAGATTGCAATCTTACGGAACACATCAAATATGGAGGCAAGATCGGGAGACTGCATACAACACTGCATTCATAAAACAACAGACAAAGAACATTGAAACATATGCAACAGAAAATTAACCGCTACCAACAGATTCAAATTTTCACCCAAAGAAATGACATTCGTAGCACAATCCTGTCCGTCATGTAATTACCACACACTGGTATACTAAATTCATATTAACTCTTTGTGAAATATTCGCGAAAAGAATAGCTGAGGGGTACTTTGATGATTACACCACATGCTTCCCGTGGTCAACTTGGTTTACACAAAGAGTGTAACTCCACAATAATTTTGATAATTAAAATAAATTAGATCGAAAAGCAATTTACAAAAGAAAAACCTCGAACTGGTTACTAACGTCTTACTGTTAACCTGAAGGGTCAAACAATTATATAAGCACGTGGTACTGGTCTCGCAAAGTACACCCCACGTGGGTTGAACATAAAGAAAAGTTGCTATGTTGAAAAATATTTTCAAGACGAGACGTTATAATCACACAAGCATTCGCACTTAAGATTGATCTTAGTTAGAGTTACTGATTAACACGTGGTTCCACTTTACTCATAAAGTAGTGACAAAGCAACTACCGGAAAATAATCTGAACTTCACACGAGAATTACACTGCGCTGCAATTTAAGATAACATTAGATATTTTAGAGCTAAACCTGAAATAAAGGTGATTAAATTTTCAGTTAGGCTGAACTTAAGAAATCCATTGTCCTACGGACTTAGCAGACATGCGCTTAGCCGGAGATCTTACCACTTCAGACGCTCGCCACGGATCGACTGCCCTGCGCTCCTACCGAGCGTGCTTCCTGAGGGTGGCACACAGATACAAACGGAAGTGGCCAGAGGGGCAGCTTCCTATACCAACATGACAACGGACGGCCAGGACCATGCTAAGAATGGAAACCTCTCTGCCTTTAGAAAGCGTAGCTACCTGTTCCGACGTTGGTCCTACTGTTCTCTAGCAGACAGGCTTGTCTGCTACCCTCAAGCATGCAACTAGAAACACATTTGCTCATTCATCCTCTCACACAGAAGGGAAGGGGGATGACACTATCTTATCATATACAGTATATAAAAGAAAGCAGATGTAGGTTCCGTATGAGACTGTGTGACATGAATTACATATAAACTGTGTTTTAAAGTGTAGTAGTGTGACAGATCGTTCTTGTTTATGTGTAAAAGTAACACATTCCACTACTCAGTCTCCTCCCAGATAGTCAGAAACGCCACAGTAGATTTAGAGGAGGAATTTCTTCCATAAATGACAACAGATTTAAGAAATCAAACGTAAAAGGAATCCAACAGAGACCTTTCAACTGAACCTGTGACCAAGAGGCATTATTGTTTAAGACATTGAAATAATAAAAAAAAGGAATTTTTTACCTTCATATATATTGACGAAAAGTACATTACAGCATCCCTAATCCAACAACATCTGGTGTCTAGCCCATCAAAACAGTACTACAAGTTCTGAACAAGCACTCTCCATGGGAACTTCTCAACAACGACTCACCACTGCTACATCTCAACAAGCACTCTCCACCACGACTTCTCGATAAGAACTCTCCACAACCACATCTCAACCAACACTGCCCACTACGACTTCTCGACAAGAACTGCCAGTGGAGGCGGCTGAATAATACTCTTTGGTGCAATCTCTGGCGCTGTGGCTCAATGTAGCTACCTTTCATATGCCCCTCCCCACGGGCCAGAATTTGATGGTATTTTTGCCAGCATTGGTGATGATAATACCACCAAATTCGTCCAAAAAAACACAAACAAAAATGAAAGATGATATTAATAATTAAATATCACATGTTGTTGTTGTGGTCTTCAGTCCCGAGACTGGTTTGATGCAGCTCTCCATGCTACTCTATCCTGTGCAAGCTTTTTCATCTCCCAGTACCTACTGCAACCTACATCCTTCTGAATCTGCTTAGTGTATTCATCTCTTGGTCTCCCTCTACGATTTTTACCCTCCACGCTGCCCTCCAATACTAAATTGGTGATCCCTTGATGCCTCAGAACATGTCCTACCAACCGATCCCTTCTTCTGGTCAAGTTGTGCCACAAACGTCTCTTCTCCCCAATCCTATTCAATACTTCCTCATTAGTTATGTGATCTACCCATCTAATCTTCAGCATTCTTCTGTAGCACCACATTTCGAAAGCTTCTATTCTCTTCTTGTCCAAACTATTTATCGTCCATGTTTCACTTCCATACATGGCTACACTCCATACGAATACTTTCAGAAATGACTTCCTGACACTTAAATCAATACTGGATGTTAACAAATTTCTCTTCTTCAGAAACGCTTTCCTTGCTATTGCCAGCCTACATTTTATATCCTCTCTACTTCGACCATCATCAGTTATTTTGCTCCCCAAATAGCAAAACTCCTTTACTACTTTAAGTGCCTCATTTCCTAATCTAATTCCCTCAGCATCACCCGACTTAATTAGACTACATTCCATTATCCTTGTTTTACTTTTGTTGATGTTCATCTTATATCCTCCTTTCAAGACACTGTCCATTCCATTCAACTGCTCTTCCAAGTCCTTTGCTGTCTCTGACAGAATTACAGTGTCATCGGCGAACCTCAAAGTTTTTATTTCTTCTCCATGAATTTTAATACCTACTCCGAATTTTTCTTTTGTTTCCTTTACTGCTTGCTCAATATACAGATTGAACAACATCGGGGAGAGGCTACAACCCTGTCTTACTCCCTTCCCAACCACTGCTTCCCTTTCATGTCCCTCGACTCTTACAACTGCCATCTGGTTTCTGTACAAATTGTAAATAGCCTTTCGCTCCCTGTATTTTACCCCTGCCACCTTTAGAATTTGAGACAGAGTATTCCAGTCAACATTGTCAAAAGCTTTCTCTAAGTCTACAAATGCTAGAAACGTAGGTTAGCCTTTCCTTAATCTTTCTTCTAAGATAAGTCGTAAGGTCAGTATTGCCTCACGTGTTCCAGTGTTTCTACGGAATCCAAACTGATCTTCCCCGAGGTTGGCTTCTACTAGTTTTTCCATTCGTCTGTAAAGAATTCGTGTTAGTATTTTGCAGCTGTGACTTATTAAGCTGATAGTTCGGTAATTTTCACATCTGTCAACACCTGCTTTCTTTGGGACTGGAATTTTTATATTCTTCTTGAAGTCTGAGGGTATTTCGCCTGTTTCATACATCTTGCTCACCAGATGGTAGAGTTTTGTCAGGACTGGCTCTCCCACGGCCGTCAGTAGTTCCAATGGAATATTGTCTACTCCGGGGGCCTTGTTTCGACTCAGGTCTTTCAGTGCTCTGTCAAACTCTTCACGCAGTATCGTATCTCCCATTTCATCTTCATCTACATCCTCTTCCATTTCCATAATATTGTCCTCAAGTACATCGCCCTTGTATAGACCCTCTATATACTCCTTCCACCTTTCTGCTTTCCCTTCTTTGCTTAGAACTGGGTTTCCATCTGAGCTCTTGATATTCATACAAGTCGTTCTCTTATCTCCAAAGGTCTCTTTAATTTTCCTGTAGGCGGTATCTATCTTACCCCTAGTGAGATAGGCCTCTACATCCTTACATTTGTCCTCTTGCCATCCCTGCTTAGCCATTTTGCACTTCCTGTCGATCTCATTTTTGAGACGTTTGTATTCCTTTTTGCCTGTTTCACATACTGCATTTTTATATTTTCTCCTTTCATCAATTAAATTCAATATTTCTTCTGTTACCCAAGGATTTCTTCTAGCCCTCGTCTTTTTACCTACTTGATCCTCTGCTGCCTTCACTACTTCATCCCTCAAAGCTACCCATTCTTCTTCTACTGTATTTATTTCCCCCATTCCTGTCAATTGCTCCCTTATGCTCTCCCTGAATCTCTGTACAACCTCTGGTTCTTTTAGTTTATCCAGGTCTCATCTCCTTAAATTCCCACCTTTTTGCAGTTTCTTCAGTTTTAATCTACAGGTCATAACCAATAGATTGTGGTCAGAGTCCACATCTGCCCCTGGAAATGTCTTACAATTTAAAACCTGGTTCCTAAATCTCCGTCTTACCATTATATAATCTATCTGATACCTTTTAGTATCTCCAGGGTTCTTCCATGTATACAACCTTCTTTCATGATTCTTAAACCAAGTGTTAGTTATGATTATGTTGTGCTCTGTGCAAAATTCTACCAGGCGGCTTCCTCTTTCATTTCTGTCCCCCAATCCATATTCACCTACTATGTTTCCTTCTCTCCCTTTTCCTACACTCGAATTCCAGTCACCCATGACTATTAAATTTTCGTCTCCCTTCACAATCTGAATAATTTCTTTTATTTCATCATACACTTCTTCAATTTCTTCGTCATCTGCAGAGCTAGTTGGCATATAAACTTGTACTACTGTAGTAGGTGTGGGCTTCGTATCTATCTTGGCCACAATAATGCGTTCACTATGCTGATTGTAGTAGCTTACCCGCATTCCTATTTTCCTATTCATTATTAAACCTACTCCTGCATTACCCCTATTTGATTTTGTGTTTATAACCCTGTAGTCACCTGACCAGAAGTCTTGTTCCTCCTGCCACCGAACTTCACTAATTCCCACTATATCTAACTTCAACCTATCCATTTCCCTTTTTAAATTTTCTAACCTACCTGCCCGATTAAGGGATCTGACATTCCACGCTCCGATCCGTAGAACGCCAGTTTTCTTTCTCCTGATAACGACATCCTCTTGAGTAGTCCCCGCCCGGAGATCCGAATGGGGGACTATTTTACCTCCGGAATATTTTACCCAAGAGGACGCCATCATCATGTAATCATACAGTAAAGCTGCATGCCCTCGGGAAAAATTACGGCTGTAGTTTCCCCTTGCTTTCAGCCGTTCGCAGTACCAGCACAGCAAGGCCGTTTTGGTTATTGTTACAAGGCCAGATCAGTCAATCATCCAGACTGTTGCCCTTGCAACTACTGAAAAGGCTGCTGCCCCTCTTCAGGAACCACACGTTTGTCTGGCCTCTCAACAGATACCCCTCCGTTGTGGTTGCACCTACGGTACGGCTATCACATAACTAGCTAAAATTTTTGGCTTTGCACTGACCCTTCAATAACCTATTATATAAAATACAGTAAGGAATACAAATACTTGCATACATGTGATTTTACATAATAGTCTACATAAGTGTCATGTGGTTGAACAATTCAATCAAAAGCGTCAGCCATGACGAATAGGTTCAGGTAAGAGTCTCATAACATCTTATAAACAGTAAACACACAAAAAATCAGTTCTTACAAATATTCACATAAAACCCTTTCAATATATCAATAAACAAGTAGTTGACAGTTCCAGCAGTAGCACCCAGCAATGGTCAACAGGTGCAATCACCAACGAGTGACATTATTTCAGTAGAAGCAGTCCATCAGTTTCACCCAGCAATGTTAAACAGGTGCAGACACCAACAAGTGACATCATTTCAGTAGAAGCAGTTCCATCAGTGGCACCCAGTAATGTTGAACAGGTGCATACACCAACAAGTGACATCATTTCACTAGAAGCAGTCCATCAGTGGCACCCAGCATTGTTGATCAGGTGCAGACACCAACAAGTGACATTATTTCAGTAGAAGCAGTTCCATCAGTGGCACCCAGTAATGCTGAACAGGTGCAGACAGCAACAAGTGACCTCATCAGTAGTAGCAGTTCCATCAGTGGCACCCAGCAATGTTGAGCAGGTGCAGATAGCAACAAGTAACATCATCAGAAGTAGCAGTTCCATCAGTGGCACCCAGCAATGTTGAACAGGTGTAGACAAAAACAAGTGACATCATCTCAGTAGAAGCAGTTCCATCAGTGGCACCCAGCAATGTTGAACAGGTGCAGACACCAACAAGTGACATCATTTCAGTAGAAGCAGTTCCATCAGTGGCACCCAGCAATGTTGAACAGGTGCAGACAGCAGTCCATAATATTCACTATAACTAATCACACTGTTCATTAGAGTTTATCAGCAGAAATTAAACATTTCCAAGTGGCACCCAGCAATGTTAATACGTGTATACACAAACAACAGTTTGAATGCACACACAATTGCTTTTACAAAATTATCATCAATGCTCTTACACTAAACATACAAACTATAATAAACACACAAATGATATCAGGTAATTGTCATATTAAATATTACAAATACACAAATATCAGTAAACCTATAATAATTATGGGTGTCAGTGCAAGCCACAACAAACAAGTAAAATAGTATTTAGGAGATAGATCGTCACCAATTATCTGGGATTAGGAAAGGAAAACACACAAAACACACTCACTCATCTTTCATCCACATTAAGTACTACTGTGTAATTGAATAGTGTTAACTGTGTAAATGCAATTCTGTCAAAGATTTGATGTTCGACATGTGTATCAAGTAGTAGTGGCAGCAATGTATAACAGTCAATAATAGTTAGTCTACGTCATAGTCATCATGTCAAGACCAATGTTTGCCAAGCCAAATCAAATGTACGGTTGCTGAACAACTATCAGTGTGCCAAGATATGCAATTACTTCCTCTCTCCAAAAAAAAAAAAAATATATATACTGCTTATTGATTTAACAAAGTGTGTGTGTAGACAATCTTCTTTCCACTTGAGTGTTCTAGTCTGCCATCTTCATCCTCCTTGTTCCATATAAACAAAAAAAAAAAAAAATGCTCCTCACTTACTTTACCTCTTATCCACCAAAACTCCAATAATCATCAGCATCACATTATCTTAATACTTCAATAATAACTCTTACGTCGATACATATAAACCTTATCATCAATATCATTTACCTTAACTCTTGTCCACCAAAACTCCAATAATCATCAACTTCACACAATCTCAATACCTCAATAATACCTCTTAAATACGTCGATACATATAAACCTTATCGCCAATATCATTTCACTTCCATAACAACTCTTTCCTCTAGTCAGTCTCCTCGAACAAGTACAGATAAAATCCTAGTGCAAACTTCAGTTCATCATCCCATACAATCCGAAGTCCACGCACGACCTCTGTGTAGTCCACCTGAGCCAAATTTTCTACTCATTATGAAATATAAAATACATTTTGGTTACTTTGTCCATCATAAAATAAAAGAAATGCATACATGACCTCTAACAGCCTTTAGTTCGAATAACTTTCAGTAAGTAAGTACGAGTACGGAGTGTGAATGATCATAATATTTCACAGCGTGTGCACCACTTCATGAATCGTGGCAAAACAGAAGCAAACATGTGGAGTATTTCTTGTGTCAAGTGGCACTTACTATTTCAATTGCTCCCGAAGAATGCAGTGTAATAACTGTCAATGTTCTAAACCTATTGTTGGTATGTCATGTCGTTAGCTTCCTTCCTATTAGCATAAATTTATACAGCTTCCATAAAACCTCCAGCTCATTTGACTTCAATGAAGTTTCTTGTACCAATGTCTTTCGTCGAATTATAGCAGTTCATTTTCTTATCTTAAAAATATAAGGCACTAATCGTAAGCAAAACATGCAATAGCGAGTAAATATACCAGTGGAGAACAGAATGTCAACAAATGGATGTAGCACAATCCCTACAACGAGACTCTGCCAAACGAACAATCTATAATTAATACCATAGTGTGACCTAAACTCTATGTTCGTACGCAGTACATCAGCATTTCTATATACCAAATTAAAGAGTTGTTATGACAACAAACAGAAATGTGTAAATATGCAATCCATACGCAAAGCAGCAAACATATATCTTACATAATAGACAGGTCATTACCATCATATCAGCATAAGCAAATAAATGTTCATATGTAATCTTAATAAGTAAACATGAATGCGCAAGCAGATAAATCACAAAGTATAACTTACATACCTAACCACATCAGCACAATTAATCAGGTGACAACTATAATTTAAATAAATAAGCACAGCAGGCACGTAATAAAAAAAAAATGTGACATCAGTGAAAAAGCATACCAGCCAAGCGATGCATAATATACATATTTAACAACCCTGTTCATTAATCAATCATTGTCAAAATCAGATAACACAAAGTATAAATCACGTAATCGCGAGCAGCAAATTACGTCTAAAGTACGTACCTAAGTGGAAATATGTTACCTGAAAAATAAACTCAATTAATAGTTACCTTTTTAGTTTATTACTTTCTTCTTCGAAATGACATTCGTCCTGAAATTTTCTCGATGGAAAGTCCTCTTAACGTCGGACACACACAGAATTTACCTGAAGTTCTTAAATATTTTATACAACCGTATCCTGAAAAATACTGAACGTTAATAACATAATTTATCAAGTCATTATAGCTTTATACTGATTTTATTCGGAGAAATTAGACTGTGTATTTGTTTACGGCTGTCAGCGCATTCGCACTGAGCGCTCGATCAGCTGTAGGTACGCGTGACGTAGGAAGTAATTGTTTGCGGTCAGCGACTGCCTTGTGCGCCGCGCAGACTAGACTGTTGCTTCGAGTATGTGCCGCCGCCGAACACGGCGCGGTATCCTTGTACTCTCCGTGTGTTTACGTATAACTGTGAGTTTCTCAAAAGTATGTCATTCCACAAAAATTTTGACGTTCGATATATGATGTATTCCCTGGGAGCGTCGAGATTTAAGAGTTTCTACTTCGACAGTGTTATCATGAATAATTTTGCGAACTCAATATGGACCGTTATAAAGCAGAAAAAAATTGCGACACAAGCCTTTTCCTTTATGAGACAAACGATGAGACTTAAATAACACCTTTTGACCGGCTGACAAGGTTTTTAAACGACCAGGACGTTTAGCTGATCTCTCTCTTCTAGCAGCCGCAGATGCAATATTTTGCAGAGCCAGGTTCACAACCTCAGAATGCCGCAGTTTCCGTGTAGGCGGAAAAGGAACGATTTCAGAAATGCGATTTGTCGGTGCTTTATTTTTTAATATCAATATAGGCGGTAAAGAAGTTGAATCATTAGGGAGTTCATTCAGAATGTTTTGAAAAATATGAAGATACTGATCCCAAGTTCTGTGATTCTGATGACAATGAAGTCGACACAATTTATTGATTTCCTTCATCCATCTCTCTGAAGCGTTAGACTGAGGGTGAAAAAGTGAAATGAAAATTGGTTTAATCTTACGATGCCGTAGAGTACGAAGCCAAATTTTAGAGCGAAACTGTGATCCATTATCTGATATAACCTTATCAACATGACCCACTTCTTTAAGAAAATGTTTGATGAAAGCATTAGATACTGAACGAGCTGTTGCTTTGTGTAAAGGTGTAAAACACACATATTTTGATGTCAGTTCCACCGCTACCAAAATGTACGCAAAACCATTAGTAGAACGAACCACTGGACCGGACAAATCGACTGCAGCCATCTCCTTTAATTTCGCTGGAATGATTGGAAACAACGGTGCTCCGTGAGAAATAGTTGCGGCTTAGCCTTTTGACATAATTTGCATTTGGCAAGAACAGATCGAATACGTTTTTCCATGTTACTGAAGTAGCAATTTTCTTGTAATTTATGAAAGCATTTTCTGGGACCAAAGTGTGCATAACTGAAATGTGTGTACCAAATCAATTTATTAACTCACTCATCAGGAATGCAAACTAACCAAACAGAGTTGTCGACCAATTTTCGTTTAAAAAGAATATCATTGCGAACTAAATAATACTGTCTAATCGCTACGCTTTCCTTTCTCCTCCACTTCTCCTTAATGTCCTTCCAGATTGGATCCTTATTTTGCTCCTTGCGATGTCCTGGAGCGAAGACGAAAAAAAATTTTCGAACGCAACGCCTTGAATATACATCAAACAATAATTGTTTTCCTTGCAGTCATCCTCAGTACTTTGTTTCAAACCCATAGGTGCACGTGATAAAGCATCAGCAATAATATTTGAAGAACCCTGGATGTAAACAATACTAAAATCAAATTCCTGTAGATACAGCGCCCATCGTGACAATCTTCCATGAGTTAATTTTGTTGACATAAGAAATTCCAGAGCTCGATGATCGGTGTAAACCTTGGTATGTCTGCCATACAAAAATATGCGAATTTTTGTGAAAGTCCAAACAACAGCCAAAGCCTCAGGTTCCGTAATCGAATAATTCTTTTCCGATTTAAAGAGAACACGACTTCCAAATGCAATAGTTTTCTGCACTACAACGCCGTCGTCTTCTATCTCTTGAAATAAGTGTGTACCTAGGCCTTTGTATGATGAGTCCGTCGCCAAACAAAAATCTTTAGATAAATCCGGGTGTGAAAGAAGTGGAGCAGCCACTAAAGCATCACGAAGTTGTTCAAATTCTGATTGAGCTTCCTCATCCCAACACCAATTACAATCCTTTCCAGATAGTTCACATAGACGAGGTGTGGCCAAATTGTCCAATCTAACAAAGCGTCTAAGAAAATTACAGACACCAAGGAAACTACGAACATCACGTTTCGTGGTAGGAACAGCATAATTACGAACAGCGTCTAGTTTCTCTGGATCAGGAAGAATACCTTCTGTAGAAATAATATGACCAAGAAATTTCACCTGAGAACAACCAAATTCAGATTTTTTTAAGTTCACTGTAGTGCCAACTCTTGCAAAAATACGTAATAATGAATCCAAAATTTTGTTATCCTCACTCCAAGAACGTTTAGCAATAAGAATATCGTCAACATATGAAGTAATATTGTCACGAAGATAAACAGGTAAAATTTCGTTTAAACTACGAATGAATGCTGCTGAAGATACAGTAAGTCCAAACGGTAATTTCCGAAATCACTTTTGGGTAAAATAGTCATATCCGGTTATTCTTTAACGACTCTCTAGATAAACTGGTAATACACTCCTGGAAATGGAAAAAAGAACACATTGACACCGGTGTGTCAGACCCACCATACTTGCTCCGGACACTGCGAGAGGGCTGTACAAGCAATGATCACACGCACGGCACAGCGGACACACCAGGAACCGCGGTGTTGGCCGTCGAATGGCGCTAGCTGCGCAGCATTTGTGCACCGCCGCCGTCAGTGTCAGCCAGTTTGCCGTGGCATACGGAGCTCCATCGCAGTCTTTAACACTGGTAGCATGCCGCGACAGCGTGGACGTGAACCGTATGTGCAGTTGGACTTTGAGCGAGGGCGTATAGTGGGCATGCGGGAGGCCGGGTGGACGTACCGCCGAATTGCTCAACACGTGGGGCGTGAGGTCTCCACAGTACATCGATGTTGTCGCCAGTGGTCGGCGGAAGGTGCACGTGCCCGTCGACCTGGGACCGGACCGCAGCGACGCACGGATGCACGCCAAGACCGTAGGATCCTACGCAGTGCCGTAGGGGACCGCACCGCCACTTCCCAGCAAATTAGGGACACTGTTGCTCCTGGGGTACCGGAGAGGACCATTCGCAACCGTCTCCATGAAGCTGGGCTACGGTCCCGCACACCGTTAGGCCGTCTTCCGCTCACGCCCCAACATCGTGCAGCCCGCCTCAAGTGGTGTCGCGACAGGCGTGAATGGAGGGACGTATGGTGACGTGTCGTCTTCAGCGATGAGAGTCGCTTCTGCCTTGGTGCCAATGATGGTCGTATGCGTGTTTGGCGCCGTGCAGGTGAGCGCCACAATCAGGACTGCATACGACCGAGGCACACAGGGCCAACACCCGGCATCATGGTGTGGGGAGCGATCTCCTACACTGGCCGTACACCACTGGTGATCGTCGATGGGACACTGAATAGTGCACGGTACATCCAAACCGTCATCGAACCCATCGTTCTACCATTCCTAGACCAGCAAGGGAACTTGCTGTTCCAACAGGACAATGCACGTCCGCGTGTATCCCGTGCCACCCAACGTGCTCTAGAAGGTGTAAGTCAACTACCCTGGCCAGCAAGATCTCCGGATCTGTCCCCCATTGAGCATGTTTGGGACTGGATGAAGCGTCGTCTCACGCGGTCTGCACGTCCAGCACGAACGCTGGTCCAACTGAGGCGCCAGGTGGAAATGGCATGGCAAGCCGTTCCACAGGACTACATCCAGAATCTCTACGATCGTCTCCATGGGAGAATAGCAGCCTGCATTGCTGCGAAAGGTGGATATACACTGTACTAGTGCCGACATTGTGCATGCTCTGTTGCCTGTGTCTATGTGCCTGTGGTTCTGTCAGTGTGATCATGTGATGTATCTGACCCCAGGAATGTGTCAATAAAGTTTCCCCTTCCTGGGACAATGAATTCACGGTGTTCTTATTTCAATTTCCAGGAGTGTAGAAGAGTTGTTCTGATAGATACAAAGAATAGTAAAAGAGTAGGCAGCGGTGCAGAAAACTAAAAGGGAAATAGCACCACTACAGCTCGGGGCCCTGTGCACGCTACGGCACATATTCACTTAGTGTAGTGAATCCCCTGAGGACTTTAATAGCCTCACATAAATTCCAGTTTGTGACTTAGTGGCAAATTTGGCGGAAGTGCGTACGTAAATTGATCTAACCATGAACATGGATGTATGTCGTTCTTAGAATTGCGAAAGATCTTAAATTTCCGAACAGTTAAGAAGTGTTTATAGTCAAAGTTTTCTCCTCGTGGCGACAAAGGCCTACCGCGTCTGTCCCAGTCCGAATGTCGACTATTGTCAAGTTCGCGCGCTTGGCGCTCTCTTATTGCATCTCGTAAATGAAACAAATTATTTTCTTCAAGCCCCTCTGCTATCTGTGATTCTAAATTTCTTCTGCTGTCTTTTCCTACGATTTCGCCTTCAATTTGTTTGACTTGCTTCCGTAACGCCTCAAATTCCCTTTTAACGCGTTCATTAAATTTTCCCTGATTTTTAACATGTTTATTAATGCTCTGGTACTCTTCGGTTTCTGCAAATGGCAATGGAGCTGTATCATCTGAATCTCTGTCCCCATTTAAACTAAGACTTATCAGTTTATCTGAGATCTCCTCAACTCTTTCCGACGAGTCACCTATTTTTTCTTTCTGTTTATTTACGTCTTCCGTAAGTGTCGCGACTTGGGTTTCGGTATTGTCACATTTAGTAGTTAACTGTTCATACTGTTGCTTTAAGTTATTTGTTCTGTCATTTGGTACGGATTCCTCGATTCTTTCAAGTATTTCTTCCTTATCGTGTGCACGTTGTAAATTTAACTCTGAAAATTTTTGTACTATCACGCGATCTTTTTCTTCCTGTTCTCTGTCCTGTTCCTCTTGTCTAAATTCTGTTGAAATTAAACTATTATTGTGAGCATTCAAAATCGGTTGTACTTCTTCTCTAATTTCTTTCTTTGATTCATCTTTCATGTTTTTGAAACATGTCCCTATTCGTGAGCCTAACTGTGTTTCCATTGTTTCCACCTCGGTTTTAATTGTTCCTATTTGTGAGCCTAACCGTATTGTCAAAGTTTCCATCTTCATGTTAATTCTTCCTATGTGCGATTCCAAATTTAATATTGCACTCATCAACTGCTCCATAGTAACTGGTTCGAAATTCTTTTCGCCCCTAACATTTCCCGCAAAATCAACTTCTTTCGTGATAGCTGTAAAGCTATCTTTGTTCGATACTATTTCAGAATCTTCTAGCGTTAATCTCGTATTCTGTAAATTTTTTGATTGAGAAAAATTTTGAACTGGTTCCGGACTATTTTCCCGACTTATTAAATTGTTTTCCACTTCATTATTCATCATACTGTTTTCCTCTGTTCGCCATGTTAACAATTTCGTCATTCTCACTATCCATCATTTTTGCCTTTTTCATCGATCGCGTAATCATTTACAAAACATACAAAACTCGTCACTATACGAAAATTGCACACAATGACACTTCATCTCCAACAATACCATTCACATGAAATGCTTCCCTCAAACACGATTAACGAACAACTGAAATCTTCATAATTGCACAAAATAGTCAAACGGGTATACAAGACATCAAAAATTAAATTCTGCAAAAATACCCTTAGAAGAATGACAATTACCAAATCTACACATGCAATATAGACTACAATTACTAAACTACAAATTACGTCAACAATAGTACTGTCTGCTATTTTTACAATCAGAATAATTCCAAGGGACGATCCGAAGCAGCGGTCGCCACGTGCATGGGGGCTTAATTATATAAATGATGCAAATACTTTTTAATTTTCTGTCGCTGTCTGTCCGGTTACGCAGTCTCGTAACCGGTTGGCCCTGACCAGTATTAGTACGCAATCTGACTGCATAGAATAACAACGAAGAATGAAAGAAAATTTCCGTTAACACAATTAATTAATTAAGTCCCCAGCAACTATAAAACCTACGAGACAACAAAACACAAGTGTAGCTGTTCTGTGTGTGGAAGTGTGATTCAACGTACACATCTGGCACGGTTCTTCCTCAATAAGACCAGATATTTTAAACACCATTTATACTGAAGTAATTAAAAAAAACCAGAAATACTATAATTGCACATAGAAATCAGAAATACAGTCTAATACAAGAACACGAGACAGATGCTTTGTTGACTGAACCTGTGACCAAGAGGCATTATTGTTTAAGACATTGAAATAATAAAAAAAAGGAATTTTTTACCTTCATATATATTGACGAAAAGTACATTACAGCATCCCTAATCCAACAACATCTGGTGTCTAGCCCATCAAAAAAGTACTACAAGTTCTGAACAAGTACTCTCCATCGGAACTTCTCAACAACGACTCACCACTGCTACTCTCAACAAGCACTCTCCAACACGACTTCTTGATAAGAACTCTCCACTACCACATCTCAACCAACACTGCCCACTACGACTTCTCGACAAGAACTGTCAGTGGAGGCGGCTGAATAATACTCTTGGGCGCAATCTCTGGCGCTGTGGCTCAGTGTAGCCGCCTTTCACCACTCCATCACGCTTCTGGCCTTGTGACATGGCGCATTATCTTGGTGAAAAATGCAACTGCCATCGGGAAGCATGATAGTCATGACAGGTGTACGTGGTCTGCAGAGAGTGTGCGACATTCCTTGGCCATCATGGTGCCTTGCACGAGATCCACCATACCCATGAATACCCACGTGAATGTTCCCCAGAGCATAATGCAGCCGCCACCACCTTGTCTCCATCGCACAGTACAGGTGTCAAGGAGCTGTTCTCCTGGAAGAAGACGGTTTCGGGCCCTCCGATCGGCATGATAAAGAAGTTATAGTGATTCATCACACCATGCAACACTCTGTCACTATACCAACGTCCAGTGCTGATTATCACGTACCAATTTCAATCGCAGTTGCCGATGTCATGGTGTTAACATTGGCACATGCATGAGTCGCCAGCTGCGGAGACCCATCGTGAGGAGTGTTTGGTGCACTGTGCGTTCATACACACCTATACTCTGCCCAGAATTAAAGTATAGTGTTAGTTCTGTCACAGTTCGCCGCCTGTTCTGTTTTACCAGTCTGCCCAACCTAGGACATCCTACATCTGTAATAAGGAGTGAATTGCCATTATTCTTCAAATTTCTGATTTAATTGTCAATTGCGGGATTTTTCACGTAACGAATCACGAGTTGTGAGTGTGAGTTGCGCCCCAGATGGAATAAATGTCTTCAGTGTCTCCTATTATGCGAACACTACAAAAGGGATTTCACTTGCCATTCTGGTAGGGAATAAGGGGTTGACTAATCATTTCCCGGGATGCTTTCTTTATCTGAAAATTTGCTAAGACTGTATTATGGGAATGACCTGTTACGATGCCATGGGCTGAAGTACTTTGTATGCGAAATCAATGATGGGCTATATCTGCTAATGTTGAACCAGTGCAGCTACTGTGCGTGCGGTACCTTATTCCTTATTTTTCCTTATCCATGCACTACTGTAACGAGCCATTTCTCCGTTCGGCGTAGCGTAATTGAGAACCTCATCGATTCTTGTGTCTCAAACAATGTTTACACATCTGGAGTGCGTGATTGTCCTTTCTGCTTGTACGATGCGTTCGCCATTGCTTAAGAATTGTGAGGTACTTGACTATGTTTTGTTATTTGAATCCATGTTTCTTGCTTTGTGTACACAATAGAAGGTTACTGGATATTATTAAGTTACTGTGTAATAAATGTAATTACAATTCACTATCACACCGCCCCGGAAATAAATGCTGATCACTGTTTACGATACGCTTGAGGTCGGAAGTCGTTCATTAGCTAACGTGTTTGACCCGTAAGGCAGAAGAAGAGTTTTCGAGAAAATGTATGTGCTGTTAATCTTATGTATGCTTGCTTTTAATTCTCAGTTTGCATAACAACTCCCCTTGCCAGGTTTTTATTCAATTAATTCAAGAAGCAGCTTACTTTGTGATTACCCGTCTCAAAATTACTTTAAATAAACTTAACAGTAAACTTATTTAGTCAGTCCCCTTGCCTGGAGTACTTGTGATCAGATTACACACGCTACTTACAACGATAAGTACAGCTACTTACAACGATAAGTACAGCGTTATGGCTACCCCTCGTAGCTGATGAATCCGAGTTCCACCAAAAATTTTTCCGGAGGCTGCTCACGGATATCTTCTCAGTATTGTGATGTAAGTAAAGTACTTGCGATCGTTGCTAGAGCTGTCGCTGGGAGAAAAGATCAGCATAGCGTTGTTGTGCCGCTCTGCCATTGAACCCAGACACGATATGTTAATCACCGAGCGAGGTGGCACAGTGGTTAGCACACTGGACTCGCATTCGGGAGGACGATGCGTTCGGCCAATCAGATTTAGATTTTCCGTGATTGCCCTAAACCACTCCAGGCAAATGCCAGGAGGGATCCTCTGAAAGGGACCGGCCGATGTCCTTCGGCATCCCTTACACAATATGACTTGTGCCCCGTCTCTAATGACCTCGATGTCGACGGGACGTTAAATCCACTCTTTCTTCCTTTCTACGGTATATTACTGTTAACATATAACTAACGCTGCCGGAAAGACAAAACCAATATAGAAACGAGCAGTACTGAACGCAAGCTTGAGGACAAAGATGATGTGGACATTACTGTTGTCAACAGCAAGTAAAGCGAGTGTATGGAGCGTGTTTCTTTCCAAAGATGGTATCTATTCTACATCTACTTGACTCATCAGCAAATTATAGTTAAGTGCTTGATAGAGGGTTCAAGGGGTCACTTTCAAACTATCTCTCGACTGTTCCTGTCTCGAACAGCAAGTGCGAAAAATGAGCACCTTACTCTTATTTCTTTGATTTTATTACGATCGTCAACAAAATATTGATTCGAAGGAGAAAGTTGGTGCTTGAAATTTTGTTAAAAAATCTTGCCACAACGAAAAAATACCTTTATTTTAATGGTTACCACCCCCAGTTTGCTTACCAAATGTGTGACAATTCCTCCTTTAATCGCGATAATAGGAACGAGTTTTCCTCTTCTGATTTTTTTCGATAGTCTCTGTCGATTTTCGAAAGTATTGCTTCCATGATCAAGCGTGACCTCATAGCTACCTCTTTGCTGGCTTCACTTTCCCAAACTGACTCTCTTCTAACATAAACAGCTCCACTGTCCACAATTTCCTTTCCATTCTTCCGCCTGTTATTCTGGTCAACAGCTTGGATGCACGACCTGTCAAGCTGATTTTGCGATAGTTGTCGCATTTATTTACCCTTGCTATCTTCGAATTTCTTCGGACGATATTCTTACGAAAGTCTGTTCATGTGTCTTCAGTGTTCCTATGCCATGTATACCACAGAATAACTTGAATATACGTTTGGCTGCCGCTGCCTCCCCTCCTCCCCGCCCCTCCGTTCACCAAGAATTTTAAAAACTCAGAGTAATATTACATATCCCATCGTAAGTATTCCAAAGCTTTGTCAGATTCTTTTTCTAATAGTGAAATACTTATGTCCTCCAAATCGACACCCATTTCTTCTTCGACCACTTTAATAGGCAGTTCCTCGCTCTCCTACTCTCTCTCTTCTTCGTGTAACAGCAGAATTCTTCTTGCAGTCTTAATGTTGAGGTTTGCTGTAAGGATACCGGGTAGCGTAAGTTGTTAGTTTTGAACGGTAAACGTAAAATAATTTTTATCATGTCTTTTAACTTAGGAGCAAATGTTGTTTACATTGTTGAAAAGGGTCAGAGACAATGAAACAGGGTGTAGCTCAAACTGACCTCATGCAGCGCGCCTATAACTTTGATAAAACTATTAATTTTTATTTTTATAGATAATGTCGATGTTTATCGCAGGAAAATCTACAGTGATAAGATGGAGAAAGTAGCATAAAGTAATAAAACATAGTAAAAACGAAAGTGCAACATTTATATTTTATTTGTGCCCATAATGCCAAAAGAAACAAAAATTATGACATGTAAAAACTTTCAATTTATATCTTCAGAATATGTCGCTAGATGTAGTACTTCACATATATATGACTCTCTATCCCAGGTAGTTCCAGAGAAAAGTGTACTTACAGCACTAATAACCAAAATTGCAGGAAACTGAAAAAAATGCAAGGAAGAGTTCCAGTAGCTTATACAGCACCGTGATTTTCTTCATTTTGAGACAACTGCTCTTCGTTTCTGCTGTCATCTGCGCTATTTTTAGTTCTATCTTCTTTGATAGATAATACCTCAGTCTCTCTGCTCTGCCAAGATGCTCCTTGTCAGCAGTAACGAGTGCAGTCCTATGTTCCATAATACAGATAACATAGCAGGAAGCAGAATATACCACTGAACAGGAAAACTGAGTAAACGCCGTTAAAATACGAAGCATAATCCACGAATAAGAAACCACACCAAATATTTCTCCATACCAATGCCTTACAAAGTTTTTTTACCGATGTCCACATAATATTCTAAACACACAAACAACAACAAAAACTCGTTTGGCAGGAAAATAATTATGTGATTCAGTTTGTCTATAGTGCATATTTTGTAACCATTTTCTGTGATAATCTGATTATATTTAATTCTTGTATGTAGTTGTCTTTGTCCATAGAAATTATGTTCAGTCTGTGAAGGTCATTCTAAACACAAAAACAGCAACAAAAACACGTTTGGCAGGCGAATAAAAACCAGCCACAGCGCAGGAAAGCCAAATAAAGCAATGCTAAAGATAGAAAAGGGGCATATGGCACGATTTTACGCATTACGTATTTTAAAGGTGCAGTCGAAAATTCAGTGCAGTCGATACCCTAACATTCCTTACGTTTGCAGATGACACGCTGTGTTAATTTAGACGGGTATGATTCCAATTTACGACCTCTTGACACACACAATACAAATAAAAGGTAAAGCGCCTAATTTATTTAAATAACAACAAAACACGATGTAACATATTTCTTACCCTAAATAGAATCTGTGTATATGTATTTATGGAAAGATAAAACAACAAGATCCACATTCGATGCCAAACTAATGGTGAAACACATATGGGCGTGAAAACAACACAATAACTGTATACTTGCAAAAAAGGTGAACCCGTCTTAAGTTCATTATTAATTTTCTGCAAAGAAAGATAACTATGTCCCGCCCTGTTTGTATCCCTAAATCTTTCGTAAGTCTATTACTCTGCATTTTGCTGAGTCACTGGAAAATATTCCAGAATCCAGAAATCCAAGCTTCCACTTACCTAAACCTACAAAAACATTTAATGATATCCGTTTCGAAATCATGTGAGTGAAACCTTCATTCTGGTGTTGCTAACGACTATGGGAGACATTCTGCCAAAAGCCTATTAACAATTAGTTTTCGAAAAAAAAGTTTTGGTAATTGTCGTCACTGTATATGGATTAAGAGCCTTGTGAAACCCACACCATAACTCGGAACCTTTCGAATAAAGTGCATACTGTGGTGTAATGCTTGTTGGGACGCAAAATCAGCCCATAACGCCCATCTGCGTATTGTACAACTATAGAGCAGCAAATTTCTTTCATATTCACGATCTGATAGTGGGTTACCATCAGACGGTTTCTTTCCATTCACGTCGTATTCGTGTTATCGTAATATTGCTCTCTTATTTTTCCACATGCTCACAACACACTAAGTTTGCTATTCCTGTCTCTCTATACGCTTCTGCTTCTTTCACCTTCAGGAAACGTTTTGAGTCTTCATCACCCAGATCACTGATGACTTTGATATACAGTGTATGATAAAGAAAATCTTAGAAAACTGGAATAAGAAGTAACAATATTTTTTTCTAAAAAAATTTCTCTAATGGGGTTTAAAAATCATGACATTATCATAGATGGAAAAACTATTGAGGCATGTCAGAGACACAAATATCTGAAAATCATCATCTCAGATCAGTATTCCGGTAAACAAGAGATCAGGTAGACGACAACACAGGATTATCAAGCAATCAATAAACTGAAATCAATCTTTTGGTCAGCGAAATCCTGGGACATTATAAAGCAAGATAGAGGAACACTTCAAGCTGTGCAGATGGATGTTTTGAGAAGGACTTGTTAGTTTCGAGACGGGATAATATCCCAAGTAAAGAAAAACGAATGAAAACTCCAGCGTACATCACCGAAGAGGTGGAAACACGGCGTTTAGAATGGTTTTCGCATACGATATTACGAGGGATGATTACAGGGATGAACGATGGCCGAAAAAGGTACTATGTTGGCAACCTCTATACAAGAGTAAAAGAGAAAGACCCTTAACAGGATGGAAAATCAAGTAGAAGGGAATAAGCAACAAAGAAATTTGAAATGAGATTTATGCAAAGACAGAGACGCTGGGATACAAGGTTCCCATAAACGGCCTAAAGAGCTACAAACAATAAGCAAAAAAGTGTCTCAGACCTTTGGAAAATTCTGAGAACTCATTTACCGTCCCTTTCAACTCTGTGAAGTATATTTTGTAGAGCAATTATGTAAACGGCCCTCAACATTGTATCTGCACCTGTGGTAGCGTTTTCTGATACATTCTCAATTATTTATTCATTCTTGGCATTTTAGATGGAACCAAAACAGAGAAGCCAATGGAAACTTACAAAATTGATAACGTCAATCACACGTGATTGAGCAGAAGAAGGACACAAAGAGGACGTGCCTCAGCCCAAACATTGCATACCCACAGCAGTGCAGACAGTACGCTGTTGTGTACGAGATGTTTCAGTAGACTGTCGTACCCGTGAAACAGAGAAATATTGTATACATCAAAGAAAGCTGGCAGGAGAGGGTGGTGTGGTCTCCGCCGTTTCATCTTTAAATGCGACGGATCGGTGGCTGACATCGTTTACGGTTAGGTCTAGGGCGATGTCTGATGGCCTTAGAACCTCTAACTTTGATTCTTGATTGATGCAAACGTATTTGGCAAATGCTTTGGCTGCTCTTCATTTAGTGACAACCAAAGAATTTCATCTCTAACTTCGCAATGCGAATGCCGCGTCTTTCCCTGTATTAAACATTTCCTCTACTTCCGAAAACAACAACGCAGTATCGAGGTCCTTGTAGTAGTAGTCGTAGTAGTAGTAGTAGTAGTAGTTGTTGTTGCTTTATTCATCCGTAGATTGCTTGTACAAGGATACTGGACATGTGTCGGTATTACAATTTAAGAATAACAAAAATAACGTTATTGGTATATTCAGGCATTTACATGCTTACAGATATAGTTCGACAAGAACGGAAAATGTAGGTGGCTGTGACTTTGTGGCAGGTACCATCAAGGCATTTGACAGAAATAATTTAGGGAAACCGGGGAAAACCCAAATCAGGAAGGTCGGACGAATACTGGAGCCTCCAACAACCCGAATACAGTGCCAGTCTGTTTAAAACAATGCTGCCACGTTCGGTTTATCCTTTGTTACTCTCGGTTTTCGGGTTAGAAACAACTTTTACAGCCCAAGTCTCGTGAGGTTCAGTTTGTATATTTGTAACTCCTACAGAACGCATTTATAATATACATAGCGCAAAGGATGTAGGTTGCGGTAGAGAGGCTTGCACAGGATAAAGTAGCATGGAAAGTTGCATCAAACCAGTCTCTGGACTGACAACCACAACAACAACAACGCAAACATGTATTCCAGGCCTCTGAAGATGCTTCGTGAATAAAAGAAGCGAAACGCGTATGACAAAAAACAAACTGCCTTTCATTTAGTTGCAAAAAGGAAATAAACCTCCATGAATCACTGAATTAAGTCTACAGTCGCAAAAAGTTTGGAATGAGTATTCTCCATTTGCATGGAATTAGGTTTCAGATGCAGAAAGATGCGTCGGCGGCACCTATTACGGACGACCTCTACTCTCTGAATATTCTACGGAGTAATTTGCCAGTTTACTGAGATATTAGGTCTAAATGGTAGTCATAACTTTGTGCTGATCTTAATGGTTCAGTTATAATTTTTCGCTTAGGATCAACGATTATACATCTGAGAGGACATCATCATCTGCACTTCTAGAAGCTAGAAGCCGAACGCGAACATGTTATTCAATTCTTGGTCAGTTTCCTTATGAATCATTTATCACTTCATGTTTGAGCAGAAGCTAAGCAGAATCCATTTTCTTTGCGCTTAGATTATGTAAGCGAGCGTGTCCCCGTATTTGTTCTGCTACACGTACGAGGTCTGACCTCGTTTTCAAATTATTTTCTGAGAAGATTTACTTTCACTTCTCATGGGAGTAGTACAGTTTTGTAACACACATATAGCAACCCCCCCCACACACACACACACGCAATCTTACAACTGGTCGACACATTTGTAAAGGTACGTTTACATGGGACATAAAAATTGCATATTGCCGACAATATAGGAGACAGTGTGGTCCGGCCCCTGCGGACACACGAATTGCAGCCACATGTACAACCTACTACAACATTCCATCTCCAGTTATTACATCATATTGTGTGAGAAAAATGTTGACAGAACGTGTGTTTGTTTTATTTGCTGCACGTGCACCAAGTACAGTTCAGGAACCGTGTTGCATTTTGATAGAGCACAATTATATCATTCGTACGTCATTCGAAACAACCAATAGTAGAACACGTCAACAGATCGCAGCGCGCTCGGTTGAAACGGCAGTTGTAAACTGAACAGGTTGTACGTAAATGAACGAATAAACTCAGTACTACAGGTAACTTTGTGACCCAAATAATATAGGTAACATTGTTTCCTGAAACCAGACAGCAGAGACTGAAAAAAAATACAGTCTGTGTCATGAGCTGATGATCACCGGTGTCTTTTCATTACTTTAAGGTTTTCTTTTATTTCCAGCTTCCATTTGTATTTGCAGCATACGCAGTAGAGAAACAGAAGCAGCTCCGCGCAACGCATAGCAGACGGCAAATGCCGCGCTTAATGGCGCCAAACATGTCGCGAAGAACTTCCAGTTTATGTGACATAATTTTCTCGTCCTTGGAAAGAGTTATGAATCTCCTTTCACAGTTAAAAACAATTTCCATGTGTTAACAACATTTCGTACGCATAGATATAAAACGCACCAGACGCAAAATGGGCAACCACTACATTTTTCACAGCAAACTTTTCAAAATATGCGCGATGTAGTACTTTACTTTGAAGTATTACAATATCTACATGGACGCGCCAAAGAAACTGGTATAGGCCTGCGTATCCAAATACAGAGATACATAAACAGGCAGAATACGGCGCTGCGGTCGGCAGCGCCTATATAATACAGCAAGTGTCTGGCGCAGTTACTAGATCGGTTACTGCTGCTACAATGGCAGGTTATCAGGATTTAAGTGAGTCTCAACGTGGTGTTATAGTCGGCGCTTTAGCGTTGGGACACGTCATCTCCGAGGTAGCGATGAAGTGGGGATTTTTCCGTACGACCATTTCACGAGTGCACCGTGAACACCAGGAATCCCGCAAAACATCAAATCTTCGACTTCGCTGCGGCCGGAAAAAGAACGGGACCAAAGACGACTGAAGAGAATCGTTCACCGTGACAGAAGTGCAAACCTTCCGAAAATTGGTGCAGATTTCAATGCTGGGCTTCAACAAGTCTCAGAGTCCGAAAGATTCAACGAAACATCATCGATATGGGCTTTCGGAGCCGAAGGCCCACTCGTCAACAGCGACATTGGACTGCTGTTGACTGGAAACATCTTACCCAGTCGGACGAGTCTCGTTTCAAATTGTATCGAGCAGATGGACGTGTACGGTATGGAAACGACCTTAGCAATCCATGGACCCTGCATGTCAGCAGGGGACTACTCAAGAGGGTGGAGGCTCTGTAGTGGTGTGGGGCGTGCGCAGTTGGAGTGATATCGGACGCCTGATACGTCTAGGTACGACTCTGACAGGTGACACGTACGACTAAGCATCCTGTCCGATCACCTGCATCTATTCATGTCCATTGTGCATTCCGACGGACTTGAGCAATTCCAGCAGGACAATGCGATACCCCACTCGTCCAAAATTGCTACAGAGTTGCTCCTGGAACACTCTTGTGAGTTTAAACACTTCCACTGGTGGCCAAATTCCCCAGACATGAACATTATTGAGCATATCTGGGATGCGTTGCAACGCGCTGTTCAGAAGAGATCCCCGCACCCTCGCACTCTTACGGATTTATGGACAGCCCTGCACCATTCATAGTATCAATTCCCTCCAGCCTACTGCAGACATTAGTCGAGTCCATGCCACTTCGAGTTGCGGCACTTCTGCGTGCGCGCGGGGGCCCTACACGAAATTAGGCAGGTGTACTAGTTCTTTGGCTCTTTAGTGTATGAGCCGTAACGAAAAAAAAGTTCAACGTCAAGCTGCAATGTGCAGCTATAAGATGCGGAAGAATAATATATTACTGCCTAATAGTTTCCTCAAAATCGGATAAGAAAGACTGCATAGCAGAGGGCACGCACGATTTCGAAAACGGTAATTTTTAATTTTGTTAAGCGAAAAGTAAAAGTTTTACTGAGAAACTAACTACAGAGACGAATGTAGCTTGCCTTCATCTACATAAAACAGCTTTCTGAGGCAAATCGGATGACATGAAAGTTCACTCTCCGCATATCGTGCGACACAAGTTGCGTGGAGCGACCAGCACCGCTTTGGTCGTGGGTGCCCAGAGGGAGGGAGAAGCCTGACACACCTCGCGAGCCCCGAAGGCCACTCCGTTTACTTCTATGCTCTGTGGGTCCTACCTCTTCCGATGCGTCACGCAGGATGGTGTGGACGACATACTGGTTGCTTCCCTTGCCTTCCCGCTTCAGGTCGGCTGCCGCACGCATTCCGCTGTGGCGCCACTGGCCACGGGCCGCGCCTTTGTGGCTCTGAGGCGCTCACTGTTCGCTGCTCAGCGTGGCACCGCATTCCGGGGGCCGACCCGCCCGCTGACGCCGCCGCCACCCACGCGGACAGCCCTATCTGTGTTTTGCGTCGCACACTGACCCCAGGGGTGGCGACGCGGCTGCCCGTCTCGGGGCATTGTTACTGCACAGGAGTGCCAATTTCCAGGCCGTAGGGGGAAGCGAAAAGCCAACCCTTTCTTTATGTTTCTTTATTTTTATTTTCAAGGCAACGTTATTCAAGTTGTGATATATTGGCCAGGCGACACAGTCAGCCTACCGCTCACATACAATAGCCACCTGAAAAGCGGAAAGGCAATACTCTTTGGAGAGGCAGCTGTAGCCGACGGCGACACAAGCAGCAACAGGGAAGTAACCCATACTGTGACTTTTACGAGTTCCTAACCAGGAGCAAATTTTATAACATCATCTGTATGCTTTAACAGTTTAGTTTCTTGTATTTCTTCGTGTTTATTTAATATGTAATAGCCACAGTTTTCGCGTTTTCGTTTGCGTCGGAAAGTAAATCGATTTTGTGACATATTACAAGTTTCTAATCAGGGGCGAGTTATTTAGTTTCACCTGAGTGCTTTGAGGGGCGAGTTATTTAATTTAACCTGAGTGCTGAGGGTTTTGAATCTCTGCGAATTTATTAGATTCAGTTATTGCGTTTTCACCATTGTCTACAGTAGAGTTGCGCAGCACGTGCCAATAGTCCGTTTACCTGCGTAGTTTGGTTTTCCACGGTCTCTAATATGGACAGGGACTGCGATTGTTGTGTGCGGATGCGAGCCGAGTTGGTGACACTTCACGCTCAGCTTCAGACTGTGATGGCCTCGGTTACGCAGCTTGAGGCTGCAGTGGATGGGCACCGCTGTTGTGGGCCGGCCGTGGGGATGCAACGGACGTCCAGCACGTCAGAGTCCTCCGATCGGTCCTCATCGGCGGACAGCCTAGTTCCTGCCCGCACTGAGGTTGACCCCTCACCTGTGGTCGAGTGGGAGGTCGTCCCGGGGTGAAGCAGGCGGTGAAAGACTTCCCAGGCGGCCGCACGTAAGGCCTCCCCGGTTTGTCTGACAAACAGGTTCCAGGCGCTGTCTGTGGCTGATGGTGTCGCTGAGCCAGATGCAGTCGCCTGTCCTGTTTCAGAGGAAACCTCTGAGCCTGCAACATCCGGACAATCACAGACGGTGGGATTATTAATAGATGGGAGCTCCAACGTTAGGCGCGTTATGGGGTTAGGGACATGGCTGCCAAGAAGGGAAAGAAAACCAATGTGCACTCCGTGTGCAAACCGGGTGAGCCATTCTAGATGCGGAATGGGTCCTCCCGGATGCCATGAAGAGCACAGGGTGCAGCCAAGTGCAGGTGGTTGCTCACGTCAGTTCTCTGGTTTCGAGCGGCTAACAGAAGTGGTAAAGGCTGCCAGTCTTGCTTGCAAGATGAAAGCAGAGCTGACCATTTGCAGCGTAGTCGATAGGACCGATTGGGGACCTCTGGTACAGAGCCGAGTGGAGGATCTGAATGAGAGGCTCAAACGGTTCTGCGACCGTGTAGGCTGCAGATTCCTCGACTTGCGCGGAAGGGTGGCTGGGTTTCAGTTTCCGCTGAATAGATCAGGTGTCCACTATGTGCAGGAGGAGGCTACACGGGTAGCAGGGGCTGTGTTGTGTGGAATGGGTGTTTTTTTTTTTTTTTTTAGGTTAGAAGGTCTCGGGAAAACACTAGAAGGGTTTCAGCCACAAAAGGTGCAGGTCGAACACAGGAAGAATGTAGATACAGGAACCATCGGTATAACTGATGTAAATTGACGAAGCTGTGTTGGGAAAGTACCAGAGCTCCAAGCGCTAATAGAAAGCACAGATGCTCAAATCGTTATAGGCACTGAAAACGGTGTTCCGAAATGATACGCTAAACACGGTTGGCGGTGTTTATTGCTGTTAGAAGTAGTTCATCTTGTCGCGAAATTAAAGTAGATAGTTGGTGTTTGTTAGTATGGGCAGAGGTCATTGTTGGCAACCGGAATAAAATAGTAATTGGATCCTTTTACCGACCTCCCAATTCAGATGATACAGTTGCTGAAAGGTTCAAAGAAAACTTGAGTTTGATTTCAAACACGTACCCGACTCATACGATTATAGTTGGCGGTGACTTCAATTTACCCTCGATATGTTGGCGAAAATACATGTTTAATTCCGGAGGTACGTATAAAACATCATCCGAAATTGTGCTAAACGCATTCTCTCAAAATTATTTCGAGTAGGTATCTCATGAGCCCACGCGAATAGTAAACGGTTGTGAAAACACTTGAACTCTTAGCAACAAGTAATTCTGAGTTAATGACGTGCATCAAAACTGATACAGGGATAAGTGAACACAGGGTTGTCGAAGCGAGATTGAATATTGTAACCCCCGAATCCTCAAAAAATAAACGAAAAATATACCTATTCAAAAAAGCAGATAAAAATTCTCTTGACACCTTCTTGAGAGATAATCTCCACTCCTTCCAAGTAGTATCGGCAGAAATTGAGAGATTTATATCAAATAATTTAACAAACGACGGAGCTGATGCTCCTTGGTTCACAAAACGGGACAGAACACTGTTGCAGAAACAACGAAACAATCATTCCAAATTTAAATAGACGCAAAATCGGGTAAAAATAAAAATAAACTAATTGTGTTTGCATAAGGCTGTTTTCCAAAACAACCTAGTTTTTAAATCGCGAACACGGGAGAACGAAAATAGGAGCTTCAAACCTTAGTAAAATGAGTACTCGTATACCTTAAACACACTTGGAAATGCTTTACTTCTGTTCGTCTTGCGAAGAGACAGGAATTTGTCCCTCAAATTAAGGTCGATGTTTGATACCAGTAGACTTCTTTTGACTAGGAATGTCCTCTTTACCTCTGCTACTTTGATTTTTATGTCCTCCTTGCCTCGTTGGTTTACTCTCAATCCATTCAGAAGCTCGTGCAACTCTTCCTCGTTTTCAATAACGTTAGCAATGTATCAGCGAATATACAAAGTGTGAAATTTACCCGAAGACATCGAAATATCTCGAAAACTACACATCGGGTCCAAACAATTTATTGTTAAAATTCGCCCACCTGTTCCCGTGTTTGGGGGCGTGGGGGTGGTGATCAACTTTGAAATCTTAAATGTGAACGTCCATTTTTAAATTCATATTCGGATTCTATGGACAATAATATGTCAGTTTTGTCTGAAGCACTTTTTTCGTTTCGCGACAGGTGACGCTATGACTGGAAAAATTAAAATGGGTAGAAAATTGTGTGTTCCAAAATGCTGTCCAGTGACACTCGAATTAACCCTCCAACTGCACGCTACTAGGGTAGGACAGGTAATTATTTTATATATTTTAATGGGAAACCCTATTCGCAACGTTGTATTCATCCGACAAACCGAAAAACGGGCTGATCGAAGCGCCACTTTGGCCGTTTAGCAAACTACGACTTATTATAGCAGGCATTGCAGCCTCATTAAAAGATAAGAAGTTATTGCCTGTCCTACCTTCACACCGTGGAGATGGATGGTTACTTCGATTTCATTGGATAACATTTTGAAAGATACGATTTTCCAGCCGTCCGCCGGCCGGTGTGGCTAAGTGGTTCTAGGCGCTTCAGTCTGGAACCGCGCGACCGCTACGGACGCAGGTTCGAATCCTGCCTCGGGCATGGATACGTGTGATGTCCTTAGGTTAGTTAGGTTTAAGTAGTTCTAAGTTCTATGGGGCTGATGACCTCAGATGTTAAGTCCTATAGTGCTCAGAGCCATTTGAACCAGCCGTCCTGATTTTTACGAATAAAGCGCCATCTGCTGCGTAACAAAAAAAAAAAAAAAAAAAAAAATAGTTTCAGACAGAACTTAAGTATTTTTCCGTAGAATCCGAATTTGCAATAAAAATTGTGGTTCCCAGTTAAGCTTTTAAAGTTGCACCCCGCCACTGCAAACGGGCTGGGGGACTGAGTTTGGTACCATTGGATGTCTCCATACGAGGCAACAACTACAAATGTTTTGAACCCAATGTGTTGTTTTCAGTCAGTGTCTTCAGTCAAACTAACCCCGTTTTCGCCTGAATTCACCTTCGATCCTCAAACTTTTGTTCGTAATTAACAAAAACCAACAAAACATAACCGAAGTCCCGTTCCATTGTTCCATGCACACGGCGTTCAGGTGGACTTGTCTGCTTTAAGCACTCTAATTTATTCAAAGTGAACGTGCCAGCCCTCCTCACACAGTGTAAACGGCGCCGCGACAGGACTTCACCGGCGTCCGACCCGCTCGCGATCGGGACCGGAATCCACGTATTCTCGGCAATGACCGGCACTCGTGACAAATATGCGACTTCTTGCTCCGATGATTTACACGAGACAATGATGTAAATTAGCAGAAAGAGACTAGCCACAATCATCTACATCTACATCTACATGTACATGTATACTCTGCAAATCACATTTAAGTGCCTGGCAGAGGGTTCATCGAACCAACTTCACAATTCTCTATTATTCCAATCTCGCATAGCGCGCGAAAAGAATGAACACCTATATTTTTCCGTACGAGCTCTGATTTCTCTTATTTTATCGTGGTAATCGTTCCTCCCTATGTAGGTCGGTGTGAAAAAAAATTTTCGCATTCGGAGGAGAAAGTTGGTGATTGAAATTTCGCTAGAAGATTCCGTCGCAACGAAAAACGCCTTTCTTTTGATGATTTCCAGCCCAAATCCTGTATCATTTCTGTGACACTCTCTCCCATATTTCGCGATAATACAAAAAGTGCTGCATTTATTTGAACTTTTTCCATGTACTCCGTCAGTCCTACTTGGTGAGGATCCCACACCGCGCAGCAGTATTCTAAAAGAGGACGGACAAACGTAGTGTAGGCAGTCTCCTTAGTAGGTCTGTTACATTTTCTAAGTGTCCTGCAAATAAAACGCAGCCTTTGGTTAGCCCTCCCCACAACATTTTCTATGTGGAAATAGACAAAGGGAAACAATTCTGCTATCTTGGAGCAAAACAGCACAAGACGAGCTTTCATTGCTGGACTCCGATTAATCCTCTGCACGGCTACGGTATTAAATAAGTTTAAATAACGATCGCCAGCCTCACTTTGAACAGGGTTAATTTTGGCACTGCTTCTATACTGTTAAAACATGCTCTGTAGCAGATTCCGGGGCCTGACCAGTTTTGGACCACGTTCGCCGCTGACAGTTCACACACTGCCTCCAACTGGCCCCAACTAACTTCCGTAAGGACCATGCAGGAACACTGTTCAATGTCAGATGATCAAAACATGCAGAAAAACGCCACACTTCAAGATAACACGGAAAGAAATGCAATTTGTAAGCCTGATAGAGTGCCACGGCTTGTGAGACATAGTTATTGGTTCCAGCAGTCTATCATGTTTCCTCTGTAAACGCATGTTTCTAATGTGCACGTCGTTACGTACATATACACTCTAAGACAAAAAAAAAAAAAAAAAAAGACGCACCACGAAGGAATTATTCGAATGGGACAGCAATTGGTGCATGTGATACGTATGTACAGACAGACAAATGGTTACAGTTTCAGAAGAAATGCGTGATTTATTCAAAAGAAAGAGCTTCGCAGATTGAGCAAGTCAACAACGCGTTGATAACCTCTGGTTCTTATGCAAGCAGATATTCGGCTTGACACTGACTGATAGAATTGTTGGGTGTCCATCAGAGCGAAATCACGCCAAATTCTTTAGAGTTGGAGCGATAGATCGTCAGAATATTGAGGTGGTTGGAGGGCCCTGCCCGTAATGCGACAAAGACCTAAACTGGGCAGAGATCCGACGACCTCGCTGGCGAAGGCAGGGTTTGGGAAGCACGAAAATAAGCTGCACAAACTCCTGCCGTGAGCAGGCGGGCGGTATCTTGCGGAAATGCAAGTCCAGAAGGGCTTGCCATTGGGAGGAACTAAATAGGGCTACTAGGGGAAGACAAATTTGTTCACCCTCTCTTCATTTGTTTTGAGAGAACTGAAAATTGAAACAGCGGCTGAGATAATTTGCTCAAGTGAGCGTCTAATTTGATAATGAGGATAGTTTAAGAGAAAAAAAAAAGAAATTATGACTCTAACGATATCAAAAACCACAAAGCTAAACAGAAAGATTTATGACGTTGCTAGGAGATGTATAACCCTACAATAGTGACAGACATTAGCTCGATGAGGAGAAACACTTTACTAAGCTAATTTCTTGAAAAACTTTTTTTACCAAACTGGAGTGAGTGCGTGCAAGCTTCTTAAGAAAGTGGAGTTTCTGTGTTCCTGAAACTGCACTCAAGCAAAGTTTCTCAAGTGACATCAAATATTTCTGGGCAGGGGCGACGATGTTTCGCCGCACAACGTTGCAACCACACACTGTAAAAATATCACACATCAGTGAAGTGTGTGCCTACACAGTAGTGAATGTAGATAGGTACCTCAAGTTCGCCGTGTGGTATCGTAACGCGTCGCATCAAGATATTTTCGGTAATAATCGTGACTGCCCAGAAAAGGGTGTTGTTTTTAAATTCTATCCCTGTCATAACATCAGTTAGTTCCACCGAATTTTGAATGATTTTCAAACATCATCAATAAGTCACAATTGGAAACAGTCACTCATACAAATATCTAGATGTTACTGTCATTGGGATATGAAATGAAATGATCAGATACACTCAACAGTAGGTAAGGCAGGGAGCCGCGTGGTCTGAGGCATCTTGCTACGGTTCGCGCGGCTCCCCTCGTCGGAGGTCCGGGTCCTTCTTCGGGCATGGGTGTGTGTGTTGTCCTTAGCGTAAGTTGGTTTCAGTGAGATTTAATAGTGTGTAAGCCTAGAGACCGATGACCTCAGTAGTTTGGTTCCATAGGAAATAAAGCAGGGAGTAGATATTAGAAGTGAGTGACAGTTGGGCTCAGTCATCTCATACTCAAATTAATCGTAGGGATATGAAACGGAATGAACACATAGGTTCAGTTGTAGGTGAAGCAAGTGTTGGATTTCGTTTCATTTGCACTCGGTCTACAAAGTCAGTGCCTTCAAAACACTCGTGCGTCCACCCTCAAAGTACTCGTCAAGTGCATGAGACCTATGTAAAATAGGACTAATAGGGGATATTCAGAATATTCAAAGATGGGCAGCACATCTGTTTGATCACTGAAGAACAGAACGGAAATGAAAAATCTGAATGGGGAGACACTTGAAGAAAGATGCTATTTATTCCGCAAAAGCATATTCGCAAAGTTTCAAGAATCAGTATTAATTGAAGAAAGTGGTGGTTTCTTCAGCCTGCTACGTAGTTCCGCTTTCGGAAAGTAAAGACTAGCACAACACTCGTAAACTATCTTTCCGTCTGCCGTCTGTCTTGCTGTGCAAATGATTACGTTTCTGAGTATTGTCGCTGTTGTACAGGGTGTATTATTACAAATGTGAGAGACGAGTTCATCTACCAGAGGCAGTACTACCAATTTCTGAGCAAATTAAATTATCTTCTAACTCCCAGTTGGTAGTTACTCTCGCAAGTGTTTCACCTAACAGCATTATTTGGAAAATAAATCAGTCTCGCTAAAACACTCCACGTATCTGAGAGATGATGGCGTCTATAATTGTTCTACTTCATCTGCTGATCTCCATATATTACTGTTTCATAAAATTTAGATATATATTAAAACGCTGTCTGTGAGCATTTAGTCTCCATCCAATCTGAACATCTCACCATAAATTATCTACATCTACTGGATTTCTATTAACTGCTATGTTACAGCGATCCATCAGTCATTTAGCTTCATTAATAATTTTAGCGATGAATTACATGATAATCAAGAAAGACGAGTCGTCATAATAGGTACAGCATCACTGATTACAGCATCACATCTTCGTACGTCACGAGGTAGACGCAACGTGCTTGCATACATCTTTGACCACAGAAAACATAAACAGCAGAAGAGAATCAGAAATAAACTGTCATGTGTCCATTGAAAGCGCAACAAAAATTTATATTTTGAGTCAATACACAGGCTAGAGACTCTCCTTCTATATTTACTGAAACTATTAATTTTAGAAACATTCTCGCAGTCCAAATCACTTCAGTGATTAATATATTGCTTGGTGTTAATGTGTGACCCCGTTAATAAAACCAAATCAGCAACTTAGACATTCGTGGACGGCATAAAACCATACTGTCGTCTACATCAGACTTCTTGCTGCGTTTCATATACCCAAATTAAAAACCTTTAGTTCGGAAGCTTAGGTAAAATGAGTAACAAATCTAAGGCCAACTAAAGAATTCAGAAACACTGTTCAGGCAGGGGTCATCATGACCACCTACCCAATAGCCGGTATCGCGTTTTGGCATGGAAGCAATAAGGCCTTGGGAGGTTGCCAGAGGGCATTGGCATCACATCTCCACACACAAATCACTTAATTACCGTAAATTACAGGAGAGTGGGGCGACGAACTCTGACGCCACGTTCAGTCACATCATCCAAAGTGTGTTCGATCGGGTTCAGGTCTGGGGGGTGGGACCAGTACATCAGTTGGAACTCAACACTGTGTTCCTCGAACCACTCAATCACACTCCTGGCGCGTTATCTTGTTGAAAATCGCCACTACCGTCGAGAAACATGACCGTCATGATGGCGTGTGCATGGTCTGCAAACAGTGTACGATACTCCTTGGCCGTCATGGTGCCTTGAACGAGCCCCACTGGACCAATGGATGTCCATGTGAATGCACCCAGAGCATAATGGAGCCTCTGCCAGTTTGTCTCCGTCCCGCAGTACAGGTGTCAAGGAGCTGTTCATATGGAAGACAACGGATTCGCGCACTCCCATCGGCATGGTAAAGAAGGTATCGGGATTAATCAGACCAAGGAATGCCCTGCCACTGCGGCTACTTGCAGTGCCGATGGTCGCGTTCCCATTTCAGTCGTGGTTGCCGATGCTGTGGTGTTAAACTGGGATATGGATGGGTCGTTAGTTGCGGAGGATCTTCGTTAGGAGTGTTCGGTGCACTCTGTGTTCAGATACACGTGTACTACGGTCAGCATTAAAGTCCGATGTTAGTTTCCCCACAGTTCCCCACCTATCCTCTTTTACCAGCGTGCGCCGTCCAACATATGTTATGAGGAGTGTCTGACTAGCAGTCATTCCTCACCAGGCGACTCTGCTATCGTCTGGAAGGGTTTATATAAATGGTACGTCTGTGGTGTTAATGGTTTGGATGATCAGTGTAAATGTGGTGTCTGTTATTTCACTGAGGATACGCACCGGTCCCGATCTCTTGCGGGAATCCGAAATGGCGAGTGAGGGGTTCGTGGGTAGGTGACGCTACGCCAGTAGTGTGGAACAGGCTGGAAATTAAGGTCGACTGAGAAGCGTGTTTGGATGGCCGAGGCGGTTAAGACGACCGCTCGCGTTAAGCAGGAGATCTGAGTTCGAGACCCACGCTGGAATAAATTTTCACCTGTTACCACCGATTCATTTAGATGGGCAAATGCGGCTTACATCACTGAAAACCATTGAATAAAACTACAGAATATCGTATAGAAGGAAGTATGGTTGCCTAAGTGGCGAAAGCGAAGAAGAATAACATTACACTTTGATGAAGCGGCTCACGAAGAAACAGAAAAAAAAATGAATCCTTTAGATGTTCGCTTTCTACAGTAACGCAAAATGCGATGTTCATAGTGCAGATGAGATGCGTTCAACCTACAGTCTCTTCCAAAACGCCAGAAGATGGTAATGCACATATTTTATTCAAATCTGAACGTCGCAGAAATAAGTAACCAAGTTGTATATTTCGGAAAAGGAAACGATATAGTTTGACGTCGGGACTTTCGTTGGGACCTATTAAAAGAAATGGCTCAAGAGCGCATGCAGAGGGAGTTTCAAATATACACTACTGGCCATTAAAATTGCTACATCACGAAGATGACGTGCTACAGACTCGAAATTTAACCGTCAGGATGAAGATGCCGTGATATGCAAATGATTAGCTTTTTCAGAGCATTCACACAAGTTTGGCGCCGGTGGCGACACCTACAACGTGCCGACATGAGGAAAGTTTCCAAACGATTTCTCATACACAAACAGCAGTTGACCGGCGTTGCCTGGTGAAACGTTGTTGTGATACCTCGTGTAAGGAGGAGAAATGCTTACCATCACGTTTCCGACTTTGATAAAGGTCGGATTGTAGCCTATCGCGATTGCGGTTTATCGTATCGCGACACTGCTGCTCGCGTTGGTCGAGATCCAATTACTGTTAGCAGAATATGGAATCGGTGGGTTCAGGAGGGTAATACGGAACGCTGTGCTGGATTCCAACGGCCTCGTATCACTAGCAGTCGAGATGACAGGCATCTTATCCGCATGGCCGTAACGGATCGTGCAGCCACGTCTCGATCCCTGAGTCAACAGATGGGGATGTTTGCAAGACAACAACCATCTGCACGAACAGTTCGACGACTTTTGCAGCAGCAAGGACCATCAGCTCGGAGACCATGGCTGCGGTTACCCTTGACGCTGCATCACAGACAGGAGAGTCTGCAATGGTGTACTCAACGACGAACCTGGGTGCACGAATGGCAAAACGTCATTTGTTCGGATGAATCCAGGTCTGTTTACAGCATCATGATGGTCGCATCCGTGTTTGGCGACATCGCGGTGAACGCACATTAGAAGCATGTATTCGTCATCGCCATACTGGCGTATCACCCGGCGTGATGGTATTGGGTGCCATTGGTTACACGTCTCGGTCACATTTCGTTCGCATGGACGGCACTTTGAACAGTGGGCGTTACATTTCAGATGTGTTACGACCCGTGGCTCTACTCTTCATTCGATCCCTGCGAAACCCTACATTTCAGCGGGATAATGCACGAACGCATGTTGCAGGTCCTGTACGGGCCTTTCTGGATACAGAAAATGTTCGACTGCTGCCCTGGCCAGCACATTCTCCAGATCTCTCACCAATTGAAAACGTCTGGTCAATGGTGGCCGAGCAACTGGCTCGTCACAATACGCGTCACTGCTCTTGATGAACTGTGGTATCGCAGGTTCGAATCCTGCCTCGGGCATGGATGTGTGTGATGTCCTTAGGTTAGTTAGGTTTAATTAGTTCTAAGTTCTAGGCGACTGATGACCTCAGAAGTTAAGTCGCATAGTGCTCAGAGCCATTTTGAACTGTGGTATCGTGTTGAAGCTGCATGGGGAGCTGTGCCTGTACACGCCATCAAAGCTCTGTTTGACTCAATGCCCAGGCGTATCAAGGCCGTTATTACGGCCAGCGGTGGTTGTTCTGGGTACTGATATCTCAGGATCGATGCATCCAAATTGCGTGAAAATGTAGTCACATGCCAGTTCTAGTAGAACATATTTGTCCAATGATTACCCGTTAATCATCTACATTTCTTCTTGGTGTAACAATTTTACTGGCCAGTAGTGTATGTTATCCTTAATCTTTGTCATTTAGACGTGATAAAATTTATGAGGGAAGGAAAAAATCGACAAGAGGGGAACTTAACCAAAGTGCTACAAACGCACGGAATAGATGAAGACAGTGTCAGATGAACTCTCGAATAATAAGATACACATATAATTTGTGTGGTACTTAGCACTGACTGCATCACAGTAGTTTAATATTCTATAATGTCTGCTAGGTCAAAACAACTGATGCAGCGAAGATGTGCAGTGTCTGAGACGACAATAATCACTTGTTTCTATCAGTTTGAACAATCCAGACCTCTCGTGAACTGCAGCATGAAGTTTGATATAGACGACGTTATGGTTTTATGCCGTCCACGAGTACCTATATTTGAGACTTGGATCTATTAACGCAGGAAGGAAGGAGTATATAGAGGGTCTGTACAAGGGCGATGTACTTGAGGACAATATTATGGAAATGGAAGAGGATGTAGATGAAGATGAAATGGGAGATATGATCCTGCGTGAAGAGTTTGACAGAGCACTGAGAGACCTGAGTCGAAACAAGGCCAAGGGAGTAGACAACATTCCATTAGAACAACTGACAGCCTTGGGAGAGCCAGTCCTGACAAAACTCTACCATCTGGTGAGCAAGATATATGAAACAGGCGAAATACCCTCAGACTTCAAGAAGAATATAATAATTCCAATCCCAAAGAAAGCAGGTGTTGACAGATGTGAAAATTACCGAACTATCAGTTTAATAAGTCACGGCTGCAAAATACTAACACGAGTTCTTTACAGACGAATGGAAAAACTAGTAGAAACCGACCTCGGGGAAGATAAGTTTGGATTCCGTAGAAATATAGGAACACGTGAGGCAATATTGACCCTACGACCTATCTTAGAAGCTAGATTAAGGAAAGGCAAACCTACGTTTCTAGCATTTGTAGATTTAGAGAAAGCTTTTGACAATGTTGACTGGAATACTCTCTTTCAAATTCTGAAGGTGGCAAGGGTAAAATACAGGGAGCGAAAGGCTATTTACAACTTCTACAGAAACCAGATGGCAGTTATAAGAGTCGAGGGACATGAAAGGGAAGCAGTGATTGGGAAGGGAGTGTCACAGGGTTGTAGCCTGTCCCCGATGTTATTCAATCTGTATATTGAGCAAGCAGTGAAGGAAACAAAAGAAAAAAATCGGAATAGGTATTAAAATCCATGGAGATGAAATAAAAACTTTGAGGTTTGCCGATGACATTGTAATTCTGTCAGAGACAGCAAAGGACTTTTTACGGAATGGACAGTGTCTTGAAAGGAGGATATAAGATGAACATCAACAAAAGTAAAACGAGGATAATGGAATGTAGTCGAATTAACTCGGGTGATGCTGAGGGTATTAGATTAGGAAATGAGACACTTAAAGTAGTAAAGGAGTTTTGCTATTTGGGGAGCAAAATAACTGATGATGGTCGAAGTAGAGAGGATATAAAATGTAGACTGGCAATGTGAAGGAAAGTGTTTCTGAAGAAGAGAAATTTGTTAACATCGAGTATAGATTTAAACGTCAGGAAGTCGTTTCTGAAAGTATTTGTATGGAGTGTAGCCATGTATGGAAGTGAAACATGGACGATAAATAGTTTGGACAAGAAGAGAAAGAAGCTTTTCAAATGTGGTGCTACAGAAGAATGCTGAAGATTAGATGGGTAGATCACATAACTAATGAGGAGGTATTGAATATGATTGGGGAGAAGAGAAATTTGTGGCACAACTTGACATAAAGAAGGGACCGGTTAGTAGGACATGTTCCGAGGCATCAAGGGATCACAAATGTAGCATTGGAGGGCAGCGTGGAGGGTAAAAATCGTAGAGGGAGACCAAGAGGTGAATACACTAAGCAGATTCAGAAGGATGTGTGTTGCAGTAAGTACTGGGAGATGAAGAAGCTTGCACAGGATAGAGTAGCAGGGTGAGCTGCATCAAACCATTCTCAGGACTGTAGACCACAACAACAACAACACAGAAGCTACAGACCTTTACCGTAATTCGACTCAGTTTACTTCCTTCCTGAAGTTGCCACGCACTAACACCAAGGAATATATTAATCGCTGAAGTGATTTGACCTGCGAGAATGTTTCTAAAATTAGTAGTTTCAGTAAATATACAAGGAGAGTGTCTAACCTGAATATTGACTCAACATATAGGGGAACTCGGGGCGGAACGGGATACTTAATGTTTAACAATTTCTATAAAATAAGGGAACACAAGGAAACACTTCTTAAAGTGATAAAAAAAACACCTTGTAGTGTAACCTAATGTACTTTATTTTAAAATCGCTTTAAAGAATAAATTTCGAATTTTTTACAATTTTTCAAAGGAAGTCTTGCATATTTCCCGTTCCGCCCCACCCACGGGGCAGAATGGGATAAGGGTATTTTTTGTTAAATTATTGCATAAACGTTGAATTTCAATTACGAATATCGTATTAAACTATGACAAAAAGTTGTATAACAGGCAATTCAGACTATGGAATGTGTAATTTAAACAATTAAAAAGTCATTCTTCAAAATAAGAAAATATTTTAATGTCATTCTGAAAAATGTACAATGCTTAATAACCGCCAAACCACCAGCTACTAGCCGACAATAGTCACAATTCAGTATTTCCTCTTCATCTTCACTGTCTATGCCGGCACATGAATTGTGTGCCCACTGTGGCAGGCGACCCAGCCCTCATTAGAAACGGAGCAGAAGTCCCCACAGTAGAGACACTCAGCATCCTCTCTCTCTGATTCTCTCTTCTCCATCATCTTCTTCCTTTTATTTTTCTTAAGGTCTTTGATGACCTCTGTTTTGGTTTTTTTGGGTGTACAGTTTGATATTTTTGCCTTAAGTTGCACTGCACCTGACGTCTCTGTCCTGACATTGTTTATATTTGTGCACCCTTCTCCTTTCTGTAGGCCTACTTTACGTGCGACAGCATTCTGCAGTTCCGTCTTATAAGGGGAATCTGTTAATGCGTCGGTTTTTCCTTTTCGCCTTGTAGTCCGCCTAGTATTTTGACAGATTAGTGGGATTGGAATGACAGCCTCGGGCGATATCTGGAAAGCTGAGTTGTTCGGCGAACATAGCTGGTTTGGAGAGTGTGGCATCCATGAACATCCAGGTTGGGTTTGCTTTCTACTTGCATCAGAATATGACGGGGCAGAACGGGACGCTATCCCATTGTGCCCCGTCGCGTTCCGCCCCAAGAGCAATTTTGAGGTTAACAACTTTTATGGAGTGTAATAACTGGCGAATTTAAACGCATTAAATAACTAAAGTATAACAAATGCCATGCACTTTAAGGGAATGTGTCATTTTTGGGTATACAATTAACAACTAACAGCTTACCTGGTGTTGAAATTCACCAAACTTTAGAACAACGCAAGCGGTAACGTGACGGACAACAATTCACTTAGACTAAATCAGAATGGCTGCCCTCACTTCCCTTCCATTCGGAGAACTAGTTACATGCCCATACAACAGGTTACAACACCGTCCAGTCTAGAAAAGAGCGATTGCCCGTTGTGTCCCACTATCCCGTTCTGCCCCGAATTCCCCTACATTTTTGTTACGCTTTGAATGGTCATTTGACTTAGTTTACTTTTGATGCTCTTCTGTTGTTTATGTTCTCTATGGTCAAAGATGTATGCAAGCACGTTGTGTCTACCTCGTGACGTACGAAGATGTGATGCCGCAATCACTGATGCTGTACCTATTATGGCGACTCGTCTTTCTTGATTATTATGTAATTCGTCGCTAAAATTATTAATGAAGCTGAACGACTGATGGCTCGCTATAATATAGCAGTTTATAGAAAGCCAGTAGATGTAGAATAATTTATGGTGAGATGTTCAAAGGGGATGAAGACTAAATGCTGACAGGCAGCGTTTTAATTAATACAAGATATTATACTTTGTTGATATTTAAGCAGATAGGTTACCTTTTATTGACTACTCAACACCACAAATTATACGCACCAGACAACCACACTGTTATTAGTAGTGGCACAAAATTTGCACTACCCTACATTGCATTGTAACCAAATGTATTCAAGATGGCGGCGACAGGTATGGCAACATCGCAATGACGTCAAGGCAGGAAGTTCAAATTTTGGCGGGAAGACAGGTCAATTGGGCTACCCCTACTAACCTAACCCCCTCCACTCTCCCCTCCTCGCCAAATTTTGGTTGGGTAAAAAGGTCACTGGGGCTACCTCCACTAACCTAAGAAAATGGCGAGAAAATAGGTCACTAGGGCCACCTCCACTAACCTAAGCCATCCGGCCTCCACCTCTTCCTAGGAATTGATGGGGAAAGGACTCAGCCTGTGCTAGGCTGGTGGATGGGATGGACGTAAGTCTTTATTTAAACAGTCTTTTTCTAAACAATTTATCACCATGAGGTCCGGAGTCCGACTGATATAGTACACAGTACTGTCACCAGAGGGTGATATCGTCCCTGTCATGAAGTAATCCAAGATGGCGGTCTGAGGGAAAAATGGTGGGAAAAGGACTGATCCTACACAGGGCTGCTGGAGAGAAGGAGTGTACTTTATTTATTTTGGAACAATTTATTTGACAGATTTCATGTAGTTTATTTATTACCTGATACAAAACACTCACCCTGAGTGCTTGGGGTTACAATACACAGCCTACAGACCTGCAAACTACTCTGTAAATCACCGAAGTAATGCTGTACACTGATGTGCAGACACGAAAACAACTCGTAAATTTTCAAAATAATGCATGTAAAATGAGCTGCAGACACAGTCACTAATTCTAAACTGGCCAAATAATGCAGTACATACCCTACACACCAGCCAACTACTCGTTTATTTATTACCTGATACAAGACACTCATCCTGTCATGCTTGGGGTCACAATACACAGCCTGCAGACCTGCAAACTACTCGTAAATCACTGAAATAATGCATGTATAACGCTCTGCCAGCAAGCTCACAACGATTAAACAGCCGAATATAATGTAGTGCACAGTGCACATAGAAAATGCTTTCGTACTATCGTGAACCACAATGTATCAGAGGCTCCAATGCACGCACATGCCAACACTGCTGCGAACCTTCGTTGGCTGCACGAGCGCAGGGGCATGAGCCACTGCTCTCAAGCTGGTATCGCCTACAGTCAGCAGGTGAAAGTCGTGTCTATTAGAGTTCTTTGAGAGTTATACTAACATCACATGTCCATGTAAATAAGAGCCAAGTCGACTTCTCGGAAATTGTAAAGTGACACAGAAATAATTAATGGTCGCTTTTGTAGGAGCTTTCGTGATGTCTCAGCTTCTCTGCATGGAAATTCTGGGCCTAACAGAACCTGTTTACAAAAATAGCCTAGAATAATGCCTAATGCATACTTCCTCATTGTCCTAATGTGGCACTCCATCCATCATGTGTTACTCTTCCTGGAAATCCTTAAGTCCTGCTTTCAACAAATATCTCCGAAATGCAAATGGTCTCACGGCTACGTACATGCTCCTATGTCCCGGCACAAGGGATGTCTTGTAAATGAATGGAGCATTATGATGGGCTCTTACTGAATTTACCTGACAAATTACTGATGCTGCCAGTGTGGAAGCACTGTGCTCCTTTTTCTTGTTGCAGATGAGACTTTCAGCAGCAAAACTGTTTTGTACAGATCGCTATATTGCACTGACAGTTCAACCAAGCAAAAGTGGCCTACAGATCGTCAAATACAGAAAGACTCTTACTCAATTACACTGGTCTATCGATCTCTACATACTACACTCCTGGAAATTGAAATAAGAACACCGTGAATTCATTGTCCCAGGAAGGGGAAACTTTATTGACACATTCCTGGGGTCAGATACATCACATGATCACACTGACAGAACCACAGGCATATAGACACAGGCAACAGAGCATGCACAATGTCGGCACTAGTACAGTGTATATCCACCTTTCGCAGCAATGCAGGCTGCTATTCTCCCATGGAGACGATCGTAGAGATGCTGGATGTAGTCCTGTGGAACGGCTTGCCATGCCATTTCCACCTGGCGCCTCAGTTGGACCAGCGTTCGTGCTGGACGTGCAGACCGCGCGAGACGACGCTTCATCCAGTCCCAAACATGCTCAATGGGGGACAGATCCGGAGATCTTGCTGGCCAGGGTAGTTGACTTACACCTTCTAGAGCACGTTGGGTGGCACGGGATACATGCGGACGTGCATTGTCCTGTTGGAACAGCAAGTTCCCTTGCCGGTCTAGGAATGGTAGAACGATGGGTTCGATGACGGTTTGGATGTACCGTGCACTATTCAGTGTCCCCTCGACGATCACCAGTGGTGTACGGCCAGTGTAGGAGATCGCTCCCCACACCATGATGCCGGGTGTTGGCCCTGTGTGCCTCGGTCGTATGCAGTCCTGATTGTGGCGCTCACCTGCACGGCGCCAAACACGCATACGACCATCATTGGCACCAAGGCAGAAGCGACTCTCATCGCTGAAGACGACACGTCTCCATTCGTCCCTCCATTCACGCCTGTCGCGACACCACTGGAGGCGGGCTGCATGATGTTGGGGCGTGAGCGGAAGACGGCCTAACGGTGTGCGGGACAGTAGCCCAGCTTCATGGAGACGGTTGCGAATGGTCCTCGCCGATACCCCAGGAGCAACAGTGTCCCTAATTTGCTGGGAAGTGGCGGTGCGGTCCCCTACGGCACTGCGTAGGATCCTACAGTCTTGGCGTGCATCCGTGCGTCGCTGCGGTCCGGTCCCAGGTCGACGGGCACGTGCACCTTCCGCCGACCATTGGCGACAACATCGATGTACTGTGGAGACCTCACGCCCCACGTGTTGAGCAATTCGGCGGTACGTCCACCCGGCCTCCCGCATGCCCACTATACGCCCTCGCTCAAAGTCCGTCAACTGCACATACGGTTCACGTCCACGCTGTCGCGGCATGCTACCAGTGTTAAAGACTGCGATGGAGCTCCGTATGCCACGGCAAACTGGCTGACACTGACGGCGGCGGTGCACAAATGCTGCGCAGCTAGCGCCATTCGACGGCCAACACCGCGGTTCCTGGTGTGTCCGCTGTGCCGTGCGTGTGATCATTGCTTGTACAGCCCTCTCGCAGTGTCCGGAGCAAGTATGGTGGGTCTGACACACCGGTGTCAATGTGTTCTTATTTCCATTTCCAGGAGTGTATATCGCATATCAATGTAGCAAACACACAATTCGTATCCTGTGCCATACAAAATCACCCCTTCTGCATCCTGCATATAGCTATATACCATCAGACGCTCGTACATATACCGCGAAGACTGTTGTACAAAGGCTGCGTCAGTTCCCCTCAGCACTACAGCCATCTCCAGACTCACAAGAATATTGGGAACTAGGCACGTGTTTATCAGTGTAACCAGAATTAAATATTACGATTGCTGCTGCAGTCTGACACTGAGGAATGTACTGGAAATGTCTCCTCTTGATAGCCGAGGCTCTGGAACGAATCTCAATATCCATAGCGCACTTAATATGCTACATAAAAAAATCTTTCATTCCCCTTATGGATATCAATGTGCTGAAACTATACATTCCCCATGACAGGACACACAGTGCGAAGACTGTTGCACAATGGCTGGGTCGGTTCACCTTGGCACAAAGCTGTCACTGTTTTTGGTCGTTACCTGCTTGCCTGCTACACCCATCTCCAGGGTCTGTGATCACGAGAACACATGTATTTTCACGTGGTTTGGCAGAACATTATACCATTTACGCGATACTTTTCGATATCAGACACAAAGCAGTATCACTGGCACACTATAACTGGGAAGATATAGATTGGAAATTATTTCTCTAGAAACCCGACATTTTAGCGAGGTGGAGCATACTGCAAACCACTGAGTAACCACATTTCCCGTTTTTGAAGCTCTTTACATGAAAATTCGAAACAAAATAGAAGAAACTGATATTTCCACTCGCGAATACCGAAGTTCGTGATGTAACAGATTCCAAATCATTCTTATAATTCACAAAGTCAACAAAGGTGTTTCTCATGTCTATAGAACCAGCAAACATGTCTTCCATCCATATTTCACTTGCTAGATGCACACACCACAATCAATGGCCCCTCAACTAAATAGAGGCGCGAATTGTGTAGAAGCAGTCAACTGGGTAATTTACATGGGAGGGAATAATGCTCCGGTGCAAACACAAGTCCATATTGAATCTTCTCAAATTTCCACACGATCACGAAAGCTATCCCAACACATTCTAAGTATTAGTCCGCAATTCGGCCGTCTAGAGGACGACATGGTTAAGTCACCTACATTCCTGCATCCCAACAGGCCTCTCTATTTGGACAGCTCCTACCGTTAGTGGGAAACGTGAATCATTCCAGACACAGACCACTGGCGCTGCTGTGCGCCAAACACACATAGACAGAATCGGGTTGTTTTGGGGAAGGAGACCAGACAGCGACGTCATCGGTCTCATCGGATTAGGGAAGGAAGGGGAAGGAAATCGGCCGTGCCCTTTCAGAGGAACCATCCCGGCATTTGCCTGAAGCGATTTAGGGAAATCACGGAAAACCTAAATCAGGATGGCCGGACGCGGGATTGAACCGTCGTCCTCCCGAATGCGAGTCCAGTGGCTAACCACTGCGCCACCTCGCTCGGTGGTTATACAGAATTGTCCTAGCAAACTGAGCACATACATATTTGATTGCTGTACTTCCAATTAAACGTTGTAATCACGGTCTCAATTGAACGATATTCGACAAAAAGCGAAATATCAGAAATACACCCTGCTGACGGCTGTGGCCCTGGAAATAGAAATATCTGTACCATTCTTATGACTTGCCATACTTTTCGCTTTGCTATCACAGTATTCCAAGTCAAATCCATACCTTCCTTACAACTCGACATAGTCATTTCCTTTGACATGTCAGAACATACACTCCTACTTCATAAGCCTCATGCTCATGGCAAACCTGTCATGCAACCCCTACTACTAAGTATAATACTACGCCAATAACTGAAGGCTGGCAATACGAAATAATACAGACCGAAAATCAGCGATGGGTGGACATGTCTCGTAAGTTTTTCTTGCGAGTGGTTAAAAAAAAATGTGTGTGTGAAAACTTATGGGACTTAACTGCTAAGGTCATCAGTCCCTAAGCTTACACACTACCTAAGCTAAATTATCCTAAGGACAAACACACACACCCATGCCCGAGGGAGGACTCGAACCTCCGCCGGGATCAGCGGCACAGTGCATGACTGCAGCGCCTTAGAACGCTCGGCTAATCCCGCGCGGCTCTTGCGAGTGGTGCCACTGTGTCTTAGAAAGATATGTGTAATCGTCTTACAAATCGCCAGATGTTAAGAAAAACACGAACGCTACGACCATATTACTATCACAATCGGTCTTGGTTCTACAGATGCACACAAGTATCCATGTTCAATCTATACTGGCTTTATAAATCGAGGTATGGCATTACCTCCAAATGAAGTGGTTTTCCCAGATAAATACCGTGACACTGAATATAGACGGTGATCGAAGGAGTGTATATTATCGGACCAGTAGTGTTGTTACACGTCACCGACGGTATAACCTCGTGATAAAATCACCGAAATTAGAAAGTGATTCGGCTAAGGAACGTTGTATGAAGCCAGTACTTGCAACTCCTTCACGCCACTGCTAGATATTTCTCCAGTATTTGAGTATTTGTAATGCATTCTGTCTCGATGGTCTGCAAATGTGGAATCTGTGGAGTGGAGGCGACTGGATACAATCGAGTACAGTGCTATACTATGCCTCCCAATCAGTGAATTTGCGATAGGTGTTGGTAGCTGTACTACATTTACAGGAAAGCTGACATAAAAATATCGATAGAATTGTGGAAAATACGTATAAATTGAGGGAATATACACCGAAATGTAGGGAAAATCAGGAAGTACCTGCGCGTCTTCTGGTTGGCGCAGAACAATTTGTACACGGGGAATAAGTATGCAACAGCGAGATGAATCTGAGAAATCGTAGACATGTAAGTGAAGAGAAGCAGGGAAACAGTCACTGTTTTCAGTCGAGGCAGCATTTCCTGTATGTCTACTGAAGTAACAGTGACTCACGCGAGTTGACTACTGTATTTGACAGTTTTCAGGAAGACAGAGGACCTTCTGCCTTTAAACTCACATGCATCTGTGTTAAAGGATGACACAGAGTCGCTGGAGTGGTAGGTTGAGATGGAGCTGTAACGAGGTACGATTTGATGGTAGACTGATGATGCATTCTAGAGAGAGAGAGGGAGAAATTTCTGCAGGTCATTTGACCTTTTTTCCAGATGTTATGACAGGATGCATCATTTGTGTGACATAGCCTGCATTCCACTTGTATACAACATATTCTGTGTGGATCTTAGAGCAATGTCTGCTTGCGATCGTTAACAACTGGTTCAAATGTCTCTGAGCACTATGGGACTTAACTTCTGCAGTCATCAGTCCTCTAGAACTTAGAACTAATTAAACCTAAGTAACCTAAGGACATCACACACATCCATACCCGAGGCAGGATTCGAGCCTACGACCGTAGCGGTCGTGCGGTTCCAGACTGTAGCGCCTAGAACCGCTCGGCGATCGTTAACAGTAAACCTCTCGGTCATCAGATGACTTCCGTCCCATGTGTGAAGAAATGTGACACATTCCTCTAAATGAACAAAGATTTATGTGATGTACTCCATCCCACTGAAGTATCTTAGGTGTAAAATCGATACTTCAGTTTCAAAACCTAGTTAGCGATAGGCGTTTGTGAGACATTGCAATCCCCGTGTATACATCTGCTTGAAAGGTGAGCTGTTTACAGAATTAGTGGCGGCATGACTTCTAATTTCACATGTCGGACGCAGCTGCTATGCGTTTATCTGTTTCCATGTAAGAGGTAATCTCCGTTACTAACGACCATTTTATATAGGACTGATGCGGGATAGTCTAATTTCTGAAGCATGATCGGATGTGAACAGTGGACAATATACATCTCTGGAAAGCTATATTGTGCACGTATCACACAGAATCGATATTTTAAGGAAGTAGCTTTTTTATTTTACGGTTTGTTACCATAGTTTATTGTAGAGAAACCGACAAGAAAGCTGTATGTCTTGCGATGGAAACACATTTCTGTTGTGACTTGGCAAGACAGCCAAGCCACTAGGAGGTGAAGCCGAAAGGCACGGGTTTAAGCTCACGCAGGCTAGCGTGAGGTCTGGAACAGTTAAAGGATTTGAGTGTAGCAAATAAAGTACTTATCTGTTGGAATACTTAACTTTAATCCATAAGTGGTGAACATAGCTCTTGACGGTACATGCCTCACAAGATAAATAGCAAATGATAATGGCGCCTTGCTAGGTCGTAGCTAATGACGTAGCTGAAGGCTATGCTAACTATCGTCTCGGCAAATGAGAGCGTAATTTGTCAGTGAACCATCGCTAGCAAAGTCGGCTGTACAACTGGGGCGAATGCTAGGAAGTCTCTCTAGACCTGCCGTGTGGCGGCGTTCGGTCTGCAATCACTGACAGTGGCGACACGCGGGTCCGACGTATACTAACGGACCGCGGCCGATTTAAAGGCTACCACCTAGCAAGTGTGGTGTCTGGCGGTGACACCACAATTTCTTACATTGAAATATTAACAGTGTTACATTCCATATGACTAATACGTTGGAAACTGGAGCGATCTAACACTATAGCCTGTTTTAAGTGCAGAACCTTGTAGCCTTAACAGTACATGTGTTTATGTTCTCTCTTACCAATATCTTTCAGGAACTGATCTCAGACTCTAGAACAATAATTTAGAGTTGACAATGTGGCTGACTTACTTAAAAATGCTTCGAACTCCACCTGTCTGGTGCTGCAACATGCACAAAAACCAACTATTTCTTGTTCTTCTGAACCATCTGCTATTACATCACAACACTTTCAAATATGTTACTATAGACCGATAAGGGGTGCTAACCTCCTTGACATGGGTACATCGGGTGAAATCTTGTGTACTCGGATGGGCGAGGGCTCGGCTAGCTCTATTCATTCTAGAGGCGCGGTATGTAGCGGTCTATTTCTGGTCAGTTGCAGATCAAATTGGCTACGTTGCTGGAGGGCGGGCTAGTCAAAGACAGTGTGAGGGGGTCTTTCAGTTCAAAAAATGGTTAAAAATGGCTCTGAGCACTATGCGACTTAACTTCTGAGGTCATCAGTCGCCTAGAACTTAGAACTAATTAAACCTAACTAACCTAAGGACATCACACACATCCATACCCGAGGCAGGATTCGAACCTGCGACCGTAGCGGTCACGCGGTTCCAGACTGAAGCGCCTTTAACCGCAAGACCACACCGGCCGGCCGGTCTTTCAGTCTACAGTTTTATCCCAAGACTGCGAGAATGCTCTGTGACTCCCATCTGCATAGAGATATATCGCAAATTATGCACTAACCTCGAGGTGTTAGAAATATGCAGTGCACTTTCTGGTATACATTGATGATGTATGTGTTCGAGAAATAGCAATAAATGAACTTACTGCTCAGTCATCTATCTACATTCGCAATGATACTCGCAAAATAGAGAAGGGGCGGTTTTGCTATTATACTGAAATTGGGAAACATGCTGTCGCATCATTGGTCGGTGTTGAAATTACTCTAAAATTACTAAAATTGTTCACACTATCAACTGCGATGCTTATTGTTAGAGTACATCGATGGTGTCTTTTCCGTCACATCCGTCCACTAGTATGCTGCTGGTTACCTCATAATGATTGACTGACAACGCTTTTTGAATTGGAGAAAGAGTTTTGGTGGAGGGACAATGCCTTCTGGGGATGGCTAGAACCGAAACTGTGATAGCTTAGATGACTGTGATATGAGGAATCAGTCAAAATGGAATGCAGAGCCATCATCTATTCCATCGCTGTGACAGATGAGTTTAAATGTAGAGGTTGTCGTCACCTTCGGACAGCAGTTTGGAAACTCTCCACAACGCCGCCAAACTCTTCCAGTTTCCTTATGTTGTAAGTGTCTTTTATTTAAAATCATCCAGTGTGTATGGTGTGTTATGGTAGCAGCAGTAACAACATGACTTATACCGTGCAACATCCAGTTTTCTGTGAGAAGCAATGGATCAGAATGTGTTAATGTCAGTTTAGAACCAAACACAGACCTCGAAGTCGTGGAAAAAAAAAATGTATGGCAGTGTTCAAAGCTTGTTACAGTAGGGAAAAAAAGCTATGTTTCAAACAATGACACAGGATCACAGGGAGCATCTCTTGCAACCTACATAATAGTTTGTGGGATATGGTCATCCTGCTACAGTACAGGTAATGAAACTTTAAATTGGTTTGTGCAGTGGATCAATACCTGTATATTTAATAGGATCATCACATGTACTCAGTGCCGCCATGCATGCGGTATTTGGATTTGGGGATGGTACAGAATAACGATGATAGCATGCTGGAGTGATAGAGGTAAATGAGTCCTGCGGGACACGAATCTGCTTTCGACTGCAGTATCTGTATGTAGTTTGGAGAAGCACCGCAATGCTGTAGCAAAATCCTCGGCCCTCTCCAAGTTCCCGTATTGTCTTTTATACTACGTTGTGTTGCAGAAGTGGGGTTAGTTTGACGCTGACCTTACACATCGAGCACAGTTGGTGTAGCTACGACAACATGTTCCTGTTTCCATCGAATGGACAAAACACAGTCCTGTCGCACTAATTCAGTTTAGCCTGTTTCTACATGGTTTGCAGATGGTGGTAGATACAGCTCTCTCTGATTTCTACTCAGTTCCGACTTAAATTGGAATGATCACATGCGAAAAGCTGCAGAAATGGCAGCACTTGTAAGAGGCATAGGAACTATCTGAAATTTTACTGTAGCAGACAGGTTTCTAAAAAGATGATTTGTTTCGAGATATGAGAGTTCCAGAAATATGATTCACTAGTGGCCCTAATCATAAAAGGACTTCTCCATCAGATACAACGTAGGTATGTGGCTGAATGGAAAGACTTGATTCCAAATCATAGGTATCATTTCTACTGGAATGCGTAGCACTAGAGAGCTGAACAGCTATTGTACATTTCTTGTGACCTCAATCAGCACACCATCTACTGTTTGTGATCCTTCTCAACCTACCATCGCCTATAACACAATCGAAATATCACAGAACCTATGATGTTGCATCGAGACAGAATACACCACAATTACAGGAGAAATACCTAGCGGCGGCGTGAGGGAGCTGCAAATACCATCTTCATACCATCTTCCTTAGCCAAATCACTTTCTAAATTCGGTGATTTTATCACAAAGTTGCACCATCGGTGACATGTAACCACACTACTGGTCTGATAATATACACTCAGGCAATCACTGTCTATATTCAGTGTCACGGTATTTGTCTGGAAAAACCACTTCATTCGGAATTAATGCCATAACTCGATTTATAAAGCCAGTATAGCTTTTAACATGGATGATTGTGTGCATCTGTGGAACTAAGACCGATTGTGATAATAATATGGTTGAAGCGATTGTGTTTTTTTAACATCTGGTGGTTTGTAAGCCGATTACACGTCTCTTTCTAAGACACAGTGGTACCACTCGCAAGAAAAACTTATGATACATGTCTACTCATCGCTGATTTTCGGTCTGTATTATTTCGTATCGCCAGCAATCAATTATTGGCAATGTATGATTCTTAGTAGTAAGGGGTGTATAATAGATTTGCCATGAGCATCAGGCTTATGAAGCATGTGTGTGTGTTCTGACATGTGCAAAGGAAATGACTATGTCCAGTCACAAGGAAGGTATGAATCTGACTTGGAATACTGTGACAGCAAAGGGAAAAGTATGGCATGTCATAAGAATGGTACAGATATTTCTATTTCCAGGACCACAGCTGTCAGCAGGGTGTATTTCCGATACTTCGCTTATTGTCAAATATTGTTGAACTGAGACCATGATTGCAACATTTAATTGCAAGTATAGCAATCAAATATGTATGTGGTCAGTTTTCTAGGACGATTCTGTCTATGTGTGCTTGGCGCACAGCAGCGCCAGTGGTCTGTGACGGGAATGATTCACGTTTCCGGCTAATGGTAGGAGCTGTCCGAATGGAGAGGCCTGTTGGGATGCATGAATGTAGCTGACTTAAGTATGTCGTCCTCTAGATTGCCAATCATAATGCTCCATTCATTCGCAAGACATCCTTTGTGCTGGGGCATAGGAGCCTCCATATTACGGTGAGAATGTTTGCATTTTGGAGATGTTTGTTGAGAGCAGGACTTAACGATTTCCAGGAAGGATAACACGTCATGGACGGGAAGCCACGTTAGGACCCTCAGAAGGAATCATTAGGCATTATTCTGTGCTATTTTTGTAAACAGGTTCTGTTAGGAAAAGAATTTCCATGCGGACAAGCTGAGACATCACGAAAGCTCCTACAAAAGTAACCGTTGACTATTTCAGCGACACTTTACAATTTCCGAAAGGTCAGTATAACATTCAGAACCTTTTAGATGCACCTGCACTGTAAACCACTATGCAGACACCTCTCAATTGACTCTGGTCTTGCAGGTAGATGTCAGTCACATTAAACACATGCTCGGCTGGAGGCGTCTCACATGTTCCGTTAGGATTGCTAGGAACAATGCCCCCTGTGCTATTCTGGGAAGCATTGGGACAGATTTCTATAGCGGGACCTGTGAGGTCAGTATACCATTGCCAACCTTTTAGCTGCATCTGTGAGGGTGAGTCGCTCGGTAATTAGGTCTTCGCTGGACTGCAGGTAGAGAGACATTGTGCCAGCAGCCGTAAACACGTGCGCTTCCAGAGGGTGACTTGACTCTTTTTTATATAGAAATGTGACATCAGTATAACACTCGAAGAATTCTAACTGTACACCTGTAAACAGAAGTGACTTTCACCTACTGGATGTATGTAGTAAAGGCCTGGGAGCAATAGGTTGTGCTCCTGTATTCGTCTGTCCAGTGGTGACTTTCGTTGGGCTTGGCGTCCGCGTGTTGGAACAGTCCGCTGATACATCGTGATTGACAATAGTTCAAAAGCGTTTTTACGTGCACTGAGTGTTTATGCACCATATTAGTTTCGGCTGTTTAAGCATCATGAGCGTGTTTGTAGAACCTTTTACATGAATTATTTTATGACAATTTACGAGTTGTTTGCGTGTCTGTTGCATTATTTTGCGAGCAGGTCTGTACGCTGTGTTATGTATTATTTCAGTAATTTAAGAGTAGTTTGCAGGTCTGTATGCTGTGTACTGCATTATTTCGGTAATTTACGCGTTGTTTGCGTGTTGTGAGTGTGGTGGTGGGAAGAGTCGATTTCCTGAAAAATTATTTAAATGAATAAATAAACTATATTTTATGTTGCCTTGAACTCTCTAAATTGTTTAAATAAACAATATTCCAAAAATTGTCTAATTGTTGAACCAATATTCCATCCACTGCAATCGATTTACTGACAAATTCCTTAACTAAATAAATAAACTATATTTCATACACTGCCATAAATGAATAAGCAATATTGCACACATTGCAATCAAATTCACTCAACTGAGTCTTTTCCCCACCAATTTCTGTAAGGGTTGGGGGAGGGGAGGGGGGTTTACCAGAGGGGGAGTTAGTTGATCAGTATAATTAAGTAAATCAAATTGATAAGAGTGGGAAGGGCTATTCCAGTAACTCAGACCTGAAATTGTACCTGTAGCAGTGAGGGGGGAAGTTTCCTGAGGGGTGGGTGGGGGGAACCGTAGGTGAACAATAGGTTAAGGACCTGTGAATCAAAAGGAAGGGCCCTAGAACAATAGGTTAAGGACCTGTCAACCAAAGGAGAACAATAGGTTTGCCTGTCAGTGCATACCTGCCCCTGATGTAGTCAACCTGCACTGAACAAAATGCGCTCATATGAACTTTATCCCACTACTGCTATTACATGTATGTCTTCCTCCTTCCACAGCACTAATTTATGTAAAGTATGTACGTTCCAATTCGCAATATTCTTTTTCTGAGTAGGTGTGGCACACCAGAAATACTTCTTGTAGCAGACACTTTTAAACATTGCAACCTGTCCTCCAACAGCCCGTGCTCAGTTAACACCATTTTACACAGCGATAATTAATTATTAATGCCCTTTAATGTAACTTTTATGTGCCTCTGCCGCACCCTGCCACCACCGAGGCCAACAAACACCATTGCTCACAGCCCTTCAGTTGTCTCCTTTCCCTGGTATGCTGATTTTCATTAAATTTAATTTTTTTGACTGTAGTACTTACACTACAGCATACATATATGTACTACATTTTATATATAAATTTTAGTAACCTTATAACATTTATGGCATAAATGAGAGAAGGCAAAACAAAATTCAGTGTGTGCAGTTCGGATACCCGACAAAGATTTTCCGTGAAAGCGTTGGTATTAAATCATAACAAGTGTTTCGTATTAATACTCAATTTAACTATCAAAATCCTTTATACGATAGTTATTCAGTGGTATAACGGTTACAGAATAGGTAACTCACAAGTTTGGACTACTGATGGCTCTTGTAATCGGTTTGCACCGTTTTTTCGTTTCCTTTGCGACGCTTCCGTAGCTCTTGTATTCGTTTGTCACCGGATTTTTAGGCTTCCTGGATTCCTTTCGACGCAGGCTTTCGTTTGACTTGCGTTTTCTTTAACTTGGAACATATTTACGAGTCATATGCTGCGACAACTTACATTTTGTAATTTTAAATTTAATACGATTTTTTTAATAAAAGAAAACAACTTTTATAAAGCTATCTCTCAAATATTTAATAGTTTCCGAGCTAAATTTCGATAAAGCTTGCGTTATTTTCAGGATGAGACGATTAGTGTGCCTTGTAACTCGAGGACCTTACATCGGATTTCAGGGAAGTACGATGTATTTTGACTCTGAATGTTGTTGACGGAGGTATGTAACAATGATATAAAATAATTACTACAACAATTAAAAAGTTTTATTTCATGTATTAAGCATAAACACCGCTGAGGCTTGACCCTCTTTTTATTACACATTAACTTAAGTTTTAAATTTTATGGAGCTCCGTGTCTGAAGCATGGGAAAAGTAATTAAATGACAAATATATACACTCACCTTGTAATTGGGTTGCGATGGGTTGCCATCCGCCAGCCGTAATGGGAAGAGCGCTCCCAGCCTTGTACTACGTAATATGGCTTAGAGCAGACAGGGGATTTTGCCCTGTTTCTATTTACTTTTTATTTTTTTCTAAAGCTGACCATTGAACAAACCATAAAAATGTTTACTAATATCGTTCTCAAACCAAATCTAAACATACTGAATAATTTTTGTCCCATTTAAAACTATTTTTTTCAGAGAACATAGGAAACATGGTGAAAATTACATTAAATTTAAGTTGTAAAAATACTTCCTCAATCTATAAAATATTACTTTTTACTCTGAATACTTTGTAAGCTATGAGTCTCAGAATCCTGTGATTTGACTAAATTACATTATCTTTGGAAACCCAGAAGCACTATATGTGATTATGCAAAAGATACAAACTTTATGTCTACTTTTGATAACAGAATGATGAATCCCCACAAAAAATTGAGGTTTGCCGCTGTCCGAACTGAAATGGAACAATCCACATGCCCCTACGCTGGTACGATGACGACGCAGATATGCCAAATACTGCGCAAAAAACACATACAGACATGATCTAACCATTGGGGGGCTCAACCATTGTCTAGGCACTGTTAGTCTCACAGTTATTAACGATTCAAATCTGATGATATTTTGTCACACAACCAACTTCGACCAACTATCACTGTAACGAGCCCACAGACGAGTGGTTCCCAAACTCAGAGTATACCATCCGACAGCTAAAATTAAATTACTTTTAGAAGACCATAACTATTTCGTAAACTTTAATACTGATTACAAATGTTAATAACAGTTACTTTTTCTTCAAATATAAGCGTTAATGTGTGACACAATGTGGTAGAGGTTACAGATTGTGAAATGTATGAACAGTATCTTCCTCACGAAGTCTACCCAACATACACATACTTTGTACTTTGCACCATGCATCTATGACAGTAAAAATTCAAGACAGATGCATCACATATGCTTGAATATCATTTGCAAATGAGTTCTCCTAAGTTTTAGGTAGTTCCCACCAGAGACTGCTTCATTGTTCACTTCGCTACAATAAATGAACTAACTGACAGCGCAACACAACGGAAACAATGTAACGGCTACTACGATGCAATAGGGCCTGCACAGTATTATTATGATTATTATTATTAGTGACAGTGGTCGGCAACATGGCACTGGGAGTTTGAAGTCTTCCAGTATCTGCCAGTTCGGAAGTAAGAGTACAACAATAAAGTGATATGTTGTTGTTGTTGTTGTGGCCTTCAGTCCTGAGACTGGTTTGATGCAGCTCTCCATGCTACTCTATCCTGTGCAAGCTTCTTCATCTCCCAGTACCTACTGCAACCTACATCCTTCTGAATCTGCTTAGTGTATTCATCTCTTGGTCTCCCTCTACAATTTTTACCCTCCACGATGCCCTCCAGTACTAAATTGGCGATCCCTCGATATCACAGAACATGTCCTACCAACCGATCCCTTCTTCTAGTCAAGTTGTACCACAAACTCCTCTTCTCCCCAATTCTATTCAATACCTCCTCAATAATTACGTGATCTACCCATCTAATATTCAGCATTCTTCCGTAGCACCACATTTCGAAAGCTTCTATTCTCTTCTTGTCTAAAATACTTATCGTCCATGTTCCACTTCCATCCATGGCTACACTCCATACAAATAGTTTCAGAAACGTCTTCCTGACACTTAAATCAATACTCAATGTTAACAAATTTCTCTTCTTAAGAAACGCTTTCCTTGCCATTGCCAGTCTACATTTTATATCCTCTCTACTTCGACCATCATCAGTTATTTTTCTCCCCAAATAGCAAAACTCCTTTACTACTTTAAGTGTCTCATTGCCTAATCTAATTCCCTCAGCATCACCCGACTTAATTCGACTACATTCCATTATCCTCGTTTTGCTTTTGTTGATGTTGATCTTATACCCTCCTTTCAAGACACTGTCCATTCCATTCAACTGCTCTTGCTCCCATTTTAATTTTCTTGTATTTCCATTTTGAATGGGCGTGTCTCTACGAAGAGCAGTGGTGTAGAGGAATCATATTTTGTAACAAGTCTGTGGCATCAATGTGGATAGTTAGTTTACCTTTCTGAGGAAGAGTTGTAGGCAGCACTTACTGTGCACAGAGAATTACTTCACCATTATATATAAAAGGTCAGATAGACGCAGATCGATTGTGTCACTGACTCGTTAGTTTGTCTCTTCCTTTTCTGCTGCTGCTGATCAGGGTTGCCCCTGTTTGTCTGCATCATTCCGTAGATGTACTGGACCAACTGCTTCACCATCTCTTGGGTGGTCGTCCGGATAGTAGTCGTCGATGTTCACAAAGTTTAGCTAGTCTGGTGGTGTCCATCCTTCCCACATGATCCATCCGGTTTCTTTTTCTTGTCTTCATCCATTTCTTTATATCTTGTATTTCATGTTGTTTCTTTATCGATACATCTGTTCTTTTGTCTCAGGTAGTACCTTCATTTCCACTGCCGTTAAGTTTTATCTTTCTCGTTTCTGCTCTATTTTCTGCTGCATATCTCAAAACAGGTTGCACCGTAGTTTTATATGTTTTTATTTTTCCCTAAGTTGTCATAAATTTGTTTCTCCCTGCAGTATTTTGCAGACATCCATCTACCCTTACCGCCTTCCTTACTTGATTTTTCACTTCCATGGTTAAGTCTTTATAGCGGGTCATAAGAGTCCCTTGATAATTAAAGCCCTCCACTTGTTCATTTGTCACTCCATCTACTGTACTTTTAATTTACCGTCATACAGATGCTTTTCATGTTACCACATTGTTAGATTTTTTAAAATGAAATTTCGATGTTATGTTACTTAGCTGTTTTATTAAATTGATGGGACAACCTTTGTAAATAATCTGCCCACCATACTTTCTTTTGTGATTCATAATGGTCCCCGTTCCATACCTTTTGTATATCGCTTCCAACAATCACCTTTTTATTTTCGAACATCCGAGCTCACAGTGTTACGAATGATTTTATACTCCGTATAAACGTCTTGACATTGACTGGCCTTAAATTTTAGGAATTCTTTCTTCTTCTGAATAGCTAATTCTTCAATTCTTCGTTAAAACATGGTGTTCTGTATGTAGTACTGCCTCCTATCAAATTCACCTTTTTCATGCCTAAAGCTTTTCGTGCTGCCTCTTGTATATTCGATCTGAAAGTAGATCGTGGTTTAATAAAACATGTAATTTAAGAAAATAATTTTTCGTCACTTTAAAAATAAAAGTGTTCAAAGAAAATTATTTTTCTGTCCAAATTTTAGTAAGGAGCAAATGTTTATGAAGGTGGCGGGAAAAACTCACCAATTAAAACCGAGATCGGTATTTTAGTTCTTATGAACCAGTATTTTTCGGTACTTGTTTTGTCTCGTTTATAACAGGCGCTTATTAAATTTTTTATAATAATCGAGTAAAAAACAAAATAGCAGTAGTGGAAAAAAAATTTCGTTTTTAAATAAGTATTTTTTAAAAACGGAGTAATTTTTATTCGTGAAATTTGCATTGATTTGAAATATTGCATTATTATAAAAATGGGAAAAGTGGTGAGTGCCATTTTAATAACAATGTGGACAGAAAAGAACAAGAAACACGTGGCGCAAGAACTGGTACAGCATTGGTTAGACCACGTGCGTGTTTGCGTGTGGCGTGGCTTACAGTAATGGGTGTTTCGTGCACTGTGCAGGACCTGCCCCACCTGGTCTATACGGTAGTTTCTCGCTATCGTTACCGGATATCCGTCGTATTGCAGAATGGCAGCAACCATAATCTGGAAATATTTATACGAAGTGGCGTAGCTGTGAAGTATAATGCTTCATTTGCTTTAAAAGACTAAAGATTTGTCTCTAATTTCTTTGAAATAGTGAAAGACCAAGTAACTTAAGTAGAAGAAGGAATTTATGGTAAGAATAATATATTACAAACTTAACAACAGTTCATCATAGTACACAATAAAAATAGAAAGTAATTGATTTACTGCCTGTCTCTACATAATATGCCTTATCCGCTTGTAGCAGTTGAGAGCGGGCAAATTATCACAAAAACAGAGTTGGTTCAAATCGTTCAAATGGCTCTGAGCACTATGGGACTTGACATCTCAGGTCATGAGTCCCCTAGAACTTAGAACTACTTAAATATAACTAACCTAAGGACATCACACACATCAATTCCCGAGGCAGGACTCGAACATGCGACCGTAGCGGTCGCGCGGTTCCAGACTGAAGCGACTAGAACCGCCCGGCCACCAACGGCTGGCTAAACAGAGTTCTTCAGCACCAGTTTTCACCCTTCAGCACTGACTATTCGTAATGCCAAAATAGTGGTATGTTCCCTGGTTATAACATAATTTGTCAATAAAATTTCGAAAAATTAGAATCATTAGGAAAATACTGGTGATTATTTTGTAATGTTCAGCCACTTATCACTTCTACACAAAAGCAGCGGACGATGGACGGATAAAGTTTTCATTTGTTTACCTGTTTAATTTAATGTTTTGATTCCATGTATTTGAAACAGAGAGCCGAAATTTTTCATTCTTTGTTTGATTTCTGCATTTGTTACAGGAAGTAACAGGAATAAAAAACTGAAAATCTCTTATTCCTTGGAACCGGTTTTTGAAGCGGTTTTAAGAGCCATGTTAGACTGGCGTGAAAAAAATCGATATAACAGAAAATCGCTTGTATCAGCGATAACCTCTATCGCTATGCTGGATGGGGGATGGTTGAGGGGGGCGTGTTGATACCACCGAACTCAGGGATAATGGTCTCAGGAAGCTTTGGAACTGCTATACACATTTGCCCTTAAAAAAATAATAAAACAAATATAATTCCGTCACGGAACAAAAAGTGCGTCTCAGAAACGTTCCGCAACCAGTGTCGGGCAACGGCCTCGACTAACGCGATGTTAACGCCCATCAAGCTTAGCCGGTAAATTAGGCGCTGAGCCGGGGTGAGTGGGAACGCGCGGCAAGGCGGGTTGGGCTGTTGTTTCCTGCCGCTGTCAGCGTGATGGACGGCGGGCACGCGACGCACCGGAAGCGCAGGTATTTGCCTGGCGTGGCTGGGCTGCGACGGCGCGCCCATGGGCTGGCGCCAGCCAGGCTCCGCACTGGCGCCACTCGCGCTTTTACGGCGCCTAATCTATTGCCAGTGGTCCCCCCACTGGTGGGCTCATAGCGGTTCCGTCCACCTTCTGTCCTTTTACGACATCTGCGAAACACGTGCATCGTTGTGGCCCAATTCGACTACGTCACAGGAATTGCCAAAGGGTCTTCTATTTCAGTGGCAATTCGTGGCGCGTCTACAGAGGTTGGACAAAAATTTGGAAACGAAGTGAGAAATGCATGCTTAATCATAAATGCAGATGCCAGTCAAGCATACAGGCGGCACTGTTGTATTGGACCACTAACGGCAACTGTACGATTTCCTCAATACGCTGCAACTGTCAGTCGTGGTCAGAAGAGTGTTCTGTGTAGTTACGAGTGCATTATGTGGGAGCTAAGTGCATTCGAATGTGGGCAATTTGTAGTTATCGTATGCTAGATGTTTCCGTAATCAAGGTAGCGAAAGTATCCAGTGCTTCAAGAGGCACGGTACCTAAGATCTATGCAGCATACAGGGAAAGCGGAAAAGACCATATGCTAAGCCACAAAGCGGACGAAACTGTATGTTAAGTCACTGTGACGGATGGTAATTTAAGATGACTGTGTCGTTGTTGTTGTCATCAGTCCAGAGACTGGTCTGATGCAGCTCTCCATGCTTCTTTATCTTGTGCTGTGCAAGCCTCTACATCTCCGAGTAACTACTGCAGCCTACATCCTTCTGAAACTCGTTAGTGTATCCATCTCTTGGTCTCCCTCTACGATTTTTACCTTCCACGCCTTCCTCCAGTACTAAATTGCTGATCCCTTGATGCCTCAAAACGTGTCCTGCCAACTGATCTCTTCTTCTAATCAAGTTGTGCCACAAATTCCTCTTCTCCTCATTTCTGTTCAGTACCTCCTCATTAGTTATTTAATCTACCCGTCTAATTTTCAGCATTCTTCTGTAGCACCAATTTCGAAAATTTTTAATCTGTTCTTGTCTAAACTATTTATCGTCCATTTTTCATTTCCTGGCCATCCAAACACTTTCAGAGAGGACTTCCTGACACTAATCTATACTCTATGTTAACAAATTTCTCTTCTTCAGAAACACTTTCCTTGCCATGGCCAGTCTACATTTTATATCCTCTCTACTTCGGCCGTCATCAGTTATTTTACAGCCCAAATATCAAAACTCATCTACTACTTTAAGAGTCTCATTTCCTAATCCAATTCCCTCAGCACCACCTGATTTATTTCGACTACATTCCATTACCCTCGTTTTGATTTCGTTTATGTTTATCCTATACCCTCCTTTCAAGACACTGTCCATTCCGTTCAACTGCTCTTCCAGATCATTTGCTGCCTTTGACACAACTACAACGTCGTCGGCAAACAGTTTTTATTTCTTCTCCATGCATTTTAATTCCTGCTCCAAATTTTTATTTATTTCCTTTACTGCTTGCTCAATATACAGATTGAATAACGTCGGGGAGAGGCTACAACCCCGTCTCACTCCCTCATCTATCTTTGCTTCCCTTTTGTGCCCATCGATTCTCATAACTGAAATTGTGACGAATAGTAAAAGGACAATAGCTGCAAAAGTCACGCTAGAACTGAACCCTGCACTCTCGAATTCTGGCAGCACATAAACGGCACGAAAGGAGCTCTACAGGGTGGTCCATTGATCGTGACCGGGCCAAATATCTCACGAAATAAGCGTCAAACGAAAACACTACAAAGAAGGAAACTTGTCCACCTTGAAGGGGGAAACCAGATGGCGCTATGGTTGGTACGCTAGATGGCGCTGCCATAGGTCAAACGGATATCAACTGCGTTTTTTAAATAGGAACCCCCATTTTTTATTACATATTCGTGTAGTAGGTAAAGAAATATGAATGTTTTAATGGACCACTTTTTTCGCTTTGTCGTAGATGGCGCTGTAATAGTCACAAACATATGGCTCACAATTTTAGACGAACAGTTGGTAACAGGTAGGTTTTTTAAATTAAAATACAGAACTTAGGTACGTTTGAACATTTTATTTCGGTTGTTCCAATGTGATATATGTACCTTTGTGAACTTATCATTTCTGAGAACGCATGTTGTTACAGTGTGATTACCTGTAAATACCACATTAATGCAATAAATGCTCAAAATGATGTCCGTCAACCTCAATGCATTTGGCAATACGTGTAACGACATTCCTCTCAACAGCGAGTAGTTCGCCTTCCGTAATGTTCGCACATGCATTGACAATGCGCTGACGCATGTTGTCAGGCATTGTCGGTGGATCACGATAGAAAATATCCTTCAACTTTTCCCACAAAAACAAATCTGGGGACGTCAGATCCGGTGAACGTGCGGCCCATGGTGTGGTGCTTCGACGACCAATCCACCTGTCATGAAATATGCTATTTAATACCACTTCAACCGCACGCGAGCTATGTGCCCGACATCCATCATGTTGGAAGTACATCGCCATTCTGTCATACAGTGAAACATCTTGTAGCAACATCGGTAGAACATTACGTAGGAAATCAGCATACATTGCACCATTTAGACTGCCATCGATAAAATGAGGGGCCAGTTATCCTTCCTCCCATAATTCCGCACCATACATTAACCGGCCAAGTTCGCTGATGTTCCACTTGTCGCAACCATCGTCGATTTTCCGTTGCCCAATAGTGCATATTATGCCGGTTTACGTTACCGCTGTTGGTGAATTACGCTTCGTCGCTAAATAGAACGCGTGCAAAAAATCTGTCATCGTCCCGTTATTTCTCTTGTGCCCAGTGGCAGAACTGTACACGACGTTCAAAGTCGTCGCCATGCAATTTCTGGTGCATTGAAATATGGTACAGGTGCAATCGATGTTGATGTAGCATTCTCAACACTGATACATCTACATCTACGTGATGACTCTGCTATTCACAATAAAGTGCCTGGCAGAGGGTTCAATGAACCACCTTCATGAGTCTCTCTACCGTTCTACTCTCGAACGGCACGCGGGAAAAACGAGCACTAAAATTTTTCCGTGTGAGCCCTGATTTCTCTTATTTTATCGTGATGATCATTTCTCCCTATGTAGGTGGGTGCCAACAGAATGTTTTCGCAATTGGAGGAAAAAACGTTTTTGAGATTGCCGATTCTCGTGCAGTTTGTCTTCTACTGATGTGCAGATTAATTGCGACAGCAGCTAATACACCTACTTGGGCATCATCATTTGTTGCAGGACGTGGATGACGTTTCACATGTGGCTGAACACTTCCTGTTTCCTTAAATAACGTAACTATCCGGCGAACGGTTCCGACACTTGGATGATGTCGAGTAACTGAGGCGTGACGTGGGGACCAGCCCGGTATTCATCTAGTGGGATGTGGAAAACAGCCTAAAAACCACTCCCAGGCTGGCTGGCACACCGGCCCTCGTCGTTAATCTGCCAGGCGGATTCGATCTGGGGCCAGTGCCCCTACCCGAGTTCAGGAAGCAGCGCTTTAGCGCTCTTGGCTAACCCTGGTTGCGTATACTTAGGAAATGTGTATGTACGAAAAAAGCAATGACAGTACTTACTTCGTAACTAGCTCTGGCAGACGGAGGATATATATCTGACTTCATTAGGATGATCCTTTGTTTTGAAAGCGCTTTATCGTATATGTGAATTAACGCGTACGAAAAAGTTCGCATGTGGACAGAGGATTCCGAAAATAGTTAGGAATCTGTGGTCAAATTAATGAAGAATGTATTGTTATTCATAAAGGCTATGTATCTACGTCAGTTAAAGATGTATTGCATCCTTGGAAATTTCACACTGGCTCCCGTTAACATCGCAAGGTTTAAGAGAGCAGGTAGAACCTGCAGCCTTTTTCTTAATTCAGTTTGGGAACATAATCCTTTCATCAAAATTCGTCTGTTCATTACAATCCATCAAAATCAGACAGCTATCGTCCACCTCCCTTTGAATATTATACATATACCTTACACATTCTTTGCTGTCATTGCACAGTGGAATGAGGTTAATATTCGGAAACAGCGTTTTTCAGCAGCCAAGAAGACGGAACTGGAGAAATAAAGACAGAACTGAATTCATCACTGAACACACGAAATCTTAAGTTTCAGAGATCGCCAAGTCATACACAGGTCTTGCTAAGGGTTATTCAGGAGACTTGGTGCGGTGTGTGTTAGGCTCTCTTAACCTCTGGTTATTAAAGGCAGTATCCCGACTGACTGAATCACTGACACATCATCGACCAGCCCAAACAGCTCAGGACAGAATGTCGAAATTAGGAGAAGTCGCTGCTAAGGCAACATTGAAGTTAGGCCTACAAAAACTGGTGTTTGGCTTCTCGATTAGAAATAAAGAAATACATGTTTCAACATTTTTCTAAGTTTAACCCATATAGGGGTGAAATATTGGGTGAAACTTTTTGAAATCTAAATCATTAATGAAAGACCTCTTAAAGTAATTTTAAAGTTACACCTATGAAAGTTGGCCTTTGACTTTTCGGTTGTAAATAAAAGAAAAATTAAGTGTTCCAGTGTTTTTGAAGAGTCAATCCGTAGGGGGATGAAATAGGGGACGAAATTTTTATGGAAATATTTCATTGAACAAGCAATTTTTAAGCTAAATCTATGAAAATTTGTATTTGGCTTCTCAGTTGGAAATAAAAAATACGTGTTTCGCTGTTTTTGGAAGTTTAAGCCTTATGGGAATGAAACAAGGGATGTAGTTTTTATGAAAATAGTTCGCTGTGCAACCATTTTTGAAGTTAAATGTTTGAAAATATGTATTTGGCTGCTGTGTTAGAAACAAAAAAATCCGCATTTCACTGGTTTCGAAATTCCACTCTTATGGGGTTGAAATATGTCTTATGAAAATATTTCATAGAGAAAACATTTTTATAGCTAAATCTTTGAAAGTTCGTATTATGGTTCTCGGTTAGAAACGAGGAAATGTGTGTTTCACCGTTTTAGCAAATTCAACCCACAAAGAGGCGAAATAGAGACAGACTTACTCATAGTCTCATCATGGCTCAGCCCAAACCGCTAAGCATATAAACTTGAACTTTGGAGACAGTGTGGATCTTACACTGTAGGCGTCGTTGAAGAAGGGACTGTTCGAAATTCCACTCCTACGGTGGCGAAAGAGGGGACGAAAGTCTTTTCGAAAATATGTCGCTATTAAGGCAATTTTGAAGCTAGAACTACGAAAATTGGCATTTGTTGCCTCAATAAGAAATAAAAATACGTGTTTCAGCATTTTTGGAAATTTAACCCATATGGGTGAATTTTTTTTTTTTTTTTTGAAGATAAATCATTATTACAGAACTTCTAAAGCATTTTCAAAGCCACATCTATGATAATTGGTATTTGACTTCTCGGTTAGAAAAAAAGAAACGTTTCAGTGCTTTTGGAAATTCAACTCCCTGAGTAAGTTAAAAGGGGATGAAAAGATTTATTGAAATGATTTCATTATGAAAGTATTTTCAAATCTAAATATATGAAAATTTATTTTGCATTCTCTGTTAGAAATAAAAAAATAGGTGTTTCACTATTTTCGGAAATTCAAACCCGAAGGGGCTAAAATAGGAGATGAAAATTCTTAAGAAAATAGTCCGTCATATTCTAAAGGTGTGAAAATTGGCATGTCACTTTCGGTTAGATATAAATAAATTTTTGTTAGGGGATAAAAGTTTCTATGGAAATGCCATCACAAGAACGCAAAAGCTATGATTAACAAAACCTTGGACTCAAGCTACCAGAATCGCTTGTTGGTCAGAAGCACATTCGGAAAAGACCCTGGTTCTGTGCCCTTAATTAGCGTGAAAAGTTTAGAAGGTGTTGCAATTTGTGAACTACTTAAAATTCGCTTAAAGTAAAAAAAAGAAAAAAAATCTGTGCAGACCATACGTCTACGCGAGCGAAGCGACGGGCGCTAAGCTAGTGATATGTGTAATCATTGATGAAAACATACTTCACTCTTGCTTGTTGTACATTAATCCATCATAATCCGCAAACGAGCCGTTCTACGATGTAATTGCGGAAGTTTGGTTACGAGCTACCATTGACGCCAGTATCAAATACTGGCATTTTCGGCATAGTCCACAGTTAGTGGGTCCAGTGGTTAGCTTCGCTGCCTGTAGATCGTCAAGGCCCAGGTTCGATTTTCAGTCGGGTCTACGATTTTCTTCGCTAGGAAATTGGGTGTTTCTGATGTCCTAACCATTATGTTTCATCTTCATCACAAATAAGCGCAATTCGCCGAAGAGGCGTCAAATAGAAAGACTTGCGACAGGTGGCCGAAGAGCCCCAGATAGATCTCCCGGCCAACAATGCCACATTATCGCTTCCATTGTCAACATAAATGTTTTTGAAATATAAATAGTCTGATTATTTCCCCATCTAATTGGGCACATATTTGGTCCAAGCTTAGCTCACCAGACCACACTATAGTACCTCAGCAGTTTGCCTGTTACAACGTACTGCACACTTGTACTTGTTAAAGGAAGGTTGCATGTGTTGAGCTGACGCGATTAATAGAACATTTCTCTTTCGTATCACATCTCTATCCTATCACAGTTTTCTTTCGTATACTTTTTAGTTGCATGCACAAAGGTTTTGTCCATGTTTATAAATTTTCAACTACTTTCTTGGCAAAGTTTCTGAAATGTAACTACTTACTAGCGAGTTTTCTTCACATGTAACATACAACATACGCAGTTAAACAATGTCGTATGTTCAACAGGTCAATGTAAAGTTGGATGCTATTTCTCGTATTTATGTGCCACTTTTTCCGGTGTAGCGAAATAACTGGTAAGCTACAGAACTGAAAAACTGAATTATTGCACTAAAAATAAAAGAAATTAAAAATTTTTCTTCTTTCCACTCATTTTAATAGATACATAACACATTTTTATTCAAGCTAAAACAATACAATAGCTCTAGTTATGTCTGGCTATACTAAAAGATTTTAAAGACTTCATTAGTAGCCGGAAATGGAAATCGTTTGTTATTTTAATATCATGTACTGGAATAAGATTAAAAAAATTATTTCCCCTGTAGAGGCCTACCTATGTAGTATATGTAGTACTTAACTTCTAACGAAAAAACAACCTTACATACTTTAAAAGAAAAATTTTGGAAATTTGTGGTAAGTTACTGTGTGAGCAAACTGCTGAGGTCATCGGTCCCTAGGGTTACACACTACTTAATCTAACTTAAAATAACTTACGCTAAGGGCAATATACACACCCATGTCCAAGAGAGGACTCGAACTTCCGACTGGGGGAGCCGCGGGCACCGTGGCGACAAAGACCACGTGGCTGCCCCGCGAGTTTTAAAAGAAAAACAACGAATTTCCATGATTAATAGATTTAAATTTATCTTCAAAGTCTTTTACCAAGGGACCAGGAGAATACAACTGTCTGATGTCTAATGTCTGAGAGGTGGGGAGTTACTTCAAATAATTATCGCTTTTGTGAAAAACTGTTCTCGAACCGGCGCTAGACACGTGGTCGCTTTGGAGATGTTACAGTGGATGTAAAACAGTTAACTGGAAAGAGACAAAATGAGATTGTGAGTGAATTGTCTACAGTGTATCTTATGTTGATTACTTTATTCATCATCATCATCATCATCATTTAAGACTGATTATGCCTTTCAGCGTTCAGTGTGGAGCATAGCCCCCCTTATACAGTTCCTCCATGATCCCCTATTCAGTGCTAACATTGGTGCCTCTTCTGATGTTAAACCTATTACTTCAAAATCATTCTTAACCGAATCCAGGTACCTTCTCCTCGGTCTGCCCCGACTCCTCCTACCCTCTACTGCTGAATCCATGAGTCTCTTGGGTAACCTTGCTTCTCCCATGCGTGTAACATGACCCCACCATCTAAGCCTGTTCGCCCTGACTGCTACATCTATAGAGTTCATTCCCAGTTTTTCTTTGATTTCCTCATTGTGGACACCGTCCTGCCATTGTTCCCATCTACTAGTACCTGAAATCATCCTAGCTACTTTCATATCCGTAACCTCAACCTTGTTGATAAGGTAACCTGAATCCACCCAGCTTTCGCTCCCATACAACAAAGTTGGTCGAAAGATTGAACGGTGCACAGATAACTTAGTCTTGGTACTGACTTCCTTCTTGCAGAAGAGAGTAGATCGTAGCTGAGCGCTCACTGCATTAGCTTTGCTACACCTCGCTTCCAGTTCTTTCACTATGTTGCCATCCTGTGAGAATATGCATCCTAAGTACTTGAAACCGTCCACCTGTTCTAACTTTGTTCCCCCTATTTGGCACTCAATCCGTTTATATTTCTTTCCCACTGACATTACTTTCGTTTTGGAGATGCTAATTTTCATACCATAGTCCTTACATTTCTTATCTAGCTCTGAAATATTACTTTGCAAACTTTCAATCGAATCTACCATCACAACTAAGTCATCCGCATATGCAAGACTGCTTATTTTGTGTTCACATATCTTAATCTCACCCAGCCAGTCTATTGTTTTCAACATATGATCCATAAATAATATGAACAACAGTGGAGACAGGTTGCAGCCTTGTCTTACCCCTGAAACTACTCTGAACCATGAACTCAATTTACCGTCAACTCTAACTGCTGCCTGACTATCCATGTAAAGACCTTTAATGGCTTGCAAAAGTTTGCCTCCTATTCCATAATCTTGTAGAACAGACAATAACTTCCTCCTAGGAACCCGGTCATATGCCTTTTCTAGATCTATAAAGCATAGATACAATTCCCTGTTCCACTCATAACACTTCTCCATTATTTGCCGTAAGCTAAAGATCTGGTCCTGACAACCTATAAGAGGCCTAAACCCACACTGATTTTCATCCAATTGGTCCTCAACTAATACTCGCACTTTCCTTTCAGCAATACCTGAGAAGATTTTACCCACAACGCTGATTAAAGAGATACCTCTGTAGTTGTTACAGTCTTTTCTGTTTCCATGTTTGAAGATTGGTGTGATTACTGCTTTTGTCCAGTCTGATGGAACCTGTCCCAACTCCCAGGACATTTCATTTATCCTGTGTAGCCATTTAATATCTGACATTCCACTGTATTTGATGAGTTCCGACTTAATTTCATCCACCCCAGCCGCTTTATTGCACTGCAATCTATTGACCATTTTTTCCACTTCCTCGAATGTGATCCTATCCCATTCTACCTCGAAATCTGAAACATTACTGATCGCATTTTCACCTACATTGAGCAACTCTTCAAAATATTCCCTCCATCTGCCCAAGGCATCCACAGGATTCTCCAGCAGCTTTCCTGACCTGTCCACAATACTTGTCATTTCCTTCTTACCTCCCTTTCGAAGACTGCTAATTACACCCCAGAATGGTTTTCCAGCAGCTTGACCCATAGTCTCCAACCTGCTTCCAAAGTCTTCCCACGATTTCTTCTTGGATGCTTCAATTATCTGTTTGGCTTTGTTTCTTTCTTCAACATAACTTTCTCTGTCTACCTGGGTTCTGGTATGTAGCCATTTTTGATACGCCTTCTTTTTCCTTTTACAGGCTGCCTTGACTGTATCATTCCACCAAGCTGTTTGCTTCATCCTACTTTTACACACTACTGTTCCAAGACATTCTTTAGCCACTTCTAGTACTGTGTCCCTGTACCTTGTCCATTCCTTTTCCAATGTCTGTAATTGACTACATTCAACTAACTGGTACCTTTCTGAGATCGCTGTTATGTACTTATGCCTGATTTCCTTATCCTGAAGTTTCTCCACTCTTATCCTCCTACATATGGACCTGACCTCCTGCACTTTCGGCCTCACAATCCCAATTTCACTGCAGATTAAATAATGATCAGTGTCATCAAAGAATCCCCTGAATACACGTGTGTCCCTCACAGCCTTCCTGAATTCCTGATCTGTTATTATATAGTCAATGACAGATCTGGTTCCCCTGCCTTCCCAAGTATGCCGGTGAATGTTCTTATGTTTAAAAAATGAGTTTGTGATTACTAAGCCCATACTGGCACAGAAATCCAAGAGTTGTTTCCCGTTCCTGTTGGCCTCCATATCCTCTCCAAATTTACCCATAACCTTTTCATACCCTTCTGTTCGATTTCCAATCCTGGCGTTAAAATCACCCATGAGCAGAACACTGTCCTTGTCCTTTACTCTAACAACTACATCATTGAGTGCCTCATGAAAACTATCCATCTTATCTTGATCTGTCCCTTCACAATGCGAATATACTGACACAATCCTAATTTTCTTGCTAGCCACTGTCAAATCTATCTACATCAGTCGTGCGTTTACATACCTTATTGCAACTACGCTGGGTTCCATTTCTTTCCTGATGTAAAGCCCTACACCCCATTGTGCTATTCCTGCTTTGACTCCCGACAGGTAGACCTTGTATTCTCCCTCTTCCTCTTCTTTCTCACCCCTTACCCGAATGTCACTAACAACTAAAACGTCCAGCCCCATCTTACTTGCAGCCTCTGCCAGCTCTACCTTCTTCCCAGAGTAGCCCCCATTGATATTAATAGCTCCCCATCTCATTACCATTTGCTTGCCAAGTCGTATCTTAGGAGTCCCTGGTTTGTCAGTTAGAGGTGGGACTCCGTCACCTCCAAAGGTCCGAGGCATTTTGCTCTGATTGTTGCCAGCATCATATTTAAAGTACCAGGGAAGCAGGTTGCTAGCCTTACTTGCCCCGAGTCCCATTGGGTTTTACCGCTAACGGCTGAGGGACTAACCGGTGGATTTGGTAGTCTTTGCCGCATGAGCACAAAGGTGACCACAACTCAGAATATGTCCGAGATGCCCAGCCTTATTCCAAAGTAACTGGTATCCCGACTGTCGGGACCACTTACTTGGCCACTCATACGTTGCCCGTGCTTCATGAACTAGGACATGACTACAGGAACCCACACCATGAACCACGATTACTTTATTGAGTGGAAGAATTATCACTGGTAATAGACTTACGTGTACGAATGGCTGAACTGTGATTTCAACAGTGTGAGTGTAAGAGCTAGAAATCATAGTGAATGGTATTAATTGTAAATTCAGAAGCATAGTGTAACCTGACATGAGCTGTTATCAATCAGTAGTTTTCCAGTCATTAGTAGTACAACTCAAAATAATAACTGTAACTGTGGCCGTATTTATTAGGGCACATGGTCATTATTAAACATGAGTACTACCATTTGATGTAAACTCTACTACTAATAAAACAGTCCGATTGTCGAAGATTAATTACATTGTAATAACAGTTCACTATTTGTGAAGAGAGTTTACAACTTCTTTAACCTTGTCAGTGCCTACACACTTATATATTTCGGTTGCGGCCGAACAAGTCATGTGACTACCATACGCTACGTCTACTTCACCGGCTCCTCCGTCTGCACGCATCTTACATCACAGATGAAGTACTGTAAGGTCATCGTAATCGTAACACAAGATTTCACTTATCTAGCGTCCCAGCTACAAGACAAAAATACCCCCAGCCTCCTTCGCCATTAAGTTTTTTTCATATCGGGTGCCACAACCACAAATACATTAAAAACCAATTATATTTTCCATCTTGGTTGCTATGCAATCGCTGTCATTTATATCAGACAATCAGCTGATAAGAGTAGCCACTGAAAATTGCACAGCGTCGAAATGAGCCAATCTTGCTACTTATGTGATAGTGATTCTGTAACAGAAAAGTGCAAGAGGGTATTGTCCTTCTCCATTGCTGCTGTTCACCTTGGAAGCCTTCCACTTTTGCTTCCATAATTGAACATGAGTACACAAGATACTTGACTCAGTAAAAGTCCTGAAAATATTCCCTTTTTTACACAAAATTTGACCCAAAAATAGTTACTAACGCTACTTGATCACCGTTTGTTTGAAACTTTCAGGGGTCGGAGATGTTTTCATTGCATAACGGACAAGAAAAGTGGAGCTTGAACGGATATTTGAATGACTCTAGAACCACAACTACGCTTTATAATTTCCTAGCCTGATTCATGAGTGTACGTATGACCTCCCTTACAGACAGATCTCGCGCAGTGAGGATGTAGCGCTTTACTTTGGAAGTCTAAAGCCCATCCACAAAATAACATGATGTAATATAAGAGTCACGTCAAACATAGTCTGGAGCAGCATGAAGTCTCTAACTCTCGCCAACATTGACTTCCTTTTGTTTCGACCAATATTTCTGCAAAAGACAAAATGCATTAAATAATTTGTTCCGTCAAATAACGTACTGTTTCAACTGTGAGGTTAGAGCACGTGTATCCAGTTCAAAAATGATTCAAATGGTTCAAATGGCTCTAAGCACTGTGGGATCTGAGGTCATCAGTCCCCTAGACTTAGAACTACTTAAACCTAACTAACCTAAGGACATCACACACGTTCATGCCCTAGGCAGGATTCGAACCTGCGACCGTATCAGCAGCGTGGTTCCGGACTGAAACGCCTAGAACCGCTCGGCTCAAAAACTGTAAAGATCTCTTAAATCACTTGAGTGGTTGGAGGTAGAGGTGAAAATAAATCGAAGATGCTTAAGTTAAATCCCTGACTTTTAATAAGGGTCTCAATATGCAGAGAGAAACAATAAATTTACAGTCCCGGAATGAATTTTCACTCTGCAGCGGAGTGTACGCTGATATGACGCTTCCCGTCAGAATAAAGGTACATGCTAGATAGGTATTCGAACACCGGCTTTTTGCATTTTGGGGCAAGTACTCAAGTTATTCTGCGTAACTTGCGGATTTATCATTCCTAGCAGAAGGGATACTGGGGAGACGTGGTTTAGTCACAGCCTAGAGAGCCATTTGCCAACCGCCCAATCGTGACATACTGGTTTGTTGCGAATACATGTAAGGCGTCCCGCGAGATTTTTAATGTCTTCATATCTTCCGCAGATAAAATATCTAGACTCTAGAACATAAAAACTTTGTCGCCAAATCGTATCTTGGATTTGTAAATTTGTAAAACAGGCATCTTATAGTTGTTCTATAATTTTTTTTAAAAAGTGAATTGAATGTACATAAGATGTTTGGTTCTTTGCATGTGGGAGAAAATAACATTTAGGGATGTCGCAAAAGTTTCAAGACATCCTTTGGTGTGCCCTAAAGAAAAAAAAGTTGAAAAACGCATGCCAGCGGTGTTGTTTCCAGAACAAAGTAAAGCTGTGAGGGCGTGTCTTGAGTCGTACTAAGGTACCTCAGTTGGCAGAACACATTCCTGCGAAATGCAGAGTCTGGGTTTCGATTCCCGGCTCGGCACACAGAGTGTGTCAAAGAGTTTCAGATTCGCACTTGTCCTATGACTGACCAAGTGGTACACACGATACGAGAGAATGAGAGCAAAAGTAAACTCTGTACAATCTACAATATTCTGAGCAATATTTAAATCAGTGGGAATGTAACTAACGCGTTACGCTGACGTTGCAGATGGACAATAGTGATACTGTCCCGTGGGCATGGAACAAGGTAAGTTAAGTCTTTATATGACTGAAAGTACGTCTATAGGCCTGATAAAAAGTTCTGTCCAAAACATAAGACAAAAGTTTTTGGGGTGGACCACCCTTATCACTTAGGAGTATGAAAAATAGATTACGACCGATTTTCAGACCTACCGAATATACATGTAAAATTTCATCAGAATCGATCGAGCCGTTTCGGAGGAATATGGCAACTAACACTGTGACACGAGAATTTTGTATATAAGGATTTTACGTCAAAGCAAAAATATCATGTATATCGTTTTCCAGAATCGGTTTTCACTCTGCAATAGCATATACAGTGATTTGAAACTTTCTGCCTGAGTAAAACTGTGTGCCGGACCAGGACTCGAACCTGTGATATTCCCTCTTCTTGCAAGTACTCTATTGAGTGAGATACGATTTTTTAAACTAAATCTTTTATTGAACTGAAATACAGGATTCGCTAATGTTACTACCTGACTACGAGAATACCTTTCAAACTATTTACGTAACAAGGAATTAACTATAATAATAGTAATATGATGATAAAAAGCCCAACTGTAGCAATGAAAATACCCACAGGAACATGCTACCAAGCGCCTCACTCCAGCCATCCCCATATAGCTTTTCTGCGAGGAGCCCTAGTTGCTCAAAGTATGTAAAAGAACACAGCTTTAATCTGCCAGGAAGTTTCATATAGAAGGTGCGTCTGAAAAGGTCGGTGAATGGTCTCGGAAAAAAGGAAACAAGAGCTACGAACAAAATACCTTTATTGGTCTCCAAAGCACTCACAATTAGATACAACATACTTCTGACATCGGTTGTAAAGCTACTGGACACTGTCAGCAAACGCTTCTCGTGTAACTGCTCCAAGCACCGCGGCCAAGCGCAACGTCTGCAAAGCGTAGGTCGTTGAAGGCTTGGCAAATGTGGAGACATAAAAAGAAGTGTACCGGTTCCTAACGTGCAGAATAAAGAGTAAACTGCCGACCAGTCACCTCGTGTGGAGCGAGGAAGTTGAGCACGCAGATGTTGCGGGTACGCAACGATGCGTGACCACGGTGCTTCGGGCGAATCCAGAAGAAGCTGACAGCTTCCAACAGCTTCACAACCGATGTTAGAAGTGTGTTGTAGCAGATGGTGTGTGATTTGAAGGCCAGTAAAATTATTTTGTTGGTAACTCTTGTTTCCTTTGTTTTCTGATACCACTCACTGAACTTTTCTGAGACACCTCTAAGATCTGTTGTGTTACAGGCTGTGCTGAAGCAGAATTTTATCGTTTTGATTACATTGTTGAACATTTCTCTAAATATAATATGATAAACAAATTTCTGCAAACATACATCTTCAACGGTTAGTAAAAATTATAATGGTGTTCTTTTGCAAATGTCACACTTTCTTGTCATCTTAGAATACGTTGCAAATCCTAAACTTTTGTAACACTTGTTTTCATGGCACTCGTGAACATGCTACAGAAGATTAGTAATTTGTCTTCTTAATGTGCTGCGACCATATAACGACGAACGCCTCGTACGAAAGCGGAAAGCCGGCCGGTGTGGCCGAGCGGTTCTAGGCGCTTCGGTCGCAGGTTCGAATCGTGCCTCGGGCATGGATGTGTGTGATGTCCTTAGGTTAGTTAGGTTTAAGTAGTTCTAAGCTCTAGGGGACTGATGACCTCAGAAGTTAAGTCCCATAGTGTTCAGAGCCATTTGAACCATTTGAAACCGGAAATGACTATTAATATAATTATATAAACACGTCATTAATTTAAGGGAGGTAGGACGTCAAACGGGCCGACTTGGAGCATCAGATGCATCACAGGACATTTTAATTTCCAGTGTCTATACTTTTACAAATAAAGTCATAAAACTTTGTCAGCATCAGCAGGAAGGATTCAGGATTCACACTCATTTCAATGGAAGTTCGAAAACATAACAAAATAATTTTTTTTACACGTGAAATTTCATCATTTTTTCTCTTACTTATGGCTGCATTTGTTGCTATAGGTACACTTTTCTTCATAAGTTAGAGAGATTCTTCGATGAATTTTGCACAGCATACATACCATACTTACAGGTGTATGAAACTCTAGAATTCATTTAATTTATGAAAAAAAAAGAATGAGCTGTTATAGTTTAAACTTCATGATTAGAAAAAACACAAATTTTATAGTTAATTACCTCAATTTTTACCACAGTTTTTAATAGATGTGGAAAATTCTAGAGTTTCATACATCTTTAAGTATTGTTTGTATGCTGTGCAAAAGTCATCGAAGAAGCTCTCTTACTTATCAAGAAAAGTGTACCTATAGCAACAAATGCTGCCATAAGTAAGAGAAAAAATGATGAAATTGCGCATGTAAAGAAAATTATTTCGTTATGTTTTGGAACTTCCACTGCTATGAGTGTGAATTCTGAATCCTTCCTGGCCATGTTGACAAAGTTTTATGAATTTATTTGTAAAAGTATAGACAATGGAAATTAAAATGTCCTGTGGTGCCTCTCGTGCTCCAAGTCGGCCCGTTTGACGTCCTACCCCTGTTAATGGTTGATAGTTATTACGCAGTTTATCTTAGCACGGCCAGGGTGCCATCAACGTGTCCCCTACTGATAAAATTGTTACTATGAATGTCCGTTGCTACGCAAAGACGTTGAAACAGTATATTCGTTCAATTAGGGTACAGGGAGAGATCTGCGAGCTTTCAGAATTTTCCACCCCTGCCCCGGCACTGTGAGAGAGCTCGGCTGGCAGGGAAGATGGGCGAGCACTTGCGGCCGAGTGTTACCTGTGCACACAGCCGGTGCGCTATCACCGTGTTATCGTGCTCCCGATAATTGTGTGCGCCGTGGTTGCCGGCAACACAGCGATTAGATAGGGCAAGTAGTGCGGCTAACAGCGAAGCCCGCGCCCGTCATGGGCGTGACGCTTTGATGAACCCCTGCGGCGAGCAGTGTGCTCAGCCGAGGTTCTCTGCTGCGCGCGATGTTCATAAACCGAGAGGCTTAAGTGCAGCCGATGAGACTTAGGCGGCGAGAGCGACTCTTCAGCTACCTTTACTGTTAGTCACCTTACATAATAATAAAAGAATTGTTAGCAACATTATGTTAATTTTTGATCATGTCATACTGAAACTAATTATTGCTAGTATATAGCCTATAACAATTTTACTGATACTCCTTCTTCTTCTCACAGTAGTTTTCAAGACATAATTTGGCTGAAATTCGATAAGAAATTAATAATATGTTCGTGGACCAGAGAAACATATAATTAAATGATATAAATGCAATTATAGCCACTGCATCGCATTTTGAGTTCATGAAATATATTTCCACCGATAACCAATCTTCCCTGCCAGCATTAATCACTGTACAGCGCATAAAGTAATTGGAGTCATTAAATATTATAAATTTCGCTGTCTTTTGTAATAAACAGGCAATCCACTGTGGCTGAGTGGTTCTAGGAGCTTTAGTCCGGAACCGTGCTGCTGCTACGGTCGCAGCTTCGAATCCTGTCTCAGGCATGGATGTGTGTGATATCCTTATGTTACTTAGGTTTAAGTAGTTCTAAGTCTAGGGGACTGATGGCCTCAGATGTTAAGTCCCATCGTGCTTAGAGCCATTGGAACCATTTGTAATAAGCAGTAAATTAGAGGCAGAGACGTATAGTTAATTTCTTCTTTCTCAAATGAAACTATATATTTCCAGAGAGCTTTCCAAGTGTAAAACATCTGTGATGTATATATGCAGACTGAAGCATCGACTGAAAATATATACCAAGGCTGGGACTTGAACCTGAATCTCCTGACCACTAGAGAGATGCACTAACCACTACGCCATCCTAGCACACGAGCTTTGCACAACTACACGAACCACTCCAGCCGGCCTCGCTCCTCAATCCAAATTTCCATTCATACCTGAGCCCACCTGGTATTCCCCTAAACTCCAACAGCGTTGCAGAGGCTCGCCAACAGTATTGCAATAGCAGCTCACCATCGAACGAAACGACAGGTCCTGCCTGAAACCCAGGCATAGGTGTTTTAATCAAAGTGGGCTGAGGCATGGATGGGAATCTGGATTGAGGAGACAGGCCTTCTAACGTATTCCGTGCAGTTATATGAACCTATTGTGTCAGGGTGGCGTAGTGGTTAGCCCATCTGTTTAGTGAGCTAGAGACCCAGGTTCGCATCCCAACCTTGGTTCAAATTTTCATTCGCCGCTTCTGTCTGCATATATTCTTCTTTCTCAGTTAATTAGGGTAAGGGGGGGGTAAAAATTCGCACCATTGATTCAGGAGTTGACTACCAGGTGGCGGGTTTGACTTATTGCTTCATGAAAGTTCGTCCTGGCAATTCGCTCCAGAGGTGAGAAAATGGGGTAAGACTGTTTTTTACTACTCACCTGTAGCTTCTCTGATTTTTATAACTTGAAGATTGTATAATGTAGGGTTTGAAAATAAGCAATGAATTACTCGTTGACACTACAGCATTTAAGCTTCACTTTCTAGTCGCAAAAATTATTCCAGTTGATCCCCAAGATCAACAATGGCGTATTTCTCAGAAAGTGGCGAAATGGAGCAAATCTCCGTATCTCCAGTGATGTGACGACAATTCTTCAATGGTGATCACCGCAAAAGATGACATTCAGCGCACACCTGAAATTATATCACTAAACTTTCCGACAAGGCATTGAAATCTGTGCTTCTATCGTAGACAGTCAATAAAGAGAAGGGGCGGGCCAAAGAATGAAAAGTCGGTGCTATGGAAACAAAACGACGTAAACTATGTTTTGTTATATCAACGCAAAAATAAAAACTGCCAGCTGATTATTCCTCAGATTCAGGCTTCTCGCATCAAGGTGGTAGCTCAGATTTAGATATGGGCTTGCTGTTTGGAGAAGAAGTATCCGAAGAAGAAGGACAAGAGCCTGGGACTTTAAGGAAGAGTCACAGGATTAACTAAGTACACTATTTACTAGGTACTTAGACAGCTTAGCCTTAGTAATTGAACTCTGTCAGCTCAACTTACTAATACTCCTTTCTAGGAGAAGATAGTATCATATTTGTACAAGTGTTTTTAAGCGTGATCCTCAAATTTACAAGACGTTTCAGTTCAGCAACGTGCTGGGTAACTTGGCTCCAAGACGTCAGTGTTACAAAGCGTTATTTTAAGTGTTTTTATCATGCAGTAGTCCATTTTTACCCATGTTTATATCAAACGACGCACAGACCCGCACTATAGGGAAATTTTTGTTTTAACTAAACTGCAAATTTCTCTCTGATTAATAATCAGACAAAGCTGAAATATAAATGGGTTACCCCTGGACTTGACATCCGGCGGGACTCGCCAAGGAAATGAGTCCCCAAGCGTGTGACCGAGCGTTGCATCTAGGTTAAGCCCATGTTCCACAGATTTTCAAGTCAGGTGGGTTAGCAGGACAATTGAGATGTAGTTGGGCGGGGCAGTGTTCAGAAAACCAGTCACATATTCCTCCATCCCCGTGACCTTTGGCCAACACCAAAGGTCATGAGGATGGAGAAATATGTGACTGGTTTTCTGAACAATGTGAGCAATGGCCTCTTGCGATGTCAGCGACTCCAAACGTTTACTGCATGCAATCTCCGTCGCAATGTACTCTCGTTAACAGGTGGAAATGGACCTTCATTCATCGCCTGCAGCGATGTCTGTCGGTATGGAAGTAATATTGAGTTGCAAGCAGTGAAACGCGTCCCCAGTCCCTCTCATTCAGGATATTTTTACGACCACAATTCCGACGTCGTGTTACTCCATTGCTTGTACACACGTTGAACAGTCAGCCGCGAATCACCAACAAATCCAGCAACTTCACACACCATGTGGCTATGGGCACGTCCGAAAACGATTGCCCTTTTTGTCACTCTGTTGTGTCCTAACATTTACCCAAGTTTATGTAGACTGTCCCCTTGAAACATAAATGTCTTTCTGATTGCTACTGCCTTACGCTCACGTAGAGGGTGTGCGTGCGGGTTGAGCACGTGACATGACCGCTTCGCCATCTGTAAAGCTATAACGGTTTTAGGTGACGAATTTTTTCTCCAGTGAACTTATTTTATGGGAATTACTGTTTCCAGTGATTTTTCGCCAATAGTGTAATAGAACGAAAGATGAGCTCATCTCCTATTTAGTGGCCGAGCGGTTAAAGGCGCTATAGTCTGGAACCGCACGACCGCTACGGTCGCAGGTTCGAATCCTGCCTCGGGCATGGATGTGTGTGATGTCCTTAGGTTAGTTAGGTTTAAGTAGTTCTAAGTTCTAGGGGACTTATGACCACAGCAGTTGAGTCCCATAGTGCTCAGAGCCATTTGAACCATTTGAATCATCTCCTATTTGTGCGCAGCTTATTACATTTATTTACATTCAGGGTCAACTACCAGTCCCTTCACTAATCGTAGATTCTCTGCAGATCTTCCCACATTTCGCTACATCTTTCTGGCGTTGCAAACGTCCCACGGGCAACAGCAGCGTCCTCGAATAGCCTCATAGGGTGTCTAGCTTTATTCACTAGATAATTAATATGATCTGTAAACAGTAACTGTCTATAACATTCCGTTGGGGTACCCCAGAAATTAACTTTACACTTGTCGATTATGCTCCTTTAAGAAAGGCCGCGCGGGCTTACTCGAGCGGTCTAGGGCGCTGCAGCCATGGATCGTGTGGCTGGTCCCGGCGGAGGTTCGAGTCCTCCCTCGGGCATGGGTGTGTGTGTTTGTCCTTAGGATGATTTAGCTTAAGTAGTGTGTAAGCTTAGGGACTGATGACCTTAGCAGTTAAGTCCCATAAGACTTCACACACATTTGAACACATTTTTTAAGAAAGTCATTTTGGGTAATGTCTGCAGGAAGTTCTGAATTCAGTCACAAATCTGGTCCGATACTTGGTAAGCTCGTCACTTTGTTCTCTAAACGACAACGCGAAACTGTATTGATTGCCTGCCGGAAGTCAAAGGAACACGTCATCAACCTGGGCGACTACTTCCTCCAAGTTGCTCTGGCTCTCACAAACAAACAGCCAGTTCGTAGGCCGCCATGATCAGCATCGGTTTGAATAAAATAATTTTGAGTGTTAGGCCTCGGGTTTAGAAAACGCCAAAACAACTAAACCGCCGACGTTTCGACTGTGTTTGCAACGATCCTCTTCAGGGCGACCAACTGGAGATGGTCTTCCACACATACCGTATCACTTCAGTTCTCAGGTGACAGCCGACGTCACATTGTGAGATGCCACTGTACAATCCCAAGTAAAGATTCCTGTGAAAGGGTTGGTTGGTTGATTCGAAGGATGGGACCAAATACCGAGGTTATTGGTCCCACAAGATTAGGGAAGTAAGGCGGCCGTGCCCTTCAAATGAACCATCCTGGCATTTAAGTGAGGCGATTTAGGGAAATCACGGAAAACCTAAATCAGGATGGCCAGGCGCGGGTTTGAAACGTCGTCCTCCCGAGTGAGAGTACAGTGTGCTAACCACTGCTACATCTCGCTCCGTGTGAAGGAGTAAGTACTGCTCTAGCAGCTGATTAGCACACTGTGGCGGGTCGGCGGTTTGTGCCCGATGCTAATGTTTTTCTGCGACGAGATGTTAATGCCTCACGGCATTTCCTTTGTGGCCGCTCGTGTGTAGGCCGAGTCCAATGGAACTACTGGCTGGCGAATACACACTGCACGTTGGACTGGGATCACTGGCAACCAGGTCGAAGGTAGACTTAAGTCATCATCTCTGTACATGCTGTTGGGGTGATTAATTATTTCGCTAGCCTCTTTTATTTTAAGTTGCTGTATGCGCGGCTACCGAGTAAGTACGCGGGTGGTAATCGGTCTGCCGATTTCATCAACTAAAATATCGCCGCGTTCACATTGAAGTTTGTAGATGCCTGGAATGTGGAGTGCATCTATGGAATTCTTCGGGGACCTGAACATAAGTCGGATCTTGCGGCCGCTCTGGACTATTGGTTTAATTCCTCCACAGCACAGCACCTTGCCTACAATGTCGCAGAGCTTCTCACGTAAGCGAGCAACAGGAAGAGATTCTCCTGTTCTTTTGTCTTCACCGTACCTCATAGTTCGCTGCAAATTCTTATGCTATATCCATTCGCACGGAATATTGTTTGGAGCTCGTTCAGATCATGTTGGAGATTGTCAGCGGGCTGTCAGTTGTTCGATGGTGCTGCGACTTTGGAAGCGGATATCTGTTGGTGTGCTTCGGTTTCCTACACATTTGAACACTTTTATATTCAAAAAGAGGAATTGTTCCTTTATTTTCTATTGCTAGCGTGAACTGATGCAATCAGCGTAATTCTGTTTCATCTAGCAGTCGTATGACGGACGTGCCATCAGCTTAGCTCAATCAGCAACGTGGTCGAAGCGGCGCCGACCTTCATGCTGTCTGTTCGAAAGCTTCCATGAACACGTCAGCTGCCGCAGGTGAAAGAGGTAGCTCATTGCCGTTCCCTCTGTCTGCTCGCAAAATTCGCCCTGTCAACTACATTGTATATATGACAAGCACAATTGCCCAAGTCGCAGATGTCTAGCGGCTTTTGAACCAGTAGGATGTTATTTTCAACTCTAGGCACATTGGTTAACAGAGACTTTACGTCAAAGCTTACATTATACACTGGCGTCCAGAATGAAAGCAACAAGCGGAAATTTTGCTAGGGTGCGTTTATTTTGCCACAAAACAATACGAACAGGTGATAGTAATGTAGAAAAAATGTAAAGAGTACAGAACGTAAACAGCTGCAACATGGATAACGACAGACAAATATGTTCTTCATTTTTTTCAACTTAACGGATTTGCACACCCATTCTGACAACTGGTTAATGTGCTCAATGGAGTGTGACTACCTCTGGCACCAATAGAGTCAAGGCAACGACGGGGCATGACGTGAATGATGTCATCAATCTCATGTTGAGGCAGTAACGCACGTTTCTCCTGCAGAGCTGCTCGCAGGTCTTGGAGAGTGGTTGATGGAAGTTGACGTGATGCAATCCCTCCTATCCGTGCGTCCCAGCCATGCTGTTTGGGATTCAAATCAGGAGTGCGAGCAGGCCACGCCATCGTTGCAATGTCTTCCATTTCCAAGAGAACATTAACAACGCGTTCTCTGTGAGGTCGAGCGTTATGGTCCATCAGTAAGAAGTATGGGGCCACAGCAACCCGGATCAACCGCACATGAGGTCCCAAGATCTCGTCACGATACCTAACAGCAGTTAAACTTGCCGATTCAACCGTATGATCCGTATGATTTCGTGTAGAGGTGTTAGTGTGGTTAATATAATCCCAGCCTACACCATTAAGGATCCTTCTTAACATCGGTCTCTTTCCACAGTGTCTGGGTCCCGAAATCGAGTTCTACCTTCCCTCAAGCTGCGAATCCTTCGAGAATCACTCTACGGACCAAACCGGAAATCGTCTATCAAAACAACATTCGCTCACTGTTCGACCAGGTCTCATGCTGACGATTCTACTGTAGACGGTCCCTTCTGTGAAGACGCGTCAGAGGTACACGTACATCAAGTCTCCGACAGTAAAGGGCACTCTGCCGAAGCCTTGTGTACACCGTTTGCCTCGATATAACGTGACCAGTGGATGCTGAGGGGTCAGATGCCACTTCCGTGCAGTGCTCAAGCGGTACCGTCATGCCCTCACAACCAAATAACGAGCCTCATTTTCTGATGCCACAAATGGTCAGCCCTATCGTGGTCTTCGGGATTCAGTTTCGGTCTCTAGAAACCGTCGCCATATCCAAAAAACAACAAAGCTATTCACATCAAGCCATCGGGCCAAATCACTTTGCGATTGTCCGGCTTCCATTCTTCCTGTGGCTCTGCACTGCAGAGAGTCTGGTAGGCGTTTTCTATGTGCCATACTGCACCGTCTGTGACTGTATCCACAGAAACTGTGATTGAGGGACTACCCGCCAAACACTACCTCGTTTGACAGGTGCCCTGCCGTCATCGTTGGCGTGGTTTTCCATTGACTGGAATGCCAACTTCCGTGCAAAAAACTATCGTACGGACATCTGTTGACAGACTGTATGATAACGTTGGGAATTAGACCTAGAGCGAGAAAATAGTAGTTTGTTGTCTTAATTTTGGACAACAGTGTGTATGTAGCTATTACTTGCTGTTCCTGTACGATTTGGGCGAAATATGTAGAGTCCTCAAGACTCCGTGTGGCCAACCAGGCATCATATCTTGTCGGCTAGTTGTTTCGCCAGGTAGTACCTAGGCAAGTTAATTCCATTGATGACTGGTCTTGGTAGACAGCTTAAGAAAGACTCTAATCTGAAACAGATTGAAGAAGGCACAGGTTAGTGGACCTGCATAGCGGAGAATCCAGTAATAGTTATCTTGGTGCTGGGAGGAGCCGAGGAGGGAAAAAATAGAACTAGTAGATGATGTCAAAGTTAGCGTAAGGAGGGCTGCGTGTGAAGCGTTCAGTGAATTCGAAAGTAAAATTCTATGTACCGACTTGACAGAAAATCCTAGGAAGTTCTGGTCTTACGTAAAACCAGTAAGTGGATCTAAACAGCATATCCAGACACTCTAGGACGATAATGGCATTGGAACAGAGGATGACACGCGTAAAGCTGAAATACTAAACACCTTTTTCAAAAGCTGTTTCACAGACGAAGCGGCCGGCCGGTGTGACCGTGCGGTTAAAGGCGCTTCAGTCTGGAACCGCGTGACCGCTGCGGTCGCAGGTTCGAATCCTGCCTCGGGCATGGTTGTGTGTGATGTCCTTAGGTTAGTTAAGTTTAATTAGTTCTAAGTTCTAGGCGACTGATGACCTCAGAAGTTAAGTCGCATAGTGCTCAGAACCATTTGAACCATTTGAACCACAGACGAAGCCCGCACTGCAGTTCCTTCTCTAAATTCTTGCACGAACGGAAAAATGGCTGGCATCGAAACAAGTGTTCAAAGAATAGAAAAGCAACTGAAATCACTCTACAGAGGAAAGTCCACTGGACCTGACGGGATACCAATTCGATTCTACACAGAGTACGCCAAAGAACTTGCCCCCCTTCAAACAGCCGTGTACCGCAAGTCTCTAGAGGAATGGAAGGTTGCAAATGATTAGAAAAGAGCACAGGTAGTTCCAGTTGTCAAGAAGGGTCGTCGAGCAGATGCGCCAAACTATAGACCTACATCTCTGACATCGATCTACTGTAGAATTTTAGAACATGTTTTTTGCTCGCATATCATGTCATTTCTGGAAACGCAGAATCTACTCTGTAGCAATCAAGATGGATTCCGGAAACAGCGATCGTGTGAGACCCAACTCGCTTTAATTGTTCATGAGACCCAGAAAATATTAGATACAGGCTTCCAGGTAGATGCCATTTTCCTTGACTTCCGGAAGGCGTCCGATACAGTTCCGCGCTGTCGCCTGATAAACAAAGTAAGAGCCTACGGAATATCAGACCAGCTGTGTGGCTGGATTGAAGAGTTTTTAGCAAACAGAACACAGCGTGTTGTTATCAATGGAGAGACATCTACAGACGTTAAAGTAACCTCTGGCGTGCCACAGGGGAGTGTTATGGGACCATTACTTTTCACAATATATATAAATGACCTAGTAGATAGTGTCGGAAGTTCCATGCGGCTTTTCTCGGATGATGCTGTAGTATACAGAGAAGTTGCAGCATTAGAAAATTGCAGCGAAATGCAGGAAGATCTGCAGCGGATAGGCACTTGGTGCAGGGAGTGGCAACTGACCCTTAACATAGATAAATGTAATGTATTGCGAATACATAGAAAGAAGGATCCTTTATTGTATGAATACATGATAGCGGTACAAACACTGGTAGCAGTTACTTCTGTAAAATATCTGGGAGTATGTGTGCGGAACGATTTGAAGTGGAATGATCATATAAAATTAATTGTTGGTAAGGCGGGTGCCAGGTTGAGATTCATTGGGAGAGTCCTTAGAAAATGTAGTCCATCAACAAAGGAGGTGGCTTACAAAACACTCGTTCGACCTATACTTGAGTATTGCTCATCAGTGTGGGATCCGTACCAGGTCGGGTTGACAGAGGAGATAGAGAAGATCCAAAGAAGAGCGGCGTGTTTCGACACAGAGTTATTTGGTAAGCGTTACGGAGATGTTTAGCAAACTCAAGTGGCAGACTCTGCAAGAGAGGCGCTCTGCATCGCGGTGCAGCTTGCTATCCAGGTTTCGAGAGGGTGCGTTTCTGGATAAGCTATCGAATATATTGCTTCCCCTTACTTATACCTCCCGAGATCACGAATGTAAAATTAGAGAGATTCGAGCGCGCACGGAGGCTTTCCGGCAGTCGTTCTTCCCGCGAACCATACGCGACTGGAACAGGAAAGGGAGGTAATGACAGTGGCACGTAAATTGCCCTCCGCCACACACCGTTGTGTGGCTTGCGGAGCATAAATGTAGATGTAGAAATGTTTGCTGCATTACGCAATAGCAACAATCATCCGATGATACCTACTCTGAGTATGAAACGGGGTCTGGAAGCAGCACTGACGAGGAAGTCAGAACTGGTGTTGCATAAAATGAAGTAGCGCAGCTGGTTTACTATGTGGCTGAATGAGCACGAGCAATGTTGTGCTCGCTTAGCGACAAATTAGGAGAGGTTAAGTGAGTGTGCAGCTAAGCTCTGTTGCACCTCGACAGCCGTCTGCAACCGGACACTGAATCCGATCCGGGCTGTTAGTAACGTGCGACATGCGGCGAGTACAAAGTGTGGCGGGCGGGCGCAGCTAACTGGCGAGAAAGCGAGACCAGAGGCGCGGGGCCGCCGGGCCAGCAGCCCCTGAAACCCGAGCCCTGTTCTTTGTCAGCCGCCGCCTCCACCCCTGCTGGAACGCCGGTGTGAGAGAGCGCGCGCCTCCTGTTGTACGTGTGACGCGGGAGGCTGCTCCTCGTTGTTCTCTTACGTCTCAGAGGAGAAACGCCGACACCCAACTTGAACATTCTGATGCACCCGATGGCTGGAACACTGTGTCAACTGAAAAATAACATTAAAAGTTTAGCATTCTGTAAATTATTGACAAGATAATTTATATTGTTTTTCCGAAATTCGTTTGAACGTCTAAGGAAAGTGGTTGAAACATCCCCTTTGAAAATTAATGAATTACTGTGCTGATAAACCTCTACGTTATTTGATTTTCAAACAGCTGAGCAAAGCTGAACGTACTGACATTACTCTCTTTACTTATTCTGATCAACACTAAACTGACACACAATATTTTTAGCGCAACGCAATGTGACTTTCAAAAATCCCTACAACAGAATGGCCCTGACTAACAATAGCCGGCCGGTGGTGTGGCCGAGCGGTTTTAGGCGCGTCAGTCTGGAACCGCGTGACCGCTACGGTCGCAGGTTCGAATCCTGCCTCGGGCATGGATGTGTGTGATGTCCTTAGGTTAGTTAGGTTTAAGTAGTTCTAAGTTCTAGGGGACTGATGACCTCATATGTTAAGTCCCATAGTGCTCAGAGCCATTTGAACCATTTTGAACTAACAATAACCTATACCTTTCATGAATCACTTACCTCACAAAAATCTTCGTTACTCGAACTACTGGAGTACAGCGAGCGCAACTACTGCCAGCTAAATAAAAGATTCTAAATACTGAAGGCACTAACTACTGATAGGCATAGTCAGCAAATGAAAGATTTTGATAAGGAACAATCAATGTATTTACCTTAATAATGTTCAAAAGTCATAATATATATATCAGTTCATGACATCCAGTATTACAAATTTACTCTTTCTGGCGGACGCACGACCAGATCGTCCGCTCTCTCTCCACATCCACCACTGCTGGCGGCTCACCTCCAACTGCGCAACGCTACGCGCTGTTCACATCCAACTGCCCAACACTACAATAGCGAATATTCCAACAATTCAAACCAGCCACAGACTGCACACAGCACAGTCAGTGATTTTCATACAGAGCGCTACGTGACGTTACCAACATAAAAACCTAAACAGCCTACTTACATGGTTAATGTAACACTCTCATCCTCTAGTGAAGAAAACGATACACTGCATTAGCAAACAACACGATTCAATAGAAAACTTCACATACAACTTTACGTCTGTATTTATAACATGAATATTGTCCGCCCCGGTAGCTGAGTGGTCAGCGCGACGGAATGTCATGCCGAGGGGCCCGGGTTCGATTCTCGGCCGAGTCGGAGAATTTCTCCGCGCAGGGACTGGGTGTTGTGTTGTCCTGATCATCATCATCTCATCTTCATCGACACGCAAGTCGCCTAAGTGGCGTCCACTCAAAAGACTTGCACCAGGTAAATGGAAATGTCGTGTGGCTAGGGCCTCCCGTCGGGTAGACCGTTCGCCTGGTGCAGGTCTTTCGATTTGACGCCACTTCGGCGACCTGCGCGTCGATGGGGATGAAATGATGATGATTAGAACAACACAACACCCAGTCCCTGAGCGGAGAAAAATCTCCGACCCAGCCGGGAATCGAACCCGGGCCCTTAGGATTGACAGTCTGTTACGTTGACCACAGTGTCCCCCGCACCACCACCGAGCCTGTGGTGCTTAGGGAAGTGAGAGAAACAGGAATCAACAGGAGTGGAAGGCGTTGTTATTTATTTATTTGCATGTGTTTTTGTAATATTCCCTAATAGCATGAAATTATGGGAACACATATGCGAAAGATAAAAGAAATATAAATTCTAGGTAAAGAAAAAGAAAGGAAAAAGGAAAAGCAAAAAGAAATAAAATCCGCGCAATCTGCGACGCGCTCTCCCATCCGCGGAGGTCAGAAGTAGAATAGATCGTAGGCGGTTGAAACTCAGACACCGCCGGGGGAGGAGGGGTGGGTGCCCTCTGTGCCAGGCACCCCCCAACTCAGTGGAGGTCTAACAAGGACCGGTCGAAGATAGTTAGCGAATAATGTTCGGTAACGTGGCGTGTTTTCGAGAGCTGCATGGGCTGTTCGTAAATAGGTCCAGAAGTCGTGGCGGGATTTAGGTCCCTCATTAAAGTGATAAGCGACCGCCCACCCTTTGACCCACGTAATAGCATGACATTTGGCGGCGGGAAAATGTCGGTCCTCCGGGTATAGAAACATTCGAGGCTCGACTGTGTCTGGTGGCACCCGGAGATAGCAGGCAATGATTTGCTGCACGAAGCGCCATACATCTTGCGATGAGGCGCATGTCAGACGGTGTTCATCAGTGTCCAGTTGCTGGCAAAGGAGACAAAGAGGGGATTCTGACAAGCCAATGTTGTGCAGGCGCTGCTTCGTGGCAAATTTCCTGTTGACTATGTGATACCACAGCGCCCGGACGTTGGTAGGGAGGAAGGGCTGGTGGACGGTAGTCCACACTATGGGCCACTGGATGGAGGGGTGTTTGGTCTCCATCACATTCCGGGGAACACAGCGCAGCAACAGGCTGTAAAAATCCTTAGTCCTAGGTGGGCGTGTATCTGGGAGACTGGTATGTATATAACTGTAGTCGACGAAAAAGGTCGAAAGATGGGACAAATGAGGCACGATATGGCCGACAGACACTGGTGGTGAGGTGGAAGCTGGTAGGAGGACCTCAAGCAAGCTGCGTGTTAAAGATGTACCCTGGCCCATCCACTGTTTTCTCCCGGTACTCATGTACAAGGCTGCAGCTCGCATACGGACATTGACGAGCCCGACGCCACCATACCGTGTGGGCAGGGTAAGTGTCTCATAACGGACTTTAAACATTGAACCAGCCGTGAGGTAATAGCCAAAAGCCGCCTGAAGGTTGCGCCCAATTGCTGTTGGCAGAGGAAGAACTTGCGCGATGTGAACCAATTTTGATGCCACATAAAGATTAAGAAACGCAACCCTTTGAAGTGTGTCCTGGCGGCGCAAGAGGTTCTGGCGGACGTCGTTGCGGATGACGTGTAACAGGCGACGGAAATTCGTTGCCGCCGTGCGTGTGACCGTGGGGCTAAAGGTAATGCCCAGGTACCGGAAAGTCCGCACAAGCGGCAGTGGTGCCACTTCACCCTCCTGGAGGCCTCGTCCAATGTGCATTACAGAAGATTTGGCGACATTCATGGCACTGCCAGCGGCAGCCCCATAACGGGTAATCAAGTCGAGGACATCCCGAATCTCAGAGCCGGAGCGAATGAGGAGAAGGAGGTCATCAGCATATGCCCGACAGCGAAAAGTGTGTTGGCGTAGGGTGAGGCCAGAAAGCTTGGTCGTCAAGCCCCCAATAAGGGGCTCAAGGGCAATAGCATACAGGAGGGTAGAGAGGGGGCACCCCTGCCGTATCGAACGGCAGATAGGTACCGGCCCTGCTATACGTCCATTGACTTGGACACGTGAACTGGCACTGTCGTAAAGACGCCGTATGACGTCGAGAAACGGAGGGGGGATGCCAATTCGGGCTGCCACCGAAAACAGGAAACGATGACGCACTTTATCGAAGGCGCTGTCGAAGTCTATAGCGACGACCGCTGCCCGGAGCCTGCAGGCCGCCGCTATCGCAATTAAGTCGCGGCATTCCCCTGTGGCAGTCTGTATGTTAATCTGTCCGCCAGGCGTCGTTTGCTCTGGCGAGAGGATATGAGGGAGTGTAGTTCGGAGCCGCATTGCCAGTAAGCGCGCGAAAATCTTGTAATCGGCATTGAGGAGGGTGAGCGGTCTGTAACTCGTGACCATCGAACCACGGGCTGGTTTGTGGACTGGTATAATGATGCCCTCAGCAAAGGCGGGTGGGATTGCTTGGTCAGATGTTATCAGTTCTTGATACATAGTCGTCCACCGTGGGGCCATGAGGTCCCGAAAGGTACGGTAAAACTCAATCGGTAAGCCGTCAATGCCGGGCGATCTGTTTACTGCACCTTTGGCGATTGCGTTGTTGACTTCGTCTAGCGTGACCGCCACTGTCAAAGCATCCGCCTCCGGGTGGGGGAGGGTGCGCGTGACGTAATTCAAAATGGAGTCGTCTGCTGCAGTTTCAGAGTCGTCATCACTATAAGTACGACGGTAGTGCTCGACGAATGCGCGGACGATGTCATTCTGAGTGGTCACCTGCGTTCCATGAGGCGTTGTCAAAGTGCTGATGATCTGCCGACGACGCCTTCGGTTGTCGACCACTATGTCATGCATGGATGGAATTTCTAAATCCGCGTGATCGTGGCGCCGCGTCCGTATCACGACCCCTTGCAATTTCCGGCGTGCCAGCGCAATTATCTTCGCCTTAGTTCTTTGCCGTTCCAACTGGTTGTCCGGGGTTGGCGGTTGAGCATCCAGATCTCGGAGAATCGCGTAATAGAAGTCAACAGTGGTGCGATGCCAGTCGGTCATGTCCTTCCCGTATCTCATCAGTGTCCTCCGGATCGCCGGCTTGGCGCAGTCCAACCACCATGTCAATGTCGAGCGGTAGCGGGGAAGGCGTCGTTCGCAGGCTGTCCACGTGTCAGTGACTTGTTGGCGACACTCCTGGTCATGCAAGTGTGAGGTATTGAGTTTCCATGGCGCACGGCTGCGCCATACTGATTGCGGCGGAAGGAGGACCGTACAGATGTAAGCGCAATGGTCGGAAAAGGCCAGCGGCCAGCGTTCGGCGCCCCGTATCTCAGATCTAAGAGTTTGTGAGACATATATCCTGTCTAGTCGGCTTGCGGAATGACTTGTAAGAAAGGTATGGCCAGAAAGGTCGCCGTGTTGTACTTCCCAGGTATCGTGAAGCAGGAGGTCTCGCACCACTATACGTAGCTCCTGGCATGTAGTATAGTGGGGAATCTGATCTTTAGGATGCAGAACGCTGTTAAAGTCACCTCCTAGTAGGCAATGGTCATAACGCCCTAAAAACAGGGGAGCGATTTCCTCGGAATAAAACTGGGCTCTTTCATGCCGTCGGTCGGTGCCTGAGGGAGCGTAGACATTAATGATGCGTGTCCCCATGGCAGTGAGTGCCATGCCCCGAGCTGATGGAAGGAAGGCGACATCGGTCACAGAAATCCCGTGGCGGACGTAGATGGCCACCCCGCGGCCCATAGGATCACTCGCGGAGGCGTGGGCGGTATAGCCATTAATATCCGGGAGACTAGCCAAGTGAACTTCCTGCAGAAGGGCGAAATCAATATCCGAAGCCCAGAACATCTCCTGCATAAGGCGGATTTTCACCCTGGAACGGATGTTGTTGGTGTTGATGGTTGCTATCCGGTAGGCCTGGTGTCGGATTGCTGGTGGCTGGTCCACTCCGCCGTCCGCGCAAGGGTGTGGGCGTCGCAGCGGAACGTTATCCCGCTGGGCCGCAGGGGAGTCTGGGGAGAGTATGATTAGTGGTGCGGCCGTGACGGCGCAGGGTCCCGTAACGGCTCCTGCTCCGTGACCTCCTCCTCGTGCCACGCCGTGGAAGCGGAAACTGGTGTATCGTCCATTTTGTCTTCAGAAGATGTTGTAATTGTGCGTGGTGTCGTGTCGCCTGTGAGACGTTCATGATTTAGTTCAGCGTCAGCACGGGGCGCAGGCACACCGATAGATGTCTCCGCGCTCATGACGTCTTCGTCAGCAGTAGCGGGTTCTGAGGCTTCGTGCTGGTCGACGGGTACGCCCTCCTCGACTTGTAACGTCTCCTCTTGGCCGGAAACGGTGCGACGTCTTCGCTTGCGACGTTTCGGGGAACGTTGTTTCCTTGTGCGACCCTCCGTGTCCGACGACGGAAGGGAGTCACGTCGTTCTGGCAGAAAGGCCGCTGTAGGAACGATGAGCGAGTCGATCTCCATCGTGTTTCCGAGATCAGGGTCAGCGTCTGGTGGCGTCGGCATCTTCGGAGCGGCGTCAATGGCCGGCCGAGGCGGCGGGCCGTCCGAGGCGCTCTCCGTCGGTGTCTGGTCGGGCTCGTTGGTGGCGTCGTTTGTGGTGACCGGGCGACGTTGCAAAGTGGTAGGAGAAGCCAGAGCAGCGGCATAGGTCACCGGTAGCACTGTAGGTTGCGACGTGGGTGGTTTTTCGGCAGCTGGAAGTTGCGTAATACGCCGTTGTAGGCATTCGGATCTAAGGTGGCCTTCTTTGCCGCACCCGGAACAGGTCCGAGGCTGGCCATCGTATATAATTATGGCACGGCATCCGCCGATCTGTAAGTAGGACGGGACGTGGCTTCGGAGATCTATGGTGACCTGTCGGACCCCGTTTAGGACAGGATACGTCCGAAACTGTGTCCACTTCTCCGCAGTGTGGCCGTGGACTGTGCCGTATGGGCGTAGTGCCGCGACGACTTCCTCAGCTGGAAGTTCGAAGGGCAATTCGAAAATGCGTATCGTTCGCATACCTAAGCCTGCGTTTCCTCTCCCACATTGCCATCAGCGTGACAGAAGCGGAGCCCCTGTTTGGTCTCACGTAGTATGCGTTCACACGCCGCGTCGTTAATGATTTTCACATAGACCGTGCTGCTCACGATGGACAAATGTATGCCTATAATATCGGTCGCCGGGATCTTCACTTCCTCTCGCAGAAAACGCTCCACCTCAAGTGCTTTCGGTCGGGCATAATCGTTGCAGAAAGTAAATCGGAGTGTTGATTTACGGTAACGGTTCGCCATGGATCGTACAAGGTAAGCCGGCACTTAAGCTACGGCCGTCGGAAAGTAAACAAGGCGAGCTCGCGCGCCGCACGAAGTCAACACGTACGCGTCCGCTCTGTTGCCCTGCCGAAGGCAGACTGACCACTCAGCTACCGGGGCGGACTTGCACCAGCTGAATGGTCTACCCGACGGGAAGCCCTAGCCACATGACATATAAATACATGAATATTGTTTAGATCACATTCACATTCAAAGTGTCAAAAAAAATTAGTATACCCTTTATGAAGTTCCAGTTCACTCAAGATTTACTGTTAGTAAGGTGCATATGGGTTACATGGAAAAATTACATTTACAGATCAATAGGATAGTCGGTCCTGACGTACCAGGTATCGACCCATGCTGAAACATATATATGAAGATAAGTAACTTTTCTCGAAAGAACAGATACCATTGATGACCGTGCAGCTTCTCTAGAATAAATGATAATTAATTGAAACCCTCAGCTGCCGACAGGTGTTGTTGATATATCTCGATGAGGACAGCTGAAAATGTGTGCCCCGACCGGGACTCGAACACGGGATCTCCTGCTTACACGGCAGACGCTGTATCCTTTTTTTATTTTTTATTTTTTCTCCTTGTGTTTGGTCGTTGCGTACGTCACATGACATCCGTTCAAGTTCGTTTATTGATCCTTTCACTCAGTTTTTTTTTATTTTTTAAATTTATTATTTTTTTTATTATTACAGAGGCCAACCATCTCTCTGACCGAACACGCTGAGCTACCAAACCGGAGTCCGTCTGAGCCACCGAGGACACAGATGAATAGCGCGACTGCAGGGACTTATCCCTTGCACGCTTCCCGTGAGACCCACATTCCCAATTGTCCACAATCTACGTAAGTAATGTTCCTAATAGATATTTCCCCATCCACTAGCGGGAATCATCACCTTAGTGTGCGCGAGTAATGAGCAACTGGCTCGTCACATTACGCCAGTCACTACTCTTGATGAACTGTGTTATCGTGTTGAAGCTGCATGGGAAGCTGTACCTGTACACCCATCCAAGCTCTGTTTGACTCAATGCCCAGGCGTATCAAGGCCGTTATTACTGGGTACTGGGTACTGATTCCTCAGGATCTATGCACCCAAACTGCGTGAAAATGTAATCACATGTCAGATCTAGTATAATATATTTGTCCAATGAATACCCGTTTAACATCTGCATTTGTTCTTGGTGTAGCAATTTTAATGACCAGTAGTGTATGCCACTCAGAAGGCCACAGTTTGATCCCTATCAAACTTGCTCACTTGGCTTTAGGAAGTGCGAGTGTTTCTCTGTGGTGTGGTTTCCTGCTTGCTTCACATGATTGCACTATACTGAGCCTGCCAGCTGCAAACATTCCCTTGTAAGGTGGCCATAGTTTCGCTCCTTACAAGCACTCATCTACATACTTTGCCGTGATTTACAACCAGAATTACGTATCATTTGATATGTTGTACATCGTGTATATGAATATTTAAAGAAGATTGACATTGTCACGCACACCTTGTAAATAGTTGTCAATGGTTATTGTATGAAAGGTGATGGAATGTCTATTACCAAAACGGCGAAATGAATGACTGCCTATACTAGTAGAGGTTGGTGCGCCAGTGGAAATGAAACGGCAGGCGTAACTTAAGCCCTGGGTGGAAAAGCCCGCACAGGTGTGTTGGTCCTGCTTAACACAGGAAATAGACAAGACGGACGGTCGGGGCACCTCAGCGCTGAAGCACAATACAGCGGCGGCCAGCCAGTTTTGTAGCGGGGCTGGAAGAATAACCGGATAATATTTCCGAAACAACGAAAATCTTGGACGCAGCAGAGAGGAACGAGGAAGCATTACCTCGGAAATCATGCAGGCTGGGTTATTTCTGAGGATTGCTACTCTGAGAAGCCTACCATTGTATGTATTCCTAGTTAATGAGGATGAGTATTTCCTTGGAAACTCTCCGTGCTGGATGACAAGACTAAAAAAAATATGGTTGGTCAGCGTTCAGAAGAATCTGTAAAGAGGGAGAATATTCCGTCGTTTAGCGAATATAATTCGTCTTCTGCAGTTACGAGGGAGGGAGCCAAGCCTTGCTGGGAAGCCAGCGGTGGAGAGAAAGAGGTCTTCTGTTTTGAGGGCACATGTTTGACGGTCGCTCAGTGTCAGTTTTGTTGGTACAGACGGACTTGCTGTCTTTGCTCTCAGGAGATTTTATAGTTAGAACGGTTAGGTACTGTACCGTTGCTAACGTATACGATTCTGGACTTCGCCTCCCGCTAGGGAGTCGTCGTTGCGTACACAGCGTTCAGTGACTAAGAGCACTTCTTCTGTCTACACTCATGTAGAGACGTTTTCTGAATTCTGTTCTTGTGGCTGGGAGTTGGCGTTTCTTGTCAGTAGAACACAGAGAGGAAGAGACAGTATTAGATTATACTAGTGAGAGGACCGCCTTCTGGCGTCCTAGTATTTGAAAGAGTTTTTATTTTGTGGCTGGAGTTCTTCCTTCGTCACAGACGTGTACAAGAACCATCCCTCCGGCACATCGGGCACGGTACGTATGGTGATATTGCTAATTGCTTCGGCTTATTAGGACTATAAAGCTAAACATCCGTGACCACGTAAATTTTATTTTCACTGTAGATCATCTTTGAAAGTATTGTCTTCTAGTGTTTGGGACGCAGATGATGTCAGTCACCTCTCGTTATTTATATTAGTTTGCGTAGCTATATAAAGTGGCAGATTTGGGCAATTGATCAATAATATTAGTTAGGATATTCATTTTATCTCTTTATCTCCATTGGACATTGATATATAAACATTTGTAACATAAAAGGTTTCTTAATCTACAATGAATGTATAAGCAGAAACAGCATTTATCAATCTGTATTTACTAGTTCCCTTAGTCATTCATTTGTGTTTATGTTGTAATTTATATGTTAAAGAGCAAGAAGGAAGAGATAATATCACCATTAGGAGATGCTAAGATCTGCTTCAGGGGGTAGTCAGATAGGGCCAAATCTTCATTTTCCCGTTCAGTATTTTCCATTGCGCACATTCATTTTTACACTTGCCTGGAGTAGCCTCTTGGACCCTATTAAAGGGAAGACACCGATGGCTTCAGTGGTGTTTTTCCAGAATATTCGTACATATTTGATGTTTATTAATGTAATTTGTTACATGTGGCATTGTTATTATTACTGCTATTATTAGTGGCATTATGCTTGGTTATTGAGACGTGTCGAAATCGTAAATTCAAAATGAGTTCTAAGTGAAAATATTTTCTGTTAATATGTCGAAGGTGAAGTCATTGGAATAACTTTGTACTGCAATACCTAAGAAGTCCTGTTTTTGGCTGGAGATGTATTATTATGTTGGAGAAATTAACGTGGAGGGTGCTGTTATGCACCCCGCGTCATTTGGATGCAGTTAACAGAGAAAACTGTTAATAAACTGTGGAAAGTTGAAGAAAAAGCCTGTGAAATTTCATTTATTGATGTGCAAAAACGTGTTAAATAGCCAGTCATCAAAAACGTCAGCAGGAATATCGTTCTTTCAGACAAAACTGTACCAACAAGAAGAATGGGAAGTAGTGGACAACGAACGGAGGACAAGAAAAAATAAATGTATAAATATTCATATTTAAATACAAGAAAGCTTTAACCTCTGTCTTCTATTTCTTCTCGTGATACTGAGAAAAATCAACGCAAACCAGATCACAGTAGCACTTAGTGAGGTTTAATAAGCATTACGGTGTATTTGATTGTTTTAGTATAGCGAGAAAACAACACACGCATTACTAGGAATAGCTCTTGCCCTCCTCCGGCTTTTGATATGACGTTATTACTTGGCGTTTGATGCTAATGGAAAATGACAAATAAATGTAGAGTTCAGCTGTAGTAATAATTACTATAAAAATGATGCCAATAAAATAAACAATATTTTATTTATTTACTGCTTATTTAGCCTGACCAGATTAGGGCCTTAAGGCCCTCTCTTACATCCGACCAGTGACAACACATACAAAAAATAGTACATAGCAAATATCTGTGAAATCTTCTGGGATTTAACTGCTATGGTCATCAGTCCCTATGGCCGCACGACGGGAATTAACAGACTTTGAACGCAGAATGGTAGCTTGAGTTAGACAAACGAGATCTTCCATTTCGGAAACTGTTAGGAAATTCAATATTCCGAGATCCACAGTGTCAAGAGTTTGCCGAGAATACCAAATTTCAGGCGTTACGTCTCACCACGAAGAAGGCACTTACCGACAGCCTTCACTTAACTACAGGGAGCAGAGGCGTTTACGTGGAATTATCAGAGTTAAAAGACAAGCAAGAATTGGAGAAATAGCCACAAAAATCAATGTGGGTCGTACGACTGTCGTTAGGACAGTGCGGCGAAATTTAGTGTTAATGGGCTATGGCAACAGACGACCGACGCGAGTGCCTTTGCTAACAGCACGACATCGCCTTCAGTGCTTCTCGTGGACTCGTGACCATATAGGTTGAACCCTAGGCGATTGGAAAACCGTGTTCTGGTGGGAAGGAGTCCCGATTTCAATTGGTAAGAGGTGATGGTAGGGTTCGAGTATGGCGCGGACCCCACGAAGCCATAGACTCAAATTGTCAACAAGGCACTGTACAACGTGGTGGTGGCTCAGTAATGATGTGTAATGTGTTTACGTGGAATGGACTGGGTCCTGTGGTCCAAATGAACCAATCACTGACTGGAAATGGTTATGTTCGGCTACCTGGAGACAATTTGCAGCCATTCGTGAACTTCATGACAATGTGCCACGTCACCGGGCCACAGTTGTTCACTGTAGGTTTGAAGAACGTTCTGGACAGTTCGAACGAATGCTTTTGTTCTGGCGTAACCACAAGCGCCGGAACGAAGATGAAAACAAGACCAGAGAAGGCGATGAGGCGGCGTCAGCCAGTAGCCCGCTGACAAGGACCGCGCCACGACAAGAACGGCCTCTGCAAGAAGTTAATACAAGAGCCGCTCCTGCCAGCCTCGGCCGGACATTAGCGGACAGTATGAGCACAGCACTAGGAGAGCCCTACGGTAGCAGTGACGTGTGATCCATATCAGCTGCTTATATCAGCAAAAGATATTGACTGTTTGCATGTCACCCATCGCTTGCGACATCGTTGTAAATTCAAAGTTAAGTATTGTCAATCTGCTTATTTGTAATAAAAAACTATTAATGCGATTTTCTTGAATTGTTGTATAGCATTCCGAGAACGATGCATCTTTTAAGCGTCCTATACGAGACGACTGGGCAGGACCCTACAGATTTGACCAACCAGATCGCTCCACATGAATCTCATCGCACATTTATGGGACATATCAAGATCGCACAAATTCCTGCATTGGCAACACTTTCGCAATTATGGATGGCCATAGAGGCAGCATGGCTCATTATTTCTGCTGCCGACTTCCAACGACGTGTTGAGCCCATAACACGTCGAGTTGCTGCACTACCCTGGGCAAAAGGCGGTCCTAGACGATACTAGGAGGTATCCCATGACTTTTGTCCCCTCAGTGCAGACACACAAACATAATCGTGGATCATGTCTGGGTATTACTGCATACCGAATAAAATTCCCTACAGTAGTTCCTGAAATTAAACCTCACATACAGAAATAAAAATACGGCAAGGAACCTTAGATCATCATAGTTCCACCAATTTAGACGAAACATTTATAAATTGTTTACGGTAAATGATAACAGCCAAACAGTTGCAGGATAAACATTTACTAAAATCCCCGACCACGGTTTCGGTATATCTAAATATACCTTCATCAGAAGTAAAACACACTAAAATCACATCTGCAGTGGAGGTATATGAAACGATTGTGCCAAAGGCGTTTTAACTACTGACGACGCCTTTGGCACAATTGTTTCATATATCTCCACTGCAGATGTGATTTTAGTGTGTTTTACTTCTGATGAAGGTATATTTAGATATACCGAAACCGTGGTCGAGGATTTTGGTAAATCTTTATACTGCGACTGTTTGGCTGTTATCATTTACCGTGAAGAATTTCAACAGTTACTGTTTCAGCCATGTTTAAAATCTTGATTTATAAATTGTAAACACAAACCTTCTTCGTCAATCAGCCTATCTGTTAGTGGAAACAGCATCACAATCCCTTTAGTAGTTCCCGGGATTAACCTTCACTTACTGAAAGAAAATTATGGAGAGCGGAGACTTTATTTAATTTTACAGTATGGACATGGAAATGCCTTGTGGCTAGGGCCTCTTGTCGGGTAGACCGTTCGCCTGGTGCAAGTCTTTCGACTTGACGCCACTTCGGCGACTTGCGTGTCGATGGGGATGAAATGATAAGGACAACACAACACCCAGTCCCTGAGGATCGTCCATATTCCAGCTACCATACCAAGCCGATTTGAAGTGCTCTCACAATGCAAGATGAAGGTGCTACACGCGCATACGATTTTGCGTCAAGTAAATTAAACTTAGCTTTACTATTGGGAATTGTGACTTATCTGTCTTAATCAGAAAGCAAATCCTCTTCCGACTAGGTTCATGGCTTAGAGACACTGTAAAATACAGTACTTGCAACGGGATATAAATACAGACAACTGCGAACAATCACTTTTGAAAAGTTTATTTATTTCCATAAACTAATTTACGAACCTTTGCAGGCCCATCGTCAGATCTTTCACCCAAATAGCGTCCTATATTCCGAGTAGGAATTCTTGTGCTTTAGATGGTACGCAGCTAAATAGCGGAGAATGAAAATTGTTAGGACTAGGAAGCATTGTAGTTCTTCCGAGTACTGTCCGAAATTATGATTGTTGAAAGAGGTAAGAAAGAAAAGAATCACGTATTCTGACTAGAGCTCTAACTTCAAAAGGCTAAGGATATAGCGTTTGTAGATTCAGAGAAAAGTTTTTACAGCGAACATTTTCACATATTAAAAGTAGCGGGGATATAACATCAGAAACCAAATTGTTTTTTGCATCTCGTACAGGAATAAGACTGCAGTTATAAGAACCTAATGACATGAAATCAGTGACTGAGAAGGGAGTAAGAAAGGCCGTCTATCCCCAATGTTATCCAGTAGCTGCAAATGAGCAAGCAGTAAAGGTAACCAAGGAGAAATTTAGAAAAGTGTTTAAATGAGAACGTTGAGCGAACGAGATGGCGCAGTGGTTAGCACACTGGACTTTCATTCGGGAGGACGACTGTTCAAACCCCCCCCCCCCCCCCCCCCGTCCGGCCATCCTGATTTAGGTTTTCCGTGGTATCCATAAATCGCTTCAAGAAAATGCCGGGATGGTTCTTTTGAAAGGGCACGGCCGATTTCCTGCTTAATCTTTCTCTAATCCGAGCTTGTGCTCCGTCTCTAATAACATCGTTGTCGATGGGACTTTAAATGCTGATTTCCTCCTCCTCCTCCAATTCAAGTCCTAAAGTGTGCCGATGTCTCTGTAATTCTATCAGAGTCAGCAGAGGACTCTGAAATGCACTTGAAAGAAATGGGTAGTGTCTTGAAAAGAGGTTATAAAGTGAGCCTCAAGAAAAGTAGAACAAGGGTAATGGAATGTAAGCGAATTAAATCAGATGATGCTGAAGTGAGAAACAAAAGAAGCCGAGAAGTTTTACTAATTTGATGTTAGGGGAAAATATACGATGATGGCCGAAGTAGAGTGGTGTTACAAATGAAGAAAGTAAGAGAATTGTTGAGTGAAATTTTCAAAATCCGAGCAGAACAGCACTGCTCAAGCACACGGAAGTGTCAACACGTGCCAGCCGCTAGGCATAACAATTACGACACGGTTCCTCAATCGCCAAGAGTGTAACATGGACACTTCTGTGTGCGAATGCGAGGGAGCTCTTCAGAAAATTGTTACACGAGTGCAGACCAGCCTGTATCTGTTACTCTCGCGACATAACGTAAGAAACGCTAAGGAGAACGCAGCAATAGCCATCAGGGGTTTGACAAAGCAGTTTAGACTATGAAACAAATGGAAGACCACTGACAGCTTGTAAAGAGCAGAACCTAATCAGTCATGACGAATGACGTCGAAAATCAGAACCCATCTCGCTTTGGCAGAGGCAGCCGATCATAGGATCGAGGGAGTTCGTGTCGCTGGCACTCGATTCTCTGATCATTGTATTGTAACATCTTCTGTATGAGACTGTTCCAGTACTGGTTGTACTCCTGCCACCGCACTCGATTCTCTGATCATTGTATTGTACTGTCTTGTGTATGAGACTGTTCCAGAACCGGTCGTGCTCCTGCCACCTTGCGAGATGGCCACCGATCCGTAGCCACTTCCTGTATCAGCTGCCACTATTGGGTACGAGGGGCCTACGAACACTGTTCCAACCTGGGACACAAACCGCTCTAAACTCCAGCACCGCTAGGGTCAGACGATCTACCGAACCGCCAGGCCAGGATCAGCATTCAACACGACCTCGTGGCATCCGACATCACGGTCCATCTGATGGGACAACAAAGGCAGGGACAGAGTACTCCCAGAAGCTACAACACACACTGTCCACGATCATCATCACTCCTGAGCAGACCTTCCAATGGGACGTGTCTTTCACACCACGGACACCAACTCTTTACTAGCAGTCACCGTTCGGAGCACAGGGCTCATGTTGCAATGTACAACAACCTGAGCCAGCCACTGGGTTCAACAGATTCCTCGCCGGTTTACTAAGTCACCAGCCACCACCTAAGATATGGCGACGAGGTGTATTTAGAGAAAAAAATGAAGTAATATTTAATTGTGTTTTATTGCATCCGGCGGCACAACACAGCTTCCTCAGCCTTCATCCTGACAAACAGTAAGGGTTTCCAGCCTGGGAGTGGGCGACTTGTTAACATGTAACGTAAAAATAACATTTCAGAAGACTTTTTTGAAGGTACGTGTCTGGAGAGTAGGCGTTTTCGGAAGTGAAACATGGACGGTAAGCAGTTCAGACAACAAAAGCATAGAAACTTCTGAAGTGTGATGCTACAGAAGAATCCTTAAGATCGGATGGACAGTGTGAGCAATTAATGAGGAGATACTGAATAGAACTGGAAAGAAAAGATATTTATTTAGTCAGTATGGTAACAGAGGGAATTGTTACATGTAGAATTTTTAGACGGAGGCTAAAGGGTGAAAACACTAAACAGGTAGTTATTCGGAGATGAAGAGCACTACACAGGATAGAGTAGGGCTGTGAGCTACATCAAACTAGTAACCAGTAACATCTTATGACTTAAGACCAAAACAGCAACAACACTAAAGTGAGTAAGGTTTGTGAGGGTCAAAAAGTGTGGACGTCATTAGGGTTGCACTGCAATGTGTTAGGGTCTGTTCAGAACACTGCTAAATGTTTCTTTGGTATTGACTGAGTTGCTGCACTGGCATCTTCACTCTACTGTGCGGCTATGAGGGATACATACGAAACAGGTATAGGCAATATGTAAACCTGTTTACTTTCTTGTTTGGTGTTAGCTGTTATCCTCCATTATTCACAAGACCTTCCGTAACATCCATGGTAACTATTTCGACAAAGAACAGGTACTATTTAATCGTCTTAAATGCTCTCCAAATATTGATATTAATGAATAAGCAAACAGCAAGGGACAAAACAGTCTACCCAAGATATCAGATGTCAGTAGAGTGAATTATTGACAGATGGTACTCAATAGACAATGACCTGTGAGCCCATTAGAAATCATGCCTCCGTAAAGAAAACAGTACTCTTCAAAGACATAACCTATTCGTAGCATGGCTCACTCAGCACGTTGCAGCACGTGATGGGCTGGACTAGAGCCACATTTTAAAATAAAACTTTTCAATGCGGAACTACATTTTGTGTCTAAATGTACTGTAATAACGAACGAAATCATGCGCCGCTTGCAACGTTTCTCTTGGTGGTAGTTAAAATTTTGTTATGAGTTCCACGCATACGTTAGCTGTTAAAACGCAGATAAACGCTAAGCGTGTGCAACAGGCGTCCATGTCTAGGCGTCGTGCAACATGTAACACACGTATACACAAGTGCGTGCTATCGCAAAACATGATAAAAGAGCTGTAACCGATATTTATACCAAAGTACATGTGTAAACGACACGTTAAAGACGTACTTGTGGCACTGCTTAAAAATAACGTCTTCAACAGAGAGAAACCGATACCGTTAAAACGTTTGTTAGGTAATTCCACACTTACAAGTTATATCGCGCGATGCCTGCAACACTAGGGTACTTGACGCGATAAGATACTGCACTCAAACGAATTCAGAAGTCGAGAAATTGCGAAGTCTGAAGGCGAATTTCTTGAGTGCCTGTACCTTTTTCACCATTTAAAACATACGAGGATTATAGTTTCACGTCGTCCTGCTTCAGTTTGATCTGCTCGTATGGTGTAACGCTCAGTGCTCTTGCTCACTAGATATGGAACTGAGGCTGCCTGAACTGTATTCATGCACGGAATTAATGACTGTTAAAACCTAGAACTTCGACAGACGACTCACACAATTTTCCAACATTTGCCTAAATTACGAAACAGGCTTCGGATAGGGCATCCAACCGCGAAGTTAATAAATTTTATGAAACAGCATGCTACCCCACAAGCGAACAATGACATCACGGATTAAACGCTTCAGTTTCTGTGTGTTGTTTTAAGCTTTTCACTCAAGGGCAGATTCTGCACCCCCCACCCCCCCCCGCAGACGGACGAGGAAAGCGATGGTTTCAGTGACGCCATTTATGCCACACCTAGATATGCCTCGATTCTGAGCGGCGGTGTGTCTGAAATATTTTCCTCGGCCAACCATTTGAGAAAACCGCGCGATTTCAATGCTGGGTGCCACCGTTCTAACCTCCATCGTAGAGGCGTCTAAAGGAGCGGGTGAAATGTGGGTAAGAGGGGTGTGACGACCGACCTTCCCATAGTGTGACACGTCCAAAGTAGCGTTGAGCAGAATCGCGGTGAAATTTGGTGACACTGTGACATCATTAATCTAATTTGCACGTCACACGAATCTCTACGAGCTCTGGCCTTATTCCCGCCCGTTTCGAAAAGCTGCGGTTCGGCGCATCGTCGAGCCCGAGAGTTTCGTTGCAGGGTGCCACACTTTAGCACCATTACGGAGGAATGTCCTAGGCATTTTTAGGCCAAGTTTAAACATGCACGTCCCAATGCGAGACAATTACGTGGTTTAGAAAAGTAGTCCTTCAATTGTGTTGCGCAGTGTAGGTGCAGTCACGACCAGCAAGCGCCCGGTAGCCTGACGCTCTCGGTCATCAACTGGGACCACCACGGTGGTTCTTAATATACCATCGACGCCGGAGATCCTGGGTTCGACACGGGCCACACCTTGCTCGGCTAATCTCCTCCCAGGCTGCCCGGAAACACTCGCTTATTACTGCCTATCCGCGGTGGGGGGGGGGGGGGGGGAGGCTGTGTTGTCACCACATACCTCTGTGGGGCCAGCACTGCGGTCGACGCGTGCTCTCTTCCCAATGTGATTCCTGGCCACGGGCACTGGCTGACTTTGCTTTATTGAACGCGCTGTCAATAAAGGCTTTTTATCTTCTGAGAGGATTCTGGCTTCACCGTCGCCAAGGAACTCTCGTTACCCATTCCCTGAGGTCGCCTATAATTGACATCCCAATAGTCATCCTGCTATCCTTGGGTGACTAGACAGTAGTCAGTAACATGAACCGCTAGCAAAAATGTGCTACGAAGTTTTATTTCAAAGTATTTTTTTTGAGCGTAGCGTTGTGCGAAAGCGAAATTTGGACGACAAGCAGTTCAGGCAAAAAGATAATGGAAGTACAAAATTGTTAAGGCTTTCGTGGCCACTTGTTGACAAACTGCCTATTGGCTTCTGTCTCGGGTTCTTCGGCCGACGTTCATCTAATGATTTTTCTGACGTTTCGCCAGCACGAGTGGCTGGCATTGTCAAAGCTTCACCCTCCATTGCCGGTGGTGAACTGGAGCCGAGCTCGCGGCCGCAGACTATATGTACCTGGCGCGCCAACGTCCGAGGGCTTCTCCGCGGTCATTTCCGGTGCGGTTCTCCTCTTGCTACCTGCGACGGTCGTTCGCTGCAGCACGGGAAGCCAGGATCCGTTGACCTTAAGGCTTTCCTCTATCTTGTTCAAACTGTTCGCGTGTTTTTGTATTTCTACAGCTTCTCTGAACAAGCGCGTGTGATAGTGCTTCTCTACAGCCAGAACTTCCGTGTCGGCGAATTTTATTACGTGGTCGGTCTCATTCAGTGCGTGCTCTGCCACGGCCGATTTCTCCATCTGCCCCAACCTGCAATGTCGCTTATGCTCTTTGATCCTGGTGTTGATGGATCGTCCAGTCATTCCGACATAAACTTTTCCGCATGTGCATGGTATACGGTATATTCCCGACATTGCAAGTGGGTCTCTTTTCTCCTTCGCCGATCTAAGACACTCTTTGATCTTCCTTGTCGGTTTGAAAATCGTCTTTACGCCATGTTTGCGCAATATACGGCCGATTCTGTCCGTCACTCTGGGAATGTATGGCAGAAAGGCCGTACCCGACATTTCTTTTTCTGGTTCCTTACTTCGCCGAGTGTTTGCCTCTGTTACAGTTCTAATATAATTTTTGGAGTACCCATTGCTCCTCAGGACAGTTTCCAGGTGTTGCATTTCTCGTTTGAGGTGTTGCGGCTCACATATTCGTCCTGCTCTCGTTACGAGCGTACTAATCATGCCTCTTTTCTGGCTCGGGTGGTGGTTTGACAGTTTGTGCAGGTATCGGTCCGTGTGTGTCGGTTTTCGATACACGCTGTGTCCCAGGTTTTCGCCGTCCCTTGTGACCAGCACATCTAGAAATGGCAGTTTCTTGTCCTTTTATACTTCCATGGTAAATGTTATGTTGGCATGGAGGCTGTTCAAGTGTCTTAGGAAGTCACCGAGCTGTTCTTCACCATGGCTCCACACCACGAAAGTATCATCGACGTACCTGTACCACACCTTAGGTTTGCAAGTCGCCGAGTCCAGTGCCTGTGCTTCGAATTGTTCCATGAAGAAGTTGGCCACCACAGGACTGAGAGGACTACCCATGGCGACGCCATCCAGCTGTTCGTAGAAATCTCCATTCCACGTGAAATAGCTCGTGGTGAGACATGCATGGAAGAGCTTTCTGATGTCCTGCGGGAAAATGGAACCGATGTGCTCCAGAGCGTCACAGAGTGGCACTTTCGTAAATAACGAAACAACATCAAAGCTGACCAGGATGTCGTTTGGTGCAAGTTTCAGTTTCTTCAGCTTCTCAATGAAATGTCCTGAGTTCTTAATGTATGTGTCGGTCTTCCCAAACATGGCGTAAAGACGATTTTCAAACCGACAAGGAAGATCAAAGAGTGTCTTAGATCGGCGAAGGAGAAAAGAGACCCACTTGCAATGTCGGGAATATACCGTATACCATGCACATGCGGAAAAGTTTATGTCGGAATGACTGGACGATCCATCAACACCAGGATCAAAGAGCATAAGCGACATTGCAGGTTGGGGCAGGTGGAGAAATCGGCCGTGGCAGAGCACGCACTGAAGGAGACCGACCACGTAATAAAATTCGCCGACACGGAAGTTCTGGCTGCAGAGAAGCACTATCACACGCGTTTGTTCAGAGAAGCTGTAGAAATACAAAAACACGCGAACAGTTTGAACAAGAAAGAGGAAAGCCTTAAGGTCAACGGATCCTGGCTTCCCGTATTGCAGCGAACGACCGTCGCAGGTAGCAAGAGGAGAACCGCACCGGAAATGGCCGCGGAGAAGCCCTTGGACGTTGGCGCGCCAGGTACATATAGTCTGCGGCCGCGAGCTCGGCTCCAGTTCACCACCGGCAATGGAGGGTGAAGCTTTGACAATGCCAGCCACTCGTGCTGGCGAAACGTCAGAAAAATCATTAGATGAACGTCGGCCGAAGAACCCGAGACAGAAGCCAACAGGCAGTTTGTCAACAAGTGGCCACGAAAGCCTTAACAATTTTGTATTACGCCTCTACGGGGAGGAGATTTGGAGATTGTACCGACGCCTTGACCAACGACGGAAGAAGAAAGCGCGACTGATGTCCTCTCTCGCCTTTCTGTCACGGTGCCGAGATGAATGTGCTACACCGAAGTTCTTGTGATGTAAGCGCCTATTCACCACCGCCCAAGCACATCGTATCTACGACAGAATGGAACGAGCTTTTCTTCGTGAGCGAATACATACAGCACGGAGAGACCTGGCAAGAACAGATCAGGAACTTCTGGACATTTTCTATCAACTAAGTAGCAGAATGCATCGAGACGACTGAGACAAGGTCGACAGCATCACTCACAGGAGCATGCAGAACGAACTCGAGCGCTGCACCGAGCGACAGAAGAAAAAGTTTGAAAGATGCCGGAAGCAGACCGACAAGGCGATTCCTGACATGTCACACACAGTGGTCAACCTCACCGAACGACAATTGACCGAAGAGGAAGTGTCTGTTCTTCAAAAAGGAGGGAATTTCGCTATCTTCCCGAGAACTATACCTATGGAGGATATCATTGCCAACACCGAAGCAGCCATTCGGACCCTTCCTTGTGAAAGGGCAGAGGAAATACGCACGGAAACAGCCAGGATCCTGCGCCGAGCAAAACCACCAGCTTGCAACCTGAAGAAAGAAGAGGTACAAGCCATTAAGAATCTCAACGCCGACAAGAGTATATTGGTACCGCCTGCCGATAAGGGGAATGCGACCGTCGTAATGAAGACCGAAGATTATGAGCAAAAGATCCGAGACCTATTAGATCCGACGACGTACCGAAAACTAAGCGCAGATCCGACGCAACGTATCACACGGAATACGAATCGATTAATGAAGGCATCTTCTCTGCCGGCAGACATACAGAGAAACCTGCGCAACACAGAAGCTCTACCACCTCGGCTGTATGGGTTACCCAAGATCCATAAGAACAACATTCCACTGAGAGCGATCGTTAGCGCTCCTGGATCACCGACATATAAACTGGCAAAACACTTGGCCTCTCTGCTGCAGCCACACATGGGGAAGACCGACACATACATTAAGGACTAAGGACATTTCATTGAGAAGCTGAAGAAACTGAAACTTGCACCAAACGACATCCTGGTCAGCTTTGATGTTGTTTCGTTATTTACGAAAGTGCCACTCTGTGACGCTCTGGAGCACATCGATTCCATTTTCCCGCAGGACATCAGAAAGCTCTTCCATGCATGTCTCATCACGAGCTATTTCATGTGGAATGGAGATTTCTACGAACAGCTGGAAGGCGTCGCCATGGGTAGTCCTCTCAGTCCAGTGGTAGCCAACTTCTTCATGGAACAATTCGAAGCACAGGCACTGGACTCGGCGACTTGCAAACCTAAGGTGTGGTACAGGTACGTCGATGATACTTTCGTGGTGTGGAGCCATGGTGAAGAACAGCTCGGTGACTTCCTAAGACACTTGAACAGCCTCCATGCCAACATAACATTTACCATGGAAGTATAAAAGGACAAGAAACTGCCATTTCTAGATGTGCTGGTCACAAGGGACGGCGAAAACCTGGGACACAGCGTGTATCGAAAACCGACACACACGGACCGATACCTGCACAAACTGTCAAACCACCACCCGAGCCAGAAAAGAGGCATGATTAGTACGCTCGTAACGAGAGCAGGACGAATATGTGAGCCGCAACACCTCAAACGAGAAATGCAACACCTGGAAACTGTCCTGAGGAGCAATGGGTACTCCAAAAATTATATTAGAAGTGTAACAGAGGCAAACACTCGGCGAAGTAAGGAACCAGAAAAAGAAATGTCGGGTACGGCCTTTCTGCCATACATTCCCAGAGTGACGGACAGAATCGGCCGTATATTGCGCAAACATGGCGTAAAGACGATTTTCAAACCGACAAGGAAGATCAAAGAGTGTCTTAGATCGGCGAAGGAGAAAAGAGACCCACTTGCAATGTCGGGAATATACCGTATACCATGCACATGCGGAAAAGTTTATCGGAATGACTGGACGATCCATCAACACCAGGATCAAAGAGCATAAGCGACATTGCAGGTTGGGGCAGATGGAGAAATCGGCCGTGGCAGAGCACGCACTGAATGAGACCGACCACGTAATAAAATTCGCCGACACGAAGTTCTGGCTGTAGAGAAGCACTATCACACGCGCTTGTTCAGAGAAGCTGTAGAAATACAAAAGCACGCGAACAGTTTGAACAAGATAGAGGAAAGCCTTAAGGTCAACGGATCCTGGCTTCCCGTACTGCAGCGAACGACCGTCGCAGGTAGCAAGAGGAGAACCGCACCGGAAATGACCGCGGAGAAGCCCTCGGACGTTGGCGCGCCAGGTACATATAGTCTGCGGCCGCGAGCTCGGCTCCAGTTCACCACCGGCAATGGAGGGTGAATTTTGACAATGCCAGCCACTCGTGCTGGCGAAACGTCAGAAAAATCATTAGATGAAGGTCGGCCGAACAACCCGAGACAGAAGCCAATAGGCAGTTTGTCAGATAATGGAAGCTTTTAAAAGTGGTGCTACAGAAGAATGCTGAGTATTAAATGGTTAGATCGGGTAACTGATTAAGGGGTACAGAACTGTATTGATGTAAAAGGAATTTTGGATTGTTAGATCGAGTAACTAAATAGAAGGTACTGAATTGTACAGACATTAAAAGAATTTATGGTACAATTCGATTAAACGAAGGGATTAGTTTGTGACATTATGAGAAGCCAACTCGTGGAACGAGAGGCAGTGATGAGTGGCTTTAACTGCTCATAGCGGTCAGCTGACAGTACGAAAAATGCAAGTAGGGTGGTGTTTGGACACCGAATGTTTGGGTCATACAACTGGGGTCATCGCGCCCAAGTCAAAACCACAGAACACGAACACAGAAAGTAGTTAAACGACTATGTGTCAGTCCCAATGGACAGAATAGGAGACAGCTAAAAACAGGCACGTGGAAAAAGGGGTTAAAAAATCCATGCGGAAATAGTAGTCCAAAACTAAAAATTAAATGGCCTTCGCCATATTGCTTCGGCAGATAAAACGTAAAACGTGGTCGACAGCCCGCGCGTCATTCGCTAAAACGGCTGAAAAATCTGGCAGCAAACCCAAGCTGGAACGTAAATGGATACAAAAATGACATTCCAGCAGGAAGTGGCGGACAGTTAAAATTTGTACGCAATGTGGACAGAATGGTGGGGCAGCGGCACTGAGCAAATTACGATGGCTTAAAAGGCAGTGCCCAATACGTAGCCGAGTTAAAACAATCTCCTCCCGGGGGGAGGGCCGAGAGGAGGTCATCCAAGACGCTGGGAGAGGCTTAATGAGCAGAAGCTTATTCCCGCGAAGGGAAGACCATTGGCGATGCCAAAGGGACACCACCTCCTGACAGGCGGCAACGCAGAGATCATCGGAGGGAAAGTAGGTACTCGCAGGCTGAGGCAGGAGGACTGCAGCCTTGGCAGCTGCGTAAGCAGCCTCGTTTCCTGGCAGACCGACATGACCAGGCACCCAGAGAAACATGACACGGGCTCCACGAAATGTGAGCAAGTGACAGTTTCCCTGGACCCACTGCACTAAGGGATGAGCAGTGTACATCGCACATAGACTGTGGAGGGCACTGAGTCAGTCTGAGCAGAGGACACAATTGGAAAGGCTGTGTCGCCAGATGTACTCCGTGGCCTGATACAAGGTGAAGAGCTCGGCTGTAAATACTGAGGAGTGTGCCGGAAGTCGATATCGAAAGACAGGGGTGCCAATGACGAAGGCACACCATGGTAAGTCCGAGAGCCATAGGTGTAGACAAAGGTACTATCGCGAAGTTCCATGTGAAGGTCGTGAAACTGGAAGCGATAGACCGAGGCTGGAGTAGTGTCCTTAGGAAGCGAATGAAGGCCAAGGTTAAAATGGGCCGCTTCACGAAGCCAAGGTGGTAAAGGGTTCACACCCACCGGGTAAGTTGCAGGTAGTGTGAAGTTGAGCCGCCGTAGCAAATGGCGAAAGCGGACTCCAGGAGGTAACAGAGAAGAGGGACGAGTCCTATCTGACGATCAAAGGAACCATCAAAGAAGGAGGCATAGGAGGGGTGGCCACGCATGTCAGACAGACAGGATGCATACCTGCTGAGGAGAAAGTCACGGCGGTAGGACAGTGGGAGTTCAGCAGCTGCAGCATACAGACTCTCAATGGGGCTGGTGTAAAAGGCACCCGTGGCCGAACGGATGCCATGATGGTGGATAGTGTTGAGACGACGTAAGAGGGATGGACGTGCAGACGCATAAACAATGCACCAATAGTCGAGTTTCGAACGGGGTCATTTTCTCTAGGTCCAAGCGTGCACACTTGGCTGAAGTGCGAAGACGACTCTTTGGCCGCTCTACTGGTCGAAATGAAAGAGGAATGTTGTATGTACAATCTGTCCTCCACAGACTTGCATGTAGTATGAAGACGTTATGAGAGTCACAGATCCTTACCCAAGCTTGTTAACTGATGGATAGCCACAATTTACTATTTGATATGCCTTAATTAATTAGTTATGTAAATGGCCGATAAGAAAATTGTGGAAAGTTGCCACGGGGAGATGAATTATAATGAATAAAGTAAGTAAATAAAAAAAACCTTCCAACTGAAGAGCAGAAAGACAACGGATCTTCAAGCTGGCCATTTGTACTTGTAATTTTACATATTATCTAGTGACGCTGTAAAACCAGATGCAGGTGAGATTTGTGAATTTAGTTGACAATTTGTTTCATATTGTGTCATTTTCAGGGAAAGGTCACAAAATGATTGACATAATTTTAAGAGTACTCTAATATCTTTGATGCATATGCAGTTACTTTTGGTTATGAATAGTGGTACATTTACATATCTAACGTGAACTAAGAGACGTGTGATGTCACAGAAAGTGTTTAAGGGCGAGCTGTAGGACACAAGTGGTCTTTTGCTGGTTGGTGGTCAACGCACTTAGGTTGGTCGTTGTTGGTGACTCCGTCAAGAGGGCTATGTGGACGAGTAGCTGCAGGAGTTACGAACTTTAAGTTTTCTTTGGACTTGCAGTACTTGACTATGTTTTAGATGACTGATTTTGCTAAATTTCACGAATTTTAACTTTTTTATGGACTTGGTTCATGTTTTTGCAGTGGTTGTTAAAGCTAATGCACGTTAGTTCATGCCGCTTTTGATTATTGGAAACTGTACTTTTGAACTTTATGTGTTTGCTTTTGTTTTTTGTCAATTAATGTGCGGCAAAGTGAGCTTTCTTTGGAGGTGTTTCTGTATTTGATGCTGTCCTCGCACTACGTGCACTAATTATTACTTAATTGTTTTTCTTGCGACTTTGCAGTTAATCTGAGGCCACCATTCATACATGTGTGGATATTATTCAGTAAACATTTATTTCGTTCAACATCAGCATCAATATTATAAATCTAACGTGATTTATCCAGTCAGTCCGCTTTTTTCAAAAGGGGCGAGAATCAATTCTGTAATAAATACATGGGCTTCAGAGCGTTGCTGCATAACCTACATCTACGATGTCATAACGAGTCATGGCAGCAAATTAGGTTATCCACTGCCCAGAATGATAGTGACCAACAAAACCGACGGTGCCATTGCTGATTGGACGCACATTGAGGCATGAAAGGCTCGTCAATTTGGTGTGGGAGGTCAAAACTATAGAGGTAGACATAGGCATGACAACAAATGGTTCAAATGGCTCTGAGCACTATGGAACTTAACATCCAAGGTCATCAGTCACCTAGAATTTAGAACTACTTAAACCTAACTAACCCAAGGACATCACACACATCCATGCCCGAGGCAGGATTCGAACCTGCGATCGTAGCGGTCGCGCGGTTCCAGACTGAAGCGCCTAGAACCGCTCGGCCACACCGCATGACTACAGTAAACGGATTCGAATGGATGTAGTTTGCAGTAAATATTCAGAGGTGAAAAGGCTTGCAAGGGATAGAGTAGAGTGCAAAACTGCATCATACTAGTCTTGTGGCTGAAGATCACAACAATAACAACCTTCAGAATTTATTCCATCAACACTGTCAAACGTTTTGTTTGATTTAGTATCAACGTCAACATCATTAATCATATGTATATTATCAAGTCATTTCGCTTATTTGTTCATTGTTTGTTAACTTACGTTCTGACTTACAAGAGTTAAAGATCAATTTTATAACAAATGTATGAGCTTTAGAGCGTTGGTGTAGAGGCGACATTTGACGAGTCATGCCAACAACTTCGGTTATGTACTGCCCACACCGATATATCGGTGGGGATGATGTGACGGATGATATGGCATTATTGTCAGAGAGAGAGAAATAACTATGATTCTAATACACTGAAGCGCCAAAGAAACTGGTATAGGCATGCATATCCAAATACAGAGAGTTGTACACAGGTAGAATACGGCGCTGCGGTCGGCAACACCTATGTAAGTCAACAAGTGTCTGGCGCATTGTTGGATCGGTTATTGCTGCTACAATGGTTGGCTATCAAGATTTAAGTGAGTTTAAAGGTGGTGTTATTGCTGGCGAACGAGCGATGGGTCGTAGCACCTCCGAGGTAGCGATGAAGTGGGCATTTTACCGTACGATCATTTCACGTGTGTACCGTGAATATCAGGGATCCGGTAAAATATCAAATCGCCGACATTGCCACGGCCAGAAAAAGATCCTGCAAGAACGGGACCAATGACGACTGAAGAAATCGTTCAACGTGACAGAAGTGCAGCCCTTGCGCAAATTACTGCAGATTTCAGTGCTGGGCCATCAACAAGTGTCAGCTTGCGAACCATTCAACCGAACATCATTGGTAGGAGCGCTCGTGTACCCTTGATGACTGCACGATACAAAGCTTTACCCCTCGTCTGGGCCCATCAACAATGATATTGGGCTGTTGATGACTGGAAACGTGTTGCCTGGTCGGACGAGTCTCGTTTAAAATTGTACCGAGGGGACGGGCATGTACTGGTATGGAGACAGCCTCATGAGTCCATGGATCCCATAAGTCAGGAGGGGACTGTTCAAGCTGGTGGATGCTCTATATTGGTATGCGGCGTGCGCACTTGGAGTGATACGTCTAGATACGACTCTGACAGGTGACACGTACGTAAGCATTTTGTCTGACCACCTGCACCCATTCACGTTCATTGTGTATTCCAACGGACTTGGGCAATTCCAGCAGGACAATGCGACACCCCAGACGTCTAGAATTGCTACAGAGTGGCTCCAGGACCACTGTTATGAGTTTAAACACTTCCGCTGGCCATCATGTTGAGCATATCTGTGATGCCTTGGAACGTGCTGTTTTTTTTTTTTTTTTGGCTTTTCAGTATATTAAAAGAATTAAATAAGACCTGTGAGAATTTTGGAATGAGCATGAATAATAAGAATCCAAACGTATGAGGATAAGTGCAAGAAAACTAAGACAGGAAGATACAGAATAAGTTAGTGGTTTCAGATACTTGGGAAGAATAATATGGACGATATGAGATGTAATAATGAGGTGAAGACGCGTGTAGCAATTGCTAAGGAGGCATTTAAAACAAAGAAGAGACTTCTACACTGATGCATAGACAGGGACCTGAAAAAGAGACCAGCGAAATGCTTCATATGGAGTGTTGCATTATACGGAGCCGAAACATGCACGCTGAGGAATGGGAACGAAAAAGAATAGAAGCGTTTGAGATGTGGATTTGGAGGAGGGTGGAAGCGATAAAATGGATAGAGAAAGTGAGAAATGAGGAGATGTTGTGAAGAGGGGTGGTGCGGGGGGGTAGAGAGAGAAACTTTACACGTAAACAGAAAGAGGAAACACAGCTTTCTTGGACATTGGATGAGAAGAGATTGTTTACTGATGGATGCTATGGAAGGAACGGTGAATCGAAGAAGAAGAAGGGGACGCAGAATATACCACATGGCGCTATTATACGGATGGATAACAATTATGAGAAAACGAAGAGGGTAGCAAAAGACACGACGGCATGGAGAGGTACATGCGAAAACCTGCCCCAGGCCTGAACCCTGATGATGATGTTGATATATAAAGGAAGAGAGAGGACATCGCCGAAATTAACGTTCCCGTCCGACGGACAGTTCACCACCTCTCCTCCTCTTGCCAGAAAAGAATAAACGATGAAAATTTTCTTCACTACCCGGAATCGATCCCGCTAAGTCTGAGACGAGCGTCATTTTACATAGATAGTTCCTCGGTGAATGAAATATTTACAAATAGCAGCAATACAACAAAGCAGTATCCGGTTTGCCTGCCAGTAATCGTATGTCGGTGTTTTGAACCGTTTATGTAATACAAGGGGAGAAATATGGCGTTCCCCAAGTATTTATTTATAGCTGTGCGTCACGTACCACGCAGCCTCTGCCTTATGCTTCATGTATATGACGTCATATATGTCCTGAACTATTAGTCCTACAATGATGTAATTTTGTAGGTACATTCAGCGGCATCTGTGGATATTGTCTGCAAAATGTGTTGAGAATGGATTGAGCAGCAACAAAGTAACAAATTTAAACGTTATGCACGACGCGGGAGTTACTCAATGCAGGCAAGCGCTATCAGTTTGGATATTTAACTTCTACTTTTAAATTTTTTTATATCCTTTAAGTTTTTACTTTTTTCTGTAATTTTCATGAAGTTCTGAGTTCCATTAAAAGTGGTGTGAGTGTAGAAGTACAGCATATGTGAAGGCGACGAAACAATTTCTAGGCGTATTGAGGGTTAATCACAATAACATGAAGCGCGAAGGCCATGGAGTCGTGGAATAAACAGAAGGCAGTGCGGTTCAGTCGAATGGTGGTCCCGTATCACAGCATTGCGAACGAACAAGCAACCTTTTACGCCATTCATTTCCATAGGACCGGCCAATCACACATCGGCAGCGTCGCGATACTCGATAGTTAAATCAAATCTTTTCATCCGGAAATTACGGCGGCGGCCGGGGTAAAAAATGTTTGGCGGCTTTGATTCGCTGCTGTGTGCGGTGTTGACGTCAAAAAGCGCCGCACTGCGTCGCGGCCGGCGCCATATTTTTTTTTTCCGCCGCAGTGTGGCTTTCGGCCGCGGCTACCATAAATAACTCCATGAGCACAGCTCTTTTTTCCCCCTTTTTTAGGAGACCGTCCGACCGTGCGTTGAAATTAACGCCATCAACTATGTAGACCCAACAGTGGTCCGGATTTAAGTTTAATAAGGTGTCAACCGAAACCAGAAAAACATTACACTGGAGCGTCCATTAGAAGTGGGCGCAATAAAAATGCCATTTATCATTAACACCCGAACCAAAAATTAGCTCCTACATTCTTTATTGCCGGCCGGCTCAAATATTGATGAATGTTTGTCTCATTTGAGCGTTTTAACCGCCGCACCTGCCGCAGACCTCTGGCGACGCTTCGCACTTCCGCTTTTATTTATAAAATTTATAAATAAAATATCACTTTTTAATTACGATTTCGCATACTGTTCAGGCTATCCGGGAAGAGCAAGTGCAACGTTAGCACCGCTGGGTTCCAACAGTATTCCTGACAGAAAATTCAACCGCTAAGACTGCTAAGACTCACACTACTGATGTCTCCTTCTCCTAAGCACGGGATACTATGCCTTTCTGAAGCATTCACTGAAACTTCGTCGGGATGAAAGACAAAACACTGCCCCAGTTTCGCAATAAACTGCAGCTCTCTGATATGAGGCACACTGCCACGTAGTGTCTTCCATCAAAGTCACAGGTGTAGCGATAGGGAGCGCTTCCCCCTCTTGAAGTCTGGGTCAACTAAATAGTGGAATGTCATTTCCGACGATACTAGCGCAAGGACAACAAAAACTCAGTCCTTGAACGGGGGGGGGGGGGGGGGGGGGGGCGGGAAATCGAACACGGGACCCTTCAGCTAGCAGTCCGCCGCGCTGTCCCAGTGGGTACCGAGGCTTACTATGTTTTGTTTGGTTTTCAGGATTTTCACGGTAAATTATTCCCAGGTTGTTAAGAGTCTGTACTGTCGGTCAATTTGATGGTTGTTTTGGTAAGTTTCTGACATTCATTTGCCAAAAAAATCTAGCTTTCAAACCACAATTTGTTGATCTTCTTAATGACAGTCAACGTTAAAAAATAGGTCATGAAGAAAACGAAATAAATCCATTAACCTTATTGTGAAGAATTTTTAAGCAAAAGGCGATGGTAACAAAACTGAGTGAACTTTTTTAGTAAGTTTATTTACTGTTTCTCCAGATAGAAGGAGGAGAATTTATGTTATTCATTTTTGCTGATATTCAATATGATTTCTTCAGTGGGTATGATTTTTTCCATTTAAGTTTTGTTAATTCTCAGTTTGAAAATAACATTATTGACACACGAATAAAAACATATTTTGCAAATAGTTTCGAGGTTTATTTCGTAACTAGTAAGATTTAATAACATTTCAAATAGCGTTTTGCAGATACTAATAAAACATGTGTACCTTTTAGATATGAAGGTAATCTTATCTTCTGAAATATATTGGGTGAATGATGCTAAAACGTATGACAAACAATTGGTTTTGTGTACTTCCTTTCAAATTAAATTATTTCAAACTCATCGAATCAGTTATAGTAAAAATTTCTGTTTTAGAATTTTGGTCTCTCTTGGATAAATTTATGCAGATGCCGATGATCAAAGTAGTGATGTAACTAAGACTATAATATGAAACTAAGCCGTGATGCTGTGCTGCAATTTTACTTTCTCTTCCATTAAATCCATGGCATGGAAGATTTAATTCAACTACAAATTTTTTGGATATTGTGGAACGATGAGCGATTTCTATAGGTTTCTTGTCCAGCATTCGGAGCATGCTATGAAGGCCCCACAACTGTAGTACATATTTTGAATAAAATACCAGTACTAACTGAAGTTTTCTTTTTATTTTAAAAGCCACGACCAGTTATCTGCCCCAGTGCCGTAATGAGGTAGGTATATGTTAGGCGTCATGAGAGATCACAGAATGACTGTTTTCTTAGAATTCTCACAATACACCCACTGAATAATGGCGTTGGGGCACAAAAATGGCCGTGATCTTTGGCATAAAAAGAAAAATGCAACTAGTACTGGTATTTTATTCAAGACTTCTACGGAATCTATGTGCCTCCCACACACAGTTTCCTACCCTCCAGCTCACTGCACATTTTCGCATTTCTGGCTCTTACTTTATACCTGCAAAGTACATCCGAGTTGAGCGATTATCTAATAGTAGGTATATGACGTCACAAGGTGAGATGAGGTAGGTAGGATATATGCTGCTATTTTGACACATAACTCGTGGAGAACTGCACCAGCAGAAACTGTATGCATTTATTTGGCTGCTGTAATGAAAGCTACCATTCTGTCTGTGTACAAATAGCTGATTTTTAAAATTTTAAAATAAAAAGTACAACTGGTGTTTAACATTTTATTCAAAATTTCTATGGGATCTATGTACACCCCACACCCCTTTCCCTACCCTCTAATTCACTCTGTAAGTTTTAGTATTTCTGGCTCATAAATGGCTCTGAGCACTATGGGTTTCTGGCTCTTACTTTACACCTACAGATTACATATATGTTGAGAGAAGCTCTAATAATATGCATATGACGTCTCCGGCTGAAATGGGGCAACCATGACATACGCTGCTAAAAGATGCAGCGCTCGTCGTGGGAAATTACAGCAGCTGTAACTACTTCTGTTTATTTGACTGTTATACTACAAGATTATCATCTTGTCTGTGTGCATACTGCTAATTTTTATTTACTGATAATAAGAAAATTGATCTTCAGATACAGTCCAAAATGGCATCGGAGACCCTCTCAGTACTGTACAGATATGTCTTAATTACAACATAATTTTGTAATTAATATCAAATAATCAATTGACGTACTAAGAAGACATGAGCCACTTTGTGAGTCGGCAGCAATGTAACAAATGACCGCCTAGAGAAGTAATTAGCGCCAAACTAGCCAGTGTAAAGTCTGATGGTATGGAGTTAGGAATTGTGCTGTTAATCTCAGTTATCGGTGAGCAAAGAAGATAATATTATGTGATCAAGAACGTGTAATTTATCTTCTGTTACGTTAATGATGTGCATTTTTAAGTTACAAAGTTATAAAGTACTGAATTATGACTAAATTACGGGTGTGTTATCGTGTGATTACGGAACATTATAAAAAACTCAATTTTCCATTTTGTCCTTATAAACCACCGATCTCATTACTCATATGAGGAAAAGCCTTAGCCTGCTTCACTGTGATTTCATACAGTTTCTGATCAAAATTCACGGACTCAAGACACACGTTCTACATCCGCTCTGGGATAATGGCATCGCATGAATACGTCACGTTGGTGACCTGTTAGAACTTCAGTGTCTTGTTCTGATGTGGCAAGATTCAACTAGGTCTCTTACAATACAGTACAAATGGAGGCAGTCACGTGCTGTCTGCAATAACGCGGGAAAGGGAGTAGCGCAGCGATTGTTTAACCACTTGTCATTTACTGTACGTATACTTAATTCCCTTGGCGGGAAAATCTTGTGCTGCTTGATCTAGCCACTCAGATATGTACTGTTATGATTACATCATATGTGGCATCCCATCAGGGCATGAGGTGTGATGTTCGATTTCGCCGTAAGGTGTGTATGGGCTGTAGAAAAAATCGTTAAAGAACTATCTCTGGGTCTGCATGAAGGTATCAAGAAGAAACGTGGTTACTATGAGAAATAATGGGAGGAATCTTAAGCGTTAACGTCCAGTCGATGATAAGGATATTAGAGAAGGTGCAGAAGATCGAGAAGAACAAAGGACCCTTTGCAGCATTCCCCTATTTGATTTAATGAAACAACGGGAAACCTAAATCTGGATGGCCACATGTGGATCTTTACACCAGAGCTTTCGAATGTGACTCCACTGTACAACTTATTTTAATTGCAATCACTAAAGTGGATGAACACAGTCGACGTTATTTGACACATAGACGGCACAGTTATTCGCGACAAATGGCGATTCTGTACATACAGATTCGTATTTATTCTCAATAGTTGGGAAAACTGTAACGTACGTTATGTTACTGTGATCTCTTTACATCTACGTTACTGACTTGGATTTCACTTTTAGTTCAGCAGGGTGTTCATAGAATCACTTACAGACGTTTTTTTCGACGCTTCACTGTCGAGTAGATCGAAGGAAAAACGAACGTCGGCCGCTGTGGCCGAGCGGTTCTTGGTGCTTCAGTCCGGAACCGCGCTGCTGGTACGGTCGCAGGTTCGAATCCTGCCTCGGGCATGGATGTGTGTGATGTCCTTAGATTAGTTAGGTTTAAGTAGTTCTAAGTCCAGGGGACTGCTGATCTCAGATGTTAAGTCCCATAGTGTTTAGAGCCATTTGAACCATATTTTGAAAAACGAACATTTAAATTTTTCCGTGTGAGATCTGATTTCTCTTGTTTGATAACTACTGTCACTTCTCCATACGTTGGTGAGGACCACAAAAATATTTTGATCTTCGGAGGAGAATTCCTTGATAAGATCCTGCTGGAACGAAAAACGCCCATTGTTTAATTACTGCCATCCCAAACGCTTATCATATCCCTGACACTGTCTCCCCTATTATGCGATAACACAAAACCAGCTACTCTTCTTTGAACTTTTTCTATGTCCTCCGTAAATCTTATCTGGTAAGGATCGCTATACTGCACAGTAATGCTACAGAAGAGGGAGGACATGTGCAGTTTAGGTAGCCTCTTTAGCAGATATGTTGAATTTGCCTAGTGTTCTGCTAACAAAATGTAGTATTTGGTTCGCTTTCTCCACAACATTTTCTGTGTGAAGGTTTCAACTAAAGCCGCGCGGGGTAGCGGCGCGGGGTAGCCGCGCGGTCTTGGGCGCCTTGTCAAGGTCCGTGCGGCTCCCCGTGCCGGAGGTTAGAGTCCTCCCTGGGGCATGGGTGTGTGTGTTGTGCATATCGTAAGTTAGTTTAAGTTAGATTAAGAACTGTGTAGGCTTAGGGACCGATGCCCTCAGCAGTTTGGCCCCATAAGTCCTTACCACAAATTTCCAAATTTCAACAAAATTGTTCACAACTGTAATCCGAACGAATTTAGCAGAACTGATAATCTTTAAATTAATGTAGTTTATCCTGTAACTGAAATTTAACAGATTTTTTCAGTATTCATGTGGAGAACATCACCCTTTATATTGTTTAGGATGAGGTGCAATTTTTCGCAACACGCTGATATCCTGTCGCAGTCATTGGCAAGTTATTTTGATATTTTGATCTCTTTATTAGAAAGTAAACCACAGCATTCTCTACAAACAATCTATGACGGATGTGTTTATGTGTATTAAACCGGGGACCTAGAAACGACGGAGAGGTTTCGTCACGTCGTAGCCCTCAGTGGTTCACAACCCCACAACAGGCCACAGCAGTCCACCCATCCCAGGCCGCCCCACACCGAACCCAGGGTTATTGTGCGTTGCGGTTCGGCCCCTCGTGGATCGTGGATCCCCCGCCCCCCCCCCCCCCCTTTCCAGCGAACGTCTCATACCAGACGAGTGTAACCCCAAATGGTAGCGTGGTAGAGTAATTACGGTGTACGCGTACATGGAGACAGTGTTTGCGAAGCAATAGCCGACACAGTGTAACAGAGGCGGCAAAAGGGGAACCAGCCCGCATACGCCGAGGCAGATGGAAAACCACCTTATAAACCATCCACAGGCTGGCCGGCACACCGGACCTCGACACTAATCCGCCGGGCGCGTTAGACCTGGCGACTAACCAGGCGGCCATCTATGACAGGCATCTATGACAGGTGAATCGTTTATATGAATCGCTTTCATAAAAGATTGTTAATTGTGTCGTTTTGCTCTTTTATGCATCATGCAGCTAACAGCCCAGAACTGTGTTCTGTGTTCTTTTGTGATCTTCAGTCCAAAGAATGGTTTGATGTAGCTCTCTATGCTACTCCATACTCTGTAAGCGTCTTCACTTTCGAATAAATGCTACAACCTACATCGTTCTGAATCTGCTTAATCTATTCATCTCTTGATCTCCCTCTACAATTTTTACCCCCCCCCCAACCCCCCACTTCCCTCCAATAATGAACTGGTGATACCTTGATGTCTCAGAATGTGAACTAACACCTGAACCCTCCTTTTAGTCAAGTTGTGCCACAAATTTTTGTCATCTCCCCCCCCCCCCCAAATTCTATTCTGTATCTCCACAGTAGTTGCGTGATCTAACCATCTAATCCTCAGCATTCTTCTGTAGCACCACACTTCAAAAACTTCTACTCTTCTATCTTATCTGTTTGTCGTCCTTGTTTCACTTCGTAGACGGCTACATTCCAGACAAAAATCTTCAGTAAAGACTTCCTAAAACCTAAGTATGTATTTGATGTTAACAAATATCACTTCTTCAGGAATGCATTTCATGAACTTGTCAGTCTTCATTTTATGTCCTCTCCACTTCGGTCATCTTGAGTTATTTTGCTGCCCAAATAAAACTCATCTACTATTTTATGTTGCGTCCTAATTCAATCAGCATCACCTGATTTCTTTCCACTACGTTCCATTATCCTTATTTTCCTTTTGTTAATCTTATATCCTCCTTTCAAGACACGTCCATTTCGTTCAGCTGCTCTTCCAAGCCTTTTGCTCTCTCTGACAGAATGGCAATGTCATCGGCAAACCTTAAGTTTTTATTTCTTCTCCCTGGATTTTAATTCCCACTCCAAATTTTTCTTTGGTTTCCTTTACTACTTGTTCAGTGTACAGATTGAATAGCATTGGGGATAGGCTACAATCCTTTCTCACTCCCTTCTCAACCACTGCTTTCCTTTCCTGCCCATCGACTCTTATAACCGCTTTCTGGTTTCTGTAGAAATTGTAAATAGCCTTTCGCTCCCTGTGTTTTATCCCTGTCACCTTCAGAATTTGAAAAAGAGTATTCCATTCAATATTGCTAAAATGTTTCTCCAAACTTACAAATGCTATAAGCATAGGTTTGTCTTTTCTTAGCCTATCTTTTAAGATAATTCGAAGGGCCAGTACTGCCTCGAGTGTTCCTGCATGTCTCCGAAATCCAAACTGATTTTCACAGAGGTCGGCTTCTACCAGTTTTTCCATTCTTCTGTGAAGAATTCTTGTTAGTATTTTGCTTCCATGATTTATTAAACCGACAGTTGTATGATTTTCACACCTCCTAGCAGTTGCTTTCTTTGGAATTGGAATTAGTAAATTCTTCTTGAAGTCTGAGGGTTTTGCCTCTCTCACACAACTTGCACTCCAGACAGAAGAGTTCTGTCACGGCTGGCTCTTCCAATGCTATCAGTAGTTCTGACGTATTGTCGTCTAGTCCAGGGGCCTTGTTTCGACTTAGATCTTTCAGCGCTCTGTCACATTCTTCACGGTGTATCATATCTCCCACCTCATGTTCTTCTACGTCCACTTCCCTTTCTATAACATAGCTTTCATGTACGTTTATAGACGCTCTATATACTCCTTTCGCCTTTCAGCTTTCCCTTCTTTGCTTAGGACTGATTTCCCGTCTGATAGCCATAGAGCTGCTTCTCTTTCCGTCAAAGGTCTCATTTAATTTTACTGTAGGCGGTATCTATCTTTGCTCTAACGAAGTAAGATTCTAAATCCTCACATTTGTTCTCTAGCCATTCCTGCTTAGCCATTTTGTACTTTCTTTGGTTCTTTCAAATTATCCAGGTCCCATCTCCTTAATGTCCCACCTTTAGCAGTTTCTTTAATTTTAATCTAGATTTTACAATCAATTCTTTGTGGTCAGAGTCAACATCTGCCCAAGGGAATGTTTTACAATTTAAAATCTGTCTTACAATTATATAATTAAATTGAAACCTTCCGGTATCCACACTCTGTAGGTCTCTTAAATACATATGTATGTACTCAGAATGAATATTTCACTCTACGGAGGAGTGCTTTCTGTTTTGGAGCTTCCTCTCAGATTCTTACATTTCGGGCACAATGATATTTTAGATTGAAAATTGGAGGAACGACCCAAGACTTACTTTCACAGCTTCAGTACTGCAAGTGTCTAGCTCCTACTTTCGAAACTGCGCTGAACGTCTTGCACATAGCTCATAGGTCTAGTACTCCTGGAAGAAACGACTAAGCGGACGAATGTGTAGGCACTGACTGTGGCCGAAAGTTTGTGCAACAACGTGACGCCCTTTTTTTGAAGGTGCCAGCGACCGTGGAAACCTAGGCTCTCTTAAGGACAACACGCTCCTAAACATCTGTATAGTACGCGGTGTTTCACGGGCTAGGAAAGCACTGTCTCCAAGCTTTACAGAGGTTCTCCTGCATACCTTTTGGGACTAGCACTATTGGCAAAAAAGGCTTGAGTCGTGCTTAGATAGCTAAGTCCCACATAGCGCTTGCTCACGAAAGGCAACAGTCTGACTTTCGATTTCCGATCTGGCACACAGTTTCACTGTGCCACGACGATTGAAGTCAGATCACAGTTCGTCGCAGAGCGAAAATTCATTCTGGAGAAAGATAAAATTTTGTAGCGTCGCCCCTTCGCTCTCTGCCCCTGTGCGATGCCATATCTTGCATCTGATCCTTTTCCACGTCGACACTGTTTTCCCTCTTACATTCTCTTGACAAATCGACTTAGAAGTGAAGCTAAGACCTGATTATTCGGGTTATATTTTTATGTTTCTTGTATTGAGTAGTCGTTCCTGTATATGACAATGAGACGTGGATTTCACTGTGGAAATCTGAGAGTTTCTCAGCAAGCAGTCGGGAGGTCCACGTCTGTAAAGAAAATAAGGTGGAGGTGGGCAGGCCACGTAATCATTTGAACGGATGCTAAAGAGACGAAGGACGCCCTTTGATGAATTTTGAGAGATAATAAAACATAAAGGCGTCGGCCTAATGGAAGTTGGTTGTATGACGTCAGAAAATATGAAGGAGAAAGATGGGTATCGTAGTTGAAGACCATATTACACGGAAAAGTATATAGGTGGTCTTTAAATAGCAATGGATGTAAACTGACTCTTGGTGATGAATCACTCACTACAGACAGATATAACAGAACGACGCAACCTATGGGTGCGTTATATGATGCATTCCATCGTGCAACACCAATTTCGTCAGCTCCCATCACCTTAGCTAAGCATCATTCTAGTAACTGAAAAATATTTCATACAAACTTTTTGCCCTTGCGGTTTTCAGTTCGAAGACTGGTTTGATGACATGATTCAGTTCGACTACATTCTCTCCGCCTTGTTTTACTTTTGCTGATGTTTTCCTTGTAACCCCTGTTCAAGACGCTAGCCATTCAGTTCAGCTCGTCTCCAAGGCCTTTGTCGCCTCTGACAAATTACCACGTCATTTGCAATCTCAGGAATTTTATTTCTTCTCCCTGAACTTTAATTCCAGTTCCCGATTTCTCCTTTCCCTTTAACGCTTACTCAGTATAAAGGTAAGGTTGTCATCAACCCGAAAATGGGCTTGAATACCAAAAAATTCCACAAGGCATGGTCGCATTAGAAGAGGTATGCTGTTGCCTTTCTCTAATCTTTGAAATGACCTAGTCAGCCAGTTGTAGAGGGACCTACAGTTTAATGTCGAATGCAAACCACGGTGCAGTTCTGCATGTTTCAAATTCATAAACAGTGACGAACGTGAAACGTAGTGACAAGTGATAGATACAAATCTTAGGACTGACCTGGGTAGAACCTCTAATCATGGCATGCAATTCTTCACTGAGCCACCAAGCTAGTCCACAGACTGAATAACATGTAGCCTATAACCTGTCTCACTGCATACTCCACTACTGCCCCCATTTCATGTCCTTTTTATAACTGCTGTTTGGATTGTGTACCTTTTAGCCCCTGTATTTCATCCTTCCTAACATCAAAATTTCAAAGAACGTATTACAGCCAACATTGGTCAAACGTCATTATTGCACTGCGTGTTTCTACATTTGTCGGCGGTTCTAGGCGCCACAGTCTGGAACCGCGCGATCGCTACGGTCGCAGGTTCGAATCCTGCCTCGGGCATGGATGTGTGTGATGTCCTTAGGTTAGTTAGGTTTAAGTAGTTCTAAGTTCTTGGGACTGATGACCTTAGAAGTTAAGTCCCATAGTGCTCAGAGCCATTTGTTTCTACATTTCACCACAACCGAAACTGACATTTCTCGGGGTCGCCTTCTGGCAGTCCATCTGTTCTTCTGGAAATAATTCATGTAGTATTTTGTGAGGTAAGATAATGTTCCGCGTCCTGGCCAGTCGGACCCGACCGCCCACCGTGTCATCCTCCGCCAATGGAGGCGCGTGCAGTATGGGGAGGCGCATGTGGTCAGCACACCGCTCTCCTGGTCGTTGTCGGCTTCCTCTTCACTTTTCGTAATATTGTCTTCAAGTTCAATTTCTGTGCGATGCTGTTCTGTATATTCAACAAACCTTCCAGCCTCTTTTTTCTCAATTTTTTTTTATAGACCGGTTAGTCTATATCTTTGGCATGTACATGCGTGCTTCTATAGCTGTGTTTTCTCCAATACCCCCTCCCTCTCTGATGTTTTATAAGTTCTTAGCGTTTTTCCAGAAGTTTAGTAAATACAACAGACACGCATAACAGAGTTTTTAGTCATCAGTAATATATTCTCCTTGACTATTTACAACAGTCTCCTAATGCTGAGGTAACTTTTCCATTACGCGACTGTAGAAATCACGTGATTTTGAGGGGGAGAACTCACCGAACCATGTTCGGAGCGCATTTTCATCTGAAAAGGAAGTTCCTTAAAGGGTATTCGGCAGAGAGCTGCAAAGGCAAAAATTTGAGGGCGCGAGGTCAGATGAATATCGTAGGTGCGGAATAAATTCCCAATCCAACTCCTCTACAATGATTTTTGTCAGTCTAGCAGAATGTGGGCGGACGTTATCGTGGAGTAGCACACTTTACGCAGCCTTTCTGATTATTGTTCTCGGATTGTGTCTAAAAGACGTCTCAGTTGTTGACACTAAATGTCAGCTTTCTTCATACATCCATAGTTGAAATGGAGGACTGTTGCACGTCAGCTGGTATAAATTTGTATTAAAAATGAAGAAATTCCGCCAGCTGTATTTAAGGTGTCGATTTTATTTTGGCAACTAGTTTCAACGTGGTAACTACGTCATCTTCAGGCCCATACACTTGTTGACGTCAACTGTGTGCGGCTGATACTAGAAGTCAGTGGTGAGATATGGACGTACTCCGTGACATATCTGACAGATCATCATATATATAGGGTGTTACAAAAAGGTACGGCCCAGGCAACATTCCTCACACACAAAGAAAGAAAATATGTTATGTGGACATGTGTCCGGAAACGCTTGCTTACTTTCCATGTTAGAGCTCATTTTATTACTTCTCTTCAAATCACATTAATCATGGAATGGAAGCACACAGCAACAGAACATTCCAGCGTGACTTCAAACTCTTTGTTACAGGAAATGTTCAAAATGTCCTCCGTTAGCAAGGATACATGCATCCACCCTCCGTTGCATGGAATCCCTGATGCGCTGATGCAGCCCTGGAGAATGGAGTATTGTATCACAGCCGTGCACAATACGAGCACGAAGAGTCTCTACTTTTTGTACCGGGGTTGCGTAGACAAGAGCTTTCAAATGCCCCCATAAATGGAAGTCAAGAGGGTTGAGGTCAGGAGAGCGTGGAGGCCATGGAATTGGTCCGCCTCTACCAATCAATCGGTCACCGAATCTGTTGTTGAGAAGCGTACGAACACTTCGACTGAAATGTGCAGGAGCTCCATCGTGCATGAACCACATGTTGTGTCGTACTTGTAAAGGCACATGTTCTAGCTGCACAGGTAGAGTATCCCGTATGAAATCATGATAACGTGCTCCATTGAGCTTAGGTGGAAGAACATTGAAAGGTGGCTACACTGTGCCACTGCGCCAGAGATTGCGCCAAAGTGTACTATTAAGCCGCCTCCACAGTGCTTGTTGAGAGTTCGTAGCAGTCAGTGGTTGTCGAGAGTTCATGGCAGTCAGTGCTTGTTATGAGATCGTAGAGGACAGTGCGTGTTAAGAGTTGGTGGCAGTCAGTGCTTGTCGTGTCGTGAAGTCGGAGTAAGATGTTGTAGTAAAGAGTATTGTTCCATGTTTTATGCAGTTATTTGATGGGAGAGATAGCAGATGTTATTGTGTGCATTTCGTCAATATATATGAAGGTAAAAACCACAATGTTCCTTTATTATTTGTGTATCTGAAATAATGCGTCATTACAGGTTCAGTCAACAAAGCATCTGGCTTGTGTTCTTGGATTAGAGTGTAATTGTGATTCTCTTGAGTAATTATGGTATTTTTACTTTCTTTAATTAATTCAGTATAAATGTTAATTAAAAATTCTTGTGTTATTGAAGAAGAACCATGCCAGATGCGTACGTTGAGTCACACTCCCACATACAGAACAGTTACTTTTGTGCTTATTGGTTTCGTAGATTTTATAGTTGCTGGGGACTTAATTAATTAAGTGTTCACGAAAATTTTCGTACATTGTTTGTTGCAGTCAGATTGCGTAATAATTCTGGTCAGGGCCAACCGATTACGAGTCACTGCGTAATCGGACAGACATACAAAAACTAAAAATATTTTCAATCATACATTTAATGAAGCCCCCATGCACGTGGCGATCGCTGCTTCGGATCGTCCCTTGGAATTTTTCTGATTGTAAAAGTAGTAGACAGTAGTATTGTTGTAGTAATTTGAGTTTAGTAATTGTAGTCTATTTTGCATGTGTAGATTTGGTAATTGGCATTCTTCTAATGGTATTTTTCAAAATTTAATTTTTATTGCATTGTATACGCGTTTGACGATTTAGTGCAATTTTTTCAATTGTTCGATTAATCGTGTTTGAGGGAAACATCTCGTGTGAATAGTATTGTTGGAGATAAGGAGGCATTGTGTGTAATTTTCGAACAGTGACGAATTTTTTTTTATGTTTTGTAAATGATTACGCGGTCAATGAAACAGGCAAAAATGATGAATAGTCAGAATAACGAAATTGTTAACATGGCGAACTCGCCAACAGAGGAAAACAGTGTCATGAATAATGTAGTGGAAAACAATTTAATAAGCAAGGAAAATAGTCCGGTAACAGTTCAAAATGTTTCTCAATCGAAAAATTCACAGAATACGAGATCAACGACAGAAGAGATAGAGCAGTTGATGGGTGCAATATTAAATTTGGGATCACAATTAGGAATAATTAAAACAGGTTTAGAAAGAATTAACTCGAAGATGGAAACAATGGAAACACAGTTATGCTCACGAATAGGGACATGTTTCAAAAATACGAATGATGAATCAAAGAAAGAAATTAGAGAAGAAGTACAACCGATTTTGAATTCTCACAATAATAGTTTAATTTCATCAGAAATTAGACAAGAGGAACAGGACAGAGAACAGGAAGAAAGAGATCGCGTGATAGTACAGAAATTTTCAGAGTTAAATTTACAAAGTGCACAAGACAAGGAAGAAATAATTGAAAGAATCGAGGAATCCGTACCAAATGACAGAATAAATAATCTAACACGACAATATGAACAGTTAACTACCAAATGTGACAATACTGAAACCCGAGTCGCGACACTTACGGAAGACGTAAATAAACAGAAAGAACAATTAGGTGACTTATCGGAAAGAGTTGAGGAAATTTCAGATAAATTGACAAATCTTAGTTTACATGGGGACAGAGATTCGGATGATACAGACCCATTGCCATTTGCAGAAACCGAAGAATACCAGAACATAAATAAGCATGTTGAGAATCAGGGAAAATTTAATGAACGCGTGAAAAAGGAATTTGAGGCATTACGGAAGCAAGTCAAACAAATCGAAGGCGAAATTGTAGGAAAAGATAGCAGAAGAAATTTAGAATCACAGGTAGCAGAGGGGTATGAAGAAAATAATTTGTTTCATTTACGGGATGCAACAAGAGAGCGCCAGGCGCGCGAACTTTACAATAATCGACATTCGGACCGGGACAGACGCGGTAGGTCTTTGTCGCCACGAGGCGAAAACTTTGACTATAAACACTTTTTGACTGTTCGGAAATTTAAGATCTTCCGCAACTCTAAGAATGACATACATCCATGTGCATGGTTAGATCAATTTATGTACGCACTTCCGCCAGATTTGCCACTAAGTCACAAACTAGAAATTATGTGCAGTTATTAAAGTCCTCAGGGGATTCACTACTCTAAGTGAATATGTGCCGTAGCGAGCATAGGGCCCCGAGCTGTAGTGGTGCTATTTCTCTTTTAGTTTTCTGTACCGCTGCCTACTCTCTTACTATTCTTTGCATCTGTCAAAACAACTCTTCGACTATCAATCTATCTAGTGAGTAGATAAACAATAACCGGATTTGACTAATTTACCCAAAAGTGACTTTGGAAATTACCATGTGGAGTTACTGTACCTTCTGCAGCGTTCATTCGTAGCTTAAACGAAATTTTACCTGTTTATCTTCGTAACGATATTACTTCGTATGTTGACATTCTTATTGCTAAACATTCTTGGAGTGAGCATAACAAAATTTTGGATTCATTATTACGTATTTTTGCAAGAGTTGGCATTACAGTAAACTTGGAAAAATCTGAATTTGGTCGTTCTCAGGTGAAATTTCTTGGTCACATTATTTCTACAGAAGGTATTCTTCCTGATCCAGAGAAATTAGACGCTATTCGTAATTATGCTGTTCCTAGCACAAAACGTGACGTTCGTAGTTTCCTTGGTGTCTCTAATTTTCCTAGACGCTTTGTTAGTTTGGACGATTTGGCCACACCTCGTTTTTGCGATCTATCTGGAAAGTTCTTTTTAAACGAAAATCCGTCGACAGCTTTGTTTGGCTAGTTTGTATTCCTGATGAGTGGGTCAATAAATTGATTTGGTATACGCATCTCAGTTATGCACACTTTGGTCCCAGAAAATGCTTTCACAAATTACGAGAAAATTGTTATTTCAGTAATATGGAAAAACGTATTCGATCTGTTCTGGCCAAATGCAAATTATGTCAAATGGCTAAGCCTCCAACGATTTCTCACAGAGCACCGTTGTTTCCCATTATTCCAGCGAAATTAAAGGAGATGGCTGCAGTCGATTTGTTTGGTCCAGTGGTTCGTTCTACTAATGGTTTTGCGTACATTTTCGTAGCAGTGGAGTTGACGTCAAAATATGTGTGTTTTACACCTTTACGCAAAGCAACAGCTCGTTCAGTATCTAATGCTTTCATTAAACATTTTCTTAAAGAAGTTGGTCATGTTGACAAGGTTATATCAGATAATGGATCACAGTTTCGTTCTAAAATTTGGCTTCGTACTCTACAGCGTCGTAAAATTAAACCAATCTTCATTTCACTTTTTCACCCTCAATCTAACGCTTCAGAGAGATGGATGAAGGAAATCAATAAATTGTGTCGTCTTTATTGTCATCAGAATCACAGAACTTGGGATCAGTATCTTCATATTTTTCAAAACATTCTGAATGAACTTCCTAATGACTCAACTTCTTTACCGCCTCTATTGATATTAAAAAATAAGGTACCAACAAATCGCATTTCTGAAATCGTTCCTTTTCCGCCTTCACGGAAACTGCGGCATTCTGAAGTTGTTAACCTGGCTCTACAAAATATTGCATCTGCGGCTGCTAGAAGAGAGAAATCAGCTAGACGTCCTGGTCGTTCAAAAATCTTGTCAGTTGGTCAAAAGGTATTAAGTCCCACCGTTTGTCTCACAAAGGAAAAGGCTTGTGTCGCAAATTTTTTCTGCTTTATAACGGTCCATATAGGGTTCGCAAAATTATTCATGATAACACTGTCGAAGTAGAAACTCTTAAATCACGACACTCTAAAGGAATACATCATATATCTAATGTAAAAATTTTTGTAGAATGACATACCTGTGAGAAATCAACAGCTAGATGTAAACATGCGGAGAGTACAAGGATACCGCGCTGTGTTTTGGCGGCGGCACATACTCAAAGCAACAGTCAAGTCTGCGCGCCGCACAAGGCAGTCGTTGACCGCGAACAATAGCTTCCTACGTCACGCGCCTACAGCTGATCGAGCGCTCAGTGCGAATGCACTGACAGACATAAACAAATACACAGTCTAATTTCTCCGACTAAATTCTGTATAAAGCTATAAGGATTTGTTGAATTGTGTTATTAACATTCAGTATTTTGCAGGATACGGTGTATAAAGTATTTAAGACCTTCAGGTAAATTCTGTGCGTGTCCGACGTTAAGATGACCTGCTATCGAGAAATTTTCAGGAAGAATGTAATTTCGAAGAAGAAACTAATTAAATAAAAAAAAGGTAACTATTAATTGAGTTTATTTTCAGGTAACAAATTTCCACTTAGGTACGTACTTTAGACGTAATTTGCTGCTCGCGATTACGTGATTCATACTTTGTGCTAATTTCATGTTCTATGAACTTACGTGTGAAGCGACGCGCTTGCGTACATTTACTGATTTTGACAATTATTATTAATGAACTGGGTTGTAACTTGTGTATATTATGCATCGCTTGGCTGCACTGCTTTTTCACTGATGTCATATATTTTTTTTTTTAATTATGTGCCTGCTGTGCTTATTTATTTAAATTGTAATGGTAACCTGATTTATTGTACTGATGTGTTTAGGTATGTAAGTTATACTTTGTGATTTATCTGCTTGCGCCTTCATGTTTACTTATTAAGATGACATATGAACATTTATTTGCCTTTGCTGATATGATGCTAATGACATGTTTACTGCTTTACGTATGGATTGCATATTTATACATATCTGTTGTTGTTACAACTACTCTTTAATTTAGAATATAGCAATGCTGATGTACAGTGTACAAACATAGAGTTTAGGTCACACTATTGGATTAATTATAGATTGTTCGCTTGGCAGAGCCTCGTTGTAGGAATTGTGCTGCATCCACTTGTTGACATTCTGTTCTCTACTGGTATATTTACTCGCTATTGCAAGTTTTGCTTACGCTCAGTGCCTTATATTTTTAAGATAAGAAAATTAACTGCTATAATTCGACGAACGACATTAGTACAAGAAAGTCATTGAAGTCACATGAGCTAAAGTTTTATGGAAGCTGTATAAATTTATGCTAATAGGAAGGAAGATAACGACATGACATACCAAAACTAGGTGTAGACCATTGACAGTCATTACACTGCATTTTTCGTGAGCAATTGAAATAGGAAGTGACACTTGACACAAAAAATACTCCACTTGTTTGCTTCTGCTATGATTCTTGAAGTGGTGTACACACTGTGAAATATTGTGATCATTCACACTCCGTAATCGTACTTAATTACTGAGAGTTATTCGAACTAAGTCTGTTAGAGGTCATGTATGCATTTCTTTGTTTATAATTTATAATGAGTAGAAAATTTGGGTCAGATGGATTACACAGAGGTTGTGTGTGGACACTGTGTCTTCGGATTGTATGGGATGCTGAATTGAAGTTGCATTAGGATTTTGTCTGTACTTGTTCGAGGAGACTGACTAGAGGAAAGAGTTGTTATGGAAGTGAAATGATATTGGTGCTGAGGTTTATATTTATCGACGTATTATTGAGGTATTGAGAGTATATGAAGTTGACGATTATTGGAGTTTTTGTGGACAAGAGGTAAGGTAAATGCTATTAATGATGAGGTTTATATGTATCGACGTATTGAAGAAGTATTAGTGACGTATTGAGATTATGTGAAGCTGATGATTATTGGAGTTTTGGTGTATAAGAGGTAAAGTAAGTGAGGAGCATATTTTTTTTTTGTTGGTCTTATGGAACAAGGAGGATGAAGAGAGCAGACTAGAACACTAAAATAGAAGGAAGATAGTCTATACACACACTTTGTTAAATCACTAAGCAGTATATACTTTTTTTGGAGAGAGGAAGTAATTGCATATCTTGGCTCACTGACAGTTGTTCAACAACAGTACATTTTGATCTGGCTTGGCAAACATTGGTCTTGACATGATGACTATGACGTTGACTAACTATTATTGACTGTTATACATTGCTGCCACTACTACTTGATACACATGATGAACATCAAATTTTGACAGAATTATATTTACACAATTAACACTATTCAGTTACACAGTAGCACTAATGTGGATGAAAGATGAGTGAGTGTGTTTTGTGTGTTTTCCTTTACTAATCCTACCCACCTATCTCCTAAATATTATTTTATTTGTTTGTAGTGGCTTGCACTGACACTTATAAATATTATAGGTTTTCTGATATTTGAGTATTTGTAATAGTTAATATGAAAATTATCTGACATCATTTGTGTGTTTGTTATGATTTGTATGTTACTGTAAAAGCATTTGTATGTGCATTCAAACTATTGTTCATGCCTAAACTGTCTGATTAGTGAAGATAAATATTCTGAACTGTTACCTGCACTTTTCAACATGATGTGTGACATTTGGTCATGTTTAATTTCTGCTGATGAACTGTGTGATCAGTGATTGTAAAAAAAAAAAAAAAAAAAAAAAAAAAAAAAATTATGGACTGTTACCTGTACCTTTTCTACATGATTGGTACCACTAGGACATGTTTAATTTCTGCTCATAAACTCTGATGAACAGTGTGATCAGTGCTAGTGAATTTTATCGAACTGCTTCTGCTGAGAGATGTGACTTTTTGGTGTCTGTACCTACTCAACATTGCTGGGTGCCACTGTTAGAACTGTTTCTACTGAAATGATGTTACTTCTTGCTGTCTGCACCTGCTCAACATTGCTGGGTACAACTGATGGACTGTTTCTACTGAAATAATGTCACTTGTTGCTGTCTGCACCTGATCAACATTGCTGATGCCACTAATGGACTGCTTCTACTGAAATGGTGTCACTTGTTGGTGTCTGCACCTGCTCAACATTGCTGGGTGCAACTGATGGACTGCTTCTACTGAAATGGTGTCACTTGTTGATGTCTGCACCTGCTTAACATTGCTGGGTGCAACTGATGAACTGCTTTTACTGAAATAACGTGACTTGTTGCTGTGTGTACCTGCTCAACATTGCTGGGTGCAACTGATGGACTGCTTCTACTGAAATGATATCACTTGTTGGTGTCTGCACCTGCTCTCAACATTGCGGGGTGCAACTGATGGACTGCTTCTACTGAAATGAAGTCACTTGTTGCTGTCTGCACCTGCTCAATATTGCTGGGTGCCACTGATGGACTGCTTCTACTGAAAAGATGTCACCTGTTAGTATCTTTTTTTTGTATAAACTAATCATTGAAAGCATTTTATGTGAACATTTGTATAAACTGATTTTTTGTATATTGTGTAAACTATTATGTAAAGTCACATGTATGAAAAGAAGTTGTATTGCTTACTGTATTTCATATGTTAGGTTAGTAAAAGGTCAGTGCAAAGCCAAAATTTTTAACTAATTATGTGATATTTAGGTATTAATATTATCTTTTATTTTTGTCTGTATTTTTGTGGACGAATTTGGTGGTATTTTCACCACCAATGCTGGCAAAAATACCATCAAATTCTGGCCTGTGGAGGAGGGGCATATGAAAGGTGGCTACACTGTGCCACTGCGCCAGAGATTGCGCCAAAGTGTACTATTAAGCCGCCTCCACAGTGCTTGTTGAGAGTTCGTAGCAGTCAGTGGTTGTCGAGAGTTCATGGCAGTCAGTGCTTGTTATGAGATCGTAGAGGACAGTGCGTGTTAAGAGTTGGTGGCAGTCAGTGCTTGTCGTGTCGTGAAGTCGGAGTAAGATGTTGTAGTAAAGAGTGTTGTTCCATGTTTTATGCAGTTATTTGATGGGAGAGATAGCAGATGTTATTGTGTGCATTTCGTCAATATATATGAAGGTAAAAACCACAATGTTCCTTTATTATTTGTGTATCTGAAATAATGCGTCATTACAGGTTCAGTCAACAAAGCATCTGGCTTGTGTTCTTGGATTAGAGTGTAATTGTGATTCTCTTGAGTAATTATGGCATTTTTACTTTCTTTAATTAATTCAGTATAAATGTTAATTAAAAATTCTTGTGTTATTGAAGAAGAACCATGCCAGATGCGTACGTTGAGTCACACTCCCACATACAGAACAGTTACTTTTGTGCTTATTGGTTTCGTAGATTTTATAGTTGCTGGGGACTTGATTAATTAACTGTGTTCACGAAAATTTTCGTACATTGTTTGTTGCAGTCAGATTGCGTAATAATTCTGGTCAGGGCCAACCGATTACGAGTCACTGCGTAATCGGACAGACATACAAAAACTAAAAATATTTTCAATCATACATTTAATGAAGCCCCCATGCAACATGTGGCCCGATCAAGACAATACCAACAACGCTTGCCCATACGTTCACAGAAAATCTGTGTTGATGACGTGATTGCACAATTGCGTGCGGATTCTCGTCAGCCCACACATGTTGATTGTGAAAATGTACAATTTGATCACGTTGGAATGAAGCCTCATCCGTAAAGAGAACATTTGCACTGAAATGAGGATTGACACATTGTTGGATGAACCATTCGCAGAAGTGTACCCGTGGAGGCCAATCAGCTGCTGATAGTGCCTGCACACGCTGTACATGGTACGGAAACAACTGGTTCTCCCGTAGCACTCTCCATACAGTGACGTGGTCAACGTTACCTCGTACAGCAGCAACTTCTCTGACGCTGACATTAGGGTTATCGTCAAATGCTCGAAGAATTGCCTCGTCCATTGCAGGTGTCCTGGTCGTTCTAGGTCTTCCCCAGTCGCGAGTCATAGGCTGGAATGTTCCGTGCTCCCTAAGACGCCCATGAATTGCTTCGAACGTCTTCCTGTCGGGACACCTTCGTTCTGGAAATCTGTCTCGATACAAACGTGCCGCGCCACGGCTATTGCCCCGTGCTAATCCATACATCAAATGGGCATCTGCCAACTCAACTCCGCATTAGTAAGCATTGCACTGACTGCAAAACCACGTTCGTGATTAATACTAACTTGTTGATGCTACGTCCTGATGTGCTTGATGCAAGTACTGTAGAGCAATGAGTCGCATGTCAAGACAAGCACCTAAGTCAACATTACCTTCCTTCAATTGGGTCAACTGGCGGTGAATCGAGGAAGTACAGTACATACTGACGACACTAAAATGAGCTCTATCATGGAAATTAAGCGTTTCCGGACACATGTCCACATAACATCTTTTCATGAAAGTTTCCTGAAAGTTTGGCCGCACCTTTTTGTAACACCTGTGTTTCGGCTGGAGCCATAGTCATGGTAAAATTTTTGAGTGATGCTGACGCCGTTTGACTGTGGGAGGCGTTCTCCGAGTCGATATCACCGTGAGGCTGTATGCAGATCGTGCATTTTGCTAACTCTGAATTCTACAAGGAATCCCCCTGACATGACTCCTACACGCAATATCTGAGTTTTAATCCCTTGCCCGTCTTGAAGAATCATGCCAGGTGAGGACACGCACCACCCATATAATAAGAATCAGTTTAATGAAAACACAAAAATAATCCCCCAAAAGAATGGCTGGGTTGAGGGGACTGGAGGGTAATTTTTAACTGAAAGGCAGAAATACTGTTCAGAATGTGCGACAAATTTTTATTACTAGTAGGTTTTTATGGTAACATCTCAATCTATTCTGATTAATTATGCCATAGTGTAAATGACAACTAACAAAAAAGTACATTTTTTTTCATCTTTCAGTACGGGTTGGCACCTATCCTGTCACTGGCAGAGCGCATGACGTTCTGTTGATGTTTCTATCAACATGAAGGTTATTGACATATAAGAAAACTACATTTTGAGCACGCACGGCCCTGCATATATGGCCCACAACTAGTCTTTCTGTACCTATCTCGGTAAGAGCAATTTGAATATGGCCGGAGCTGCCGATATTTACCATGTGATGTTGTCTGCAACGTCGAAACCACAGCAGGCGGCCCCTAGTGGTGTCGAGATGTGGATCAGCGTCTTGTTGTAGCTGTACCTGCCACACGCAATCGCGTGAGTGCAAAACTAATTTCCGGGCTGCCGGACGAAATACAAAACTTCGCTATCACTCCGTTGTACGGACCGGAGTAAAAGCGACCGCCTACACTTCAAAGCCGAAACGTGAGACTTTAATTTCTGTAGCTATCACAAGGACTTGGCGCTCAGCGCCAGGGCCAGTTCAGTAGTAACAATTTTCTTATGAACCATCCAGTCACCGTCACTCCCGCTCGCTGTCTAGCCCAGCCGCTGTCCAATCAGCGTTGCTTTTCGGAGGCGCCCATTGTCTGAGGTCACTGGCCCGAGCACCTCTCCGGCGCCATTTCAGAATTCGCTGAAGGTCCCTGTGCTGCCCGGCAATGGCGCCGCCATTGTTTGGTACAGTCGTCTGGTTCGGGGTAAGATCAAAGGGACGCTTCTGCACAGGATGCCGATTTCAGCGGCCCTCTGTGTGGGTGTTATAAAATCTCCCGCCGACTGCTGAGCACCGAGCCGGCTTGTAGTGATTTCCGGTAGAGAACTCTGCCACGGAAAAGTACTTCATTGTTGTTGTTGTGGTCCTCAAGCCAGAGACTGGTTTGACGCAGCTCTCCATGCTACTCTATCCTGTGCAAGATTCTTCATCTCCCAGTACCTACTGCAACCTACATCCTTCTGAATCTCCTCTCCCTCTACTATTTTTACCCTCCACGCTGCCCTCCAATACTAAATTGGAGATCCCTTGATGCCTCAAAACATGTCCTACCAATCGATCCCTTCTTCTAGTCAAGTTATGCCACAAACTCATAATACGTGATTTTTTTACTGCAATGTAGCTTATGCTTTAATAGAGCTGTCACAGTTATAATTATGCGTGCAGGACCTTTAAATTGCTCTCTGCACTTTGCTGGTAGCCATGGCAACCCTCAATTCAGTAATAAAAATGCAAATTGGCGGAAAATGTGGGCCTTGCACTTGCCGTGCATGGCCCAGATAGGACGTCACCTTAAAACTGAAATAATTTTTATTTTATTGTTATACGATCCAAATTTCGGGCTTTGGTCATTTTGAAGTACAGAAAGTTACTTATATGTCAAAAGACATGAGACTGGTATGAAATAAAAGTCCAGACCAGATACGCTTTTCTGACGAGGACTTGTATTTAATAAAAAAAGACCGGATGTGTATCGTATAAAAGTAAAATAAAAACTGTTATAGTTGAATGGCGGCGAGAGCATCACTAAAAAAAAAGGGCTACTTAATAATTGTAATGCTTCACGCTTAATTCAGTTCCTCAAGCAGAAGTGGGTGATGAGTTAAACGCCTGAATTGAAGCTGTCGTAGAGTGGAAATAGCACGTTTCTGGACATGGGGCCCCTCTTCACAATATTAGGTACTCACTCCTCTCTAAAAGTCCTAGAAGTTCGTAACGAGAATTTCCGACCACCCTCTATATCTTCACTCAGTTTCTAGACGGTTGATAACTTCCGGTTTTAGGGAAATCTGGTGAGAAACTGATCACACAGAGTAGGTGGTCGTTATGACGTAACGCCCGATTGGTATGAAACACACTTGACGTACAGGTAACGCAGTTGTGACCTCAACTGTCCAAAGTTACGAGGAAAACTACCGTATTCTAAGCTTGCTTACGATAGTCGATGGTAGCCTACGGTAGTTTTACAATTCTAAAGCAGACAGAAAGCAATGGATTGAGTTAGAAGAGGGCTGCATGCGAAACTGGAGTGTCAGTGGCTAACAGCAGCAACAGCGAGGTCGGTCGCCCCCTGCAGAGGAGCACCAGACCTGCCGGCAGCGGCGGGAAGTGTGGGAGGGCGACAAAGGGCGCGGCCAGGCGCATCGCTCTAACCGGCGGCAGCAGCAGGCAGCAGCCAGCAGGCAGCAGGCTATCAGCACGCGGCCATCAGCTGTGCGGCGCCGGCCTGTCAGCTGGGGGACGCGCCGCCATCTGGCGCGCCGGCCCGCTGCTCCGCCACGGGGCGGAGCTCAGCACAGAGCCCGCTAATCCCTCGGCGTCGCATCGCTGCAGCTCTTTTACCGCCGCTCCGTCCTCTCATCTTCGCGTATCGCTTCACTATCGGACGATCTGGTGCAGACCCGGCACACAACGGCCTACCTGCCGTAAAGTAGGGGGAGAGAGGGAGGGAGCTACCGCCCTCGGTATCCTATCGCACTACCACACTGCTAGACTGACAAAATTGCAACACCTTGCAGAAAACTTCTCTGAGAATCTTGACACTAATTCCATGTACACTGTATGATCTAACGTCCGCAGATATCCCGCTAAAGACATCGGTACAATAAAATATTAAATATATTTTAATGTTTTTGCATTTTGACGTGAAAAATATTCTTCATTATTATCAAATATAGCTGGAAACTCCAGAAGCGCAACATATTACCATGCATAATATGCTGCAAGAAGCCTGTCGGCATTAAAAACTTTTCCTGCCGTCTCGGATTGGATAAACAGAATCCCTTGTAGTTTTCAAGGGAATCTTTTACCATTCAACCTGCAAAATAGCGGCAAGTTTTTGTATCTACATCTACATCCATACTCCGCAAGCCACCTGACGGTGTATGGCGGAGGGTACTTTGAGTACCTCTATCGGTTCTCCCTTCTATTCAAGTCTCGTATTGCTCGTGGAAAGAAAGATTGTCAGTATGGCTCTGTGTGGGCTCTAATCTCTCTCATTTTATCCTCATGGTCTCTTCACGAGATATACGTAGAAGGGAGCAATATACTGCTTGACTACTCGGTGAAGGTATGTTCTCGAAACTTCAACAAAAGCCCGTACCGAGCTACTGAGTGTCTCCCCTGCAGAGTCTTCCACTGGAGTTTATCATCTCCGTAACGCTTTCGCGATTACTAAATGATCCTGTAACGAAGCGCGCTGCTCTCCGTTGGATCTTCTCTATCTCTTCTATCAAACCTATCTGGTACGGACCCCATACTGGTGAGCAATATTCAAGCAGTGGGCGAACAAGTGTACTGTAACCTACTTCCTTTGTTTTCGGATTGCATTTCCTTAGGATTCTTCAAATGAATCTGTCTGGCATCTGCTTTACCGACGATCAACTTTATATTATGATTCCATTTTAAATCAGTCCTAGTGCCTATTCCCAGATAATTTATGGAATTAAATGCTTCCAGTTGCTGACCTGCTATATTGTAGCTAAATGATAAAGGATCTTTCTTTCTATGTATTCGCAGCACATTACACTTGTCTACATTCAGATTCAATTGCCATTCCCTGCACCATGCGTCAATTCGTTGCAGATCCTCCCGCATTTCAGTACAATTTTCCATTGTTACAACCTCTCGATATACTACAGCATCATCCGCAAAAAGGCTCAGTGAACTTCCGATGTTATCCACAAGGTCATTTATGTATATTGTGAATAGCAACGCCAGCCGGAGTGGCCGTGCGGTTCTAGGCGCTGCAGTCTGGAACCGAGCGACCGCTACGGTCGCAGGTTCGAATCCTGCCTCGGGTATGGATTTGTGTGATGTCCTTAGGTTAGTTAGGTTTAATTAATTCTAAGTTCTATGTGACTGATGACCTCAGAAGTTAAGTCGCATAGTGCTCAGAGCCATTTGAACCATTTTTCTGAATAGCAACGGTCCTACGACACTCCCCTGCGGCACACCTGAAATCACTCTTCTCTGCATTGAGAATGACTTGCTGCGTTCGGGTAACGATTATGGTTACGCCCTTTCCCAAGTAAACCACAAAGGCTCAATAATAGAGAGACGTTGGCGATTTATTGGGGTATAAATAAGCAACCAGTCGCTTTTCTTGGATTTTAGATACGTTTTATTTTACCGTTAACTAGTTTTATCGGATGATGATACTACAGGAACATTATATAGTGGACCATCTGTTCACATTCTGTGAATAAGTGTGAAACCAAGTGCAGCTAGCTACTGTGTCTATTTGTGTGGACAGCTGACAATGCGTATTACGGGAATGGTTCTGTTATGGATACCACGATGCAACGGACTTCCCATCACTACAGCGTCTAGTTACACTTGGTACACGATACAATGTTTCTGTAACACTTTCATTTCATGATGTACCTGCAGTGGCGCGAAAACTAGTTAATGGTACAATAAATCGCTTAACTAGTTAATGACCTAATAAATTGTGTCTAAAATCCAAAAAAGCGACTGGTTGCATTTTTATACCGGGATAAATCGACAATTAAAATAACGGTTGCCGTTCGGCATCCATGATGAATATGCTGAAATACTGAGATCTGATGACTGTGTTGGCCGGCGGAGATGCGACAGTTCGTCCTCGCGTTTTCAGAACCAGTCGTGGACGATATAAGCTGCGTGAAGAGGGGTCCCGTCGTATCAGAAAGCATCATCACAATCACGGGACAAAGACTGTACCGTGGGATTGGAGGGGAGGGGGGTCGGAAGTGGTTGCGGCAGGAAGGGTACCCAGTCTTCCTCCTAGCACTACATTGCCAAATCCAAAAATTAATATGCCGACCCTGTGAAGATTTGGGATAAAGGCCGGAAAAAAGTTGACCAAGTGCGAGTAGGACTCTATAGTTCATCCATCATGGGAGAATCTGAATGATTTTTGCCTATTTTCGATATAGATACTGGCGAGATATCGATTCAGGGAATGCTACCCCGATCGTATCAAAATCTATACAATAGTTCCTCGGATTAGAAAGCACATACGAAAAGAAGCAAGCAGAGGACTTCAATTTATACATGTAGGTACAGAAGAGCCGCGCGGGATTAGCCGAGCGGTCTAAGCACTACAGTCATGGACTGTGTGGTTGGTTCTGGCGGAGGTTCGAGCCCTCCGTGGGGCATGGGTGTGTGTGTTTGTCCTTAGGATAATTTTGGTTAGGTAGTGTGTGAGCTTAGGGACTGATGACCTTAGCAGTTAAGTCCCATAAGATTTCCCACACATATGGACATAGGTACAGAAGAGTTAATAAAATATATGTATTTATTTACCAAAATATGAGTGCAACTTAAATTTTATGCCTGCATGCAGGAATGTTCGTACATTAGGCTTTTGACGGATATGAATGCAATGTACGTTCTAATGGCAAAAATATATTTTTTATGTGATAGAATACCATTCAACAGTTTTCAGATTTTTTTACTTGTGAAACCTTTCTTCTTGCCTACTGTCATGATTCTACGTCAACGGGAAATACCCTGTAGGTTTTAATGGGTAAGTTTGCGAGTGTCAAAATACACTGAAGAGCCAAAGAAACTGAGACACCTGCCTAATATCGTGCAGGGCCCCCGCGAGCAAGCAGAAGTGCCGCAACACGAGTCGTATGGACTCGCCTAATGTCTGAAGAAGACTGGAAAGAATTGACACCATGAATCCTGAATCCTGCAGGGCTGTCCGTACATCCGTGATCTCTTCTGAACAGCTAGTTGCAAGGCATTCCGGAATGCTCAATAACGTTCGTGTCGGGGGAGATGGTGGACAGCTGAAGTGTTTAAACTCAGAAGAGTGTTCCTAGAGCCATTCTGTAGCAATTCTGAGCGTGCGGGGTGTCGCATTGTCCCGCTGGAACTGCTCAAGTCCGCCGGAATACACAATGGACATGAATGGATGCAGGTGATCTGACAGGATGCTTACGTACATGTCACCTGTCAGAGTCGAACCTAGACGTATCAGAGGTTCCATATCGCTCCAACTGCAAACGCCCAACAACATTACAGTGCCTCCACCATACTGAACAGTCTCCTGTTGATATGGAGGGTCCCTGGATTCATGAGGTTGTCTCCATACTCTTACACATCCGCCCGCTCGTTACAATTTGAAACTAGATTCGTTTAACCAGGCAACGTGTTTCCAGGGATCAACAATCCAATGTCGGTGTTGACGAGCCCAGGCGAGGTGTAAAGCTATGTGTCGTGCTGTCATCAAGGCTGCACGAGTTGGCCCTCAGCCATACCGATGATATTCCGTTGAATGTTTCGCACGCTGACACTTGTTAATGGCCCGGGACTGAAAACTGCAGCAATTTACGGAAGGGCTGTACTTCCTTCACGTTAAACGATTCTCTTCTGTCGTCGTTGGTCCCATTCTTGTAGGATCTTTTTCCGGCCGCAGTGATGTCGGAGATCTGATGTTTTACCGGATTAATGATATTCAGGGTACACTCGTGAAATGCTCAACTCCTTCGCTACCTCGGCGTTCTGAAATGTTTTGACGACACTGTTCCTATTGTTTCACTTCTCCGCAAATTACCCTACGAACTTTGCCAAGTACACGCGTTATGAATTTTGCTTTGTCCATTAATACGAATGGCGTTCAATAAGTAATACGACGCATCTTTTTCTGAAAGCAGGTTGGTTTTATTCAAGATTACAATAAATCGTAGTATTTGCCACACTTTTGGCTACAAAACCCTTTTTTTTTTTCGACATAATCTCCGTTCAATGCGACGGCCTCAGCCACCTTACCGGTGGGAGGGGGAGGCGGGGGAGGGGGGGGGGGGCAATATGCTCGCGTCTTACCACTCTTCTGGTCGACGTTGGAACCAACGTCCTATTGCATCAATAGCCTCCCCATCATCCACGTACTGCTTCCCGCGGAGTGCATCACGCATTGAGCCAAACACACGACAGTCGGAAGGTGCGCAGACTTGAGTGCGACATTGCGTTGTTATTGGGAAGGAGAAGTAGGAGAAGAAGGAGGAAAAGAATCACCTCGAATGAGAGTGCCCACACGTTCCAACATTGCAGGAGTTGCAGCTCTGTGTGGCAACCGGCAGATTTGGGCGACCTTGTTGCAATGATGACAGACACCTCGCCCAATGACTCAGCTCGTTTTTTTGTTCACTGCCAAGTGTCCGTAGATATTCTGCAAGCGCCTATGAATATCTGCGATGCTCCAGTTTTCCGCCAAAAGAAACTCAATGACAGCTGTCTGTCTGGGACGCACCTCCTTTACAGACGCCATTTTTAAGGCTACGTATAACACCACCTCCAATCGGAATTCCATGAAACTATAGGGGCTGAAGCAGGAATATTCCACGGTGTCCCAGAACAGATTCCGCATTTTCAACCTAAAGTGGACGAGGAAAAAATTATGTTGCATTACTAATTGAACGGCGCTCGTATAATTAACATGTTCGCTGCCATCGGCGCACCAGCGCATCCGGCCGATACTGGTGCACATGCCGTGGACGTGCCTGTGTGGCGGGAGACTCAGCTGTTGCGAGGCACCACGGTTTAGTCGGGAACAGCCATTCGGTGTGGTTTATTGCGCATGCACTCTAAGAACGTATTGTTTTCAATTTTTACGGGTGCGGTTCGCGTTTTTTCTCTTCAGTTTTTCTCTGTTGTGGGACTGAAAATGGAAAACAATCGTGACACGGCGGGCCCTTCAGAAACTAAGAAACGTAAAATAAGGGACACAGTAAACGTACAAAAACTAACGGATGCGGAATTATTACGAATATTAGAAGAAAGTGATTCGGTAACAGAATTGGCCAGTGGGGGGGACGGGTGGGAATCCAGTGAAGAGTCTGACGGAGCCGAGTTTGCTTTAGATGATTGGTTCAAATGGCTCTGAGCACTATGGGACTCAACTAACTGGTTACGTGGCAACGCAAGGCCAATTACAGTGGCAGCGAACGTGTTAAACACTGCTATTCTTAATTTTGTTAGTATACTCTGACTTTTTGTATGAGGGATGCTGTCTCACAACCTGACTTACACCATGCGGTACTAGGCAAAACGAAGTTCTTTGTAAGCTGAGCACGCCACGGTGTGAGCCTTCGTCCAGTGGGAACCGCCCTCTACTCGCCTGGCGGTGTTGTGCCGTTGGCTCGAATGCCCAGCCTCCCCGTTGTAATCTCAACCAGCAACTGGGTGCACGGCGTGTAGGCCACTGCCCAATAACACGGGCCGGCTTCAATAAAATCGGCCAGCTGTTAAACAAGTACTGCGTATTAATTTCGGCCGTAAGGTGAGAGGAGTGCGTAGCATGCCGGCCATTGTAGTGCGAAAGCGGCCAGAAACGGCAGCGGCGCTTTCATATGCAGAGCAGAGCAGGGGCAGGCGGGCGACCCTAGCGCGCTCGGCGCTGTCAAGCGCCCGTTGGGCCGTGCCTTGATCCGAAGGGCTGGCGAGTGGGAGACCAGCAGTGACGTATTCATTACCTCTGAACCCCCGGCACGTCATCCTCCGTGACTCTTCACTCATTCTCCAGGTACAAAAAGTCTTACGTGTATTTTTCCGAGAAAATAAGGTACATACGAGTTCTTTATATCGCTGCTAGATGTCTAGATATATACACTATGCGATCGGAAGTATCCAGACACCCCCAAAAACATACGTTTTTCATATTAGGTGCATTGTGCTGCCACCTTCTGCCAGGTACTCCATATCAGACACCTCAGCAGCATTTAGACATAGTGAGAGAGCAGAATGGGACGCTCCGCGGAAATCACGGACTTCGAACGTGGTCAGATGACTGGGTGTCACTTGCGTCAGACGTCTCTACGCGAGATTTCCACACTCCTAAACATCCCTAGGTCCACTGTTTCCGATGTGATAGTGAAGTGGAAACGTGAAGGGGCTTCTGTAACAAAAATGCGTACAGGCCTACTTCATCTATTGACTGACAGAGACCGCCGACAGTTGAAGAGGGTAGGCAGACATCTATCCAGAACATCACAGAGGAATTCCAAACTGTATCAGTACCTACTGCAAGCACTATGACAGTGGGGCGGGAGATGAGAAAACTAGGATTTCATGGTCGAGCGGCTGCTAATAAGCCACACATCACGCTGGTAAAAGCCAAACGACGTCTCGCTTGGTGTAAGTAGCGTAAACACTGGACAATTGAACAGTGAAAAAACGTTGTGTGGAGTGATGAATCACAGTACACAATGTGGCGATCCGATGACAGGTTGTGGGTATGGCGAATGCCCTGTGAACGTCATCTTCCAGTGTGTGTAGTGCCAACAGTAAAATTCGGATGCGGTGGTGTTACGGTGTGGTCGTGTTTTTCATGGAGGGGGTTGCACCCCTTGTTGTTTTGCGTGGCACTATCACAGCACAGGCCTAAATGCATGTTTTAAACACCTTTTTGCTTCCCACTGTTGAAGAGCATTTCGGAGATGGCGATTGCACCTTTCAACACGATCTAGCACCTGTTCATAATGCACGGCCTGTGGAGGAATAGTTACACGACAGTAATATCCCTGTAATGGTCTGGCCTGTACAGAATCCTGACCTGAATCCTATAGAACATCTTTGGGATGTTTTGGAACGCCGACTTCGTGCCAGGCGTCACCAACCGACATTCATACCTGTCCTCAGTGCAGCACTCCGTGAAGAATGGGCTGCCATTCCCCAAGAAACCTTCCAGCACGTAAGTGAACGTATGCCTGTGAGGGTGGTAGCTGTCTTCAAAGCTAAGGGTATGCCAACACCATATGGAATTCCAGCATTACCGATGGAGGGCCCCACGAACATGTAAGTCATTTTCAGCCAAGTGTCGAGATACTTTTGATTACATAGTGTAAATTCGTTGTACATGTTTCGTCACAGTTTTTCGCTGAAATCATCACATGATTTCTGTCGTCCCCAAATGATAAGTCAAGGGAGCGAAAGGTCCAAAAGCGGCACATCACATGACTAAAAGAATCGAAAAAGTCTCTCATGTTCAGTCCGTGAACGAGCCTTTGACCCGCCTGCATGTAGAGTGCAGCCTTTCGTTCCCGCGGTACTAGGAGGGGGAGGGTGGCGAGCCCGTCGCCCGGCCGCCTTTTACTCCTGGTAGAGCTGTCCAGCACTCAGTTTGATAGCAGGATGAGTGGACCTTGGGCCATGCTGGAGGCACTACAACGAAGGAAAGTCCTAGCACCTTCTGGGGGATCTACAAGGCCGGAGTCAAGCGCCCTACCCGCTAGACCATTACGGTAAGGAAAACGGTTACACGATCAGACTAGAAGCATTAATACGAAGATTGGGAACGTGTTTTGTGGTTGAACAGTGTATGAAACTCAGACGAAAATACAAGTTACTGCAATCAGTGACATGTATTATATTACACTTTCCACTACCTGTTGCGGAGGACTATACACTCTAAAAAAATAAAAAGTAAAACAATAATTAAAAAATAAACAGAAAAAACATGCACTACGAGGGAATTAGCAGAATGCGCCAGGTGGACAGCGAAAATATTGGGTCAAAATGACTTCATTATCCGTTTGCAGACTCGACAACAATATTATCACGAAAATCGTTGCTGTCAAAGTATGTGTGAGAGGACAATAATTATCTTTGAGGCAGATACTCTCATTCGTGGGAATATCCTTGCAGCCTTTATTGTGAGAGCAAATTTTTTTTAGGGTAAACTCAGAGTACAGATCATCAGTATTAAAAGAAGCCAATATAACTGAAAATGGTGATCCTTTGACATGGGAATACGGCAAGAAGAGTAGGTACTTACAGTAAAATGGGATACAAATACAAAAATATTGCTCCCTTTAGATTTTTCAGTGATCGGCGTCCGCCTGGCCTAAAGAAGTAGAGCTCCATGGAAAGTTAAATATTAATAGTCACAAAGTACGGATGTCATGCTCATGCACAGACAAACAAATGATTACAATTTCATAAAAATTGGAAAATTATTCAAGGGAAAGAGTTCCGCAAATTGAGCATTCCAAGAAGGCGCTGTTACACCTCTGACTCTTATGGAATCAGTTATTCTGTTTGTCACTGACTGACAGAGTTGTTGTATGTCCTCCTGATGGATATCGTGGCAAATTCTGTCCAACTGGCACGTTAGAGCGTCAAAACCCCGAGCTCCAAACGTTGTCAACTGGGGAGACATCTGGCGACCCTGCTGGCCAAAGTAGTGTTTGGCAAGCACGGAGAAAAGCAGTGTCCGGGCGGACATTATCTTTCTGAAACAATAAGCACAGGATGGTTTGCTATGAAGGGCAACAAAGTGGGGCGTAGAATATCATCGACGTATCGCTGTGCTGTAAGGGTGCCGAAGATGACAACGAAAGGGGTCCTGCTATGAAAGTAAATTGTAACTAACCTGTTTCTACAGGTTATTACGTTATTGTTGGGTCGGCACCGACTCCGTGTAACTCACGTGGTTACTTATTACTATTAAACTAAAACATAGGCAAATGGTCGCTGCTGGCAGTCGTCTTGCGGCACCTGTGAATAAATCCTGTAAGAAAGCCGTGTACTTGTTGCGTTCTGTGTAAGTGGCATGAAGCGCCTTTGAGTCAACAAAACGTAGCGCTAGGAACTGTGTCCGAATATTTAAACGAACCAGATGCGAATGGAAATGCTTATTGATTGTGAAATTCACGTGAGAAGATTAGGATCGCCACCGACTCTAACCATACAACTAATCTAAGGTTTGGCCGAGTCGGAAAATAAATTAATTTGCTCACAGAACATAAACTCATAAAAGTACATACGCTGTGATATCGCTCATAGCGGATGCGATGTAATTAATAGTATTGCCCGTGCACTGTTCACGAGAATCAAACATTTAAAATAAAATAGAAAGTGCATTAACACTGTGCATAAGACCAGCTCCTAGCAACACACCTGAAATAAGACTTAATCTAAAGCATTTGTTTTACAATAAAAGGGCAAGTTAATCACTGGACCTGTGCGTAAGGAAACGCGTTGGATGTGCTAACGGGAAAGCTACAAGGTGACTGGCTTAGGTGCAAAAACGTAACCTCAGAATACAAGAGAAAATTGTGGATAAAATCATTTATTCCTAAAACATGGATGTGAAGCATGTACACAATTCCTGATAACATCAGTTCCGAAAACATTAAAGAAAGGCATCGATACATTCACCTTTATAATATACACCTAAAATCATTGGCTCAAATGGCTCTGAGCACTATGGGACTTAACTTCTGAGGTCAACAGTCCCCTAGAACTTAGAACTACTTAAACCTAACTAACCTAAGGACATCACACACATCCATGCCCGAGGCAGGATTCGAACCTGCGACCGTAGCGGTCGCGCGGTCCTAAAATCATTGGTGTGAATCATTCATACAACTGCGGTTACCTGATAACTGATTGCAATAGCTCGTGAAACGGTACACGTTTCGCAGTACACACGCGTGCCCACGTGATTTGTGGAGGCGCAATTTCTAGATGTCGTGGCCAAGTTGCAACAACATCACATCACGCAATCATGAACAGTTAACATTCTTTAAAACACACATGAGATAGGACAGTTAGTGATGACAGTAGCCCAACAAACTCTAATAGCGCCGGCCGTTTTGGCCGAGCGGTTCTAGGCGCTTCAGTCCGGAACCGTGCGACTGCTACGGTCGCAGGTTCGAATCCTGCCTCGGGTATGGATGTGTGTGATGTCCTTAGGTTAGTTAGGTTTAAGTAGTTCTAAGTTCTAGGGGAATGATGACCTCAGATGTTAAGTCCCATAGTGCTCAGAGCCATTTGAACCATTTGAAGCTCTGATGTCCGACCACGTGGTTGGCTCCTCACGGATGAAAGATACATAAAGCAACGAAAATTTACGAGAAGGCAAAGCTATTAATAACTGGAAAATAAAAGCGTATACAGGCATAACTGAAGGCAAACAGACATTCATACAGAAGCGAGGGCTCACTCTTTGTAGATGCGACACCTTTGTGTGGCGCTCTTCAGGCGGATCCAAGTCTGCTATAGAAATTTATTAAAAGAAAAATCTGCCAAAGTTTTGCATTCCGTGCTGCAGCAAGGTAAAGCAATCTTTCACAGTTGAAAAGCGAGACCAAAAGCTAACAGCTCTCCTCTCGCCAAGTAACAACGCGCCACGCGGTCCGTCTAACTCACCCTTCTTCGACTGGAGCACAGCTGTGGTACAATGTAACCTCCGTCATACTGTGTACAGTAGTTACAGAGTATTTGTATTCGTGACGATATTCAGACACGAAAACATTTCTAATACACACATCAAATAAAGTTTTGTTTCACCCCTGTTCCCAGAACTCCTGAAGATAGACGTTGACTGTGGATATTGTATCACAGACACAGTCCCTTTGACTGTTCAGAGATGCCACTAAACCCGCACAGAGATATAAACAACCATGCATTAGCAGCGCCTATTAGATGGAGCGGGGGTTCGCCAACCGATCAGTTCCAGTCATTCCACCAGGAAGGAGGTATACTGCTCGTGTTGTCTGTACTTCAACCATGCCTAGATGGTCAATACCGCGGTTCGATCGCGTCCGCATTGTTACTTTGTGCCAGAAAGGGCTGTCAACAAGAGAAATGTCCAGGCGCCTCGGAGTGAACCAAAGCGATGTTGTTCGGACATGGAGGAGATACAGACAGACAGGAATTGTCGACGACATGCCTTGTTCAGGCCACCCAAGGGTTCTGCTGCAATGGATGACCGCTACCTGCGGATTGTGGCTCAGAGGAACCTTGACAGCAACGCCACCATGTTGAATAATGCTTTTCGTGGAGCCACAGGACGTCGTGTTACGACTCAGACTTTGCGCATTGGGCTGTATAATGCGTAACTTCACTCCCGACGTCCATGGCGGGGTCCAGCTTTGCAACCACGACACCATGCAGCGCGGTACAGATGGGCCCAACAACATGCCGAATGGCATCGCGTTCTCTTCACCGATGAGTGTCGCATATGCCTTCAACCAGACAATCGTCGGAAACGTGTTTGGAGGCAACCTGGTCAGGCTGAACGCCTTAGACACACTGTCCAGCGAGTGCAGTAAGGTGGAGGTTCGCTGCTCTTTTGGGGTGGCATTATGTGGGGCAGACGTACGCCGCTAGTGGTCACGGAAGGCGCCGTAACCGCTGTACGAGACGTGAATGCCATCCTCCGACCGATAGTGCAACCATATCGGTAGCATATTGGCGAGGCATTCTTCTTCATGGACGACAGTTCGCGCCCCCATCGTGCACATCTTTTGAATGACTTCCTTCAGGATAATGATATCGATCGACTAGAGTGACCAGCATGTTATCCAGACATGAACCCTATCGCACATGCCTGCGATAGATTGAAAAGGGCTGTTTATGGACGACGTGACCCACCAACCACTCTGAGGGATTTACGTGGAATCGCCGTTGAGGAGTGGGACAATCTGGACCAACAGTGCCTTGATAAACTTGTTGATCGTATGCCACGACGAATACAGGCATGCATCAATGCAAGAGGACGTGCTACTGGGTACTACAGGTACTGGTGCGTACAGCAGTCTGGACCACCACCTCTGAAGGTTCCGCTGTAGGGTGGTACAACACGCAATGTGTGGTTTTCATGAGCAATAAACAGAGTGGAATTGATGTTTATGTTGATCTCTATTCCAATTTTATCTCAGAATTGAGATGATGCAAAACTTTTTCTGATGTGTGTATGTCAGCTTTCTGTCTATTGTTTTTCACTTCAGCAGCACAGCGATCAACGAGGGATTGATTGAAGAGTGTTTGACTTAACATATGATTAGAACTTCCTAGGGTTTTCTGATAGATCTTTCGCCAGATCTGACGGTGGAAATTATTGTTGGCGTTACGCATAGCCCGTCTTACGGAGGTGCGCTTTGCGATCAAAGGTTTTGCCCGATCCTATCCAGCACGTCAGAGGCAAATTCATGGCGAAGCGGCAAGTCGGTGCGCTTCAGTTCTTGCGTAATGTGAACTTCGTACGTTGGCTAGCGTAGACGTTTATGCAGAACCTTGTGAACTGTTGAGCGAGGGATGTTTAGCTCTCGTGATGCTCGGCGAACTCTCTTTGTTCGGTTTCATAGGAAGGTCTCTCTGTTCGCTTCTACCATTTCATCACATGTTCTTTCGCTGGATTATTATTACAATGTTCGCCTACCTATACATTACACGGTGAGTACGCTGGGTTTCATAAAATGCGCTATCACCTTGCAGAAATGCTAGGGTCTATCAATGCTACAGCTTATGAGGTATGCCTTTTCACTTTATTAGCATCACTGGCTTTGGTTTGCTTACCACGCCCTTTTTAAAGTTGCCTCATAGATCTCGTCCAGATTGGCTTCTTCTCCATAAGGAGCAGGATTCGACGTGCAAACAGAAAACAGCGCTAAACTGAAGTGTCAGTGTGGTAGAAAATCCATTGCTACGAAATAAAGTTATCAAGACATAGGATGCCACTTGGTTTTTGTTGATTAACGTTTAGCGGCAAGTAAGAGCCTGATTATGTTTATTCGTTAAATCAGACTCCGCGCAAGCTAACTAAGTTCAGAGCACCGCAACAGGACATAATCTAATGATTCACGATATTACAAGATGTTCTAAACTTCACACGGCCGTTCACCAAGGCGCTGTTCAACACGACAAACGATTTTCGCTAAATGTTTACACTATACCGCCCAAAGCGCGTCTTGCTATTGTACATGCCTGATACGAAATTTGTACTAGTTGTTACATGCAAACGTTTTCCGAGGTACTGTTAACTGCGACCAATAGATATCGGCATCATATTCCACGTGACAGTTCCGACGCGTATTGCCTCGCTCGTACCCGATAGAAGACTCGCAGTAAGTTACAATAACAGTTTGACACCTGCTTGTTCAGCTCGCGCTTCTGTTTGGTCCATCATCTTCCATAAAAAACAGCTAACTTAAAATGTTCTCCTCATTCACATTTTTACTTTAGTTAATGTCTATGAAATTATTATTAACCTTCTATCAGCGCGGCAACCGCCTTGACGCAGTTGATACACCAGTTCCTGTCAGATCACCGAAGTTAAACGTTGTCGGCCATGGCCGGCACTTGGATAGGTGACCATGAGGGCCGAAATGCACTGTTGTTATTTTTAGGAATGCACTCAGCCTCGTGATGTCAATTGAGGAGCTACTCAAACGAATACTATCGGCTCCGATCAAAGAAAACCATCATAACGACCGGGAGACCGGTGTACTGAGCACACGCCTCTCCTATCCGCATCCTCAGCTGAGGATGGCACGGTGGTCGGATGGTCCCGATGGGCCACTTGTGGCCTGAAGGCGGAGTGCTTCTATCAGTAGTTCAAATGGTTATAAGCACTATGGGACTTAACATCTGAGGTCATCAGTCCCTTAGACTTAGAACTACCTAAACTTAAATAAGCCAAGGACATCACAGACACTCATGCCCGAGGCAGGATTCGAACCTGCGACCGTAGCAGCAGCGCGGTTCCGGGCTGAAGCGCCTAGAACCGCACGGTCACAGCTGCCGGCTCAGTGCAACTAATGTTGACAGTTTGGCTGGAAGAGCATAGCAGTATTTAAATAATAAACATTAAATAATAACACTGCACTGCTTCGTGTCACGCTCAGTATGTGATTCTCAGCTGTCTATGTGGTACCCCAGCACGACAGAGGCACCGCCTGCAGGCGCGCTCCCACGCACAACCCAGAGCAAGGTGCTCACTCCCAACCTGGCTGCCGCTGTGAATGTTCTTGTCCGACTGATAGCAAGCAGAAATAAAATGAAAGTGGAATGAGGGCGAAAAATGTGGCAGAAACGGCACAACACGTCTCTCTGTTTACGCTCACAATTGTTAGGAGCTTGGCATATCAAGTTTTTATCGTCTTAACGTCTGGTGGCTCTCTTTGAAATTCACGTCGGAAATTTCTTTGACCAGTGAGTGATCTCATTTCCGCATACCTCACCAGCTTTTGCGCTCTGTCATTTTCAGTAATCATTTTGTACCTGAAACAAAAAAAAAAAACACTATTTTAGAAAAAAAGTACACAGAACATAAAAATGAAGATTCGAGTTTAAAGTCCCGTGGACACAATGTCATTAGAGACCGGCCACTAGTTCGGTGTGTGTTCGAGGACGAGGAAGAAAATCTGCCATTCCTTGTCAAAGATACCATCTGACCATTTCATTTGTGAAAATCAGGTAAACTCTAAACCTGGATAGTCGATCGGGGATCGGAACCGTCGTCCTCTCGAATGTGAATCCAGTTTGCCAATCACCGTATCACCTCACCCGGTAAAACTTTTTGAGTTCCAAGTGATATGCCTCATAGGTTTTTTAATTAATCAGAATGATTCGTGTGGACACACTGCATTTCTAACGCTGTCGTAAGACCACTGACATCTCTTAGAATTTGATTGGCCCTTAAATACAACTGGTCGGTGTCAAGAGACACGGAGGTTATATGTGGCAGACTATTTGTGTAACATGGTGTACAGATGATTGGTAGCCCGGCGAGAATGAGCAACAAGCTTTTGGGAACCGCATTTTCGTGCTGTTAGTTGAGGAGAAACGACGCTAGCTGTGCGTGCGCTGTTTTCTTAATCGGTTGAGCCCGTGTCTGGTGAGGCCACTACCTTGCGATCGTACGCGAGACGCAGGGAGCCCAAAGCGATCTTCTCTGTTGATGTCTTCAGGCTGCTTCAGCATTTCAGTTCCCTGTTATTCTGAGAGAGAGAGCCTCCGCGGCTTTCTTGGAAGTATTCACGCTTCTTGGAACTTAATGCCGTGCCCACAGTGTCTGTACGACAGGCCGCGTGTGATCCCAGGCAGCGCCTCACTGGACACAGCCGCTACCAGCTACAGCAGCAGGGCACGCACAACTAACAGCGAGGAAACGCGGCTCCCAGAAGCTTGCCGCTGATTCGTAGCAGGCTACCAATCATCAGCAAATGTGTGTAACCTACAAATAGTCTAACAGTTACCGCCTCCTGCTTCCTAACATCGGCCAGTAGCAGTTCTAAGAAATGCCACGTCGGTGGTGTTACAACCTTTTCTTTCCTGGGGTACGCAGACGGGCAGGGTGGTTTCAGTCCTCTCCTGGGCTAGTGTCTTCTCAGAATAGCACATTCAACCCAACGTCCTCAATTATGTGTTGGATATACTCCAGTCTCTGTTGTTCCCTACAGCTTTTACCCTCGACAGCTCCCTCTAGTGCCATGGAAATAATTCCTTGATGCCTCAGCACTTGTCCTGTCATTTGGTCCCTTCTTCTTGTAGCTGTTTTCCACATATTTCTTTCCTCGACAATTTTGCGGGGAACCTCCCCATACTTTATCTAATCGGCGCACCTAATTTTCAACATTCTTATACTGTATAGCACCGCATCTCAAATGCTTCCATTCCCTTCTTATCCACTTTCCCCACAGTCCATGAGCCACTTCCTGCAATGCTGTTTTCCAGACAAACTGTACGTTTTCAAAAATATCTTTCTAGAATTAGGGCCAATGTTCGATACTACTAGAGTTCCTTTGGTTAGAAATGCTCTCTTCACCTGTACTAGTTAGCGTTTTATGTCCTCCATGCTTTTCCGTCTTATGCTATTTTGTTTCCAAGATAGCACAATTACCTCACTGCCTGTGCTTAATGGTCACCAATTTCGGTGTTAAGATTATAACTAATACTCATTTCAGCTGCTCTTTATTGCTTTCGTCTTACTTCGGTTTACGCTCAATTCATATTGTATACTCATTCGATTACTCATTCCATTCTAAACATCCTAAAATGACTGTACTCCATAAGCACTCCGGTGGCACTGGTACAGCAACCGTAATAGATCTTTAGATACAGAAAAAAACAGTCTTTGTTGCACAGGATAGGTTTATTTAACCTTCACATGTGACGCGTTTCGCCTGTTCTTGGTATCATCAGACAATCGAATAAAAACTCTTTCTAATAGTGACAGTGGCGTCGAACGCAATTAAAAGTGCCATAGAACCGGGAATTAACTGCCAGACAGCCACAGTCGATGCTACATTACATATCGATAAAATTCTTCCTACTCGTGTCCGAGGCGTCAAACGTGATTAAAAGTGCCACAGAATTGCGAGGAAACAGCCAGATAGCAACTGTCAATGCTTCTTTATATCATCCATGAAAATCGATCCATGAACACAAATGTCGTCTGTTTACAACACTCTGAGTACGTACGCTCTGTCATGTCGCCATGACAGCGCGTACTCAAATGAGGTCTGTTTAAACGCGTACTCATAGTGTTGTAAACACACCATATCTGTGGTCATGGAGCGAGTTCTTCATGAGTGATATAAAAAAGCATTGACAGTGACTATCTGACTGTTTCCTCCCGGTTCTTTGGCACACGTTTGACGCCTCGGACGCGAGTACGAAGAATTTTATCGGTGATATAATGTAGCATCGACTGTGGCTGTCTGGCAGTTACTTCCCGGCTTATGAAACTTTTAATTACGTTCGACGCCACGGTCACAATTAGCAAGAGTTTTTATTCGAGTGTCTGATGATGCCTAGAGCAGGTGAAACGTATGAAATGTGAAGGTTAAATAAACCTATCTTCTGCAACCAAGACTGTTCTTTCTGTATCTAAAACTCTAAACCTCCTGCAATTCTAGAACATTTAACTGGGGACAGGAATGTCATCACCGAATCTTATCATTGATATCCTTTCACCCTGAATTTTAATACCTCTTCTGACCCCCTCTCTTATTTCCGTCATTGCTTTTTCGATGTACGTATTGAACAGTATGTGTGAAATATTACATACCTGTCTTACACGATTTTCAAAATAAGCACTTCGTTGTTCACCTTCCGATGACACTATATATCGAAGCACTAATTGCCCTGCTAGTCAGTCTATGTCCTGAGATATAACACTGCAGCACGGTCTAAACGTCGATTATTTTGCAGTTTTAGCAGTTTAGATACCGTGTGTATCACGCGGTAGTACACCCTGGAGGATTTGAAGGTAATTGACACAGGCCGTGGAATCCTAGGTACATCATTTGATCAAAAGTATTTGGACGCCCATTAGTGGACACTAGTATGGGGCGTGCCCACAACACACCATTTGAACAGCGTCAGCTTTGTTGGGGACCCTTTCAAATGTGTGTCTGAGTGTCTGTGGAGGAATCGCAGCCCATTTGTCCTCAGGAGCCGAAACTCGAAAAGACGCTGGATTCTGGAAGTAAGTCGACGTTATAACTCATCCCTAAGGTATTCGAGACTATGGAGAGGACAGTGCATTTTAGTAATGTTGTTGTGCAAAAACCATCACCCTGCAGGTAATGCTTCACGACAGAGTGCATTGTCATGCTGATATTAACAATGGTAGGCGCCAAATTGCTCCTCTACAGTATGCGATACACAATGCTGTAAAACTAACTCGTATACCACAGACTTAAGCGTTTTCATAAGCGCAGTAAGGGGACCACACCATAAACACGAAATACGCTCATACTGTAATACCACCTTCTCTGCATTTCATTGTTGGCACTAAACATGATTGCAGGTAACGTTTCCCAGGCATTCGCCAAACTCAAACATTTCCATCGGATTGCCAATGGGTATAGCGTGAGTCATTACTCGTTTCCAGTCATTCATATCCAGTGTCGTAGCTCTTTAAGCCACCTCTCGCATAGCTTAGCATTAACTTCAGAAAGGTGTGGCTTATGTGGAGCTGATCGATCATTTTACCACATTCTCTTTCAATCCTTGCGCACTGTCATTGTGGTATTCGAACTGCTATTAACACTATTGAACTCACGAGTGGTTTCTTACGCTGATCTCAAGTGACTTTGGCCGGCCACTGTGGCCGAGCGGTTCTAGGCGCTTCAGTCTGGAACCGCGCTGCTGATACGGTCGCAGGTTTGAAGCCTGCCTCGGACATAGTGCTTATAGCCATCTGAACCGTCAAGTGACTTTAGAAGCACTCTCGTCGATGCTCGACGGCCCTTTCCGCCAGTATACGAGGTCTGACTGATCTTCGTTTTGGTGTGGCTGTTCCTTCGCGTTTCTACTTGACGATCATCTCACCAAAGGTCGACATGGGCGGCTTAAGAAGGATTGAAATGTCCCGGATGGATCTGTTTCTCAGGTGACGCCCAGTGACTAGCCACGTTCGAAGTCACAGAGCTGGCCTGACCCGGCCCATTTTGCTGTTACAACTTCTCTGCTGACAACAAAATACTCCCCGTCTCCTTTTATACTTAAAACACAAAGGAATTAAAGATATTTGCTGCCAGTAGGCATCGATTTATATCAATGGGGCAAGCTGAAAATTTGTATCAGACCGGGATTCGAACCAAAGTGTTCTGCTTACTAGGCAGATACTCTGACCACTACACTATCCGCACGAACTACTACCCAAGCACGCCTCTTGTCAGACCCAAATTGTCAGCTTATAGCGCACACTACTGATTTAATGCCCTCCTCATTAGCCTCATTACTCGCGGCATCTCCTGATACTCGTAAGAGTTCGATCTCGGTGTACATCTGCACTGAAGGCGTGATTGGTCGTTATCGCCTTAACTATAATTGTGGTGTCTGTTCTTTAGGCACGTCCGAAAGAACAGATACCATATACAGAGTTTTTCAGTAAGAGCGCGTAAAAATGTTACAGGACGTAGAAATACCGCTCTGAACTACTTGAGATAGGGAAACTGTGGACGGAGAAGCGAGCTTAAGGAGATATGAAAGTAAAATTGTGTACAGCTTTGTCTAACATTACTGTTTTCCAGCTTATTTGCAACTAACAAAAAAAAAAAAAAAATGGTCCAAATGGCTCTAAGCACTATGGGACTTAACATCTGAGGTCAACAGTCCCCTAGAACTTAGAACTACTTAAACCTAACTGACCTAATGACATCACACACATCCATGAACGAGGCACAATTCGAACCTACGACCGTAGCGGTCGCACGATTCCAGACTGAAGCGCCTAGAACCTGTCAGCCACACCGACCGGCAGTGGACACGGAGATGGTGTTAGTTGCCAGAACTGTAGCTCCCTCTGATGTGATTCGAAATGCACGGAGTATATTTGTCAGGGTGCGTCAGAATCTTGTTCGCCGATGTCATGCTTGCATTGAGGTTGATGGCCGTCAGTTTAGCTCATTTACAGTACAAATGCTACGTTCATTTTGTCAATGATGGTATTTGCATTAGCTAATGTAAATAAAAAAGTACATAGTAATGTGATTTTACTCCTATTATCTCCGTAAGCTGGCTTCTCCGATCCCAGGTTCCCTGCCTCAAAGTGTTCAGTAGAGCATCCTCTACGTCCTGTTAAATTTTTGCATGCTCTTACGTAAACACCTTCTAAGTATTTTTATACTGGCTGGTCCACGTCTCGTGACATCTCTTGGTTGATTCCGCATTACATATGGATGTCAGGATAATTCTCATATAATAGAGTATCTAAAAACTAAATGATGACATCTTTACCGAAACAGAGACGAGCAGTCTCCGATGGTGTTTGGTGTGCGTCAGTCCGGCAGCGGCCTGTGGTACAGTGTGCGGGGTACCTGGAGGTGGAGGCTGTGTTTATGGGGATCGCTTACGCGCCTCGGCCGCGGAGCGTGGGTATCGCGGCGCTGCGACACGTGCCGGGCACGCGTGGCGGCCGCGTGGCCCCTGAAATTCGATTTGTCCGGCGCTGAGCACAACAGCGGCGCCGCCCGCAGACACTCGATACTCACTTGTGGCGGCGGCGGCGGCCGGGCACAAAGCGGGCCGCCCTCGCGCTCTCTGCGGCTCTCCCAGCCCCGCAGTTTTCCCATTGTCGCTGTTTATTTCCCAGTGCGTTTACTGCGCCGCCTAATGCTGCCACTTTTTCAATTACTCGCGCGAATTCTTCCTTTCAGGCGGGACAGCCTCATCTGAAGCTCAATGAGAATAAACGACAACACTGCACCGTGGAACCTTTTCTCCCGCGTGGTTCGATATTGCTCGATCGGAAAATATCGAATATCCGAGTGTTAATCCATGGAACAGCGAGCCACGAGTTCAGTATACTTACATTCTCAAAAGGATATGCAAGCTAAATTTGACTCAGATAAAGAGTGTTGCAGTCGCCATTAGCACCGTTAAGACAAAGCACTTTCACGGCTGGAGACGTCACACTTAATAAAATGTCCCGGGCTTTTATGACACTCGAATCGATTTCACATATAAACCCAACTTTTTTTTTTTATTAACCCACGCACATTGAAAGTTACTTCCACTGGGATTCGAACCACCACCCACAACAAAAGCGAGCCATCATACAATCATTGGTAGGCAGGGAACATCTGCGAACCAGAACTGCTTGACGCAGAATTAAGAAATCTCACAAATAATGCCTCAAGAATGGTTATTTGTCCTCTGAGGTAAAAAGAGCGTTAAGACCATCACATAGAAGTCAAAGCGGTGATCAAGTGCATGTGAAACTGGAAGTTTTCCTGCCTTTCATTAAGAACGTTACTGACTGCAGAAGAAAAATCTTGAAAAAACAAAGCCACCCGGAAGGTACAAGATCATCTAAAATTGGTCAAGCAAGGCCGCCAGTCGCTGGAAAAAGCAGGAATTTATAGGATTCCGTGTAGTTGTTGGGAGGTGTAAGAAGATACAGCAGAAAGAATGGTAAAAAAAAGACTAGAAGAGTACAAGTGCAATTGCAGGAAAAGGGGGGGGGGGGGGAGACTATAAGATCAGCTGTTGCAGAATATCCTTGGTAGCCAGGAGACCACCACATTCATTTTGATTGGAGTGAAGTACTGGACGCCACAAGTTGGTACCACGAAAGGCTATATAGAGACGTCATAGAGATTATAAAACACTCTATGAATTTAGGAACGAGAAGGGCGTGAAACTGAGTGACATCTGGATTCCTGTGCTGAAGGAGACATGTACCAGTCTCCCATTATGGGGTCGTCGCAACAGCAAACGACGGCAATCGACGTCACGCCACTGCATGGAAGCACGCAGAGACGGGATTTTGCTTGAGTCAGTAGCGACGCGGAGTATGAATTGGACTCTCAAAGAAGCTACGATCTCCCTTGAAAATGTCCTCTGGAGTTGGAAGAGAAACATCGGGTTTAAACGTGAAATCCGTTCAACCATGACGTAATAGCCCAGAACATTTATTAACTATGACAAAGTACAGTGTCAGACATGAAACCTGGCCGTTGGCTGGCTGCCACTAAGTCCGAGGCCCCAAGAAAACTGGCCACTCATCAGAATTCAAAGTCGAGTAAGCTGCAAGATCCAACGAAACGGTATGATACAGAAGTGTCTGCTCGAGCTATACAATGCTGTACCAACTAGTGGTCTAGTCTCCGGTATGGTAACTTAGTGTGTTCGGTCAGGAGACAAGCTACCCACTGCAGTAACAAAACTGAGCAAATATTTTTTGTTTAGTTGGGCCCACAGCATGAGACACGTCGAATATGACACTTCAGTTGAATTTTCCAAGTTACCTGCTAATAGTTTCATTAAATTTCGTACAATAGGCCTATTTCGGTAGTATTACCATTGCCAAGTACGTATATGGCTCTAAGCACTTTGGGGCTTAACATCTGAGGTCATCAGTCCCCTACACTTAGAACTACTTACGCCTAACTAACCTAAGGACATCACACACAGCCATGTCCGAGGGTGGATTCGAACCTGTGACGTAGCAGCCGCGTGGTTCCGGACTGAAGCCCCTAGAACCGCTCGGTCACAGCGGCCGGCTTTGCCAAGTACACCTACGAATATTACAGTGGCACATTTCATTTACTTTTGCGGTATTTGTATATGGAGTTAATTGTACATGTATACTTAACGTCTAGCTGAGCGAGACGTGCATACGATACGCATTGCATCACTGATGAATCCTTTTGGCAACTGTCGCTGTTTATGTGACGGTAAAATAAAGTCACATAGTAATTTGACAGCTAGTCGACAGTTATCAATAATGCTGTATGTTTACATAATGGTTATAGCTAGTCAGCGGTATTGTCTGAGTTACAGATAAATAAATAAAAAATAAACAACCAAGGATTTTAAAAGCATCTAAATTACCTGTAATTCTAACAATATCGCTGACTAACTACTTTTTAAACATACAGAATCATTGACAACTTTCAAATTACTACATGACTTTGTTTTACCATCATACAAACAGCGACAATTGACAAATGATACAATAAGGTTGTGTCGTCCAACTAGACGTTTGTATACACGTACAATTAACTCCATATACAAATACCACAAACGTAAATGAAATTTGTCTGCTGTAATATTTGCAGGTGTATTTGACAATGGCAGTACTGCCGAAACAGGACTAATGTACGGAATATGATAGAGCTATTAGCAGCTAACTTGGGACATTCAGATAAATTGAGTAAAGTTTTGATCGAGGGATTTGAGAGATGTTTTGCGATACCCACACAGAACTGCAGAAGAAAACGACAAAGAAACAGGAAGAAAGACAAAGAACAGAAAAAAACTTGTAAATGTCGCGCAATGTATAGACGAAAAAACCTAGGTCTTGTCCGCTCATACGCTAATTGTTTTAACCGAATTTCAGGTGTCTGCTTAAGGTATCTCTCTGACGAGACGCCTAAGGTAATTTGCTTCATTTTGCAACGCACCAGTAATACAAAATTTTCCGCGAAACTTCTCGCAGCTGTGTCAAGATCAAAACAGTTTATACTCGAAAGTTCTATCCCCATACAGCGGTTGGCGGATACCTGCCGCCGGGCGTCTATGGCACGACCCTGCTCTCGCATTGCTAGCATCCGCCTGGCGTCTATGGCACGTCCCTGCTCTCGCATTGCTAGCATAAAACTGTTTCTCTTTGTAATTAAACTTTGTGCTCGAAATAACTACGATAAACTGAGTGCATACCGTGCAGCTAAACCTAAGGCACGTAGGATGAGTCTTTTTATCAAGTGTCATTTTCTTACTTGAATTTCTTGTATTTGTCATACAGTTACGTATTGCATTTTGCGCACTTCAGGCTTATGAAAGTTTCTTAAGCATTACAAAACAGAGTCGCAAGTGGAGAAATGTCTAACATTCCTATCATCAGAGTTTCATAGAGGGCTGCAGAATGCAAAAGTTGCTCGAAACATTTAATTTGAGGTGACAAAAAATCATGGTAAAGCGATATATACATACAAAGATGGCTGTAGTATCACGTACACGAGTTATAAAAGGACACTGCATTGACAGAGCTGTCATTTGTTCTAAGGTGATTCCTGTGAAAAGGTTTCCGACGTGATTATGGCTGCACGACGAGATTTAACAGACTTTTGAACGCGGAATGGAAGTCGGAGCTACACGCATAGGACAATCGTTAGGGATTCAGTATTCCGAGATCCACAGTGTCAAGAGTATGCCGAGAACACCAAATTCCAGGTGTTGCCTCTCGCCACGGACAACACAGTGGCCAACGGCCTTCACTTAACGGCCGAGAGCAGCGGCGTTTGTGTAGAGTTGTCAGTGTTGCTTGTCTTTTGACAAGCAACACTGCGTGAAAGAACAGCAGAAACCAATGTGGGACGTACGATGATCGTATATGTTAAGATAGTGCAGCGAAATTTGTCGTTAATGGCCCATGGCAGCAGACGACCGGCCCGAATGCGTTTGCTGACAGCACATCGTCTGCAGCTCCTCTACTTCACCCGTGACCCTATCGGTTGAGCCACAGATGACTGGGAAACAGTGGTCTGTTCAGCTGAGTCCTGACGTCGGTTGGTAAGAGTTGATAGTAGGGTTCGAGATTGGCGAAGACCTCACGAAGCCATGGACCCAAGTAGTCAACAAATCACTGCGAAAGTTACTGGTGGCTCCACAGTGGTGTGGACTATGTTTAAATGGACTGCATCGATCATTGACCGAAGATGGTTATTTTCGGCTACCTGGGGACTATTTGCAGTCGTTCATGAACTTCATGTTCGCAAACAACGATGGAATTTTTGTGGATGACAATGATCAATGTCACCGGACTACAATTGTTCACGCCAGGTCTGAAGAACATTCTGGACCATTCGAGCGAATGATTTGGCCTCTCTGATCGCCCGACTTGAATCTCATCGAACATCTATGGAACATAATCGAGAGGTCAGTTCGTGCATAAATTCCTTCACCGGCGACACTTTCACATTTTATGGAGGCCTATAGAGGCAGCATGGCTCAATATTTCTGCAGGGGACTACCAACGACTTGTGGAATCGAGCTGCTGCACCACGCCGCGCCAAAAGGGGTCCGACAAATCGAGTCAGAAAAGGATTTTCTTTTTTCAAGAAAGACCGTTGTAGCATGAATGGGTTTCCACACTAAGGAAGTATCTATAATTGACATATATGATTAACTGTGACATTTTCAATCAATAGTCTGGGTGTAGAGGTTGGGAGTAGCAATACTGAATGCTCTAATTCAGAGTAACAAAATGCATGGGGCCGACTATTACTACATTTTTGCCTGAACGTAATCAGCTCGCTCATGAGCTTTACTAGCCCGTATTACTAGCGGTGACGAGGTGTGATACGTAAATGTTAACTTCTTAAGAAGGAATTAATGTCTGAGTCTTAACAGAAGACATCTCCTCAAGTAAAAGGCAGCATGAATAGATAATATTTTGCGTCTAATGGCACAAAAATGATATAAATGATGTTGGGCACTACGAACTCCTCCGCAGGAGTGTTTCCATCACAGCTGGCATTTTTGCCAACAACAGTGACGTCTCTCTGTTGTAGTATAAGAAAAATGAACAACAGTTATCGCTACTAAATGATAACATACTCTGCTGATTTCACAAAGAAAAAGCTATCAAAGAGTTTACTTTGCTCGTCATCCCTCAGGCACTTATTCATCTGGTCTTGCTCCATCAGTCTTTACCTTTTCGACTTCTTATCGAACAGCCATGTCCGCCCCGATTGCCGGCACGGTATCTCAGCGCGCTCGGTCAGAGGGTTAGCTACTCTCTGTAATAATAAAATAAAAAAAAAAATAAAACTGAGGGAACGGATCAACGAAGAACCTAAACGAGTGTCATCGGACGTCCGCCCCGAACAAATTCAACGAACAATATAGAACAAAATGAAAAAAAAAGATAGCTTAGTGGTCAGCGTGACGTATTGTCATCCCACGGGTCCGGGTTCGATTCTAGGCTGGGTCGGGGATTTTCTCCACGCAGGGACTGGGTGTTGTACTGTCTTCATCATCATTTCATCCCCATCCAGCGCACAGGTCGCCCACTGTGGCGTCGAATGTAATAAGACCTGCACCAAGACGGCCGGACCTGCTCCGCAAGAGGTCTCCCGGCCAATGACACCCAACGCTCATTTCCATTTTTCCATCGAACAACCATCAAGAATGTTCATAACCGGAAGAAAATGCACTCCAGACCAAGCTTAACGTCATCTTTAGCTGTGAAGCTACGTGGACATTGCCAGACTGCTTGAAATAATGTTAGAGGCTACATAGCTGATGGTTAATTTCTTTCTTATATTCACTGTTGTGTTCAATAAACTAATAGAAAACATTATTAAAATATGCACAATATTAATACTGTACCTATGAATAACAACTCACCGTGACAACCGTATAATGAAAGTATAATGACAGAAAAAATATCAGATCAGCAAAAATAATTAATGTAGCGTAATGAAATTTCTCGTATACATTTATCTAGTTAACATATTTAATTGATTAATATTGCAATATTGCAGGTTATTAACAGCGAGATATGAGAAATTCTGGTACTTCAATAACCGCTGTAACAGCCAGACTGTTGATTGCAAGCATACAAGCGTGTGTGCATTATGCTATACACGTGCCGGCTATCAGTTTGTGGGATAGATTTCCATGCCTGTTGCACCTGGTCGGGCAATGCAGGTGCGGGTTAATGGTGTTTCTGGATGATGCAGGAGTTGTCGTCCCATGATATCTCATATGTGCAAGATTGGAGGCAGAACTGGTGATCGAGAAGGTTAAGGCAACATGTTGACACTTTGTAGAGCACGTTGGTTTAAAAAAGCGGTATGTGAGTGGGCGTTATCCTGTTGGGAAACACCCTCTCGAATGTCCTTGAATGGCAGTACAACAGGTCAAGTCACCAGATTGACGTACAAATTTGCAGTCAGGATGTGTGGGATAACCAGGAGAGTGCTCCTGCTGTCATACTAAATCACACCCCAGACCATAGCTGCAGATATAGGTGCAGTGTGTCTAGCACGCAGACAGGTTGGTTGCGTGCCTTGAACTGGCCTCCTTGTAGCCAACACAGCTCCATCACCAGCACCGCGTCAGAAACAGATTTCATCAGTAAAGGCAACAGACCTTCACCCTACTTTCCTATGAGCTTTCTCTTTTTCACTACTGAAATCGCAATTGGCTGTGGTTTGGGGCAGTTCAATGCACGCTACAGGGCTTCTGGCTCGGAGCTGTCCTTGAAGTAACCGATTTGTTATAGTTCGTTGTGTCACTGTGGTCCCAATTGCTACTCAAAATGCTGCCGCTGACGCAATACGATCCGTCAGAGCCGCACACAGAACACAATGGTCGTCCCTCACTGTAGTGCCACATGACCATTCGGAGCCTGGTTTTCTTGTGACCGGTCATTTTCGTGACCACCACTGCCAGCAAGCATGCACAGTGGTTAAATTCCAGCCAAGTCTTTCCGCAGTATCGCAGAAAGAACATCCAGCTTCTCGTAGCCCTATTACACGACCTCGTTTAAACTGAGTGACGTGTTGATAATGACGTCTTTGTCGCCTTAAAGGCATTCTTGACTAATACAAATTCACCAGGTCGAATCTCAAAGGTAACGACCTTACACGTGTATTTAAGGGAAACCTGATTTGCATCCTCATAGTGGAGCTACAGCGCCGTTCTAATGCGACTGGAGCAACATTGGAATAGACAAAATCTTTCAGATGTAGAAATACAACCCAGTTTCCATTATGTCGCACAATTCCTTCTTGGTGTTGCGGTTTTTTCCCGTCGGTGTATATTTTAATAAAGCGACAATTATCTGTAACACGATCGTCCCTAAATCGGCGCTAATTAGTAAGATATTACATAGTTTGGTCATCGAAACTGCCTATGCTTATGTGTTGCCCTGTGTCATACTCAAATAGTATGGAAATTTGGTAGCTGGAATAGACGCATGAAGAAGCCCCATTAAGAAATTATTCAGTGCCACAATTTCACAAATAAAATTCTGTAATTACAAAAACCAAAAATTTGTCGACAGAAACAGAAAAAGGGAAAATTAAATGTAGTGTCATAAGTTTTTAGCCCTTACAATATGGGGTACTGGAAGCAGTAAGAGGACTTACGATGCAGCAGTTTCCTTAAGATTTCCTTATTCATTTTCGGTCTGGCTGATTTGAGCTCTGTCATACAATAGATAAAAAATTGTCCTCCATGAAGAGTGGAACGAATATCAGACACAGCACTTGCTTCACAGAGTAACCTCATTACCTCAAAGATAGCGAATGGTTGTAGCATTCATCTCTTCCATATTGCTCCACTGGTGGCTAGGACATATAAAGCGCAACATAAAAGACGTGTTTAGTAGCGTTTTCCACGCGGAACGATGTCCTTGCATTCAAATCTACAAATTGATAAGCTAATATCACACCTTAAGTGAGAGTCACAAAGATTATTGTATGGAAATGATACGAAAAGTCAAGTGAATTTAGCAGGATAATTCTGTGCCATCCAGGAAGTAACTCCTGAGTCACAGAGTTTCCAGACTTATTCTGTGTACTTTGCCAGGATTCAGGTATACTACTACCAAGAAGAATACAAGCCATTGTGTCCTTCAGTGGGCTCAAAAGTGACTACCGCTTGCATCTCAAAGATGTAACTGCCGAGGGTCGGAATACCAAAATTGTATGCTAATGAGTTTTATTCCCATTTCTGTAAGTGGGTTTCGGGATTAGATCGCAGTTACTAATAACACTCCGATACACTGATGTGAACTAAATACAATAAATCAATAACTGTACCAATTATTTTCCTTTTTCTGTCTTGTGTATACTGAAAATAGGAAAGCTCATTCACCAGACATGTTTCATATTTTTGGAGCGTTCCAGTGACTATATTGTACTTATTGTCAGTAAGCAACACGTCTTTTGATCACAACAACATTACAGACTATGAAAATATTTTTCTTGAGAACGCTGTAATCATCAAAACAGAGGAACACAAATAAAGAGGAAACAACACAGCACTGATGTCAAAACATGAATTTCCACAGACTACAACAACTGACACAATCCTATATCAGACTTCTAATCACCCACACTCACAGAAACAATCAGCACTCAGATACGTACTTCGTAGACTCAACACACTACCACTCAGCACAGAAAATTACCAGAAAGAACTAGACATCATCACACAAATAGCAACAAATAATGTGTACAATAGGGAACTAGTCACCAAATTGAACAAAAAAATTAAAAAACAAATACAGTCAGTGAACACAGTACATAAACACCCACAAACAAAGTACAAAAAAACACTACACAAACAGCACAAACAATGGCAGAACAATAACGACACAAAGAATGCAGGAAAACAAGAAACAAGATTCAAGACGGTACACAATGACATACAAGCATAAACTCACACATAAAATAACAAACATTTTCAAAAGACAAGGGATAAACATAGCATTCAAAACAGACAATTCAATCCAAAGACACATTCCAAAAATAACAAAAAACACAGGTATCTACCAAAAATAACAATTATTATTATTATTAAGAATAAAAAAATAAGAAATCTCACTCCCTCTCTAATACACACACACACACACACATATTCACAAAACAGTTAGTAACACTTAGAAAAATAAATGAATCTCTGTATTAAAAAGATGGCAGTTACAGTGATGTGCAACGAAAGCAGTGAACTGAAATTGAACTGCAAGATGTCCACCTGGTTGGCAGATGAGAAAAAGCAGTTTGCTTAGATGCAGTGAATTAGAAGTTACCTGTAAATACCTTTCCATTTCATAAAAAAAGTTGAGGAACTGTTTTTAAATCTATAACCTAGATGTGAAACCATAACCTATGCATAAAAAGGACAAATAATGTAATATTTCAGGACACTCCCTGAAGATGCCTTGTAAAAAAGGCGATACGCGTTTGGGTGCACAAATAAAAATAAAAATTTCGATGTACAGCATGCAAAAGGCATTTTCTTTAAAACATCTGCAATTCCACAAAGACTTTGTAAACTTTAAGTAACATAAAGTTCAGAACAAGAAAATCTACTGTGCACAGAAACCTTATGCCATTACTTAAAAAGTGGGCTAAGAAAGAAGAGGAGAAAATCAAACAATCTAACATGAAAGTTGAAGCAGCTGTCATCAGAAGGTGGAACAAGGAATACAAAACGCTGTCAGTAACGTGTAGAATAAGTTATGCCTAAGTAAAACTGTCATTCAGTACATAAATACTGAAAAACAACAAGTATCATCTACTCATAATGATTACAATATAATCGCTGCTAAGGCTTTGCCAATAAAAGCAAAGAACTTTTATGTTGAAGAGCTTTTCAACTTACGCGTTAAGACAGAGAGAACCTGAAATAGTAATAGGCTTAGGAAGTTCATCGTGGTGCAGATTTTCCGTGCAGTGTTTCAGGATCAACACAGTGTTATTAACATAGTCCCTGATGGTTTCATACGAATTAAGCGTCTAGTCTGCAACAATATTTGTAAAAAAATAATCGATGTTTAATGCGACGGCACAGACACACAGACAGTTCTGGTATTTGCAGAGATTATCCATACGCTGCTAGTTGATGATGCCGAACTATCACCACGTCAGGTTACTGTCGAGATTTAGTGTATGCCTGTGAAACTATTGCTCAACAGTTGGTGAATAGCATTAACACCTCATCAACCCACATACAGTACAGACCAATTATATGCAAATTAATAGCAGCAAGATGCTGTAAACTAATATCTTCCTGCCAACGATTTAATTTCTTTCACAGCTGGCTGTCACTTTGGTGGGTAGGCAATAAACAAGTGTCACAGCCTACCGCACAACTATTCGCATCTACTCCCTCCCCCTACTTTGTACACCCACTGTGGTGTCTCATAACTTGTGACACTGAACACAGATGCACACTTACTTTACCAGTTTCCTGTTGTTAGCTTTTCTCAACGGGTATTCTACCCTTGCTCTAAAGACAAATGCTTAATATAAACATGAGTACTCTGTGTGAAGTACATCCAATATTTTATTCTTCCAGCTCCAGCATTCAAAAAGTAGAAGAAGTAAGCGGCAGAAATGCGCCTATGAAGTAATAAATAACAATATTGCAATAATTAGTGAAGTTTGGCAAACTTCGTCAGTCATCTGACGATTGTGGAAAACTGCCTTTTTTAACTACTCTGCACAGCTGGACGAACCTAAGGGTTGCTTAGGGGTCCGTTACTTAATTTCGTTGTGGTCATTTTAAATTACAGAAGAAAAAGAAGGAAAAAATCTGATTTTAAATATAGTTTTCCAGAGGGATTTGAATCTATGACTACAGGTGGTGAGCCATCGTAAATGTGACCGTTCTCTTATTGCTGTAAGGTGGCTAAGGCAGAAAGAGTTCTATTTTCCACAGGGTAAAACATGTGAGAAATTATAATTTATTTGTAAAATACGTTCTCTTATTGCTGTAGTAGTGACTAAGGCAGAAAGAGTTATATTTTCCAAAAAGTAAAACATGAGAGAAATTATAATTTATTTGTAAAGTAACATTCTTGCAGTCGAAGAATTACATTTTCTAACTCACTGTCATGCATTGTTCAAGAATTGTTTAGAAAATTTCGTCAAAATTACTAGTAAAAATCAAGTGAAATTAGTAGGATAATTCAGCTTCAGTCCTAGAAGTCCTTCGACGATCAATGAGCTGCCAAAACTTTCCGGATGCCTCTTAGCAAATACTTTTTTTTTTTTTTTTTTTGAGGCAATACAGGTGATTTACGAACATCTGTCTTGTTATCTGTCTTGTAGGACTTCAACGGCATCCTTTCCTTAGTCATTGTTTTGTGGTGGTTCCAAGCCATGTCAGATACATATGAATCGGGGTGCAGCACTTGTTTATTAAGGTAACTAATGGTCAGCATGTTTCAGAACAGAGGAAGCAGAAATGCAGCGAACTTATTTTTTTTTAACTAGCTGTAGCAATAGAACGTGTATGGTTACTATCATTTATTGCGTAGCAGAAGATAATATTTGTTATGCAGAATGTCATGATTTATTGCCAACAGCTGCTGATAAAATTTATTTATTAAACAACTATATTTGGTGCTATTTTGCCGAAAACGGATATTTTCAGACCGTGTCTGTGCAAAAATTGGGGATGGATTCATTCAAAGAAACCATCTTACATCCATGGGTCATCATCAGCTTCATAAAGACGTTTACAACATCATACTAGGTCATTATAAAATCAGTTGTATCAGATAATAAAATCCATCCACTGTAACTGTTGTTACTTAGTAATATACAAAGTAAATTACATCGTCAGTCATAAAATGTGCCAGACAGGACACTCCTTTATGACATATCAACAGTAATAACGATTTAATTTATATTAATAAGTGATAACAACGAAGAATATACTTCTTATATTGTAACTTTATACCGAGGAGTACGATGTTGTAAATGGTTCTATAAATCTGATGTTTGTCTGTGGGCCGAAACCGGTTGTTCAATAAAGAAAGTTTATGAACATGTCTTGACTGTGCATCTGTTCATCAAACATTTACAAGCTGTGCGCACCATCTTCTGACAATATGTTTGCTATGCAGTTGTCCGCAGAATTAATGTGATTACAACAATGAACTCTGTCGTTATTTTTGTATCATTTGGAGCTCGTAAATTGAGTATTGTGTTCATTAAGTGAGATTATTCAGATTAATGCCAAATACAAGAGACGTCGTTTTCAAGTTGATCTTGAGGTGTGTTTTTTGTTTTCCAAACGGCACCGCACAATTTAAATGCAAAGTGAGCAATGTTTATCCTATCCTATAACATCTAAAAATATTACTTACGAAAAGATGTGCATAAAGGAGCAATACATGTATAGAAATGGTACTGCAACGGGTGAGATAAAGTGTGAAACAAGATGTGTTAAGTAGTATTATTCATTGTAATTATTTACTTCATGAAAAGTATGACTTTGACTAAATTACAATACAAAGAAGCGTTACAGGTGCACGGGTAAAATTTAATTCATCTTCTGTCAGTACTATACTGCAAAGGTGTCACGGAAGTTTCAATGCGTCACCGGAGGTGTTGGGTGGCTGTATGAGGGGTATGAAAATCAACATGCCGATTGCAGGATGATATGCAATAAAAGCCAGGAAGAAGAAAGACTTCTGGTAATCGTTAGGTGCTGATTGATATATTATACCATCCAGCTTGAAAAGCTACTTTGTAAGTTACGATTACTACGTATAAAAATACTGTAAAAATGGGCAACTTCGTGACACTTTTAGCACTTATTGTAACATAACCTTATAAAAATATCTAATTAGACATTTAAATTCCACATATATAGAATTCTGTGAATTTTATCCCTTAATTTTGATAGCAATTAAGTTTTTTGTCCAGTGAGCTTTTTGGATAACGGAATATTAACTGTCGCAAAGTTACCCAACAGCTCAAGACAACACTGTGACATGTAGGCTAAGAAAAGGAGAGTTAAGCTCATATGTCACAAGGATAGGCTGCCTTTAAAGTGTTTCTTTAAGACACACAGTCATAACTTCATCACAACGTCGCTCAGTTTTGTGATTTTTGTTTCATCAATAAAACAGAAAAACGTACTGTGCAATGTTTGCCAGTTTCGTGACATTTATTTTTCTACAGCTCTTAAAATGCAATTAATTATGGGCTTATCCTTACAGAAACGAAACAGAAATGAAGAAAAACTACACTTTCAGACACGTATTTACGCTTCTCATCAGTGGAACGGTAAGAGAAAAAACTGTGTCACAACATTTACATTTATCACAATATCCTCTGAGTAGGGTAATTAATTACTAAAGCATTCAGAAATGTCTCAAATTATTTATGAGACTAGTTCTCTCAGTTTCAATTGTCACACTTGTTTCTTCCATTTCAATTGTCATACTCGTTTCTCTTCATTCCCACAACTACATTTATCCCAACGACTGTACTTATTCAAAATGCTGTCATTATTTAAAACTATAAGAGTGCAGAATTTTCGCGCGGGTCCCTGATAAGAAGTAGGAGTGGACCCGAAATTGCTTTTGTGATTTCTCTCCAGTCTGTAAAATTTTCTATCTTTCCAACGTCGTTTGAATTATTCGCCACAACTGTGAATATGAAGGTACAGCTACGATTCAATGTGGATTTAACAGCAATGCTTCTCTCTCTGACTAATGGCAATTGCATGCTGGTTAGGCTACATAAAAACTATATAAGAATTGTGACGTCTCCTGGAAACCCTATAAAAATTAAGCTAAACCTGTACGAGACGTGTAAATCCGAAGTGTATAGAAAGTGAAGAATTTAGTGTATTTATCTCGATAAAAACCGTAGTTAATACTACACATAACTATAAAACACACGACTCGTTAAAACGATATTTTTGAGTTAAAAATGCTAATAAAATATGCATTTTAGGATCAAAGACTAACTATACAATGTAGGGACATTCTTTCTAACCATATTCATCTTATCTCATTAAGGTTAAAAAAGACTTGGTGCAAAGATCGGATACTACTTTTGTCCCTGCTGTTGAAGAATTACCTCGCTTAGCTGTTCTGACGCACTAAGTAATTGATGTACGTATTTTCTGTTACAATATGTGGTAAAAAGCGAATTTGACCTGTTCTTACTTAAAACCTATCCCTCCCTGTGGAAATATATCAGTGAAAAATAATTATTTAAGATGAGTTGTGTAGAAGGTCATCCATCTGGAGTCCAGGCGGCCAGTACGTGGAAGTTAATTAAAATATTAAATATTGGGCTTCACCCTCAAATTAACATAATGAGTACTTTGGATACTGATAATAATTTTCAAACATTAATATTTGCAAAGTTAATTTTATCAGAATTTTTACAGAATCACATGGACAGATTTAACTGCAATAGGCAAAAAGGCCTAGGTTTGGTTCAAGATGTCTTCGAATTTGCAATTAGATTTATTTCTGTCAAGGAAATCCTTAACCGAAATGAAACCAGCGTAATATAAATAAATTATTTATGGTCAGTGCAAACCCTTATGCTACGTAGATGGTTATATCGCCCCTTTTCGTAACAATTGATTTAACTGGCAAAACAGTAATACTTCCTTGCTATTTCTGATTATCCTGAGACAGCCGCGAATTTCGATAACGTAATTACCCAGTTACAAGCAAAACTGTACCCATTTCTAATAATACACTAAAGAGCCAAAGAAAGTGGCACACCTGCATAATATCCTGTAGGGCCCCCGCGACAAGACGTGGCATAGACTCAAGTAATATTTGGCGTAGTGCTGGCGGGCATCGACACAATGAATCCTGCAGGACTGTCCATAAATCCGTAAGAGTACGACGGGGTGGTGCTCTCTTCCGACCAGCACGTTGCCACGCATCGCAGATACGCTCAATAATATTCATGTTTGGCGAGTGCGGTGGTCAGCGGAGGTGTGTAAACTCAGAAGAGTGTTCCTGGAGCCAATCTGTAACAATTCTGGGCGTTTGGGGTGTCGCATTGTCCCACTGGAATTTCCAAAGTCCGTCGGAATGTACAATGGACATGAATGGATGCAGGTGACCAGATAGGACGCTTACGTACGTGTCAGAGTCGTGTCTAGACGTATCAGGGGTCCTATATCACCCCAACTGCACACCCCCCACACCATTACAGAACCTCCACCAGCTTGAACAGTACCCTACTGACATGCAGGGGCCAGGGATTCATAAGGTTGTCTCCATACACGTACACGTCTATTCGCTCTGGAGAATTTGAAACGAGACTCGTCCTACCAGGTAACATGTTTCCAGTCGTCAACAGTGGAATGTCGGTGTTGACGGGCCTAAGCGTGGCATAAAGCTTTGCGTCGTGCAGTCATCAAGAGTACACGAGTGTACCTTCTGCTCCGAAAGCCCATATAGATGATATTTCGTTGAATGTTTCGCACGCTGAACTTGTCGATGGCCCAGCATTGAAATCTGCAGGAAGGGTTGCACTTTTGTCACGCTGAACGATTCTCTTCAGTCGTCTTTCTGGCACTATCCTTTTCCTGCCGCAATGATGTCGAAGATTTGATGTTTTAGCGGACTCCTGACATTGACGGTAAACTCATGAAGTGGTAGTGCTGGAAAATCCCCACTTCGTCGCTTCCTCGCAGACGCTGTGTCACACAGTTCGTACACCGATTACAGCACCACGTTAAAACTGACTTAAATCTTGATAACTTGCCATTGTAGCAGCAGTAATCGATCTAACGATTGCGCCAGACACTTGTCTTACACAGGGTGGTCCACTGATTGTGACCGGGCGAAATATAGCACGAAATAAGCGTCAAATGAGAAAACTACAAAGAAAGAAACTTGTCCACCTTGAAGGGGGAAACCAGATGGCGCTATGGTTGGCCAGCTAGATGGCGCTGCCATAGGTCAAACGGATATCAACTGCGTTTTTTAAATAGGAGCCCCCATTTTTTACATATTCGTATAGTACATAAAGAAATATCAATGTTTTAGTTGGACCACCTTTTGTGATAGATGACGCTGTAATAGTCACAAACATTTGGCTCACAATTTTAGACGAACAGTTGGTAACAGGTAGGTTCTTTAAATTAAAATACAGAACTTAGGTACGTTTGAACATTCTATTTCGGTTGTTCCAATGTGATACATGTACCTTTGTGAACTTATCATTTCTGAGAACGCATTCTGTTACAGCGTGATTACCTCTAAGTACCATATTAATGCAACAAATGCTCAAAATGATGTCCGACAACCTCAATGCATTCGGCAATACGTGTAACGACATTCCTCTCAACAGCGAGTAGTTCGACTTCCGTAATGTTCGTACATGCATTGACAATACGCTGACGCATGTTGTCAGGCGTTGTCGGTGGATCACGATAGCAAATATCCTTCAACTTTCCCCACAGAAAGAATTCCGGGGACGTCAGATCCGGTGAACGTGCGGGCCATGCTATGGTGCTTCGACGACAAAATCACCTGTCATGAAATATGCTATTCCATACCGCTTCAACCGCATGCGAGCTATGTGCCGGACATCCATCATGTTGGAAGTACATCGCCATTCTGTCATGCAGTGACAGACCTTGTAGTAACATCGGTAGAACATTACGTAGGAAATCGACATACACTGCACCATTTAGATTGGCATCAATAAAACGGGGGCCAATTATTCTTCCTCCCATAATACCGAACCATACATTAACCCGCCAAGGTCGCTGTTGTTCCACTTGTCGCAGCCATCGTGGATTTTCCGTTGCCCAATAGTGCATATTATGCCGGTTTACGTTACCGCTGTTGGTTGTATGACGCTTCGACGCTAAATAGAACGCGTGCAAAAAATCTGTCATCGTCCCGTAATTTCTCTTGTGCTCAGTGGCAGAACTGTACACGACGTTCAAAGTCGTCGCCACGGAATTCCTGGTGGATAGAAATATGGTACGGGAGCAATCGATGTTGATGTAGCATTCTCAACACCGTCGTTTCTGAGATTCCCGATTCTCGCGCAATTTGTCTGCTACTGACGTGCGGATTAGCCGCGACAGCAGCTAAAACACCTACTTGGGCATTATCATTCGTTGCAGGTCGTGGTTGACGTTTCACATGTGGCTGAACACTTCCTGCTTCCTTAAATAACGGCGAACGGCCCGGACACTTGGATGATGTCGTCCAGGATACCGAGCAGCATACATAGCACACGCCCGTTGGGCATTTTGATCACAATAGCCATACATCAACACGATATCGATCTTTTCCGCAATTGGTAAACGGTCCATTTTAACACGGATTATGTATCACGAAGCACTGGCGGAATGTTACGTGATGCCACGTACTTACACGTTTGTGACTATTACCGCGCTATCCAAGACAAAGCGAAAAAAGTGGTCCGACTAAACCTTTCATATTTCTTTACGTATTTGTAATAAAAAATGGGGGTTCGTATTTAAAAAAAAGCAGTTGATATCCGTTTGACCTATGGCAGGGCCATGTAGCGGGCCAACCATAGCGCCATCCCGCCCATCCCTCTTCAAGCTAGACGAGTTTCGTTCTTTGTAGTTTTTTCGTTTGATGCTTATTTCGTGAGATATTTAGCCCGGTCAGTATCAATGGACGACTGAGTATAGGCGTTGTCGACCGCAGCGCCCTATTCTTCCTGTTTACATGTCTCTGTATTTGAATACGCATACCTACACCAGTTTCTTTGACGGTTCAGTGTATATCCTCTATCTTTTTCCGTGCAATCCCGATCACTTCTTACATTAAAATCAAAACATTTTAATACTAAAGAAGTGAGAGGGACGATATAGAATTTAAGTGTGTCGGAAATATTTACGAGTAAAATGCAACTTCACCTTTCCAAAAGGATGCTTACACAAACGGTTGTAAAACGGGGAACACGGAGAGACGCTTGCGGGTTCCTGTTCCCTTTTTTAGCACCTTCCGGCTGGCCGCGCGCAACTGCGGGTTGTGGCGGCGCCCGGTGCGGTGTCGGTTCGGCGCCTTTGTAGCCGGGCGGCGTCTCCGGTACCGCCGGCCTCTGGAGATCGTCAGGCGGCGTGTAAGTGCCAGGAACAGCCGCAGCCACAGCCGGGGCCGCGCGTGGGAATGCCGCGCTGGCGCCACCGACCCGAGCTGCCAGTCGCCGCGGCTTCCGCAGACCGCTGTCCGCCGCAGGCGGCCGTGGCTACCTGCCACGCACCCACTGTCCCGCGTCGCTTCCTGTCCCGGTTCACCTCTGACAAGGGAACCTCCCCATCACAACCCCCTCACATTTAGTTATAAGTTGGCACAGTGGATAGGCCTTGAAAACCTGAACACAGATCAATAGAGAAAACAGGAAGAAGTTGTGAGGAACTATGAAAAAAATAAGCAAAATATTCAAACTGAGTAGTCCATGCGCGAGGTAGCCAACATCAAGGAAAATGTGCTTTCAGGAGCGCCGTGGTCCCGTGGTTAGCGTGAGCAGTTGCGGAACGGGAGGTCCTTGGTTAAAGTCTTCCCTCGAGTGAAGAGTTTACCTTCTTTATTTTCGCAAAGTTATGATCTGTCCGTTCGTTCATTGACGTCTCTGTTCACAGTAATAAGTTTAGTGTCTGTGTTTTGCGACCGCACCGCAAAACCGTGCGATTAGTAGACGAAAGGACGTGCCTCTCCAATGGGAACCGAAAACATTTGATGGCAAGGTCATAGGTCAACCGATTCCTCCACAGGAAAACACGTCTGGTGTATTCTATACGACATTGGTGACGGCATGTGCGTCACATGACAGAAATATGTTGTCGACCCACCTAACTTGTACACTTGGCGAATGGGTAAAAAGATTCTTCTACCTTGCCCGATTTAGGTTTTCTTGTGGATGTGATAATCAGTCCCAAAAAAGTGATGAAAACATAAGAGTTTGTCACATAAACTGCAACAAATGAATGCAACAGTTTCACAGTCGCACAGTTTTCCCTGTGCTCTGTCAAAACATACGTTTTTAACGTTTTCAAATTTTTCCATGTGTAGACCATCAAATCCTGCATATGTCCAAGCAAATCTGAACATGTCCTGGAATTTTGGAGAGCGAAGTTTATTATGTGTGAGTGCCTGAACTTTGATAATTGTCTGAAAATAAAAAATAAAATTTTATGCTCGAAGGGTGACTTGAACCAAGGACTTTTCGTTCCGCAGCTGCTCACGCTAACCACGGGACCACAGCGCTCCTGAGCTCTATTATCATTGATGTTTCCTATGTTGCGCATGGACTACTCAGTTTGTATATTTTGCTTATTTTTTTCATAGTTCCACACAACTTCTTCCTGTTTTCTCGATTGATCTGTGTTCAGTTTTTCAAGGCCTATCCACTGTGCCAACTTATAAGTACATTGAGGGGGGTGCGATGGGGAGGTTCCCCTGTGAGTAGCGCGATCTCTATTAAGACTAGACGGATGAGGATCTCTCAGCCTTGGGCATACAATTTGCCTGTAGATTACCGCTCGCCTGCATCGTCCAGTATGATGTACCAGAGGCCGTCATGAAGTTTTAATTATCATTCCGGAAAATTTTTGGGGTTCTGGTCATCAGTTCGAAGACTGTTTTTTTGCAGCTCTCCACGCTACTCTACTCCCTGCAAACCTCTTCATCTCCGACTAACTACTGCTAACTACGTGCAGTTAATCCTGCTTACGATATTCATCCCTTGGTCTCCATCTCCAATTTTTACCCCCCTCACTTCCGTCTATTACAGAATTGACGATTCCTTGATCCATCAGGATGTGTATTATCAACTGATCTAATAAATGAAAAGCACCAGTTTGCTTTTGTTCTACAATATGACTTTTATTGTTAACCGTTTTTCGGCTTACACGGCCATCTTCAGACATTTACTGAGTATTATCCCCAAAGAAGTTAAAATGTTTGCAAACGACATTGGAAAAGAAGTAACACGTCTAGACTGAAGTAGAAACATGCAGTAAGTAACATCTTTGCAATCAAAAAGTAAAAATTGAACAGTACATAAATAACAATGGAGTAGACAGGAAAACCTTTAGCACAAAATAGCAATAGCATGCCTACATAACAGTTTCTATAAATAAACAAAACTAATAAAATAAAATAAAATTAGTACTAGACAAAGCTACATCAGGAGGTATGAAACATAGAGAGTGATACACAAACCAATTAAAAGAAGAGACAATTATCAATGTAACTACAGAATACATAAGGAACTTAGCAGTATCAATAAGATAAACAGAAATAAATAAATGCAGGATAATGGAGGTATTTCAGGGAACCTACAGTTTGAGAGTGTGGTGGTACTGCAATTTAACATTAACATTATAATCAAAGAAGTGGCTGTGTAGCAGTTTTCATTAAATAAATGAGCAAAGTAAAATATGAACAGTATTTGATGAGACAACTACATGGGGTGTTAAACATGGACACTAATACAAGTACCAGTTAAAAGAACGCCTTAACTATTGAAACTATAGTCTATATGGAATACAACGACAACTTCAACAAAACAAAACAACTTAATGAATACAGGAAAATGGGAAAATGTAGGAAGAGAGAGTGTAGGAAGTAATGAACAACCCATGTCCAGAGATGATTTTAAAGCAGAGTTAGATACAATAAAATTTATTGCCACAGCCAATGACTACAATCCAGTTCTTATTGAGTACATCTTGCACAGGAAACAAAAATGGAAAATTATACCCCTCCTCTATGCCCCACCTGTTTCCCCATCCATTGTCTGCAAAAAATGGTGTACACTACCATTTCTAGGTCAGGTATCACAGATTGTAGCCAAAGCACAGAAATCCTGCAAGTATAAGCTTTCCTACTATGTCAGGAACATGACAGCCCAGTGTGTTTTTAATAACAAAGACAAGATCCAGTTATTAGCCAACAGTGGGGTATACAAAATCACCTGTTCTGATTGTAACAAATTTTACATTGGTCAGTCAGGCAGAGACGTATCAACTAGGCTGGCTGAACATGAACGCAGGTGGAGGTTGCAGAATTCAGACTCTGCACTTGCTGAGTATGTACTGAGTGAGGGTCACAACCACCAGCGTCCCATGTACTTCACTTAGCAAACAAAGGCCATAAACTCAACCCGCTGGAAGCCCTGGAAATTAACAAACATCTTGCTCACAGTCCAGATCTCATCCTAAATGACCAGACACAGCTCAACACTTCCCTCTCCTAAATTTTATATAATCATCTCTGTTGTTCATTACTTACTACACTCTCTCTTCCTACATACTCCCATTTTCCTGTATTCATTAAGTTGTTTTGTTTTGTTGAAGTTGTCTTTGTATTCCATGTAGACTGTAGTTTCAGTAGTTAAGGCGTTCTTTTAACTGGTACTTGTATTACTGTCCATGTATAACACCCCATGTAGTTGCCTCATCAAATACTGTTCATATTTTGCTTTGCTCATTTATTTAATGAAAACTGTTACACAGCCACTTCTTTGATTATAATGTTAATGTTAAAATGCAGTACCACCACACTCTCAAACTGTAGGTTCCCTGAAATACCTCCATTATCCTGCATTTATTTATTTCTGTTTATCTTATTGATACTGCTAAGTTCCTTATGTATTCTGTAGTTACATTGATAATTGTCTCTTCTTTTAATTGGTTTGTGTATCACTCTCTATGTTTCATACCTCCTGATGTAGCTTTGTCTAGTACTAATTTTATTTTATTTTATTAGTTTTGTTTATTTATAGAAACTGTTATGTAGGCATGCTATTGCTATTTTGTGCTAAAGGTTTTCCTGTCTACTCCATTGTTATTTATGTACTGTTCAATTTTTACTTCTTGATTGCAAGGATGTTACTTACTGTATGTTTCTACTTCAGTCTAGACTTATTACTTCTCTCCCAATGTTGTTTGCAAACATTTTAACTTCTTTGGTGATAATACTCAGTAAATGTCTGAAGATGGCCGTGTAAGCCGAAAAAAGGTTAACAATAAAAGTCATATTGTAGAACAAAAGCAAACTGGTGCTTTTCATTTATTATAATGTTGTTCTACCAAGAAACGACGGAATATTCTGTTAACATGATCAACTGATCTCTTCTTTTAGTCAACTTCTGCTATAAATTCTTTTTTGCCCAATTCGGTTAAGGGTTCAGTGCCTGGTCTGATGCGGTTAGTCACGAATTCCATTCCTGCGCTAATCTCTTCATCTCAGAATAGCACTTGCACCCTACTTCCTTTACAGTTTTCACCCTCTGTAGCTCCCTCTAGCACCGTGGAGTTTTTTCTCTGGTGTCTTTACACATATCCGATCACCCTGCGCCTTCTTCTTGTCATTGTTTTCTTGTATTCCTTTCTCCGTCGATTCTGCACAGAATCTCCTCATTCCTTACTTTATCAGTCCGCCTAATTTTTAACATTCTTCTATAGCTTCGCATCTCAAACATGTCGATTCTCTTCTGTTCCGGTCTTCCCAGTGTTCATGATTCACTACCATACATTGTTGTGCTCCAATTGTACATTCTCAGACATTTCTTCCTCAAATTAAGGCCTGATCAGTAGATTGTGCTAGTCTGCTATTTTTATGTCCTCGTTGCTTCGCCGGCCATGTGTTATGTTGCTTCCAAGGTAGCAGAATTCCTTAACTTCGTCTAACTCGTGATTAATTTTATTTTAAACTGCTCTCTGTTCTCATTTTTGCTACTTCTCATTACTTTTCTCTTTTTCCGGTTTTCAATCAAACCATATTTTGTACTCGTTTTACTGTTCATTGCATTCAACAGATCCTGGAAATCTTCTTCACTTTCATTTAGGATAGCGATGTCATCAGCTAATCTTAATATCGATAGCCATTCATCCTGAATTTTAATCTCACTCTTGAACCATTCTCTATTTTCTGTTATTGCTTCTTACATGTGTAAACAGAAGAACCGGGGGTGAAAGAAAGTATCTCTATCTTACAGCCTTTTTAATCTGAGCACTTAGTTCTCAGTGTCTCAGTATTATTGTTTCTTCTTGGTCCTTGCACACATTGTATACTATCCCTCTTTCTCTATTGTTTACCCCTACTTTTCTCAGAATTTCGGACACCTAGCGTCGTTTTACGTTGTCGAACGTTGTTTCCGCTCTCAGACGCAACCTCAGAACTGCCTGTCAAGTGTCTTTACCCTTCCTAAAGCCAAATTGACCATCATCTAACAGATCCAAATTTGGTTCCGTTCTTCTGTATATTATTCTTTTCAGCAGCTTGGATGCATGAGCAGTTAAGATGATTGTGATATAGTTCTCTCACTTATCTGCCCTTGCGATCTTCGGAATTGTGTGGATGATATTTTTTTCCCGAATATCTGATGGTACGTCGTCAGTCTCATAGATTCTATACATCAACGTGAATAGTCGTTTAGTTGCCACTTTCCCTAATGATTTTAGGAATTTTGCTGGAATGTTATTTGTCGCTTTTGTCTTATATGATCTCGCATCTTACATACATCTTTTAAATTCTGTCTTTAATGCTGGATCCCCTATGTCTCCCATATCGACTCCAACACCTTCTTTTATCGCATCCTCAGACAAGTACTCTACCCCATAGAGGCTTCCAGTATACTCCTCCATCTATCTGCTCTCTCCTCTGCGTTTAATAGTGGAATTCCCATCACACTCGTAATGTTACAGCGCTAACTTCTAATTGATTTCACCGAAGCTTATGTAGACTCAGTCTAACCGTTTAATATTCAGCTTTCTTCAGTTGTACCGCATTGTCAGATCTTTCTTTCTCGTCTAACACGCTTGTCTCCCACGTTTTATTTTCGTACAAGGCTACACCCCAGACGAATATCTACAGTAAAGAGTTCCTAACACTTAAATTTGTATTCCATGTTAATAAGTACCTCTTTATCACAGATCCTTTGCGAGTTGTAGTCAGTCTGTGTCTTACACCCTCTCTGTTTCACGCATGATCAGTTATTTAGCAGCAAAAACAGCAACAATCATCTACTATTTTAATGTGTCAGTGCTATTGCTCCAGTGGCAAAGCGTTTGCGTCGTAACAGAGAATCCGGGAATATAATCCTGCTCGGACCACGTAAATTTTCAGTTCGTCTTTAATCTAGCCTTCACCTCTGAGTGATGTGAAAATCTATCAGGAACGACACGGGGGTGTGGTTCTGAGTCCACGTTAAACTGCAGCTCCACCTTTTTCGCTAGGATAACAAGGATAGTCGTCAAAGTGGCGTCCACTTGAAGGCTAAAAACCGGCTATTGAACCACAAAAAATTATTAATTGGTTTTAGAGACTCATTTCGTAACCTAATTCCTTCAGCATCGTCTGTTCTAACTGGATTACCTTATTTCACTTTTGTTGGTGTTCATATTACGACCTATTTTCAAGACACTATCCACTCCATTCAGCTACTTATCAAAGCTGTTTACTGTCTCTGACAGAACAGCTGCATCGTTGACAATCCTCGAAATTTTCATTTCGTCTCACTGGACTTTAATTCTCCCTCCAGATTTCACCGTGGTTTCCTTTACTCCTTGCTCAATGTACAAACTGAATAATATCTGGGATCGATTACAGTTCTATTTCATTCCCTTCTCAGCAACTTTATTTCGAAACTTTTAACTACAGTCTCGTTTCCAGAAAAGTTGAAAATAACCCTTCGCTTCCTGTATTTAATCCTTACTTTCTCCAGAATTTCAGAGAGTGTTTTCCAGTCAACAAGCAAAATCTCGCGTCTCTCAAAATGTGAAATCTAAATGAATCTGAAATTAATCAAGAATCAGAGACACCCTTGAGATATGGTGAAAGGTCTCTGTTGGATTCCTTTCATGTTTAATTTCTTAAATTTGTTGTCATTTACGGCATAAATTCCTCTTCTAAATTTACTGTGGCGTTTCTGAATATCTGGGAGGAGACTGAGTAGTGGAACGTGTTACTTTTACACATAAACAAGAACGATCTGTCACACTACTACACTTTAAAACACAGTTTATATGTAATTCATGTCACACAGTCTCATACGGAACCTACATCCGCTTTCTTTTATATACTGTATATGATAAGATACTGTCATCCCCCTTCCCTTCTGTGTGAAAGGATGAATGAGCAAATGTATTTCTAGTTGCATGCTTGAGGGTAGCAGACAAGCCTGTCTGCTAGAGAACAGTAGGACCAACGTCGGAACAGGTAGCTACGCTTTCTAAAAGCAAAGACGTTTCTATCCTTAGTATGGTCCTGTCCGTCCGTTGTCATGTTGGTATAGGAAGCTGCCCCTCTGGCCACTTCCGTTTGTACTTGTGAGCCACCCCTCAGGAAGGGACCAGCCAGTCTTTCCGTGGCGAGCGTCTGAAGTGGTAAGATCTCCGGCTAAGCGGGTGTCTGCTAAGTCCGTAGGACAATGGATTTCTTAAGTTCAGCCTAACTGAAAATTTAATCACCTTTATTTCAGGTTTACCTCTAAAATATCTAATGTTATCTTAAATTGCAGTGCAGTGTAATTCTCGTGTGAAGTTCAGAATATATTCCGGTAGTTGCTTTGTCACTACTTTGTGAGTAAAGTGGAACCACGTGTTGATCAGTAACTCTAACTAAGTTCATTAATCTTAAATGCGATTGTGCGTGAGATTATAACGTCTCGTCTTGACAATATTTTTCAATATAGCAACTTTTCTTTATGTTCAACCCACGTGGGGTGTACTTTGTGCAACCAGTACCACGTGCTTATACAATTGTTTGACCCATCAGGTTAATAGTAAGACGATAGTAACCAGTTCGAGGTTTTTCTTTTGTAAATTGCTTTTCGATCTAATTTATTTTAATTATCAAAATTATTGTGGAGTTACACGCTTTGTGTAAACCAAGTTGACCACGTGAAGCATGTGGTGTAATCATCAAAGTAGCCCTCAGCTATTCTTTTTGGGAAGATTTCACAGAGAGTTAGTATGAATTTAGTATACCAGTGTGTGGTAATTACATGACGGACAGGATTGTGCTACGAACGTAATTTCTTTGGGTGAAAATTGAATCGGTTGGTTGTGGTTAATTTCCTCTTGCATATGTTTCAACGTTCTTCGTGTGTTATTTTATGAATGCAGTGTTGTATGCAGTCTCCCAATCTTGGCGCCATATTTAATGTGTTCCGTAAGATTACAGTCTCACATTTTCACAATCCTAAATAAGGCACCAGCTTAGTTATGAATCGAGTTTAATATGCTGAAATTTCAATGATCAATCTTAAAATAAATTTCCAAATATAAACTGATTTCTTCCTTTTTATTTAAATTATCTTTTTTATACATATATTACCGGTTGTTGTATGACTATTAAAAGATTATAATTAATGTTAGTCTGGTTGGGAGTTTGGTATACGTAGACTAGATACCAGGTGAAACAATTGCGCAGTAATGCACGGTTAACTTTCCCAGACAGCTCACAGCTTTTAACCCACTTTTATGGTGCGGAATTTAATGTTCGCAACTGAATTACTACCGCTTCACTTTATTGGCCCTAGCATTGAATCTGAATGTGAAGAACTGACACAACTTAAAGGAAATCGTGATAATAAACTCAAGATTTGAGAAACACAATGGTTAATCATGAAAGACACATGAATAATAATACAAGGAACCACAATTATGTGGACAAGAACCTTATAAACATATATCTTAACAAAGCAATTTTTGGAAAGAGACGGAACTCCATGAAATCTTGGGCAAAATGATTTAGATAAGATACCTGTATGGTGCGAAAAGTGGCAATTGACCCTGAATAAAGAAAAGTGTGAAGCTATTCACGTGAGTACTAAAAGAAATCCGCTGAAGTTCCATTATGCTTTAAGTCACACAAACCTGAAGGGTGTAAATTCAACTAAATACTTAGGAATTACAATTACGAATAACCAATATTGGAACGATCACATAGATAATGTTGTGAGTAGAGCAAACCAAAGACTGCGATTCACTGGCAAAACACATCAAAAGTGCAATAGTTCTACTAAAGAGACTGCTTACACCACGCTTGTCCGCCCTTTTCAGGAGCATTACTGTGCGGTGTGGGATCCGCATCAAGTGGGACTGACGGATGACATCGAAAAAGTTCAAAGAAGGACAGCTCGTTTTGTATTATCGCGAAACAGTGGAGATAGTGCCACAGAAATAATTCGTAAACTGGAATGTCATCCATTAAAACAAAGGCGTTTTTCGTTGCAACGGGATCTTCTCATGAAATTTCAATCGTCAGTTTTCTCCTCCGATTGCGGAAACATTCTGTTCGCACTCACCTACATAGGGAGAAATGATCATCACGATAAAATAAGAGAAATAGGGGCACGCACAGAAAAATTTAAGTGCTCGTTTTTCTCGCGTGCCGTTCGAGAGTGGTTGATTGAACCCTCTGCCAGGCGCTTTATTGTGAACAGCAGAGTAATCACGTAGATGTAGGAGTAGATAATAGGAAAATACATACGTATGTGCTACAGATCTCACCACCTAGCTATCTCGGCAAGTTAACGAGCCTGTCACATCCGAGGTAACGTACAAAATATATCTTTGATTTACATTTGGTAATTTCTATGTACAGACATATGTTGTATTATTCTTACATTACATCATTACATCGTTTTCATTACATTTATTATGTTATCTAACCTTAATAAACAATGGTCCAATCTTCCGGCTGTCGTAGAATTTGTCCCTTACTCAATTCGGGGTCGTATGTGTGCGAGTCTGTCACCGGGTAAAGTGATATGTTCAGGAGTTTCTTGTTCTTCACAAGTTCACATGGGTGTTCGGCAGAGATCAAACCGATGGAGGTATTCTGGATATGGACAATGACCCGTGAGGAAATGGACCATGCCACATGTGGGATCTATATGTTTTAGCCTCATTCGTTCTTTGATGTTTGGAGAAAAGATGTAGAGGCGATGCTCCTTTTCTGTCGAATCCCCTTCTCTCTGCCAGGTATCATTTCGCCAGCGGTTTAGTTGGCGCCTTTCTGTGATGTCCTCCCATATAATCTGAAATACCTTGTCGCGTCTGCCTTTCTTCAATCAGTACGCTGCTCCTCTCTGTCGGACGATGATGTCAGTGGGGCGCACCCCCATCACCATGCGTAGTGCCTCCAACGATGTTGTGACGAAGGCATCCAACATCCTGAGTGTAACACTTCTTTGGCTACGTCTCACAATGATTTTATGTATTGCAAACCTTAGTCGATGCGCTCAGGAGCTTGCTGCCTAGCATACTATAGACTGGAATAGTGCGATATGATACGTACATATTTTCTTTATGGTTAGTCTATATTTATCGTATTTGGTATTGCTAATCTAGTTATTATTTTCATTGTTTTGTTGTTGGTAAGTCTGAAATGTTAAGAGAAATTCAGTTTGTCGTTAATGTGTAATCCTAGATATCTTGTCACTCTTTCGCGTTGCAAGGTTGTGATATTTAGCTCGATGCTGATGTTTCCTTGAAGTTCGCCTTTCAGTGGTAAGTACACTGTTTTATTAGTTGAAATTGTAAGTTTGTTGTAATTACACCATTCATTGATGTCAACGAGGAGCTCACTAGCAGTACCCCAGAACATGGGTCCACATATGGACCACTGTGGGCACCCAGGTGATTTTGTTGACAACTCTTCGGTGGGCCACTTCTCAACCCACAACTACGTCTCTGCATTAGTAGGAAGCGGTGGATTGGCAGGCTTCGGTTTCCTATGATGTTTTGGTATTCACGTACAAGGGCGTCAGTACGTCGCAGATGTGGTGGCAGGTTGTGGCTTAATATTGGGAGCCATTGCGTTGGAGTGGGTTTAATTACTCCAGAAATCATCCTTAGAGTGTTATGCAACTGGACATCCACCTTTTTTACATGTGGACTGTTTAGCCAAATCGGAGCACAGTTTTCGGCAGCCGAGAATACAACCAGGTAGTACCACAGAGCTTTTGAATAATTCCAGAGTCGATAGATTATATTAATAGACTTGATGTTTGTTTGTAATCCCTAAACTTCGTTATATTAGTAATGTTTGTTTGCAATTATTAACGTTTGTTATATTGGTGATTTGTCTGTTTCTTTCTTATGTTTCGGTATTGCCATACGATAAATAAATAAAGCAGGAAGCGGTTATATAAAGCTGTTCGGATTTGCATTTGTCTTAACTTTGCAAATAGCGTAGGCTATCAAAGGTTGTTTAAAGCACCAAATATGTCAATCAATATTGCCACGACGTATTTGTCCTGTACATTCTGAGTTATGTATAAAGCCTTATTTATAATATTGTCGATAGGCTTGTGCATCTGGAACCCATACTGAAGTGGAATGAGCCGTTTTACATTATTCGTAACAAGTGTTGGTAATGATTGAATTGTAACGAACCGTTACATTTAATAGTAGAAAAGGCAGATGCCAGACAGAGATTCATTGGAAAAGCCCTCAGGAAGGATACGCTTACGAAGGATGCAGCTTACAAAACCCGCGGTCAGCTGATACTTGAGTATTGCTTCTCAGTCTGGGATGCTTACCAGAGGAAAATGGAGGAGATTTAAAGAAGAACAGCACGTTTCGTCGGAGGTTCGTTTAGCAGGCGCGAAAGCGTCACGGAGACGATCATCAAAGTCTAATGGCAGCCACTACAAGAGAGAGAGTGTGCGTCATGGAGCCTTTTAGTACTAAAATTCGTAGAGCGAACGTTTCAGGAAGAATCAAGCTTTACTCTCCTTCGTAACACATACAGAGTGATTCAGGTGCCCCTACCGCTGCCGTCTTATGCAACCCGCAATGTTATATTTGCCCTTCATAAGCGACAGGAGAGATTTTCGTATTTTCTCTATCGCTACAGGCAAACTATTTGTGCCACAGAAAATATGAACAGGACCTTTTAGTAGGAAGTTTAATGCAGTTAAACTTTTTACTCGGATAAGTTTTCGCTAGAGGCCCAAATTTTCGAGTTATTGAAGAAAAAAGTAAAAAAGTGACCTTCAAATGCACCCTGACTCACACACTCAGCCCTCAGCGGTCAGGATTTCTAGTATGTCGTTCATAGCACTGCCTCCTACCACTGTAAATGTATTTTCGACTGCACGAATTATTTCGCACATTCGACCTTTTTTGTCTTCGTTAACTGGCCTTGTTACGTCACGAATTTGGTCGACAACATACAAGTTGTTAAATTGGCGTTTGTGTAAATTTTACCTAACAATTTTGTGAATTTTAACAGCATAAAATAAGCAATTATAGCATTGTAATGGTCAGAACTTCTGACTACGAACTACTGTGCTTGTAAGGGCTACATTTTGGTCGTATTGTTAACGTAGTTAGTTTCAGTGTAACGTTTAGAAAAGTCGTTTTTCCTTCGTTACTCTCACGGGCACTTTTAAATTTATATTTTTAACGAGGTAGCCGACTATGCTCGTGGCGTAATAGCCCAATCTCTAGACACCAAAAAACGTCGAATCCTGACTGGTGAGCGATGAGTGTGGAGTGGAATTGCGTTTGAAGGTGACTTTTGTATGTTTTTCTTGAATAACTCGTAACTGCGGCCACTAATGAAAACGTACCACAGTAAAAAATTTACCTACATTAAATTTCCTACTAAAAGATCCTGCTCATATTTTCTCGAGAACTGACAGTTTGCGCTTAGCGAGCGAGTGAATATGAAAATCTCGCACGTGGTTTATGAAAGCCAGCTATAACACTGCGGGGCGCATAAAATGACAGCGGTAGGGTAGCTGGATCACCGCATGCATCTCGCGGAAAGACGAGTATGCTACGAGCTCACGCGGAGGATTATAAGAAAACTGTTCTTCCCGCACCGTGTCAGCGACTGGAAGAGGACAGGCAGATAAATGACAGTGGTACGCAAAGTACCCTCCGCCACACACAATCAGTTCACTTGCGGAATGTAGATGTTGATGTACCACTTTCAGGGGTGCATTACGCTTCCTGACTATTCTTGCATCGAATATCAGTCCGGCATCTGCCTTTTACGTGATCGTTCCTCTTTAACACATCCTATACGCATGTAGCTTGACGTGTATTGAGTGTGACAGTTCCAGTGATTGCTTTGGCAATCGTGTATTCATACCATAAAGAGCGTTTCCACCAATTTATGTACAATGTATCTAATCTGTTTCTGTTAAGAACCAACTACCAATTCATGCGTCAAATGTCGATCCTCTGCATATTGTAAGGTGGATCTGTTGCCTGTATGTCAGGCAGTAAATGCCAGTCACACTAACATTTTCAATATTTTTAGTACATCGTCACTCTTCAGCAGACAAGATGCCCTACCAGGATCGTTATTCCTGAAGCGGGAAACTCTTTGGGCCCAAGACACTCGCGTGTGTTTGTTGGACCAGCGAGAAAATGTAATAACTTCTGACTGCGCAGTAGGAAAGGCACAAATTTGATGGGAGTGGGCACTTCTCTGGTGAATGGGATATAGAGGAGCTGTTCCGGATGAGCTTTGATGCAGCCTGAAACCGCCATTATTCTCAGACATGTACCGTGAAAGGCTTATGATTACTTTTATTGTTTGTAGTATCAGTCGAATGTAAAGTCATATTCGAGCTGTATTACGCCCACAGAATTTCAATTTGTTGCTGTTTGCGCATCTTAACGTGCGTAACGACTAACCGGTAAACCAGCAAGTGTTCTGGCCTGATGGACGTTCTTGCTTCCCATACTCGTTACTTCTTTTTCTTATGCCCATTATCAATCAGTTTTTCAATACTTTTTATCCTTATAATTATTGTAAGTATTCACTAGATTTACACTTTCGTTATCACGTGGTCACGCACTGTGCCCCATTAGTATTTGGTCTTGAGTATTTTTGAACTGTCACTGGAACCCACACTGCTTTAGTAATTTTCGCCTCAGTATAGGCGACTCGTCCCAGGTTCGCGCTTGTAGCACTATATATATACCGGCTGACGACTTGCCCGCAGTACCTTTATAAATTATACACACAAACACCCAACGTGAATCAGTCTACGCTTAATTTTAAAACTTTTGGAACAATCTCTTCTGATTGTTTTGGGTGAGATTTAAAGCATTTTTCACTTTGATTTCAAATCTGATTGGTTTATCTGTATGACGTCAGATTTTTGTACAAATCACATCCAACGTTTTAGCTACAGTCACATTTTTTTTGCTATCAGCGAATTTTTTGCAATAGCGTTCAAAATAAATTATTTATAGTAAGCTTGTGTAGAATCACTGCACGCTGCATAAGAGTCGACAACGCTATATCCTCACTTGAAAATGCTAACCATTATTACAAAAGTACAACCGAATGTATGACATCCTAATTTCCCTTCGCTGATTTCATTGCATCAACTACTTTCTGACATTAGGCGACATTTCTCTTTCTTGATTGTCTCCGTTCACCAGTCCATCTCTTTTTAGTACAAAACAGCAGTAAGCCAACGTGCTCGCATTCCACATTCACTGGGATCTCTTGTCCGTCTTCCTCAAGTCCTGGTGCAAGCGTTCTCCTTGCTCTTCACTGTCATTGTAGGGAAAAAACTGACAAGTGAATGCAGAAAATGATGCATCACACTCACGTTACATCCTAATTTCACGAAACTTTGCATTGTTGTTAACCATGTTTTTATACTTTGGACGTTCGTTGTTGCCCACAAAGTTGGGTACTACTTTTTTAAAGGTCATTTTTCCACTGGATTTATTGTGCTTTCAGAAAAATTGTCTTCAATTAAATTACTGATCTGTGGCCCTATAAAGAACATTTAATATTCCCGTAAGGTACTCTCGGAAAACTTGTTTTCAAGTACAAGAAGGAACCACCATCTTTTAGAAGTGCTTTCGTGAACTATTTCTTAATCCAAGCTTGATATGAGGATGAGGTAATAGTATTATCTTGCTTGGCGTAACAATTGGTTCATTATATTCTGTGAACCGGGTTGGAAGATTTTCTTTCGGGCCAATTAGTTACCTCCCAAAGCTTGTCTTTGGCTTGGCTGGCCGACTCACATATGGAAAACGGAATTTTTGTATAGCCGTATTGTTGACCAAGTAACTTGCCAATTACTTTCAAACGCCACATATTCTCGAAGAATGCTTTTCGTACTTGAGCGGTTTCAACACAGCTTTAACGTTTTGATGAGTCTCCTTGTGGTGTGCTGAATGGGTATCAGGTATTGAGGCAAACATTTTTCCATGACGTAAAAGTACACTTTTCAGGCTACGATGGATCATAAGAGACTTTAAAGAAATTCAATGAATCCTCAGTGTCACAATGAAATACGAAATAGTCTCCTTCTTTAAAGAATTGTATTAATTACTTTCGTCTGTTCCTGTACCACGAAAATGATGCTCCATGTAGCAGAAAATGTTTTGCTTTCAGTTATAACACAAGGAGTTCGGCGACGTCTTTTGTCAGATTCAAGTCATAAGGTAAATCATTTAGTTCGGCTTAACTAAATAATTCTAGTGCAGACCCTTCTTCCGACTTGTAACCATCACCATCTTCGCATTAATTTTCTGAGCTGCTCTCCTGTGCAAAACTTCAAGAATTGCATGAGCAATTGCAGTAGGGAGATTCACTACATGTAACTGGGCGTAAGGCGAAAGAAATGTTAGGATATTTTATATCTTTCTTACTTTTTAAGTTATGATCTTCGGCGTTAATCATACAAAAATAAAAACAATATACTTCATTTCGCGGCTCCCTACAAAAGACATTGATTTCCTCTTCCCATTTTTCCACAGTCTCAGTCCTTCAACATATTTAACGCATACCTTGTGTGGTACCCAGGTTTTGTCTTGATCATGTGGAGTAGACATTTTTTACGAAAGTGTTAATGTGTTGTCTTTGCTTAGCAATTACTCAGTTACCACAAACATAGTACGATACGTTTGGGTTATTGAAAAACTTGCGGGAACTTATTTCTTAGAAACAGTAGAACCACATTTAACACCACAAATATAATCTCACAATAATACAGCATGTCTACAATGAATTAAAGTATCCGGCCTAGGCCTAACAGCCAGACGCCTGTGACATCTGTAGGCAACTACTCCATCTTACTTAAACAAAATTTCCCTTATTTCTAATAAAGATTCTCTGCGTGGAACATTGGTTTAAATGAAAAATGTGTTTACTCCCTTTGTGAAAAAACTATACGTGATAGAAAAAAACTAATAACAGATCTGAGGTCAGAGCAAAAACGTAATCCAGGGGCAGCGAAAATAACGTAGACATTAAATATTATATAGCATACTGTAATGAAAATCGTATCAAAATTTCTGCATCAGCTTCTTAGACTAACTTTCACATATCGACTGGCACAGACACAGATCGTTATTGCTAGTTTCATCTCCCTCTGCATAAATTTCTGTAATTTTCGGCCTATCGTTGCCATTGTCACTCTTTCGCCTTTTTTTTATAAAAGCTTGAGCTATGTACTTTCCACACAACACGTACATAATGTTTGTTCTTTCAGTGTGTAAGATACGTTTGTAGCTGCACTTGTCTACGAGATACAGAACAGATGCACAAAGAGATTCTGTTGCACAAACTGATTAACTTCAGGGATGTAAGATGGAACATGCTAATGTAACAAGTAACCAGAGTGCCTGCTAGCTTGCAGCTAATGGTAAACTGTACTGATAAACCGGACCATCGTATACGTAAGTCAGATTACAAAGTTGTATTGGCAGAGAAACTGGAGACTAATGACGTTTGACATTCTTTCAGCATGGAAGAACTACATGCAGCCATAAACATTTGTAATTCCGGAAAGCAAACAGGTGCAGACGATGTTAGTATGGAGCACGTTAAACACTTCGATGACCAAGCGAGAGAGTGGATTTTGGCACTTTCCAACAACTGTAATTTCCCCAAGACCTGAGGAAATTTCGTGTCTTTCCTGTATGAAATCGTGGAAAAATCAGGTTAGTCATAAAACTATAGGCCAATTTCGTTGACATGCCATCTGCTCAAAATCTTTGAGTGAATATTGATCAAAATGCTTTTTTATTCCAGTCTCTGATCATAATATGAATTCTTTAGACGATGACCGGTTTCAGTCCGTAATGGCCATCCTCAGATCTTTTTACACCATGTCCTAAAGTGATACGGCCATAATGGCATCGTCAAAACGTATAAATATAATCATCATAGCATCGTCACATAGATTTAAAATACTCAAGTAGCTAGTTGGCAATAATCATTATGTGGACGATGTGGCCTATTCTACACCATATTTTAAATCTATGTGACGATGCTATGCTGATTATATTTATATGTTTTGACGATGCCATTATGGCCGTATCACTTTAGGACATGGCGTAAAAAAAGATCAGAGGATGGTCATTACAAACTGAACCCGTCATCGTCTAAAGAATTCATATTGTGATCAGAGACTGGAATTAAAAAGCATTTTACAGTATTGGATCACTGTTTGTATACGCGATTATGTCGCAGTTGGTGAAAATATTGCTCAGTCATTTGATTCATGTTGAAGAGGCAGTTGTAATAGAAGAAACAGGAAGTGACATACCAGCAAGAAGCTTCATATCTCCGGCCCTCGAAATCACGTAATTTATTGAGAATGTATTTGAAACCCGGAAAACTACAGGATTAGCTTTTATCAACCTGGCTAATCACCGTGCGTTCTCACAAAAGGTCTAAACAATAGGTTATGGTTTCATCAAACTTATTCAATGCCTTACTCCAAAACAGGATATTCAGTGTGAACTTCCAGGGTCGGTGTAGTCGATGAAGATGTCAAAGAAATAACTTACCAAAAGAAAATGTACATTCACCATTGTTCTTCGACATATGTACCCATTGGTACAACCACTTCCGACGAACACAAACAGTTATCTTTGTGCCGATGGTCTGGCATTAGCGAGCCAAGGGAAGTCTTTTGAAGATGTTAAAACCTACCTAACAGACGCACTGAGAGGGTTGAGTGTCTATTCAAAATGGTTCAAATGGCTCTGAGCGCTATGGGACTTAACATCTGAAGTCATCAGTCCCCTAGAACTTAGAACTACTTAAACCTAACTAACCTAAGGACATCACACACATCCATGCCCGAGGCAGGATTCGAACCTGCGACCGTAGCAGTCGCGCGGTTCCGGACTGAGCGCCTAGAGCCGCTAGACCACCGCGGCCGGCTGAGTGTCTATTACTGTAATCATCAGCCTCATCCTAATCCAGCTGGAACCTAACTGTGTGCTTTTCATTGTAAACACAATCAAGGATGTCGCAACTTAATGACACATGACAAGGGATACAGTTAGTAAACACGGCTCATCTAGAACATCTGGGAGCGACTCTGGATCGTACTCTGACGCACAAGCAGCAGTACGAGAATACGAGAATAAAGATAGAAGCCAGAAGTAATATTTTCCGCAAGATCACTGGTGGTACCTAGAGCTCTCGAGCACAAATCCTGAGAATGACTGCGCTAGCAACATGCTGCGGTGCTGCAGAGTATGAGTGCCAAGTCAACTGCAAATCCTCCCAAGTAAACAAAGTTGAAAAACACGAATCGTGTACAGGAGATCTGAAACTTGTGCCACTTGTAAAACTCTCCCAGTTCACAGGCATAGCGCCACCAGACATTCTTCGTGAAGTAGCTGCCAATGGGGAAAGAACTAATCAGGCTTATCATGAAAACCATATATTATTTGGGCACATTCCAGCAACCACAAGGCCGAGGGCTAGACGAAGTCCACTTCAGTGTTGAAAATAACAGCAGTTACACCAAGGAAAAAACTGTGGATTTCTCGACTTAAGAATAACTCGACCTGGCCACTCCCTCCGGAAACCCTCGTACCTCGGGATGAACAGAACTGGATCGTGTGCAAGCCACTCAACCGCCTTCGATCTGGATTTGGAAGACACAGAAGTGACCTGCAGAAGTGACACTTCCCTATGGCAATCACCAACTGTGACTGCGGCGAAGAACGCACAACGGAACACCTATTGGTCCGTCAACTACTCCCCGCATCTTGCACAGAAGAGGATGTTCTTTTCGCACTCCGAGCGAAACTGATGTTGCAAGATGTTGGGCGGCAGTATTGTACCTTGATAATTCTTTCTCTCTTTTGGTTTTAGCGGTAATTCCTATGTGTCGTGTTTGCTTCTGACTAGATTAAATATATAAATAAATAGATCGATTGTTAATGCATATACGTCATGGACCTTATTCAGTAGTAGATGTAACGTCTGTTTTCAATATTATGGATTGGTAAGTATCAGTCAGAGACTAATCATAATCACAGACATACGAAAGTTTCATTTCATTATGCCAAAACAAAGTAAACAAGAACAAAAATAGTACAAAAATTTGAAGGTGTTCCTGTATATTGCCCCGCAGTCACCACGAAAGACTGCAGAGAGGAGTGGTAGCGGCTCTCCTATTGGATGGTGCGGCCGGAGAATTGCGCCACACCATCAGGCATCGCAGCTGCCGGGCCGGATTCCGGGAGACGGGCAGTGAGGAGGGAGTTTCGGGGCGGGGGGTTGGCACGCGTGACGGCCGGCCCCTAATGACAGGGCCGAGAGCCGAGAGCTGGCCGGCCCGGCTAATTGAGCAAGAACAATGGCGCCGGAAAAGCCGAGGCCGCCCCCCGCCTCCATTGTGCCAGTCACAGCCGCAAGGACGCGCGCCCCTCGCCTCTCGCCTCTCACCTGCCTTCTTTTGCCGGGCCGCTGCGTACGTAAATACAGGCGGAAGCTGCAGCCACTGGACCACAACAGAAAGTATCCAAAGCGACATTATCATCGTCATCATCATCAACATCAGCCACTTATCATCCTCTGCTGAATATGCGCCTCTCCCATACTTTGTAATCTTCATCTTGTGACAGGGAGGAAGATGGGGAGGGAGAAGGAATGGGAGGTGTCCAAAAGTTGTTTCTGGATCCCTTAAAACACGAAGTCACCCGCATGACTACACACGCATACACACGGATTGGATTATTGGAGACCTAGATCACATGTATTTCTTCCCTCGACGCTGTTCTTCACCTGACTGCAACCATCCACTACAAATCAGGTACCGTAATTTTTTAATTAACTGTAGGTGGAGCAAACATACACATAATTACGTATATCCAGTCTGCTGGAGTAACTGCACGGCAACAGCTTGTGTAATCAATACAGCGGAAAAACTGCCAAAGCTGCAAATTTCACTTCTATGTACTTGACGACTAGTCTCCATTGGGACCCATTTTCAGATCATACCGATACTCAAAATGTATTTCCCAAATTATAAGAACAATGTCAAGATAACAAAGATATACGCGTAACTAAGTGCAATTGAGCAGTCAGGCAGCATTGTGTTTGTTATATTGACGTTGTTATGTTGGAAAATAGCATGGTCACTATCGAGATGATATGAAATTGGCTCCCGAGCCGAAACTAGTCATCAAGTAAATAAAAGTGAAATTTGCAGCTTTAGTTGTTTTTCTGTGGTATTGATAAACATAACTATCATCACAAGAATCTGATAAAGTTCCACGTTTACTCCACTAGGTAACAGGTGTGGGCTGCATTGTTCACAAGAATGCAGCAGTTACAGACTTTAGCAAACGCTAGCAGTACGCTGTAGAACGCTGTTGTTACTATCTCAAATACGGAAAATAACTGTTATTTTATAAATAAGAATCACGGATAGTTCCATACCAACAGTGCAGTTTTAAATGCAACCAACACTCCGGCTACATGGGTCTGCTTGCAATAACTTGCGAACTATCATCGTGCCGTTCAGTAACACTGTTCATACACGTTGTGGATGTAGGAACATAGTACTACTACTAATTCAGTCAAATATTCACGGTAGCATAAAAGTATTTTTCCTGTTATGGTTCCTTAAAGGTGTCTGTCTGCACACTTGCTATGTAGGCACCTGTTTTTACAGCTTGGCACTGTAACAGAAAATGGTTCAAATGGCTCTGAGCACTATGGGACTCAACTGCTGAGGTCATTAGTCCCCTAGAACTTAGAACTAGTTAAACCTAACTAACCTAAGGACATCACAAACATCCATGCCCAGGCAGGATTCGAACCTGCGACCGTAGCGGTCTTGCGGTTCCAGACTGCAGCGCCTTTAACCGCACGGCCACTTCGGCCGGCCAACTGTAACAGAAATGCGACAACAAGACTATAAGAAATAACCAATACTTTTAACAATAGTATTTTAGAAAATAGAACTTAACTTTGGCACAGTTTTATGTGTGGCACTTGATATCCTAAACGTAATGCAGTGAAATCTAAATAACTTGACTATCTTTTGACAAACTTTGATATTGTCAGTATGACTGAATGTAATTGTGTAGACACTGTTAGTGGTTCTGTTTCTCTTTGAATCATTACTGCTAAGTTGAAAGGTAGTGTTCAGAGCACTGTGCTGAACTGTCTAACTCCTGGTTCTAAACTGTCCGAGTGTTCGCGGCACGTCGTGTTTTCTGGCTGTACAAGGCGGAAGCAATGTACTCTACAGCTGACGGTTTATTTACCTACGTTTTCTCCAATTCTGGTTGCATACATTGTTAATTCATAGTGTTTCCTGTTTCCTTTTAAGACTTATTATGTTTACGTATCTTAAAGGCTGCTCGAATTGGATGTGCGCAACATCGTTTTCGTAATACTCACAGACATTCTTGTATTCGTTATGGCGTGAAAACAAACAGGTTCAAATGTCATCTTACGGATGCCGTGTCCGTTCATGTCATGAAAGTTGTTGTTTAAAGGCTGGAATGAAAGTATGGTAGTGTTCAGAAAAAAACAGAACACCTTGAACGACTAGAGAAAGGACATTCATATTCACAGGACATGTACGTTAGTATGTTCTGCAGAAATGATTAGCATTTCGAACACCTCTGTTCAGCATGTGTCCTGTTGCTAGCAGGCACAGGGACTGCCATGGGCCCTGATAACTTTCTCCATGGGTGACGGCATCGACGCGTATAAGGCGCGAATGGCGTCCTGTGGTATAGCCATCCACTCTGCTAACCAGAGTTCATCTGTGGTGTCTCGCATTGGGCAACAGCGCTGCACCCGTCGTTTCACCGTATCCCACACATTTTCGATTGGTGATAAGTCTGGTAATCTGGCGGGCCAGAGCAAAAGGTTGATATGCAGCAACATGTGGTTATGCATTGTCTTGCTGGAAAATGGCGTCTGGTGCGTTATGCACAAAGGGTATGGCTACAGGTCTCAGAATGTCATTCACATACGTCACACTGGTCATATTGCCCTGGACATTCACCAACTGTAATTTGTGGTTGTACCCAGAAGCACCCCACACCATGGTGGCGCTTTATTTCTTGTGCGAATGCAGCCACTGCGATGCCGCTCCCCCTATCTGCGGCGAAACAAAATGCAGGCATAACTTTCAAACAAACAGAACATAGATTCGTCCGAAAACACTATCTGATGTCATTCTTGTCCCCAGTGAAATCATTCCATACGCCATTACTGTTTAGCACGTTTCAGCACATTCGTCAAAGGTAGGCGGAGAAGTAGCGACGCGCACGTAACCCATGCCGCAATAAACGGAAGCAAACTGTCACCCCTGATAGTGTACGATGTGTCACACTATTCCACTGTTGCGCCAGAGCCGAGGAGGACGCAGATCTATCCTGAAATGTCATTCGGATGAGATGTCGATCTTCTCTGGGAGTCGTCTGGGTGGTGCTATCTGACCGATCTCCTCGTGTTCTGTGGCCTTCCGTGAACCATTCTGTACAAACACGTGACACTGCCAAAACACTTGGAACAGCAATTTGCCGGATGGATACATCACATTTTCTCATGCCAATAATGTGTCCTTTGCATGAAGCGAGCAGTAGGAATAATATATGGTGTTCACCTGCAGGCGTCATGGAGGGGCATACATTCGCTAATGAGACTCGTGACGGATAAGCCACCACAATTTTAGAAGAACAGCTTGTCAATACCTACTACACTAGAGGAAAAATGACCTTTATTACCCATTATTCAAACTGTCTCTGGCCCAGAAAAGAGTACAATAACCAGCACCAAAAGTTTCTGATCATTGTCCCAATAACATAAAATGTCTGAGAGGTAGCTACTTTTAAATCTAACCTAAAATCATTTCTCCCGGACAACTCCTTGTATTCAGTGGACGAATTTCTATTTAAAAAGCGATAGCCTGTAAAAACCTTGTTTTTACATGTCGCTGCATGAGTGCGACTAAAAAATTATGTGTTCATTAATATTAACACTTATCATGTATACATATCCTGGAAGTTGATTTGTTCCACTCAATTTCATAAAAAGGATTGTTTAAGTCATCCATGGAGCATTCATTAAGTAAGTGAGTCTCGAGAATCGCTGTGACATGTCGGAATGTAGTCAACGGACAGTTTGGCGGCAAGGTGATCGCACCAGACGCAAGTGAAATGCTTCGCCGAACACCACTGAGTACCGTTCAGTCCCAGTTTGCTCTGACTCTACATCAAGAAAGTACCTGTTATCTGTGCTATTGTGTCAGAGGTATTCGAAGCACGGCAGCTCGAGATCTCAACCCATCTTCTAATCATTTATTCCTATCGGTTTATGGTGGCAGTCTGTCTGCAACCCCTGCCCATATTCGAGGTGTTGTCATACGTCTATTCGTGAGAACCAGTCGAACAGCCAGTTGTAATTATGTACTCACACCATTCTTCGTCTGCTGTAATCTTTTTTTCTGTACTGAAATTAAGCTTGCATATGGAAGAAATTTTAATTGATATATCCCGCAGTTAGGGAAATACTGGAGTATCAGTTTGGTGGCGTTCGGTCAAGATGTTCACGCTGTAACACTTTCCAATTCGGGTAGTATCAACCCAGTTTTAACAAGAGACTGATGATAGATATGTATTTAAAATCGGTGAGTCTCAAAAGCATTTCAAGACTGTCAATAATTCACGTGTTGTAAGTTCAGCATAAAAGTGTAACTGTATCCCGAATTTTTTTGCTTGTAATGATAACAAGTAATCTAAATTAAAACTGATTGCGTTTATCTGACATGTTCACGCCCACACCGAAAATTTTGTTTCTCGCTGTGGGACGTGTATTCATAGTTTCCTTCATCTCGAGACCTTCCTTTCCCTGTTTCTCGCCGTTGGGCAGGGATCGTATTCAAACTACTTGATGTACTATTTTCGTATACTGACCTTTTCTTTTGAAACTGATGTGGATCTGTTCTTTTTAAACAAAAATAACTTTACACTAAAGTAATAATAAATTACGAGATATCTCGTTCATTCAGCAAGCTCTCTCGTTGAAGAGTAGATAATAAACCGTGCGGTATGGTGTTGATGTTAGCGTATTTGGCAGAGTCGAACGAGGGCCACCGGTGGTACACGTCGGCGTGAACTCGTTAAATAATTAAGTTTTCTTTCCAACCCATGAACCACTAACAGGCAACTGCGTTTTTCTAATTACATTTTTGGACACTTACAACCTGAAATATAATAATTTATCCATTACTACCCATTTTTAATAAATTTTATGAATTTACGAATATCAGTTTACGCTCTTGATAAGTTCCATGGAACTGGTTTGACCATCGAATAATTCTTTTTTTGCTGAATTGCTGCTGAGGGAAGTGTATTGCTCTGATTTGGATCCTCAAGCGTCCCAGAGGTATTTTTTCTTTCTTCTGAACTCACAATTCAGAGACGGACTGCACTCATTGGAACAAAGTTTTAATAAGCGTACTGACCTGAAACGGAAATGCGTCAAATAATAAGCGCATTTTCTATAAAAAGGACACAGTCTTTCACCTTTCTCTCATATGTAAGTAGAACAACGTGAGATAAAATTTGAAAACAAGCCGATACACTCACGTCAAACTGGGAGCAGGCAGCTACATTCGAGGTTTCTCTGTGCAAACGAATTAGCTACCAGTATTAATTTTAGCGATGGCCTGTATTATTCAAGCTGACGAAATAGAATGATCCTTTCCGAACGAGGAGCCGTTGGCAAACAGGAGCCGTTATAGTTATTTTATCTGCTGGAACGGCTTAAAACATTAACATAGACAGCAGACACTGATTTTTATTTTTGATGTATCCGAGTATATTTTTCACCGGGAAGGCCGTAGAAGCGCGACGTAAGTACTTTATTGGTTTATTCAGTTCTTTGTCGAAGGCCTTTGCACCGGAGTATTTTAACGACGGGCTTTCAGCGCCCAGTGTACAGAACGGAAATTATGCATCGCGACCGCTGAAAGAAAACAGCCCGGTTTCAATACGGGCACCGGCGGACTGCGCTTCGCGAAACCCCTCGCGTGTTTTGCTTTTTTTTTTCGTCCGCAGTACATATTCCCTTTGTAGTTACTAATGAAAGAGTTCATTATACAATATACGGCCGGTGGGAGCCATCGCAGGCTCCTAAATAAAACATTAAGAATGAATCAATTCGTGTTTGTGATACGGCCGGCGGCAGGGACAAAAGCCAAAGCAATCGCGGTCCAAAACGACGCAGCGAACACATTACTCGGCGACACGGGGCCCGCAAGGACCTAACGGACTGCTGACCCGGGCCCAACATCAGGCCGACGCTGCGCACGCCAGCGCAGCGAGGTAATTTTATTGCATACGCTGCAAACTCGTTATGGCCCGGCCGCCTGTGTATTATTTAGTGTTTGCGCTGGCGAGCTCGTCAACAAAAATGGCATTACCTTAATGAGGCTCTTGCCCCGGCGTCGCTCATTTGTTCGCGGTATGATTACTCGGCGCCGGATCGCGCCAAATGACGTTCTCGGTCGAGTGTAATGTATAACATCACTCTCGTTCTGCGTCTGAAAAAGAGTTGTGCGTGTGTTAGGCCTTGCGTATGTGCCGCTACTGACAAGGGCTGTGTGAGCTTCCCCTCGCTGATTTGATTCATACTTACGTGGTGTGCAGGGTTCGACTAGGACTTCAACATATGTCAACAGGAAGACCCAACTCTCAACCGTTATCGAGAAAATCAAGTTTGAAAATTTTAGGAGTACTTACAGGGTGACATTTATTGAACTGTATGAAATAAAATCCTCATAACTTTTGAACGGTTTGCGTTAGAACGTTCAAGCTGCACGGTTAGGCGTGGAGCATGAGGGGAATTAGTACGCGCATACATGGTTTGGTTTAGCGACGAAGCCCACTTTTTTTTCGATGGGTTCGTCAATATGCAAAACTGCCGCATTTAGGAGACTGGAAACCCACATTTCGCGATCGGCAAGTGTCTTCACCATCAACGGACGATTCTGTGGCGTTCAATTCCTAGATGCTACTCCAGGTGGGTGTAAAAAGGATGTGCGCAACTGAAAATACTGAAAGCGAAAATCAAGATTTGTCCCTGTCTTACTACCCCTGAAGCAGATCTTAGGATCTCTCCATTGATCTTTAACATGTAAATTACAATCTAAACATAAATGAATGTTTAAGGGAACTAGTAACTACTAAATGACAAATGTTGTTTCTGCTTACACATTTATTGTAGATTAAAAACCCCTTTTATATTACATACGTTTATATTTCCTAACTAACATTGAGATCAATTGCCCAAATCTGCCCCTTTTTATGGCCACACGATCTAATATAATCAACACGAGATGACTGACATCACCTACGTACTAGAAGACACTGCTTTCAAAGATGACCTACACTGGGTGGGTTCTTTCGGGAAGGAGACCAGACAGCTAGTCATCGGTCTCGTCGGGTTAGGGAAGGACGGGGAAGGAAGTCGGCCCTGCCCTTTCAATGGGACCATCCCGGAATTTGCCTGGAGCGATTTAGGGAAGTCACGGAAAACCTAAATCAGGAAGGCCGGACGCGGGACGCGGGATTGAACCGTCGTCCTCCCGAATGCGAGTCCAGTGTCTAACCTCTGCACCACCTTGCTCGGTGACCTACAGTGATATGCAACCTCAGTGGAAATAAAATTTACGTGATCACAGCTGTTTAGCTTTATAGCCATAATAAGCCGAAGCAATTAGCAATATCACCATATGTACTGCGTCCGGTGCATCGGAGTGATGGTTCTCGTACGCGTCTGTGATGACGGAAGAACTCCAGACACAAAATATAAAAAAAAAAACCTCATTCAGACACTAGGAAGGCAGAAGACGGTCCTCTGACTAGCATAATATAATACTGTCTTCTCCTCTATGTGTTCTACAGACGAGAAACGCGAACGCCCAGCCACATGGACGGAGTTCAGTTAATGTCTCAACGTGAGTATAGGCAGAAGAAGTGTTATCAGTCACTGAATGCTGCATATTCAATGACGACTCGCTACCCAGAGGCGATGTCCAGAATCGCATAAGTTCGCAAAAGTACAGTGCCGGACAATTCTAACTATAAAATCTGCTGAGAGCAAAGACAACAAGTCCTTCTGTACCAACAAAGCTGATACCGAGCGACCATCAGACACAGGCGCTCACAATAGAAGACCATTTCTCTCCACTGCTGGCTTCCCAGCAAATTTCGGTTCTCCTCGTTCGTAACTGCAGAAGGCGAGTCATATTCTCGAAACCACGGAATATTCTCCTTCTCTACAGAATCTTCCGAACGCCGCCCAACCATGTTTTAGCCTTTTGTCGTTCAGCGCGGGAAATGTGCGAGGAAATACCTATACCCGTTAATTATGAATACATTCATACAATGGCACGCTTCTCAGAGTAAAAATCCTCGGAAATAACCCAGCCTGCGTGATTCCTCTCTGCTGCGTCCAAGATTTTCGGAGTTTCGGAAGTATTATACGGTTATCCTTCGGGCCCCGCTACAATACCGATCGGCCGCAGCTGTACTGTGTTTCAGCGCTCAGGTGCCCAGACCGTCCGTCTTGGACTACTTCCTGTGTTACGCAGGACCAACACACCTGTGGGGGCTTTTCGACCCAAGGCATGAGCTACCCCTGCCGTTTCATTTCCACTGGCGTTCCAACCTCTACTAGTATAGGCAATCATTCATTACGCCGTTTTGGTAATAAAGACACTCCATCACCTTTCATGCAATAAGCGTTAACAACTATTTACAAGGTGTACATGACAATGTCAGTCTTCTTTACATATTCATATATACGATGTACAACCTATCGAATGATACCTAATTCTGGTTGTAATTCACGACAAAATATGTAGATGAGTGCTTGTAAGGTGCGAAATTCTAGCCACCTTACACAATGTCCAGTCACGGAATCATCGTGAGCGGTACGTGAAGGTTTTGGAAGATGATTTCATCCCCATTATCCAAAGTGACCCTGATTTCCACAAGATGTGGTTCGAGCAAGACGGAGCTCGACCCCGTCGAAGCAGGAGAATGTTTGATGTAGGAGCACTCTGGGGACCGCATTCTAGCTCTGGGATACCCAGAGGCTTATCTGAACACATGAGACTCCTTTTTGTGAATCTGTATTAAAGACAAGGTGAACAGCAATAACGCCAAAACGATTTCTGAGCTGCAAACAGCCATTTAGTACGTCACAAACAGCATCGGTGTTTCGACACTTCAGCGGGTCATGTAGAATTTCGCTATTCGTGTGTGCCACATCATCGCCAATGATGGTAGGCACATCGAACGTGTCATAAACTAAATCCGATTATTTGTAGTGACGTTTACATGTTGAATAAAGTGTGTACGCGCCTTATTTTGTAACTAATTTACGTTTTATTTTCATATAGTTCAATAATTGTCACCCTGTATATACTTTGTATGGTCGCTTGCATGCACGGATTCCGCAGCCTAGCGAGTTAGCGCTTCGTTTCATAGACACGAGATCTCTAGAAGTCTCTCGCTGCTGATACTTTTTCATTCACACGTACTTTTAATAACAGGTGTATTATGAGTGAGTATATTATCAACATTTAACGGTTCATTTATTACTTTCGTAATCTTTATCCCGAAAAAAAGGGTTTTTTTCGTCAGAAGTCTGGTAATAAAGAAGGATATGTGAGGACTTTCAATCAAATCCGTATAGTCATTTGTTATTTATATTGTTGTACTCACATTTGTGACAAGTATAATGTGCAACATATGAAGCACTGCTCGAACCAGGATGATACTGAACGTAGAAAATGGAAAACAACAATTAGTGCGGCATACAGCACATATGGGTGAAAGTCGAATTTTTTGCACAGCATCTCAACAATATTGAGTTCTGATGTCTGTGACAGCCAGGGAGATGCGACAATTTATCCTCGTGCTCGCAAAACCATTCCTGTGTGGACAGTGGCCCAGTCGTCCTGGATCAGAACAGAACCGTTGGGGAACGAACATTGTCCCACGAGACGGACCTGTTCAGCCAAAAGGGTCACATAAGCCTTGACACTAATGCGGCCTTGCAGAGGCACCGATGGAATACCACGATATGGTTGCCCAAACCATCACCGAATTCCCGCCGTATTCCCTCTTGAAAGCACTCCGCCTTCAGGTCACAAATGGCCTCTCGGGACCATCCGGCCGCCGTGTCATCCTCAGATGAGGATGCAGATAGGAGGCGTGTGTAGTCAGCACACCGCTCTCCCGGTCGTTATGATGGTTTTCTTTGACCGGAGCCGCTACTATTCGGTCGAGTATCTCCTCAATTGGCATCACGAGGCTGAGTGCACCCCAAAAAATGGCAACAGCGCATGGCGGCCCGGATGGTCACCCATCCAAGTACCGGTCACGCCCGACAGCGCTTAACATCGGTGATCTGACGGGAACCGGTGTATCCACTGCGGCAAGGCCGTTGCTAAATAAATGTTGTGTGACTAGGGCTTCCCGCCGGGTAGACCGTTCGCCAGGTGCAAGTCTTTCGATTTGACGCCACTTCGGCGCCTTGCGCGTCGATGCTGATGAAATGATGATGATTAGGAAAACACAACACCCAGTCCACGAGCGGAGAAAATCTCCGACACTGCCGGGAATCAAACTCGGACCCTTAGGATTGACATTCTGTCATGCTTACGACTCAGCTACCGGGGGCAGACTTCCCTCTTGGGGCGTAAACTAAAAAAGAAGTTGGAAACTTCTTACCCGTTACGGCGTCAGTACAGATGCAGGCGTTTGTGTTGTGGTGTTAATGGCAGCCAATGGTAGTTTCCAAGTCCAGATGCTGCTAGTCTCTTAGCAAGCTTGTGGGATGACACAGAATGGTGCAAGGAGTCAATTACCTGTTCTCGGATGGCAGGCGCAGATGTGAAAGGGTTATGATGCGCCTGGCGCACAATACGGCGACCGTCCTTTGCGACGACCAGACGTGAACGACCTGAATTTGGATGTCGAGTATGTCTACATTTGTTTCCATGCAGTCCATAATTGGGCGATTATCACATCCATATGACCCATAAATTTTGATATTGCACAACTGGACCACCCGAGCACAGACCCACAATGAGCTATCCTCATACTCTGTGAGGCGCTGATAACGTTGTCCCATACTACATGACATCTCTGGGTCTTCACAGTGATCATTCAACACTCGACGTTGTTCGTGCCCCTTGTACATGCTACCAGCCACAGTAACAACACTACACATCCATTGGAATGGACATCTTTATAACGAAGACGGGCTATGGCTACGGTAACGAGAAATTGCATGATACCCTATCCTTGCATAGCTGTCGCAGGTGACAAGCAGGTCCGCAAACTGCCCTTACTACCTGTACTGATTGTCGTAGAGGCTTCTTTTCTCAGGGCGCTTTCCATGGCAGTTTCTTCCCTCCGCTCTTAACCTGCTGTTCTTCAATCGTTTCGTTCTACTGTCTCCCGATAGACAAGTATTAGTAGCTGATCTCACCCAGAAGCACGGGCAACATCATAAACACGCATCCTGTGACAATAGCGCGCTATTTATGACGAACGGTAAATTGTGTTGTAGCACGAGAAGGTGCTTACGTATCGCTACAAGAGACGAGGGACCGTAGAGGGAGAATCTGTATTCTGATTGACCACTGAAATGCTAAATGCGGTGATTAACGGACTGTTATGGCGCTAATATGCATCAATGACAGTGTCAGTAATTTAGTAACAACATGATTACTGGAGGTGCAATCGTATGGGGAAGCTCTCTTAGCTACATATGTTTAGTATGAGTTATTTTATTTTCAATGGAATACTAAGCGCCGGCCGCGGTGGCCGTGCGGTTCTAGCGCTGCAGTCCGGAACCGCGGGGCAGCTACGGTCGCAGGTTCGAATCCTGCCTCGGGCATGGATGTGTGTGATGTCCTTAGGTTAGTTAGGTTTAAGTAGTTCTAATTCTAGGGGACTGATGACCTAAGATGTTATATCCCATAGTGCTCAGAGCCATTTGAACCATTTGAATACTAAGCGACGTAGACATTTGAATTAAAAGATGTTGAAGAGCAAGCTCTGGAGTACCCGAGTCATATCTAAACTGGCTCGCTTAACCAGCAGAGGTACAGATTTGCTGGCTGCGTCTCCATTAGAGTAACAGCTCCCTGCACACTGTACAGATGGACTAATTTTGTATAGATGTCAAATCTTCTGTGAACCAGTTACTGATTTTGGAACCATGTATTTCTTTAATTACATAAATTATTTCAAGATTTCGTGTTAATTCAATGAGACACATTTTGTCACGAATGTTAAGCAATGCCATTCTACACATTTTCTCGGTGATTTGAAAGAGAGCCTTTCTTTGACTCGATAAAAATGTGTTAGCACCCTGATCGTATAGTTTAATTTTAAAGTTACAAGTGTCTAATGTCAATACGGCAGATACTAAAGAACAGTGACGAGCCTGATTTATTGAGATACGGGTTCTACTGACCAGCATCTGATGTTATCTTGCTGTGCAGAGAGAGACAGATATCTATAGAATACGCAGGAAAGTACAAATGATAGAATTTTCTAGGGTATGCCACTCTACGAGAGTTGCAACCAGAAAGTAAGTCACTACATCGGAAGGAATGTTGGACAGGGTAACAAACTGTCGTACGACATGTTTTTCTGCATTTGTTCTTTTTGTCGTGGCTGTACAACCCTGTGCTGGTCTTAGTCTCTTAAACAGGTTTCCCCTTTCCAGTGCGGTTCTTTGTCACCCTCCAAATCTGAGATCTTTTACATCCTCTTCCACATCATCTATCCACCGCTCCTTTGGTCTTCCTGTCTTCCCCTAAGATGGCCTTCATACATGTCTTTTTTTCGTTCTTTCAGAAATCATTCTAGAACATGTCAATTAATTATTGATCTGACAATGTCAGTATCTTGTTTGGTGCTTACGGGCGCTCAACGGCGAGTTATCAACGGTCATCATCTTGTACTAGAAGATCCAACACAGCATTTGTTGTAGTTCTACATGTATCATCATTGACCCGAACTGACCTATACCTCCTGTGTAGCATCTTACGTTTAAATATTTGGAGCTGCTACTCGTCATTACCCGTTAATGACCAGGTTTCATATCCATAGTTTGCTACCGACCCTGTAGAGGGAGAGCATAAAGCTTTTCCCTGATTACAAAAATTTATTTGTAAGGACCTATGCTATATACCGCTGCGCGGTTTGCTGCAAACGTTAGCTTAACCCACGAAGTTAACATGAGGTAAGCTACCACTTGCAAGACACCACAAAGCTGTATCCAGCATACTTCCTTAGAAATAAATTTTTGTAATCAGGGAAAGACTTTATGTTCGCCCTGTATATCTACAGCTTAGTATACTGGAGGCCAGCAACTCCTCGCACGTATGGAATCATCCATGACCACTTGCTATGTGGGAATTTGTTGCAGTTGGCATGGAATTTCTTTTGTTAATATCAGTTCCCAGATATGAAAGGTCTCCAAATATTCAAAACTAAATTCTGCTTCTGATAATGTATTATGGTTGTTATTTTACTTCCAAGTGAGACTCGTGCACTTGGTCTTCATTTCATCGACAGCAAGGTCACTGGATTGTCTGGCTTCCTGTAACACACTTACTGTTCCCTCTAATGAGCCTCTTTTTCTGCGAATAACTACTACATCATCGATTTTTTTATAGTCATACTCCACATTTAGTTTTTTAATCATATTTCCTATGCATACAGGATATTCGTGCTTGCAACTGATAACAATGTTTGAAAATCTATGATCACTGTACTAATACACACAGCGAAAACCATATACCACAAGGAAAGTCTGACTACTATTTTATAGCATTTGCGCGAAACCTTTCGCAGAAACGGCTAGTAGGAGACGCGCTCACCTACCGAGTATGAATAAGAAAGAAAATAATCAAGAAGAAGAAAGCTAGTGCCTGGCGTCCCTTCTGTATAGAGGGTTGCCCACAACCTAGATTTCCAGGATAGTACAAAAGCACAATATAGAAACCAGTTTACGCTCAACGGTTGAAATCAAGAATATGCTTTGGTCAGTCAGAGACCACCTACCGGCAAGAACCGTCTATAGCGTCAGTTCCGAGTTTGGCAGGCAGTACATAGGCCAGACGCAACGATACAGCCGCGCGGGATTAGCCGAGCGGTCTTGGGCGCTGCAGTCATGGACTGTGCGGCTGGTCCCGGCGGAGGTTCGAGTCCTCCCTCGGGCATGGGTGTGTGTGTTCGTCCTTAGGATAATTTAGGTTAAGTAGTGTGTAAGCTTAGGGACTGATGACCTTAGCAATTAAGTCCCATAAGATTCGACGCACATTTGAACATTTTTGCAGCGATACATCTCTCATTTTGATAAAGGTGCTGTGACGCTCCAACGGGTCCTAGTATTCGGATATCAATGAAGTAGTGGAAATAAGAATACATGACGATCTTGTCAATAGGATCAGCTGTTTCCAACTGAACTCCGCATGGGATGTGACATTAGCAGAAATGCCCTGAGAAAAACTCGATGCGAGTGTGGCTCTTGCAGTGGACGGAGTAGACGGACAGCACCAGGATTCGACGCTGAGACCCCTCAATCCTGTAGTTCCCTTGGCCCCGGCAGCGACATATCTTCCGCAGGAACGCGACTGGTACACCAATCGGAGCCTCGGCAAAGGAGTCTGAGGGCTAGCAGCAGTAAAGGAACGAACTAGGCATGAACCCAACACTTCACCTGAAAATGACTTTTAGGAAACTAGTCGAAACGTCGCGACAACACGACTCGCCTGATAGCCACAGAAAATTTCATCAACGTTTAAAAAATCTTAAAAGAATGCGATATACAGGGCGTAAATTTTAAGTTGTCAAACCAGAATAAGTACAAAAATAAGATTCACATGAAAAAATGTGTAGAGGCCAAAGTTGATTATTTTCGAGGGGGGACATCTGCTGGCGCTAAAATTAGACGGCCACCCCAGCCCCCTGGGGGTGGGGCGGGAGGCAACTTTAAAATTTCAAATGGGAACCCCCATTTTTATTGCAAAATCAGATTCTACATTAAAAAAACTACGTAATTTTGTCTTAAGCATTTGTTTTGATTCTTGGTAGTTGGCACTGGAATTCAAGAAAATCCGTGTTCTCATTTTTGCGTGGAAAATGGTTACGGATAAATAAATAAAAAATACTTATTTACTTTGTAAAATTTCGAACCGCTAGACCTAAAACTCCCCCTCTCTCCCCATAGCGTGGGGTTTGAGAGACAGGAATTACAGTTTTACAAATGTTGACCGAAATATCATCGAAAAAAATTAATATTGGGGTCAGCATTTGTAAAACTCTAATTCCCGTCTCTCAAACCCCACCCTATGGGGAGAGAGGGAGAGTTTCAGTTTTAGCAAATCAAAATGTACGAAGTAAATAAGTATTTTTTATTTATCCGTAACCATTTTCCACACAAAAATGAGAACATGGATTTTCTTGAATTACAGCGCCAACTACCAAGAACCAAAACAAATATTTAAGACAAAATGTACGTAGTTTTTTTTATGTATAATCTGATTCTGCAATAAAAATGGGGGTTCCCATTTGAAATTTTAAAGTTGCCTCCTGGGCTAATTTTAGCACCAGCAGATGTTCCTCTCTAAAATAATCAACTTTCGATTCTACACATATTTATCGTGTGGAGCTTATTTTTCTAGTTATTCTGGTTTGTCAACTTAAAATTTACACCCTGTATAATATCCCATTGCTATCGTGGTTTCAGTTGGGATGCCAAGGGACGTGTTTCGCTTTAGTCTCCTCCGCAGAGGCAGCCGGGTACCCGCAGGTGGGAATTAGCAAAACATGGAGACAGCCGGGCAGCCTCGAGACAAAGCCGTGAGCACGGGGTGCAGCACGCCTCCGTTATTTCACGCACAGCAGGTACGGTGCTGCAGAGGCGCAGAGGGGGAGGGGGGGGGGGGGGAAGGGACGCGATCGATCGTGTTGATCAACGGCGCGCTCGCTATCTAAACAAGCCATCGGCAGATAGCGCGTGAATTAGTAAGCAGCCATTTGCAGCCGACTACAAAGCCATTGATCATTGATGCACGGCGCGCTCCCGCCTCTACGTACTGTACATAGCTGCTACGCTTCGCATTGTGGAGACACATCACTCGCCAGCGGCGCCACCTCCTATCGGGGCAGCAGACATCCCGACAGGGCTCACCGGTCGTTTACAACTCCTCAAATACTCTGATACGGGAAATGAAAGCTTGTTCCCAAACACGTCATTCGAGAAAGTGAATCCTAGAAGAGGTTAGCTTTCAGATCCAAGTGCTAGTCCTGGTGTAGTCAAATTTTTGTTAGTATTGTATGGAAGCTTAGTGCTAGGATACTTTCACTTCGTTTGGTATGTACTTAATTTACTTTTTCTTGTCCGGAAAATTTCTTTTAAATTTTTTCAGCACAATGTCGGATCACGTCCAGTTCTTCGTTCTTGGTAAACCATTGTTCGTCAGGGGTACATCCGGTAGAGTAGTTGAGACATGTTAGGAATGAGATTCAGTATTCTGCAACTATTCCAGCTTGATGAATTGCCGCTGAGCATCTTTTTTGAGGCAGGGTTATCCTTCAGGGGCTCTCTGACTCAGTACTGAGCATTGTGCAGCGGGTGGCGTTCACTGAAAGTCCTTCTAAAATTTCCACTATGCTAATGAGAAATTCTTCGAGATTCAGGAGCTGAGAATCCGATAGGCTTGCCAAGTGATACGGGTTTCATACATCCTGTTGATAGTCTGCATGTGTCATTTTGGTCTGTACTGACATTTTTAGCTGGTATGTATCTGCAACGCAAGGGGCATATATACGGCACCGAGGCAAAGCAAAGATCTTGAACAATTGTTCTTAATGGAGTTGTTCTGGCTCCTTATTTATTACTCGCTAGTTTCCTCAAGTTGTTGTTTCTGGCGACAAAGTTTTGGTAGGTCTTCTCACAATATTTGTGTGTTAGTGATCTGTTCACCACGATACCTGCACATGTCAATTTGTCTGTATGTTGCAGATTGTTGTCATTTGACGTGACTCTGAGCTTTTTGATTGCCTGTTTGGAGCGAAGGTGGAAAGCCTTGACTTGTGCCTTCGAAGGGTTTGGTTTGAGGGAGTGCTCTTGGTAATATTCAGAGACGATGCTGAACGAATTTTCCATTTTCCACCCCACTTTCTCAAAGCTTGATAGGTTCCATGCCCTCTTTTGCACGTCGCCTCTCATTTTCATCAATTTCAATAATATTCTATGTCATTGCAAGGTAGTAACAGACCGAATAAGGTTATTGTAGTGAGAGTATTTGTAATGAGAGCTCAGAAAATACTTGTCACTTGATCCCTAAACATATTGTTTTACTTCCTTGGGTGGCCTGTGCGAGGTGAGCATCGGAGGACGCGGCACACTGCGTTTCTGGTTGGGGGCTGCACTTCCCTGAATTCTGAGGGATTCGTACAATAGGTTTAAGCGCCTGGCGGAACGACTGACGTTGGTCGAGTTTCGCCTATTGTATGCAGGGCGAAACGACCTGCATAACGTCTGAGTGTCGCCGCAGTTTATGTGTTTATCAATCTGGCGCGTCCGGAACGAAGATTCTGGGCACCGACTGGCTGCATTGTCCTCTTGATTCTGAGAATACTTGTGGACTGTGCCCTGCTGAATGCGACTGTCTGGCGCTGGGTGGCCAGTGATCTAGGCAGGTTGTTTTCGTAGCCGGTCAAACGGCAAGTTCAGTGCCCTCAGCTGAATAGCAGAGGCATGTTTGGTCAACTGAAACTGAGGCTAGTTGACGTCATAAAGTCCTGCTCGAAATTGGAGGGAACAGTCGCTATTGGCGCGAATGAGGTTCTGAGACAGTGTGGGGGAATTTTGGAATCAGAACTGAATGCTAATTCGCAGTTTTCGAGGAGAGTAGGGAGTAGAGCAATGTTGACTTCGCTCTTGCATTGCGCGGGCAGTGGATTAGGGATCTGATCTTCCTCGGATTCGGACGGTCTTGCGACTTGGTCGCTCGTTTTCGGAAGAACTTAGAATTCTCGGACAGCCTTCGTGGCCAGGGGTTGGTACAGAGTTGCTGCCGGCAGAAGTCGGCGCCTACATCATCAGGACGCTGCCTACCGACGACGTGCTGCAGATTTCAGTACTAGTAGAGTATTTTGCGGCTCCGGTATCGTAGGACCTTATCAATTTTATACTGAATCCCTCAGCAGCACGCGAGTTCGCTTTGCTACAAGTCCACCTTGCTTGTTTCTCCATGTGATCCCGTTTGAGCTCTCACTACTAATTGCGATACTGCTATATAGTCAGATGATTAATATTTGATTAATTAGGACTTCCAGTTATTATCGTCGATCTATTGCATCACAGAGAGTAAGAGCCCCTTGTTCTCGAGACAACTCTTATTCTCACAATATTTCAGTATACCCTATCCTTTAATCTACTGTGTGTGTCGACAATCATGTGCATTTATGTTCTGATATATAATAAATCTCATTGTAATATTTAATCCGCATATCATTTCTTAGATATAGGCAGAATCTCATTTCCTATTGTTTATTATGATAAAGTTCTCTTTTTTTTGAGTAGATTACAATTTTTATTAAATTATTGTGAGTGTGCACTCCTTATTTTACTAACTAGCAGGGTCCACCATCATTTCCTTTCGTTACCGTTGTGCACATAATCTACTAGGTGGTAGGTAAGGAGGGGGTCGAGTGCATGTCACGTTCTCATGCAAAATTCGTCTGAATTAAAGAGGTACAAACTCTTCCCCACCCCAGCACCTCGCAAGCTCTTTCCTTGTGCAATCAGATCGCCGGCACACGAGAAATGTGAAGTATGGTATGGTCTGGTGTTTAAAGATCATTTGTGTATAGATTAAATAAATGAGTGCCTGGACACTTCCCTGTGGGAGGGTGTTCATTTGTCGATGCCATCGGGTTTCCCTACCCTCCAGTGTTACATAAAACTGTCTGTTTTGTAGTAGTGAATCTAAAATTTTTGTGAGCTGGTTATCCTTAAATGCGTTGTAGGGATTTTTCATGAGCATTCTATGGCGGTGTCATATGCATAATTTAAGTCCACCAGATATACACCTATTACCCGTTTGCATTTAAACCCTGTAAGGTACGGCATTGGACTGGTACACGATTTTCCGGGTCTGAATCGAGCCTGTTGGCAAATGAGCTCCTGGTCTGCGATATCTGCTAGGCGATCTAAAATCATTCGTTCACAGATACTGTGTATAAATGGTACAGCTTCATCTTTGGGTGATTATGTAACAAAGTACACCTGTGGCAAAATTAATCTTTCGCCTTCCAGCAGAGTACGAGCTGTTTAGGAACTTTCTAGCAGAAGTTTAGCTGTGATGACTGGCTGAATCGTGTCTAGGCAGCTCGGTTAGTAAGAGCATTGTCAGTGAAAGGCAAGGTTCCGGGTTCGAGTCTCAGCGGGCACACATTTTTAGTCTATCCAGAAGTTTCACTCCGTTGCAGAGTGAAAGATTCATTCCGGAAGCAATCCCACAAGCTGCGGCTATGCCATTTATCCGCAATATGCTTTCTTCCAGGAGTGCTAGTTCCGTAATATTTGCAGGAAAACTTGTGGAAGTTTGGAAGGTAGGATATGAGGTTCTATGGAACTAAAGCTGTGTGAACGGGTCGTGAATCGTTCCCGGATAGCTCAGTCAATAAGAATACTGTCCGCGAAAGGTAAAGGCTGCGGACCGGAGAGCAAGCACGGCAGAGTATTAATGTGACAGAAAGTACCCATATATGATGGTCCACTCAAGCAAGTATTGACTCAAAGTAGAACAAGAACTTAAAATTTCTCTAAACAGGTACAAGTTATTATACGGGGTGTCTCATTTATACTGACCAACCCAAATAACTGTTTATCTAAAGAGAAAATAAAAACATATGCAAGGTTATTCAGCTGCTCCTACCGATGTCGTTTTATGCAACACACAATATTGTGTCTGGCCTTCAAACACCACGCGCAAAATTTCCATATTCTCTAGCTCGCTACGCGCAAACTGTTAACCCTACAGAAAAAACGAACATGGCCTTTTTGCAGGACGTTTAATGTAGTTAAATTTTATACTGGAATACGTTTCAGACGGAAGTCACAGTTTTCGAGTTATTCAAGAAAAACTTAACAAAAGTGACCTTCAAGCGCACCTCCACCCCCACATTCATCTCTCACCAGTCAGGGTTTCTAGTATGTTGTTAGTAGCCCACCCTTCCACTTATACGTAAATTTTCGATTACACCAACTATCATTGATATTCGACCTTTTTTGGTTTCTATTGACTGGCCTGTTACGCCACGACAATAGTCGGCTATTTCGTTAACATTATTAGTTTGAATGTACCCGTGTAGGTAGTGAAAGAAATACGACTTTTGCAAACGTTACACGAAAACTAATAACTTTGACAGTTCGATCCAAACTTAGCCCTTACAAGCACAATAGTTTCATAGTCAGACCCCTGAGGAATACAACGATGTGTGTGTGTGTGTGTTTTTTTATTTTATGCTCTTAAAATTCACAAAATTATTAGGTATAATTTTCAGATACGTCAGTTTTACAATTTGTAAGTGCTCATCCAAGCCGGTGCGATGATAAGGTCAGTCAATGAATCAATGAAGACCAAAGAAGGGCGAATATGGGAAATAATTCGTGCAGTCACAATTTTTTTTTTTTTTTTTTTTTTACAATGGTAGGAGGGAGTGTCAGGAACAACAATCTGGTGGCGGCCGACTGTGGCAGGATTGGGGTGGGGGGCGCGTTTGAAGGTTACTTTTTTTTTTTTTTAATACCTCGAAAACTATGGTCCCTAGAGAAAACGTATCCCAGTACAAAATTTAACTTCATTAAATTATCTGTAAGAAGGTCTTGCTAATTTACTCTTTAGGACCAACAGTTTGCGCCTAGTGAAAGAGAGAGAGAATATGAAAATCTCGCACTTGGTTTCAAAGGCCAGATATAGCATTGTGGGTTGCATGAAACGACATCGGTAGGGGCAGCTGGATCAGCCTGCGTATCAAAAAATGGTTCAAATGGCTCTGAGCACTATGGGACTCAACTGCTGAGGTCATTAGTCCCCTAGAACTTAGAACTAGTTAAACCTAACTAACCTAAGGACATCACAAACATCCATGCCCGAGGCAGGATTCGAACCTGCGACCGTAGCGGTCTTGCGGTTCCAGACTGCAGCGCCTTTAACCGCACGGCCACTTCGGCCGGCAGCCTGTGTATCAAGCAGATATTGTTTGGCTAACGGGGGCATATCGACCAGTAATATTAACTTTCTTATTATCTTGTTTGTTGCGAATACATGAATAACGTTAGGTTTTTGTTCTGTCATCCACTGAATCTCCTCAGCCGCGCGAGCTTCGCCGAGCGGTCTGGGGCGCTGCAGTCATGGACTGTGCAGCTGGTCCCGGCGGAGATTCGAGTTCTCCCTCGGGCATGGGTGTGTGTGTTTCTCCTTAGGATAATTTAGGTTAAGTAGGGCGTAAGTTTAGGAACTGATGACCTTAGTAGTTAAGTCCCATAAGATTTCACACACATTTGAACATCTCCTCAAAACCTGTTCAAAAACGTATCACAGAGCACCTTCCCTGTAAGCATGACGTAATACAGAATTGTTTTGACTCTCTCGTACTAGCACGCAACGAAGGTATCCGAGTAACGTGACTCGTCCGCTTGCTGCAGTTGACAGTAAACAAGAGGAAACACAAGGTAAATGCACACCAGTCATTCGAACAAATGCCTAAATGAGTACCATTTTTAACTTCTCGTCGTTGGCGTATATTGAACTTACACTAATCGTCAGTTAAGGACGATTAATACAGCTGTGGGAAGAAGATATATATTAGTGAGAACTTTCTCATAGCTCATCCGTGTTAAAACAAAATGACGCTATCTTAAGCGATTCCACAAATACTCGTATATGAGGTGGACAGCTTAGATGAATTCCCTGTATAAGTGAAACAATTATGCACATAAAGAATGATTCCTAGCTTTATTGACTTGACAGATAAATAGTTGCATTGCACAAAAAATGGTACATCTACATCTACATCCACATCTACATCTACATCTACATTTATACTCCGCAAGCCACCCAACGGTGTGTGGCGGAGGGCACTTTACGTGCCACTGTCATTACCTCCCTTTCCTGTTCCAGTCGCGTATGGTTCGCGGGAAGAACGACTGCCGAAATGCCCCCGTGCGCGCTCTAATCTCTCTGATTTTACATTCGTGATCTCCTCGGGAGGTATAAGTAGGGGGAAGCAATATATCCGACACCTCATCCAGAAACGCACCCTCTCGAAACCTGGACAGTAAGCTACTCGCGATGCAGAGCGCCTCTCTTGCAGAGTCTGCCACTTGAGGTTGCTAAATATCTCCGTAACGCTATCACTCTTACCGAATAACACTGTGACGAAACGTCACATTTTGAAATGAAACGGTTTATACTCTACGTATGGTGTGAGGGCGGGCTCTGGGTGTTAGCGCTTGTAGAGAGTCGGGAGCGGCAGTTTCAGACGTGGTGCCAATCCCTCGCACCAGCTAACGTCACTCGGTCCCACGACGGACCAAAGCTACTATGAGTTGCCCAACTCACCCTTTGCGCACGTGTCGTTTCGGCCCTCTCTGATTAGGGCTGTAGCCGTAATAATAAAACAAAAAGGTTCAAATGGCTCTAAGCACTATGAGACTTAACATCTGAGGTCATTAGTCCACTAGACTTAAAACTACTTAAACCTAACTAACCTAAGGACTTCATACACAGCCATGCCCGAGGCAAGATCGAACCTGCGACCCTAGCAGCAGCGCGGTTCGGGACTAAGCGCCTAGAACCGCTTGGTCACAGAGGCCGGCCAGCCGTAATCGTGGCTATATAAGCGGAAAATCGTGCGAACCACGGCAGTCAGTAGTTTTACTCCTGAAGACGATGGCGGGGATAGCCATCGGAATCTCGAGAGTTTTACTGGAATTGACGCGGATGGAAAACCGAGATTTTATTCAGACATGCTGCCGCGAAAGACTCCGAAGATGTTTACAATTCTACGTACATCACTCTACACAAAATACGAGGACGTGCTGGAAAGTAATGCATCTCAATTTTTTATGCCAAACTTTTAAGGCTTTTTAAATAAATCAGACTTTGTTAACGTTATACATCTTTATTCTTCGTGTCTAAATATTTATTTCTTAACATAGTCGTCCTGACAAGGAATACATTTCTCGCAACGAGAGACCGGTTTGTTGATACCGTCACTGTAGAATGTTTGACTTTGTTGACGGAGGCGCAACATCACCTCGGCCTGCACCGCTTCATCACTGTCAAACTGAAGTTCTCGAAGGTTTAGGTTTTGTAAAGAGATGAAAATCGGACGGGGCCAAGTCGGGACGGTATGGAGGATTATCGATGACAGTGAGGGCAGGGCGTCGGATTGTTGCAGATGTCGCAGCGATCGTGCATGGTATGGTATTGTCAGGCTGAAGGAGACGGTGATTCATGTGTGGGAGAATTCTTCAAATTCGTGCTTTCTCTTTTATAAGGGTCTCACAGTACCTTTCGGAGTTTACGGTGAGGCCTTTAGGCTTGAATTTCAAACGCACCTCGCGTTGAACACCCCAGAACACTGTGAGCATGAACTTCATTGATGCTCTCTTGATTTCGTGGTCAAAATGGTGAGCCCAACTTTCGTCACCTGTCGCAATGTTAAGGAATCCATAACCCTTCCGTTGAAACGCAAAATAAAGTGTTGACGGGCGTCCAATCTGCTCTGTTTCATGACTGGAGTGAGCATTCGAGGCGCCCACCGTGCACACGGTTATCTGTATCGCAATTCTGCAATGATGTATTGTACACGCTCTCGTGGTACGACACTCTTATCTAAGATCGGACGATTCGTTCGTTACTGATGGGTTCATCAACCCGATAACGATGAGTCATGTCGGTTGCTGTCCGCGTTCGTCCCCTCGTAGTTCTGGTACACACGTCGAGGCTAGCACCACCGTCTGCTCCATTACGAGCTCGGACAGCAAAGCGTCGTAGATTACTGACGTCGATTCGATCATCACCGCGCAGCGGCTTCCATTCTTCTAGGGATACAACTGGAGGCACATTTTCTGCGGTTAGAGACGCGATTACATCACACTTTTCCGGACGAACCGACATAGCTACGGTCCACACCGCCATATTACACGCTACAATTCGGAACCTTTACCGGCAGAGGGTTGCAACTTGAGTCAGTGAAGCGAGAAAATCTACCAACTAATATGATGATGATGATGATGTTTGGTTTGTGGGGCGCTCAACTGCGCGGTTATCAGCGCCCGTACAAATTCCCAACCTTTGCTCACTCCAATCTCGCCACTTTCATGAATGATGATGAAATGACGAGGACAATACAAACACCCGGTCATCTCGAGGCAGGTGAAGATTCCTCACCCCACCGGTAATCGAATCCGGGCCCGTGCTCGGGCCGACTAATATGCATGACATATCATACCTCAATTGATATTGAGACCGGAATAAAAAATTAGTTTCCCGCATGCCCTCGTAGGAGTGCTGTTATATCTTTTGAACATTGGTCTCAGCAGAAACAGAGTTTTTATTTCTGCAAGTTTTGTGACAACAAGTTGGGGTTGTTGGGTTGTTTGGGGGAAGGAGACCAGACAGCGAGGTCATCGGTCTCATCGGAATAGGGAAGGACGGGGAAGGAAGTCGGCCGTGCCCTTTGAAAGGAACCATCCCGGCATTTGCCTGGAGCGACATAGGGAAATCACGGAAAACCTGAATCAGGATGGCCGGACGCGGGATTGAACCGTCGTCCTCCCGAATGCGAGTCCAGTGTCTAACCACTGCGCCACCTCGCTCGGTTTGTGACAACAAGTAATTGACCTAGTGCATCAGGAGAGTATCCAAGATTTTTTGAGTTATACTTGATGGAGTGAGTAGGGCTATCTCAAACTCAGATAAATCTATTTTGGATCCTCTTCTACTCGATATCAGAGGACGGAACACAAGTCTTCGTGTCAGCAGCTGTCATGTAATGATACTACAGCTGATGTCGCAAACGTGCCACCGTCACCCCGGTACCGAGCAATCGGGAAAATACAGCGCAAATGCTTGTAAGATACCATCGACACAATGAGGGGCTCAATAGATATTATAATAAAATTTTCCTCGAGACCTTTGAGTCTCATCGAGACCGTGGCACAAATTTTAATTCATTTCTTCAGCTTCCATTATTATCGTACTACGAGGGGTATTCGATAAGTAATGCGACAAATTTTTTTCTTTGCCAATTTTGGTTGAAAAAATGCAGAATTTGTTGTGGGACGTCGTGGAATATTCCCCTTTCAGCCCCATAGAGTTTCGCTAGGTGGCGATGCCACATACAGCTTTTAAAATGGCATCTGTAACGAAAGTGCGTCCGTAGCAGAGAGCTGGCATTGAGTTTCTTTTGGAAGAAAATCAGAGCATCGCTGATATTCCGAGGTGCCTGCAGAATTCCTACGCAGACCTGGCAGTGATAAGAAGCACTGTGATTCGCTGGGCGAGGCACCTGCTATCATCGTAACAAGACTGCGCAGACCTGCCCGTCTCCTGCTTGCCTGCTGGCAGCACACCGGCGTGGCTCTTGCAACGTTGGAACGTGTCGACACCCTCATTCGAGGTGATCGGCGGATCACAGTCAAACACCTCGCTGCATAACTGCACGCCTCTGTTAGTAGTGATGAGGCACTCGTCGCTGCCTAACAGAAGATCAGAAAGAGCAACGGAGGATCATCTGTGAGAATCGCATGCGCCGTACTAGGCTGATCGTGACACATTTTTTGAGAACATCAAAGTCGCACGCGATGAAACAGGGGTTCATCACATAGATCCGGAAGCAAAACATCAATCGACAGAGTGGCGTTACGAAGAAAAAATTCAAAGCCCCGACCTCAGCCGGTGATGGTCTCCTGAGACTCCGAATGGGTTATTCTGTTTGATGTCCTCGAACGATCGATTCGGAAGTGTAGTGTGCTACTCTCAGGATATTGGAGAAATGGCTTCAGCGTGTTCATTGTCTTATAAATGCAAACGAACTTCTCCTTCTCCATGAAACGGGGGCTCACAAATTTTCATTGGACTGTTCTTCCTCAGCTACTCTACATCTCGGATCTCGCACCTCCCGACTTCCATCTATTTGGCCCAATGAAGGATACATTCCGCGAGAAGCAGTGCGTGGATGACAGAGAGATGCAGTTTTCCGCAATTCCGTCACGAAAGAAGACGAAGTAAATATTCCGGAATTAGAAACCAGAACAGCTGTTAGTATGAGTGACATCAAAGTAGATATCTTAGGTAGTGCGAAACAACTCAAACAACTTAAGAAAGGCAAGTCTTCCGGTCCTGATGGTATACCAATCAGGTTCCTCTCAGAGTATGCAGACACAATAGCGCCTTTCTTAGCAATCATATACAACCGCTCACTTGATGGAAGCGCTGTTCCCAAAGACTTTCAAGTAGCACAGGTCACACCAATATTCAAGAAAGGAAATAGGAGTAACCCATTGAATTACAGGCCTGCATCACTGACCTCAATTTGCAGTAGAATTTTGGAGCATATACTGTACTCGAACATTATGAATCACCTTGAAGAAAATGACTTACTGATACATAACCAACAGGGATTCAGAAAATATCGTTCTTGTGCAACGCACAGGAGGGCTATGCGTGAAGCGTTCAGTGAATTCGAAAGTAAAATTCTATGTACCGACTTGACAGAAAATCCTAGGAAGTTCTGGTCTTACGTTAAATCAGTAAGTGGCTCGAAACAGCATATCCAGACACTCCGGGATGTGATGGCATTGAAACAGAGGATGACACGCGTAAAGCTGAAATACTAAACACCTTTTTCCAAAGCTGTTTCACAGAAGAAGACCGCACTGCAGTTCCTTCTCTAAATCCTCGCACAAACGAAAAAATGGCTGACACCGAAATAAGTGTCCAAGGAATAGAAAAGCAACTGAAATCACTCTACAGAGGAAAGTCCACTGGACCTGACGGGATACCAATTCGATTCTACACAGAGTACGCGAAAGAACTTGCCCCCCTTCTAACAGCCGTGTACCTCAAGTCTCGAGAGGAACGTAAGGTTCCAAATGATTGGAAAAGAGCACAGGTAGCCCCAGTCTTCAAGAAGGGTCGTCGAGCAGATGCGCAAAACTATAGACCTATATCTCTGTCGTCGATCTGTTGTAGAATATTAGAACATGTTTTTTGCTCGCGTATCATGTCGTTTTTGGAAACCCAGAATCTACTCTGTAGAAATCAACACGGATTCCGGAAACAGCGATCGTGTGAGACCCAACTCGCTTTATTTGTTCATGATACCCAGAAAATATTATATACAGGCTCCCAGGTAGATGCTATATTCCTTGACTTCCGGAAGGCGTTCGATACAGTTCCGCATTGTCGCCTGATAAACAAAGTAAGAGCCTACGGAATATCAGACCAGCTGTGTGGCTGGATTGAAGAGTTTTTAGCAAACAGAACACAGCATGTTGTTATCAATGGAGAGACGTCTACAGACATTAAGGTAACCCCAGGCGTGCCACAGGGGAGTGTTATGGGACCATTGCTTTTCACAATATATATAAATGACCTAGTAGATAGTGTCGGAAGTTCCATGCGGCTTTTCGCGGATGATGCTGTAGTATACAGAGAAGTTGCAGCATTAGAAAATTGTAGCGAAATGCAGGAAGATCTGCAGCGGATAGGCACTTGGTGCAGGGAGTGGCAACTGACCCTTAACATAGACAAATGTAACGTATTGTGAATACATAGAAAGAAGGATCCTTTATTGTATGATTATGTGACAGCGGAACAAACACTGGTAGCAGTTACTTCTGTAAAATATCTGGGAGTATGCGTGCGGAACGATTTGAAGTGGAATGATCATATAAAATTAATTGTTGGTAAGGCGGGTACCAGGTTGAGATTCATTGGGAGAGTCCTTAGAAAATGTAGTCCATCAACACAGGAGGTGGCTTACAAAACACTCGTTCGAGCTATACTTGAGTATTGCCTCGTGAGTAGCTGCACCCGCTACTTGCCCTGGCTGGGTGTGTTGTGACAGGAATTGGGTTCATGTCACATAACATGCTACTAAACGTTCCTTTATGCCATAGCATGTAGCGATCCAGGCCTCCGCCTCAGTTGACCATTGCATCGCAGAACGCCATTACGGCGCCCAAAAACACAATTACGCGGGTGTCTGGCCCACGTAACACTTGACTGTCTGCTGTGGCTAGCCTGCGACAAATGAAGCAAAAAACGGCTTGCTGGCGCCAGCCATTATAAGCTAAACAAAATGAGGGTCGAGATAACGTTCGTAATTTATAATGAGATAAAATTCTCCCTTCTTTTTTCGAACTACATAACTGAGAAGAAATTTCTGCCCGTTTCGAAATTAAAGGATGGTTTACATTAAGACGCAAGCGCTGGGCTGGCGTTGTACGGAATCCAATACCCTTGCAGAAATGCTTCGATCATCGAATGACGCTCCTGGCCGGTTGATCGGACGGTAAGGCCTAAACCCCTCTTAATGCTCTCATAGCCGCTACGGCAGTGTGTACCCTCGCATTGTCCTGCATAAAATAACTGTACGTCTTTTAGTTAATTGTTAGTTTTGTGCACATTCATTCAATTTAATGTAAAAAGGTATTCAAAACACATGTATATGAATTTTTTCTTACCTTTTCATATTATCTAGTGCACTACTCTAAAAACTTTTTAACGTGATCTTGCCCGTCTCTGAGTACCACATGCAGCTGCATTAGGATGATCTGATACAATTGTGGATGCAGAAGACATCGATCGCCACGCTGTATGCCGGTAGATAAAACCTTCATCATCATCATCGTTTCCCCTCTATCCAACATCTGGTCTGGTTGGCGTATCAACGGTACTTCGCCACTTTACTCGGTATTTCCACCATTCTTCTTCCACAAATTGGCTCCACAGCGGGTTTCTCCTCCTTAAGCTCATTTTTATTGTATCAATCCATCTTGTTCTCGTCTTCCTCTTGGCCTCTGGCCCTCAATCTTGAACTCCATCATTCTTCTTGGTATTCTTCCCTCTCCCATTCGCTTCACATGCCCAAACCATTTAAATCTATTCTTTTCAATTTTCTCAGTCAACTTCTCCACTCCAGTTTCCTTCCTAACATCTTCATTTTTCACTCTGTCTCTCGTCCTCTTCCCTAGCATACTTCTCAGAAACTTCATTTCACTGGATTGTATCCTAGTCTCCTCTCTTCTAGTCATAGTCCAAGTCTCTGAGCCGTAAATTAGTATGGGTGTGAAGTAAGCCTTGTACAGCACCAGCTTGCACCATATTGGCTCTTCCCTTCCCCACACCAAGCCCCTCACACACTGGTAAAATGTACTATTCTGTTGTATTCTTTCGCTAATTTCTGTCTCCAAACAAACATTCTCCATTAATACACTTTCCAAATATTTAAAGTTGTTCACTATTCCAATATCCCGTCCCTTAATATGTATTTGTCCCTTGCCCTCTCTACCCCGTCTGGTTACCGCCATGGTCTTACTTTTCTCCACACGAAATTTCATTTCATATTTCTCGACCTTATCATTTAGGATGTTTATTTGTTTTTGTACCTCCTTACTGCTTGTTCCGCACACCACAATATCATCAGCAATTAGTAACAGCTTCATTCCCCTTTCTCTAAGGGCTTCTTTCGTCTCTTTGACTACTTCATCCATCACCATTATAGTAGTGGTGGTATCACACTTCCTTGTCTTAGTCCCGTAACATTCTTAAACCATTCAGTTCTCCCAGCTTGCGTCTGCACACAACTAGAGCTTCTTTATACACATGGGCCAATTACCTCCTCCTTCCCTAGCCTTTCGTTGCCCACCTACGCATGTAGGTCACCCATTACTATTGCTTCCACATCTGTAATTATACTCTCTAATATCTCAAGAAAATCGTCTATGTTCTCTTCTTTACTTCCTGTTTGTGGTGAATATACTTGGATGAAATCATTCACTACATTTCCTGTCCTCAGCCGAACCCTCATCACTCTATCACTTGTGTATTCCACTGCTTCCACATATTCCTCTAGGTTTGGTTTTACTCATTCCTACTCCATTTTTGGCTTCTTGTTCACCACTCCTGTAGAGTGTGTATTCTTTGAACTCCATGGCAAAAAGTAAACAGACAATAAATACTTGTAGTTGACTGGAGGTAATAATAAAAGAGATGAAGAAGTCTGTACTCTTTCTAATAAAAACGCGTCTTATACGCCACGAAAGAATTACGTACTGATTTTAGGAAGCAAAATATGTTACACTCCTGTGTAAATCCATTTGTGTACAGGAAGTACGAAAAAATATTTAAATATACGCATGTTAAGAAGTCTACAAAATTCAAAAGTTTGTCTTGCAAAAATAAATCAAATTATTCGCTTATAGACGGGAAATAAACCACAATATTTTACAGATATATTTATAAGAAACTGATACATCTATCTCAACTGCGCAATTGAAACGCTACACATATTTAAGCAAATTTACAATGTTTACATAAATTTCCGCAATCATTTCATAAAATAGCAACTTGGAAACTATTAGAGATAGAGCCTGGTGCTTTCTTGTAAAATATTTAGCAGCTCTAAATTTTTTTTCTGTTATGCCAGAATTTCAGTTTGTGCCCCCTCACTGCTCGTAGAATATCAAGGCAGTATTTGAAACCTGCCTTAGTGCGGGTCAACATTGCATCATCAACAGTTCTGATCGCTTCATTGATCCGTGTTCGAAGGGTAGCAAACCACTGACTGGTTCTGTGTACACGCGATCCTTAACGTAACTGTAACGGCGTGGCATCAGAAGAGCGCGGAGACCATGCAGCGGGACCATCACGAGACATCAGCCTCTCAGGAAATGTGTCACTCGTCACATCCCGCACATTCAAATTCCAGTGTGGGGTTTCACCTGCTGGGAGATGATGGATTCCTGCAGTTCTTCGATCTCTGCTAGCAGGAACTGTTGGAGCACGTCCAGGTAAACATCTCCCGTTATGGTTTTCTGTAAGAAGAAAAATGAGTCCATCACCCTATCATGTATCAGACCATACCAAACACTGAACTTCGCCTGTTACGCAATACCGTTGTCACAAATTTACACTCTGCATACCAGATGACACATTGTCTCTTCTCCTGGTGTGACACCATTTTGACCCGCTCCAAGTCAAATCAGTAACAAAGGACAGAGGAAAAATATTTTGAGAGGTGCCAAACGTGCTATAACAAACCACGATTGTGTATCTCTGATAGTATCCGCGTTAAGATCTTTTGAAATGATAGCATGGCTTTATGGGTGCCCTGTGATCGAAGTGACAGCCATACAGAAGGTAAACAAAAATTGCTCTATTTCACTTTTCGATCCTCTTCATATCTTCATTACGGTGATAAAAGTCTCCTATTGACTTCCACAGTAGCTCTTTTTCGTTGTCCTCCCACGTTCTTCAAGCTTTAAAACGAATATTTTAGTTAATCCGTGTAACGAAGATAGAGCATTCCTAATCTAGATGCTATCCTTTAAAAACAAATATAAATGTTAGAATGATACACAAGGTAAAACTTAGGAGGGAATGATGTTTGCAACATTACAACGAATATTCCTTTTAAAACAAAAGCCCAGTATGTCGTCTACATGATCTACCTGTCAGCACACTTATAAATCCACTATTGAGCTCTTAATTTTTATTCACTTTTCATTCCTTGCTCTAACGTTCAAGACAGGCTATCGTTATCTATTCCAATGTGGAGCTCGGTTCGTTTGAGACATATGCGAGGGATATTTCCCAGTTAGGAATATGTGGGAGGGGATTAAAAGTTCCTCCATTAGCCTTGAGCTCGAGGGTTACTTCGTAAAAACCCTGCTCGGAACCAGGGAATGGGATCTATATTTCTATTTTTATGACACTGAGATTGTAAGAAGAATATGAAAACTTTTCTTTGCGTAGAGACGAGCGCCCTTGCGCGTACATGTTTGTATGTATGTGTATGTAGTATTTCATGGCAGAGAATAGGGCAGACAAAAACTAACAACGATTGCGAAAAAATGATTGTGTAGAAAAATGCTTTAAGTAGAATGGGCTGACATATTGAGGAACGGGGAGCAGTACAGAGTAGTGGAAATGACAGAAACAAGAGTAATATATTGTCTGGGGCTTATATTGCGGAGAAACGGCCTATAAAGGGGTATAATCGAAGGAAAAAGAGTAATGTGGGGAAGAGGGGTGAAGAAGGAATACGGAATGAGAGAAGAAATGTACAAAGTTAGCAGCATACTGAGGAAGAGACGGAGGCTGAGGAAGTGGAGAACACCGGTCGATACTTGTTGTAAGATGATCTAACAAAGAAGAAGGAGAAGAAATTGTTCTGGAAACGACTGGAACCATTGCATCGCACGTGATACATACATCGTTTACAATTTCATCCCGCTCGCTGGCACTGTTCCGTACAACGTGTAATCTGGCTTCTGCCGTCGAAGTTATGGCCGCTGCATTCTAAGAATGAATAATCCAACGGCGGTTGTCGCTGGACGGGTTCCCCGTTTTCACCTCGCGGGCAGGATTACAGTTTAACCGTAGGTAATGCCGGCATTAACCGCACCCCGGCCTACCAGCTTTACGCATTTACACGCGAGGTGTATCCAAAACCACAGCCTCTCTTGCGTTCTCCGGTTGGAGGAGGGGACAGTCCACTTTCGCGGTGTCTGCCTCTGGGCTAGTGATTGCCACCGCAGACCGAAACACACATCGTACTGTTCACAATCGTACGCAGACTGTACGCGTGTCCACAGATTCACTGCAAAGTATAAAGCTCAAATATTTACGTCGCCACGTCCTAGGCAACACCAGTATCCCCTCCGTGGTCTCACACAACTCCCTCTCCCGTGACTTCTTGCAAACAATTTTGCTTGCAGTACTGCATAAAACAATTCTGTAAAGACCTGTTCAAAGGCGCAAAGCTGTATCGAAGCATCCCTTAATCTATTCATCTTCATAATTCGCACTCCTTTTTAGGCATTCATTCTTTTCTTATTCATGATACGAGGGTCATTCGAAGAGTAAAGAACGTTCTTTTTTACAGAAATTTTTATTTGATGTAATTACACGTAACTGTATTTTACATACAATTTGATACCCAAGCTACTTTTCTACGTAGTCACCGTTCGAATCTGGGCTCTGCCGTTTTACCAGTTTTGCTGTGTCTTCTGTACACTCAGTAGCCGTCAAGTTGTTGAACCACTGACTAACGGCTTCTTTAAGTTCCTCTTCACTTCCGAAGCATTGTACACGCAAAAAAATCTTCCAATTTGGAGAATAAGACTAAGTCCGGACTGTGTGGCGGATGTTGAAGCATTTCCCTTTGAAACTGCTGAGAAAGTCCTGTGTCACTCCCGCTGCATGGGACGTGCATTATCGTGAAGTATTATGACTCCACTGGTTAGCTGATTTCTGGAATAGAGTAATTTGCTATACAACTCTATGTAGACACAAACAGGAGCACTATCTGCCGAGGCAGGCAGTTCTACTCCGCAGATATGTGCTCAACGGACGTCCTTTCACTGAGAAGTGTTAGTTCTCATTTACTATAGTGGTCTCACAACTGGTACTCGATTTCAGGATCTACGGGATAATAGTTTCGTTCTCCCAGAAAAACTTTATCATATGATTAACAGTCGGAGGTCCCTAGTGGTGGGCATCGACTTTTTGAAATCACTGTACAGTGGAGTACGGTTGGTCCCAGGTATCACACACTGCAGCCCTTCATTGTGGAGGGCTATCATTTGAGAGTAATGAACGAAAAACAAAACTTTTCGTGGACTCTCTAGAGCCTTGAAAACAAGACTGGCTTTTGAAAACATCGACATAAAGTTATTTAGGTGATACCTATTCCTTTTTAAAATTTTCATCAAAATTGCTGTGATCATTATTTTTATTCACTTAATTGGTTCAAATATACAGGGTGAAAAATATTCATTCGCGCACTCTAACTTCGCAATGCAATTCCTTACATACTAACAATAGAAAAATGTCTCGTCCTGTGCATATTTCCGGCAGCAAACGGACGTCAAAGGTTGGCAATCCGGCAACACTGTAATCATACGTGTGGTAACTGCCTGTGTCAGGAGCAGTGCTGGGCAGTTGGTGCAGAGAACAGTGCTTTGGCTTAGCTTGCGGGAGGTCGAGGTTTCGAGTTTTTATTTGCTACATGTAACCTGTCTGGTACGGTATCTGTCGTCTTAATCGTCGTACAGCAATTATAGTGGGCCTTCTACAAAACATTTGCTCTTACATACTACGAAAACAGGAATGGAAGTGCAATCGTTTTCATTGGTCAGCATCTAAAGAAGCATTTTGCACATCGTGGATGTGAATTGTTTCGCACCTCTGCGTCTACTATATTCCAAACATGTTGTCTGTGTACCCTCCCCGAATGGTCCGATCGATTATCTATTCTTCTTGTCACGTTCAGGTTCATTACATTTAGGTAGGAATGTACTATGTAAATGTCAGATAAGTGTGACATGAAAAGAGGTGTATACTACAATATTACGCGGGAGAATGAAATTGGAAAAAGAAAGCAAATACGCCTCGACTCAGAATTGAAGCCTCGACCCCCTGCATGCTGAACCGAATCACTATCCACTGCACCATCTGCGCAGCAGTGGTCCTGTTTGCTGACAGAGGTAGTTACTGTACATGTGGTTACAGTGTTGTCATACTGCCAATTTTTTGACAGCCATTTGCTGCAGGAAATTTTGTGCAAGACGAAATTTTGTGAGAGAAACTTTTGTATTGCTAGTATGTGAGGAATCGCGCTGCGAAGTCCGACTGCGTCCATTTTTATTACCCTCTACATGAGGCATGGAGAACCATAAGGACCCAAAGCAGAGAAACAAAATTCTGAAAAATAGATGACTGTGAAAATCAGATTAATAGACATACTACTAGTCCCATAGCACCGAATTCTTTTTTAATCAAGCCTCAGGATCCTATAATTCCTATGAAAAAGCAATGTAACCTCATTATGTTATTAAATATTCTTTAACATTTAAGATGGTATTTATTATGTCAATTCAGAAAATTTCCGTGCATAGGCTAGTGAGAATAGTGTGTATTTGGAGCAGTAAAATTTGTAATAAATGTGAAACTGTATCAGAACATGAGGAACACACACAACCCCCACCCCCTGCCCCGCCGCACACACCATTATGCCGTTTTCCAACAGTTGATGGTCCTCGTTATCATAATTTTCATTAACCACACACTGAGGCTTGAATGTGGTGAACTGTAGATAATAGCTGAGTAGTGCAGAGCCAATGAAATTATACGTTGTGCTTTGGGTCCATACGGAAATGAATATCCGAGTGATCGTTGAGACAGCTTTTCGTGAATGTTCATATATGCAATGTAAGGCTACAGATAGAGATAAAGCTGGTTCACCATGAAATCAACAGATGTCAGGAGCATCCATACATGCTAACATGACATTGTGATTTAGGCCCTTATGGTTCTCAGCGCGTCATATATTTTTTCATGTAAGATACTTCGCTGCATCATTTTAATCATCGCATTAACATTATTGTTTGATCTCATTTTTTCCTTCCTTCTACTCTTTTTTAGTTTGGAAACTTTGCCCTCGTGATTTTAATTATTTTATCCATTTACTTGGATTTAATTTCTTCCTTCTTATCAATCCATATTTTCGTTCATGTTGTGTTTAGTAATACGTACTGGTTTGAATGAAAGTTATATAATGAAGAGACAGAATTTCGTAATGCTAAAGAAGTGCGCTCCCCCTTTAATTTGTCGAAAGAAAAATGCAATTACAACACGGTGGCGTTTGTACTTTGTACAGGAAGAACATACAGGGAGCTCAAAAAGTCAGTATAAATTTAAAAACTTAATAAACCACGGAATAATGTAGATAGAGAGGTAAAAATTGACAGAAATGCTTGGAATGACATGGGGTTTTATTAAAACAAAAAAAAAAAGTTCACAAAATGTCCGACAGATGGCGCGTGAAAGATCTCTTGCGCGCGTCGTTTGGTGATGATCGTGTGCTCAGCCGCCACTTTCGTCATGCTGGGCCTCCGAGTTCCCCAGACCTCAGTCCGTGCGATTATTGGCTTTGGGGTTACCTGAAGTCGCAAGTGTATCGTGATCGACCGACATCTCTACGGATGCTGAAAGATAACATCCGACGCCAATGCCTCACCATAACTCTGGACATGCTTTACAGTGCTGTCCACAACATTATTCCTCGACTGCAGCTGTTGTTGAGGAATGACGGTGGTCATATTGAGCATTTCCTGTAAAGAACATCATCTTTGTTTGTCTTACTTTGTTATGCTAATTATTGCTATTCTGACCAGATGAAGGGCCATCTGTCGGACATTTTTTGAACTTTTGTATTTTTTTGGTTCTAATAAAACCCCATGTCATTCCAAGCACGTGTGTCAATTTGTACCTCTCTATCTACATTATTCCGTGATTTATTCAGTTTTCAAATTTATAGTGACTTTTTGATCACCCGGCATGTTTAAATGTCTGTATGATAACTACCATCCAAAAAAATTTACATCTTAACGAAAATAAATTTTTGCAGGCATTCCACAGTCAATTAAATATATTATGTCGTCTTTTATGTTTTAACCGATAAAACGGTAATTTTTAACTTTTAAATATTAGGAAGGATAAATAAAAGTAATTAAAATCACATGGGGCAAAGTTCTACATGAAAAAAGAGTAAACGATTGAATGAAACGAGAGGAAATAATAAAGTAATACGATGATTAAAATTACGCAGCAAAGGGCTACAAATGGTGAAAAAACCCAAATATGTTTCAATAATAAGAATAAACAGTCATTTCGACAAAGATTTTTTGAAAGAAAAGTAATTGCCGGCGGATCTCGAACCCAGAATTTTCAGCATTACTTCTAAGCGTGTGAACCTCTAGGGAACAACGCAGTTTCGAAAATCAGTGTTGTTTGTAAGTCCCTAGTGGACCATGGAAAAATTCTTTTTCGTCTATTACTCGCGAACGAAAGCCCACCAAGGCGAGCGGCTGCAAGTAGTGATCTCTAGTATCGTGGGTTACCTATATTTGTGGCTTCAGAAAGTCGATCACGTCGGTGGGAACGTTATTTTCATACGACATTGCCGCAGAAGTGTACCGCAGCTGTGTCGGCAGCAGGTGAACACAGAGCGCTCTGGCGGCTGCTTCTGTAAACTCTGCAGCCGGCGCCCTACCTCTGTGCCGCTTTTACCGCGGCCGGTTTTTAAGTGCTGCTGTGAGATACGGAAGAGCAGGGCACGGCACGGCGCCACGCAGGCGCGGCGCGGGTAGGCCGTGGGGGAGGATCGGGTGGGGGTGGGGATGGGGGCTGCGGCCGCCCCGGCGGCTGAGAAATGTGCGACATGCCGCCCCGGCGCCACCGCCACCGCCACCGCCACAACACCTCGCGTCACGTCAGCACGCGGCTGCGGCCGACGCCAGGGTTTCCGCCTGCGCGCGCTACACATGCGCGACAGCGCGACACCTAGCGGGGCTCCGGTCGTAAATCACACAGCATACGCCACTCCCTAAACACACGTCTCACTCGCTCATTCCTCTAGCCTCTCTCTCTGTCTTACACACACACACACACACACACACACCAGCGCACACACGCACACGCGCACGCTCGCACACTGGCATTCTTATGCACTCATTCGCACAATAGCTTTCCGGATCGTCCTCCCGCTGCTCGGAATTCGATGATGCATCGTCACTCACTCACCTGTGGAGCCTATTGGTTACTTGATCCGTAAGTCATCCTCACGATAAACAAACACAATAATATGTAGGACAAGTATCCCCATTCTGTGCTCAATCCGTCCATTTCACCCGCTCTACCAAATAGAAAGCACATCTGCAGAGTATTGAATGGAGGTACTTGTCCTACATGTGTTTACAGTGATGCCAGATTGTCTTTCTTTGACGTCCAATTTGTATTGAAAATATGCACGGGATGAAACTTTATTTCAGACAATTTAATAGTGATGGTGTGCAAGGAAACGCGCTGGGGCGTCCGAAGGTGTGAACTTTGGGTCATCCTGTATTTATAGATGAAAAAAATATTTATGTAGATACGTACCGTAAATTTACAGGTTTTTTGTGATAAATGGCTAACTATTTACATTCTTATCTTCAAGAACCTATCTATGTTACAGGAATAATTTGCTAACGAGTAACATTTTAACCAACATTGGGAAACATTTGTGCTCGCTAGATTGTAAAAGAATTTTGTGGTTGCATATTTCTCTCTTTTCTGTGTCAACGGATAATGCAGATAGTTTTGCCTCCTGGTGATGTACTTGTGAATACCTCTGTGCCTTTCAAACTCAGATGAATTGTTGATAGCAAATAAATGTACTGTGAGGCTCTGGTTAATATTCCCAGTTGCTGGAAGAGATGTCTATTTGTATGAACCTAAGAGTTAATTCTAATTACTTTTGGGCAATGAATACTTCTTGCCACGTGAGGCGATTCCCAGTACATCACTCCGTAAAACATCAGCGACTGACAATACGCAAAATATGAAAAAGTACTGATTTATATAGCCATAAAGTTGGCAATTATTCTTGTGGCAGAAGCAACCCAAACTAACCGTTTTAGCAGGTCCATTTTATTGCTTTTCTACTTTAAGTTTTCATCAGTATGCACACCTAAGAAATTGGAACTTTTTTCTTGTTTATTACAGCACAACGTTATTTTACAATTCGACCAACGCAAGCAACTGCGCAAAATCAAAGGTATAGGCAAGTATGCGCTAATGCTATAGAATAGATTTGGAACTTATACAAATACTGATATTATTGCGTGTCTTTCATGCTTCCGTATAAGGTTTCAGATATATTTGGTAACATTGTAAATGTGCCAGCCTAAAATCTAATGTACAGCATAGCAATATATAAAACGGGTGAGATGACACTCTCAAATCCGATTTTGACGTCAATAGCATCACGTATAAATCTGAAGTATTTTGATGAGAAAACATAAGTAACAATTAACCGTTTCGAAAGCATACTTTCAGAGGGATATTTTCCATGTTTTATGTTTCGCAGTATCCTACAATACTCTGCTGACCATTAAAATTACGATAGCGAGAAACAAACAGAATCTAAAAAAAATTTTACTTATTGCGTACATACGCTGTAGTAAGAAGAGTACGTTATTAAATCTGTAGTTGAGTTATGGATATACAGGATGCGGCATTTAGAACAAAGATTTGCCACCTCTGGCAGCAAGGGCTCTACATCTGATGGCCATGTAGTCAATTTAGGTTCCATGAAACATACTGGTGCGTCATTCCACGGTTCGTTATCAGCTGTAGTGGCTGGTGAATAGCGGAGATTTGATCTCTCGGAAGAACATGACAATATGTTTTTAGTGGGTGAAAGATTTGGTAAGTGAGTTTGCCATGGCAACGATCAAATACAATGTGTATCGAGATAGGACAGGACAATGAACAACATTTGCTTTTGTATTATCTCGTCGAAAGGTAATGTCACAGAGACCTCGAAGAGCCGGCCGCAGTGGCCGAGCGGTTCTAGGCGCTACAGTCTGGAACCGAGCGACCGCTACGGTCGCAGGTTCGAATCCTGCCTCAGGCGTGGATGTGTGTGATGTCCTTAGGTTAGTTAGGTTTAATTAGTTCTAAGTTCTAGGCGACTGATGACCTCAGAAGTTAAGTCGCATAGTGCTCAGAGCCATTTGAACCATTTTTGAAGACCTCGAAGACAGAGCACAGTAATCGGCTTTAACGCATCAGAAATGTAGCGCCAGCTGTCCAGATTTCCGACTATGTGGAACTGTGGATGATCGTGTCGTCTCGGCTTAAAGGATGATTCGGCAGCGCTCCTGTATCCAGCATTGCCGCTGGGTGCTTCGCCGTTGACAAGGCCCACTCTGCTGTCGTGCCAAGGGAAATCCCAACAATGGCCGCCGAGCCAACACTCCTTAGTGCCCCATGCGTTGTAGCACTCTTTGTGGTTACTCGTCTTGCAAAAGACAAGATAGTTGCTGACTCAAGGTACCCAACGTAGCTGTACAACTACTCGAGCAGTATGTCTATCCTCTTGGATTCTTCTAGTAGCTCGGGACAGCTGAGATCCTGCACCTGTCGATTCCATATTCGTATGACAGTCGTGTGAACTCCCTATCACGCATCAGTATACGTAATCACAGAAAGATAGGCCACGATCCTGCTGCTGTCGAACTCCGACTCTACTGGTATACCTTTCTCCTAGTTACACGATCAAATACTATTTCAGAATGAACAAGCCGCTGCGTAACCTTTCCTTGTATACACAATGTAGATGCCTTCACTATAACCTGCTTTGTGCGGCTGTGCTGAAATGCTAATCGACTGCATATCCAAGCATATGCTTCATGTCAACTTGATGTTTGTGATGCGCCGCCTTCATGGTTTACAATTTTGATGGCCAATAAAGTACATTTTTGATGATATTCACGATTATATAAAGATACATCTCAGCAATAGTCAACCCAGGTTAGTTATCCACGTAATTTGAGTTGTTTGCATTATGCAAAGTAATTCCTGTGTCTTTCATAAATAAGAAGTTTTCGTGGTTCAAATATGGTTGAAATGGCTCTAAGCACTATGGAACTTAACATCTGAGGTCATCAGTCCCCTAGACTTAGAACTACTTAAACCTAACTGACCTAAGGACATCACACACATCCATGCCCGATGCAGGATTCGAACCTGCGACCGTAGCAGTAGCGCAGTTCCGGACTGAAGTGCCTAGAACCGCTCGGTAACAGTGGCCGACAAGAAGTTTTCATGTAGATGTTATTTTGAAACATACAGATTGGGTATCAACTATATAGAAAAATGAAGCTGATGTCAATCTTTGCACATTAGCTACAAAATTTCCATTTTTTTTTTTTTCATAGACACTAAACACTAAGTCCGAAACTACTTGAAAATTAAGGTATACTACTCAGATGAGTAATTCTACATCACTAAATTTGGAAAATTTATTACAGCTGTGGATCATCATTTGTAAAAGTTCATGCAACCTCAGCCACTTCCTGTTTATCACCGAAACATACGCAGGTGTGCACGTGTGCGCTATGTAGTGGTGCGAAGCAATTCAAAAAATGGTTCAAATGGCTCTGAGCACTATGGGACTTAACATCTTAGGTCATCAGTCCCCTAGAACTTAGACCTACTTAAACCTAACTAACCTAAGGACATCACACACATCCATGCCCGAAGCAGGATTCGAACCTGCGACCGTGGCAGTCCCGCGGTTCCGGCCTGAAGCCCCTAGAACCGCACGGCCTCAGCGGCCGGCGCGAAGCAATTCACGTCCACAATGTGCAAAGCGCTACTTTAAAAGCTGACCAATGAAAACGACTGTACTTCTATTTCTGTGTTCGCAGTATGTCAGTGCAAATGTTTTGCGGAAGATCCACTGCAATTTCTGTACGACGATTAAGAAAACGGATACCGTACCAGACAGACTACATTTAGCAAACAAAAACTTATTCATCTCAATCCAGAAGTGAACCCTCGACCTCCCGCATGCTAAGCCAAAACCAACTGCAACACACACACACACACACACACACACACACACACGTACGGGATAAATCTGACGCACACAGAAAATCACAGATGTACAAATAATGCTGAAACGGATTTTGTGGAATTTTTCTCGTACATTCTCGGAATGCTATCCGATCTCATTCAAATGAAATGAAAAGGCGATAGAGAGAGAGAGAGAGAGAGAGCTTGACAAATCGTCGTCATAAAGTCGAAAACATGACCAGTATACGGTCTTATAGAGCACTCTTTAGAAACACATTTGATTGTATGCTTCTTTGCACCACTAGTTGTGTACCGGGAAATAAATAGTTCCGAAACTTGTTAGGATATGCAGATTGTCAATACGTGGTGCAAAGACGGACAACTTACGGAGAGACAAGTAATATAAAGTCCTTACGTAAACGAAAAGATCGGATATTGTTTGACTACGGGATCGGCTATGAGTCAGTGCTATCAGTTGCAATCTCCACGTGTCTAGGAGTTGCCGTCCAGATCGATGAAAGGTAGAATGATTACATAAATACAGCCATGGGAAAGGATGATAACAGACACAAAAATCTAAGGAAGTGTAATTCACATACCAAGAGATCGCTTATAATTCCTTCGTTAGACCAATTCTTGAGTATTATTCGACAGTGTGAGACTCTCACAAAGACGGTTTAGTTGAAGAGATATGAAAATACTGAAAGAAGAGGTGAATGCTTTGTCGTGTTTGACAGTAAAATTTGAATAATTCGGTTGTATGTGGAGGGGTACTGGCAGTCTTTCTTCCTGCACACCATCTGCGTATAGAATTCGACAAAAGGAAAATTACGCCGATACTCTATGTCACAGACCACACAGTGGTTTTAGGTGAAGGCGTACAAATGTAGATGTAGGTACGGCAGCTACAGAAATGCGTATATCCGAAAGAGAAGCTAAAGCTGGTTTCAGAAAGACGACGAAGAAAGAAGAAAAGGAAGCTGAACTGTAAAAGAGTGTGACAGTTGATTTTTTTTTTATAGTCACAAGAGGAGCCCGGATTTTATGCAGTATTAAATTAAGAAAAAAATTAACATAAACATGTAATCAAAATTGGTGAAATATGTAAATAAATATATAATGAAGAAACTATACGAAAATCCAATTTCTTTACTACAAATTTTAAGTTCACTGGTAGGCTAGCCAAATATCTACACTATGTGATCGAAAGTACACGGACACCTGGCTGGCGCTCTCTATCGGTAATACTGCAATTCAGTGTGGTGCTGGCCCACCCTTAGCCTTGATGACAGCTTCCGTTCTCGCAGGCATACGTTCAACCAGGTGCTGGATGGTTCCTTGGGGAATGGCAGCCCTTTCATCATGGGATGCTGCACTGAGGAAAGGTATCGATATCGGTCGGTGAGGCCTGGCACGCAGTCAGCGTTCCAAAACATCCCAAAGGTGTTCTACAGGATTCAGGTCAGAACTTTAAGCAGGCCAGTCCTTTACAGGGATGTTATTGTCATGTAACCACTCCGCCACAGGCCGTGCATTATGAACAGGTGCTCGATCGTGTTGAAGGGTGAAATCGCCATTCCCGAATTGCTCTTCAACAGTGGGAAGCAAAAAGAAGCTTAAAAAATCTATGTAGGCCTGTGCTGTGATAGTGCTACGCAAAACAACAAGGGTTGCAAGACCCCTCCATTTAAAACACGTCCACAGCACAACACCACCGCCTCCGAATTTAACTATTGGCACTACACACGATGCCAGATATTCACCAGGCATTCGCCACACCCACAGCCTGCCATCGGACCGCCACATTGTGTACCGTGATTCGTCAATCCACACAACGTTTTTGCACTGTTCAATCGTCCAATGTTTACGCTCCTTACACCAAGCGGGGCGTCGTTTATCATTTACCGGCGTGATGAGTGGCTTATGAGCAGCCGCTCGACCGTGAAATCCAAGTTTTCGCACCTCCCGCCAGCTGTCGTAGTACTTGCAGTGGATCCCGATGCAGTATGAAATTCCTGTGTGATGGTCTGGATAAATGTCTGCCTATTACACATTACGACCCTCTTCAACTGTTGGTGGTCTCTGTCAGTCAACAGAGGCCGCGCTGCTGCTACGCTCGCAGGTTCGAATCCTGCCTCGGGCATGGATGTGTGTGATGTCCTTAGGTTTAAGTAGTTCTAAGTCTATGGCACTGATGACCTCAGATGTTAAGTCCCATAATGCTCAGAGCCATTTGAACCAACAGATGAGGTCGGCATGTACCCTTTTGTGCTGTACGTATCCCTTCACGTTTCCACTTCACTATCACATCGGAGACAGTGGACCTAGGGATGTTTAGGAGTGTGGAAATCTCGCGTACAGACGTATGACACAAGTGACACCTAATCACCCGACCACGTTCGAAGTCCGTGAGTTCATCGGAGCGCTCCATTCTGCTCTCTCACGATGTCTCATGACTACTGAGGTCGCTGATATGGAGTACCTGGCAGTACGTGGCAGTACAATGAACTTAATATGAAAAACGTATGCTTTCACACAGTGTACGTCAATTCTTAATGAGATCACTTCTGCTATAAAGTATGAAGTACAAGTACCTCCTATTCAAGCATTTAAAGGTCACTCTAACGGGATGCACAGTTAATTACAATAAGCTTTTCCAAACGTTCTGTTGCCATGCACAGTCTTCTGTTTGATAGTACGTTTCCGTGAATAGAGAAATATCGCTCAACTTCGCAAGAAATAAACGGTTCATATTTATACAGAGGGATTGTGTTAGGAACTGATATCATCAAAGGGCTCTACAATTTCACCGTTAAGTAAGCGAGACAAAACAGCAAGATTTGAGTAGCCAGGGTTCTTACTCAACAGAGATTGCAGTTTACTGGAAACTATACTATCCCTTCACCTGGTGCAACTGTGACCTTCCGAACTGCATCAGCCATTATTCCCATGGCCTCCGGGAGAGGCGTACTTGAAGTCTCAAGTTTTTTTATACTGTTGGCAAGCCAACTGAAGAGCCTTGCGACGTATGAAACTGAAATGAGCACTTTAAAACAGTTGAATGCTGACAAGGATTCTTCCACAGATATTGCAGGATTAGAAGAAAATTTCTCTGTCACTGACTTCACAGCTTCTAATTGCTTACGGAAGAAAATACCAGCTTCATTCCATGTTGCCGACCTTGTTATTACTGCTTCCAGAGGCACACGTATATCAGGAAGCTGCTGCTTGAACTTTTGTATACGTTAAGGACATTTCAAGAAAACGTTCTTCGTTTCTGATATCAGTGTATTTTCTGTTGTGGATTGGCAGGAGCCAACCCACGGGGTTTGGAGGAAGCCGAAAGGCACGCGTTTAAGTTCACGCAGGCTGGCGTGAGGTCTGGAACATGACAAGGTATTTAGACTTCAGAAAAAAGGTGGTACTTGGTGGAATACTTAACTTCAATCCATTAATGTTGAACGTGTCTCTTGTCTGTACATTATTTACAATATCAATAGTAACTGAATAATGGCGCCTTGCTAGGTCGTAGCAAATGACGTAGCTGAAGGCTATGCTAACTATCGTCTCGGCAAATGAGAGCGTATTTTCTCAGTGAACCATCGCTAGCAAAGTCGGCTGTACAACTGGGGCGAGTGCTAGGAAGTCTTTCTAGACCTGCCGTGTGGCGGCGCTCGGTCTGCAATCACTGATAGTGGCGACACGCGGGTCCGACGTATACTAATGGACCGCGGCCGATTTAAAGGCTACCACCTAGCAAGTGTGGTGTCTGGCGGTGACACCACATTTTCTTCTTGTAACTGATGTCTAACTATCTCTGCCACCCTTTGCAATGCGTGAGCCGTACATGTAAAATGCACTAAATGTGGATAAAATGCGTTAAGCGGTTTCCGCGCTTCCAACACGTATGGAGGTGCATCTATGCACATCCATATTATCCTCTCTTCTTTTACGTCATGTGGCCGTAGTACCTTAAGTCCACCACCAATGAGTTTAGCAAACTTTGAACTATTTGTGGCCTCTAATAAATTAAATAAGCTTTAGATGCAACCTCAGCATACACCTTGACCACCATTAGTTCAGTAATTTGCCAATGTCAGCCCTGATTTTTTCTAATATGTCAGCATAGCAAGAATCCGGTAATTCTCCCTGAGAGTATACTAGTCGGGAATGTTACGGCAGCAATATTTCTGTAAGGTTAGATGATGTAGGTTGCCCTGCAACTATTTAAGTAGAACCTCTTTCTTTGAAGAAATCCGTTGTTTTTTCCTAGTATGCAAAGTGCTGCGTAAATATTGATCAGTCTGAAATTTCATCGCACATCCTATAAGTTTGTCTCAAGTTTGACTGAGAGTATTTTACAATCAGTGGTTAAAACACTGTCAATGGAAATCTATGTTTTCGGATATGATGACAACGAAGACCCAACCGGTACATTGATTCACTTGGAAGCAGCTGACTGTTACAAATTGTGGAGCGCCTGATAACAAGAAAGGAAAGCGTTTAAAACGAGTCGTCGTTGTCGCATGTATGGTTTATCTTTGAGTGCAGCGGGATTAACGACAGTATGAGAAACAGAATAATAGAAGCTAATTTTGTTTTCTTTCTTACTATGTAACGAAAATGTATGGGGATTGCGAAAACGTATTCCAATAACATTCGAAGATGTAAAATTTGTAGTATAGTTTGAAATATGTACCTCAAAATATGTAAAAATACGAAATTTAAAACTTCGAGAAAGGGTCCTGTATTTCAACGACATTTTTCTTATAACTACATATAAATGAACAGTATATGTAATTACATAAAATCCTGGATCTAGTCAAAAGCTTTGATACTTCTTTAAATACTACTTGCCATTTTCCTCCGCAATCCTGTGCTAGCGTCATCGGTTTCTCCACGTATATATCACAACCAAAAACGTCACTGATGCTCGGTTCTACTCGGCACTGCTGTAGGGAGTCCTACATTATTCCACTTCTACTGCTCCGCCAGTGCCGCGTTAGCTACACCCGGTGTTCTGCCTCTTTTGCTTCTTATTTCTACCAGCAACCCTTTGGCAACGACTGTTTGTCTCGCCTCCTTATCTCAGTATCTCATTCTTGTCTAAAGTGCCATCACCACTGTCTGGTGTTCCCATTTCCCGTTTTCCCATTGGCGACGTTCTTCCCGCGTTCTGTGAGACTTCTACCAGGGCAGTCTCTATCATGGGCACCTAAGAAACGCGACACAGTGGCTAGTAGGCTAGTAAAGTGAATTCGTAACTGACCGCAGTGGTTTCAAGTCCTCAACTGATTATCACGATTGACTATTTCTGTGCTTTTCGTAAATCATTTTAGCACAATTCAGCGTTGCTTTTTTAAAAAGACCACGGTTTTTCACCAGCTAAGCTGTACTCCATTCGGCGAAAGAAAGTATCTGACAGCTGACAGTGCTGTAGGCAGCTTTCAGCTACGAAATGCCAAAGGCCCCAGCAGCGACAAGGATACCGTGATGTCGATAAAATACCACTTTCTGAGCAGGCTGTCGCTGCAGAGATAGTCAACACTTCTGAGAGTCACTAATTGCTTTACTGACTCGTACAAAACGATCACTGCTTTTCCTTCCCACTTCAGAGTAAACATGAAATGTTAAGTGTGAACTGGCGTGCTTGACCTTTGAGTGTAGCTTCTATTCCAAACTTTCTCTTCCCTGCGCTATAAGAACATATTTCCAAGATAAACGCCTTGAAATTCACATACGGAGTACGTGGAGTACACACATACAATCTCAGACCGTTCGAACAAAATGCTCTGCAACACCCACCGAAAACCATTGTCGTTTAGAAGGGCGGCCATACAGCGGTACTGAGGCGTTGCCATAGAGACGTAAACAAAATACTGTTAGGTGATTTTTTGTGGGAAACGCAGGGAGCAGCCTCACTGTGACCAGTTTAACTGCCACGGACGAATGGAGTACTCTGCCCCGTGTCTATTGCCAGGCATCAACATAATGTAGGCAGATTTATTGTCCTTTCCGCGTCTGTGCCAAGTGCTCTTCACTTCCATCGCATTTTTTAAATATTTTGGCTTTAGGCAGCAAAGACCGTACTGCCAACACTAGTTACTAAAGTGTCATATCAGCATAACTGCAGTTCCCATGGTAGAGAAATAAGTACGATGTACAAATATAAGTTCTTAACGTAATATAAAAACCCTAAAAGACTATCGCTAGACAGTCAACAATACTTACAATATCGCCAAGTCAACATTAGTGCAATTTTCACAATAGGACGCTGATAAGCGTGTAAAGTACAAAGGCTATTTCGTTGTGTAAATTTAAGAAACACAAAATTACAGTCCAGGGTTCGAACAGGGACGTTTCCAGAGGAGAATGACATCCACATCAACTTGTTATTGAAAACTGGGCAACGGCCGTGTTTACGAAGATACCATCGCATTTTATGATTTTGCTTCCTGGAGGCAGAACGTTATCAACTTCTTTCATCACACGTTTTCCAGTTTCGAATAAGGGGGCCCACCTGACCCGTTTTTCGTGAGGTAGTAAGGAAGTAGATAAATTTTGATGTTAATCTCTGCATTTTTCACCGTGACTGTCCCAAACTCTTTCCAAGTTATACGAACTCTGCTCTCCTCTTTTCGTTTCTGGCCCGCCTACTCAATTTCCATTAGGTCGTTGTCTAGTTTGTTCCGTAATTTAAAGAATCAAATTAAGAATTCAGTGAGCTCATTTTTCCTCAGTTCGTCTGACTGCACTCTCAGTTCATCCCAATTTCAGTTTTAAACAATACCTGCCGCTCCGGCCGGTGTGGCCGAGCGGTTCTAGGCGCTTCAGTCTGGAACCGCGCGACCACTACGATCGCAGGTTCGAATCCTGCCTCGGGCATGGATGTGTGTGATGTCCTTAGGTTAGTTAAATACCTGCCGCACCCCTTCTTTCTATTATCTATCTTACTTATTTTCTTATCTCTTAGTCGGCCTTCAGTATCCTCAAGAAGGCTCTTCTTTCCATCGCCTATTCGATATTCGATATCACCAAAATTTTTTGATGGCATTCGCATTTGATACCTCTGTCTCAGTGACAAATGTTAGAACCGGTATCAAACGTTAACTGTATGTGTTACTTTTCAGATATATCTGCATCTATTTATATGCTCGAAGCGTCAGCTTACGATCTGTGCCGAATTGTGCTTTGGAAAGCACTATCATTTCTCCCCTTTCCTCTTCCACAGACGAATATTCCGCAGATCGACTGTCGGCAAGACTCCGTATGAGACCTAATTTATCTGACTGTTCAAGCGAGATGCATGTGGGGCTGGTAGTATGTCCGTAGTACGGACGCTAACGGTATCTTAACAGTAATCCCCTCCGTGATAGACAACCCCACTACAATTTAATGAACGGCTGTGTTAGACTCTCGTTGTTAGTAAACGAACCCATGTCGATATCCATCTACATCTACATGACTACTCTGCAATTCACATTTAAGTGCTTGGCAGAGAGTTCATCGAACCACAATCATACTCCCGAACAGCGCGCGGGAAAAACGAACACCTAAACCGTTCTGTTTGAGCTCTGATTTCTCTTATTTTATTTTGATGATCATTCCTACCTATGTAGGTTGGGCTCAACAAAATATTTTCGCATTCGGAAGAGAAAGTTGGTGACTGAAATTTCGTAAATAGATCTCGCCGCGACGAAAAACGTCTTTGCTGTAATGACTTCCATCCCAATTCGCGTATCATATCTGTCACACTCTCTCCCCTATTACGTGATAATAAAAAACGAGCTGCCCTTTTTTGCACCCTTTCGATGTCCTCCGTCAATCCCACCTGGTAAGGATCCCACACCGCGCAGCAATATTCTGACAAAGGACGAACGAGTGTAGTGTAAGCTGTCTCTTTAGTGGACTTGTTGCATCTTCTAAGTGTCCTGCCAATGAAACGCAACATTTGGCTCGCCTTCCCCACAATATTATCTATGTGGTCTTTCCAACTGAAGTTGTTCGTAATTTTAACACCCAGGTACTTAGTTGAATTGACTGCCTTGAGAATCCTCTGCTATTCATTGAATTTTCTTTGTCTAATTACTATTAATCCTCCTTTGTAAGGGTCCCACACTGACGCCCGACACTCAAAAACAGACTCAACAGATCTTTCTGCGCAACTTTTCTTTAGTCGACAATTTAAATTTCGTTAGATTATTGCTGTTAGGCACAGCCTGGCGTATGGTCAGTTCTCTTTGGGTCGCTCATCTTCTGATATTTTCACGGTTTTTACTGCTTCCATTGATGTGTGGCCAATATTGTGTCCACCGTTTATGTGAAATTGTCGGAATGATTTACGACGAGAGTCAATTGTCAGTCCATGCGCTAGGCGCCGATTCTCTGAACCTGTTCTGCATTTCACTACCATCTTCTGGCGTTGCAACTTCTATGTACAGAGTGTTCAACAAGTCTCTCCGCAGTGCAGTATGATCGTTAGCCGCGCGTGCCGTATGATTGTTCGCCTGCCTGGGTTACTTCCCTTCAAGTGGACTCTCCCAACATTCCACTGTTTCGTTTATCTCAGCCAGTGGCAGTAGTATCGTTGGTGTGTGTCGTTACATGTTGACGTGAACGTTTAAGTTCAGTTCCTCTGTTCCCGTTTCGATTTTGTCACGGTTAAAATGCTAACCATTGAAGAACGTGTGTTTTTAGTCGAACAAGTGTTCAAAGCTGGCGGTAAATACACAGTTCCAGTTCTTCAAACATTTAATTCAGTTTTCCCGGAGAGAACACTCCCACATCGCGATACTGTGCGAGATTTGAGTAACGAATTTCGAAGTACGAGTCCAGTGACAGATCCACCGAGAAGTGGTCGTCCTAGCGTTTTGTCTGAGGATAAACTACTCGATATTTGAATGTCCATGAGTCCGAACAAGTCAGTAAGAAAACTTGCCCAGGAAATCGGTGTTAGTGTCGGAACGGCCTACACAGCTGTAAGGAAATAATTAGAACTTTTCCCATATAAAGTGACAGTCGTGCAAGAACTGAAAAATACTGATCATGGCAAGAGACTGCATTATTGTCAATGGTCCAAAAATTTCGTTCAACAAAATGGAAGGGACACTCTTAATGAAACGTTTTTCACTGATGAGGCGTGGTTTCATTTATACGGGTACACGAACTCGCAAAATTCTCGAATATGGAGTACTGCAAATCCATTGTGTATACTTCATTCTGTGAAAATAGGAGTTTGGATTGCAATTTCTAGACGTCGGATTGTGGGTACTGTACCATATTTTTCAACGAAACAATAAACGCACAACGATACTGCACTGATATTCTGTACCCATTCGTAGGAGAACTTGTGTTAAGTGAAATAATGAACGCTTATTTTCAACAAGATGGTGCAAACGCGCATACATCTCGCGTTTCAACGTCACTGCTTGCTGAAGGTTTTGGTGATCGCATAATTTCACAGGGACTTGGGCCTCCACGATCGCCTGAACTAACACCACCTGACTTTTTCGTCTGGAGTGCAGCGAAAGCATGTCTACAAAAACTGTCCAAAATTCATCGATGAATTGAAAACTGCAATATCCACTTTCACTGCTCCTGTTGCAGAAAAAATGCTACAGCTTGTGTTTGGAAACATGATTAGAGGAATTGAATGTGTATTCAACAACAGGAGTGACACATTCAACATTTAATGTGAAAATTTGTAAGTAAAAATGAATATTCAATAAATTAATAATTTGTATTTCACTGAGTTTCATTTCGGTATATTCTCTGCGGCATACGGCACGCGCGGCTAACAGTCATACGGCACTGCGGAGATACTTCTTGAACACCCCGTACAATAGCATCATTTGCGAACAGTGGACGCGGAATTTACTTTTGTATTCCGATATAATTAAGCTAAATTAATTCTAAGTCACTTTTATTCTTATGTTTATCTCTTTGACTTCTATTCGGTGAGGAAGAGAGTCCTTGTAGACAAGTTCGGCAGTCTGCGATGGTACACCAACCAACCGGGCAACTTAATTCACTGCGTATCAAGGCTACGTCCAGACACGTTAGTTCTGTCTTTTTGTCACGCCCCGTCAAACCATCTTACTTCTCTGATTCCATACTGCCTACTGCACATACGCACTACATTACTGAAATGACTTAACATCAGCGGTGGAGTGTCATATGACCACAACGGAACGACCAGTGTGCTCTTTTAAGAGGGGAGGAGTACTAATAGACGGTTGTTCATAAGAATAAGAGGCAATCAAATGAAAATGAGGCAGCTGGGGAAAAAGTAAGTACGCTGATCATTATTTCAAAAGTAATCGCGAAAACTGTTAACTATGTGAGACAAGACGGTAAAGCCTTCATAGAAAAATGTTTGCGTCTGTCTGCGGAACCATGATTGTACTCCGGCATGCACCTCTTCGTCCGAAGCACATTAACACTCATAAACTTCTTATTCAGGCCTCAAAAACATGGAAATCGCATGGAGGTTGTGTATGGGCTTCCCAGAAAAACATCTCCAGCAAGGTTGTTTCGATCAGGCTGCAGATGCATTACTAGGAAGCCCGTACACAACCTCTGTAGAGTCACGATCTCTCCCAATATGTTTTCCATATTTTGGGATGGGGGGGGGGGGAGGGGGGCTTTCAAGAAAGACATTCGTGGCTGACGATATGCTTCGGGTGAAGAAGTGTACGCCTGGGCAATATCACGGTTTCGTAAGCAGCTGCAAAACGTTTCCCCATGAAGTCATTGAACATCTTTTCTCAGAGTGGGATGAACGTATTAACACCTGTAACATGCAGTCTTCATTCTATCGGAAAATATCTGTGCTTCCTTAACTGTCCAGGGAGAACGGACACATGTAGTGATTGTGGGAGTCAAGTTACAGAATTTTCTCTTGTGCGAAACAGTTCAGGCGAGTCGGCATCGTGATTGGGAGAGCTAGTCGCTTCGGAACACAGGTCGTTTTCCCTAAGCTTCCCAAGAACCGTGAAATTCTAAGAACTCATAGGATGCCTGTGACTGTTATCGTTTGACGGCAGTACGGAGCACCCCATTTGAAATCAGGACCTTCCATTTGGTCCTGGAAGTGTTCGCAAGCGTGGCGAATCTGTTCCCCTTGCAGAGCACTGAAGTATGCGACTTCACTATGGGGCTCCACCGCTGGGAATAGCACGCCCGTGGCGCAGTGGTGTTCGATGAAATCAAGAAGTTAGATCAAATAGGTATATCAAGTGAAAGTAAGAGTGTGGCCGTCCCATGGGATATCGGCAGTCAACGTGGGGTGCAGAGCGGTAAGCTTCGCTTGGTTACCACCATGTTACGGCAGCTACTCGCGTGGGAAGAGCAGATAATCCTTGCTTCCATTTCGATTCGGGAAGATTCAGCAGCCGTCCACCTCGTTTTTAGTTTACGCAATGAGAGGCGAGGCAATAATCGGTGTTCAAACCTTCAGACAGCTAAGGAATACACAGTGGGCGCTATTCAAAAATTTTAGCAGTTTCTCCCCTGCGATTCCTGCTGGAGAGAGAAATCCTGGATTATAAGGCTGGTAATCGTGATGGACTCTTCCCTCGAGGACGTTGTGCTCTGGAGCGAGAGAGTGTGCGGTTGTAGAAAAGCGGAAATTGGCACGTGGGTCCGCGAGATCCTGTTGTCGATCGCAGAGACGTGGTCTGCAGCCTTGGACGCGTTTACTGTTTGAGTAAGTTCGCAGCAGTGCAGTCCTTTCACCTCTGAACAATTAGCAACTCAGTGTCTTTTAAACGCAAACTTCTGTTGCATTTGTATTAATTCAGAGTAGTATTTAGTATTCAACGGCTTCCTTCAATTACATTTCTGAACTAAGACGTATTGGAACGCCACCTGCACGCCCGCTGGTGGTCTTCCTTGTTACCAGTTGTAAGTGAGTAGCCTTCACTTGTCTGTGTGTTATCGTAAATACAAGCCTGGGAATGTGAACTGACAACCTAAATGTGCTAAAGAGTGTGTCAATTCCAAGGGATCAAACTGCTGAGGTCATTGGTCCCCTAGACATACACACCACTTAAGCTTACTTAAACTAGCTTATGCTAAGAACAACACACACACCCATGTCCGAGGGAGGACTTGAACCTCCGGCGGGAGGGGCCGCGCAATCCGTGAAATGGCGCCTCTAACCGCGCGGCCACTCCGCGCGGCCTGTGCTAAAGAGCTCAAAGCCACATCACGTACGTGAAATTGAGAAGAATCATGTGTGTGAAAACCGATCGTTTTTATAAGCAAACCAATAATTTCACGCTCAGTTGACGTGGTCAGTGCGAACTGTTTGAAAAGAAAACGTAACTGATAAAAAGACTGTAGTGTCGACCTGTATAAGAAAGTAACCTGAAACACAAGAATATGTCTGTACCGACATGTGGCCTTGATAAAATAAAGAAACTGACAGAACCTACATTGTAAAGGGAACGAAACAATCACGTATTATGAATCTCACCTGCAAAATGAGGTACTGTCAGAAACACCAACACAGCAAGACTCCGCAACAGCTAAAGAAATACTGCTAAAAACTAACTACAGTTGTTCCAGGGAAAATATTTCACTGAGGAAGGAACTTATCAAGAAAACACTTACAGACTCTAATATGAAAATTCTTTTAATTTGATAACTTCCATGGTACAGTAAATTAACTCAGAAGAACAGTCAATATAAAAATTATCAAAAACTCGACAGTAACGGGGGTGAAGTGGACCAACAATACAAGTCTATAAAAATGAAAATAAATTTTTAACCTCATCAAATAATACCTCGATCTTCATTTCAAACCATTTTTTATGTCCGTATGCTGTCCAACCATTGTTCTGAATCATCATTTCTCCTCGTAATAAATCTACAACTCACGTAGTTCTGAAAGTACGTCCATGCATTACACTGTACACTCAACGAAATCCCGCCTGCTGCACACCGCAGCTCTTCACTACTGACTGTTGAAGAGTCTACGACTCCACAGCGCTGCTATCGCTGACACACATCTGCTACCTAACGACTGTTTCTCTGACTAAAATCCTTCAAATATATTATTTTCCTTTACGAATATTAACACATCCAATGACATCATAAAAAGAAATAGCCATATCACTCGGATTCAACTGTCATAAATAACTGGGGTATAATCAATTGTCTAGTTCGCTAAATCGGTCTTCTTTGTGAGGACTCTTTGTTAATAATTAGTTCAGTAGTGTTGCACAGCCAAGTTTAAACCTATTTTACTTTTTCGTGGATGGTTAAGATTTCACAACTTTTACTTTCAAACCAACTTTTCTTATTATACTATTCTTACAACAAATTCTATTTTTTATGAGTATCATTGACCTCAGATTGTAGTGAATAGTCTGCATCAACGAAATAAACTAGATTAATTCAAAGTTGTCCCTTTAACTTAGTTCTGCAGCTCCGCGGCTCTGAACAGGTGACCCTTCTTTACTGAAAATTTCATCAGCATTTTCAGTCACGTTTGTTTATTTTAATCCATGCTCGCATTGTGGCGGCGATCCTTTAGAATACAGGTACCCCCACTGAGATTAATTTGAGAACTTTTGAGTTGAAAGATTTAATTCTTGTATTCTTCATAAATGATTATGCAACAAGCGAAGATCTTCCTTTGAAAGCGTAAATTCGTGGCACGGAGGTCGCACGACCTGTGCCGAACCCAGAACGTCTCATTGCAATACTAAACAAATATCAAAAGAGTAAAATCCAGAAAGCAGGTAACATTCCGCAGTTATGGCGATTAGTTTTGAAATAATAAACAGTTTACTTATTTTTCCCGTCTGTCTCGTTTTCATTTGATTCCCGTTATACCTCTGGAGTTTCAAAAGGTGCCTGCGTGAAAACTGCACGTCATACAGAAAAATGACGCAGTGGATAGGGGATTTATCTAAGTTAGGATTCGTAATATTAACACGGGCCGTGGCGTATTCGCACTAGGGGGTAGGATTGCCAGACACGTAGAGAAATCCACTCCACAGTGCCACATCGAACTCGCCCACGCCTGCAGACAGGCAACCCAATGAACAGCTTTACAAAGCAGGCTGTTGTCGAGTGTTTCTGGGAAATTCGTGTCATTGATTTCAATCAATTTCACACACCTATTTACGTTTAACGCCTCACAACCGGTGCACATATCGAGCACCTGTATTGCAGTTAGAAACTTGGACAGATGTTCTATTCACTGAAGCGTATCTGTTAAGTGCATATCTTGCAGCTTTCAAGCAGTCGCCTTCTGAAACCCCGGAGGTTCACACCACTCACAGAAAATAAGTTCATTAGAGAACAGGCTGGCTTCCGACCTTGGCGGTCTTGTATAGGGCACGTATTTATTCTTACCCAGCATTCCGAGAACGGATTAGAGAAAGGTCTTGTCACCGGCGTTATCTTTGCTGACCTGAATGCAGCCTATGAAGCGGTAAATATCAGGACACTTCTCCCAAAGCCGGGCGGAGTGACCGAGCGGTTCTAGGCGCTACAGTTTGGAACCGCGCGACCGCTACGGTCGCAGGTTCGAATCCTGCTAGGGGCATGGATGTCTGTGATGTCCTTAGGTTAGTTAGGTTTAAGTAGTTCTAAGTTCTAGGGGACTGATGACCACAGCAGTTAAGCCGCATAGTGCTCAGAGCCATTTGAACCATTTGAACTTCTCCCAAAGTTGTACAACACAGCCAAAGGTTACGGCTTTATGTTCACGAGAGAGCTGCTCAGGAAGAGAAGATACTATCCCAATCTTCAAAAAAACAAAAATTGGTGACGCAAAACCAAAAATGGTCTTCCCTATGGGAGCGCTCTCGCTCCCACGCTATTTAACATGTACACCAACGACCAACCACGTAACAAGCCTTCCTCCTCATTTATTTATGCCGACGATTTAGACGTCTCTACTCACCATATTTATAGGCCTTGAAAAACAACTTTCGTGTGCTCTTGACTGCGTGGGAGAGTATTACGAGGCCAACAGCCTGAAGCCAGATCCAAGTAGAACACTCGTCAGCACTTTCCATTTCCTTAACAAATATGCTAACTACAGGTTAAAAGCCTCAAGGCTGGGAACAGCTTTCAGTCACAGCTCTGCCACTAAATATCTCTGGGCTATTCTTGAAAGCAGTCTGACATTCAAGAAACATTGTGACAGTGTTAGAGTGAAGATTGCAGCACTAAACAATATCTTTAAAAAACACAAAGGCACAAGTTGGGGAGCAAGCCCCACTCAAAACGGGTTGATATTGCTCTTCATCAAACCAGCCGAGAAGATCTAAGTTCTGACCGGAATAGCTCCACCCGATATCCGTAGGATAGTAACAGCAAAATCCGAAAGGAGCAAAGGCAACACTAGTGTGAGACACCGACTTCATGTGTCTGAAGCTGTTGTTCTACGTTTTCGCAGCAGAAAAATCTTCATCCATCGAACCATCATGGTTACGGACACAACATCGCTGTTACAGCAGTTTACGGAAGCCAATTCATAGATGTTGGCCACTGATGGCATCGCATGTACAACTGTAGTTCACCCCCTCAGCGTCAGTCAAGGCCTGAAGATGGTTACTGAGTCGCTAAAACTGGTTGCTGTATAGTAAATAACATCGAAAGGATGGCTGTACGTGCTTCGTTTTATTACAAAAGTGATTGGATACCACTAAAAGAGGAGTTAACCCGAGGAAACAGCCTGTCATGGCCAACATGGAGATCACTTAATCGCTTTCGCGTGGACATTGGCCAAAGTAAAACTGCTGTGTTCACATGGGGACTCGGAGATGGCCAAGATGTGTCCTGTGCGTTAGGGGCTGCGCAGACAATGATCCATTTACTCCACCGCTCTGTTTGCACCGTCTCCCCAGGTTTCGTGACGCAAGAGGATCTGCCATCAGGAAGCCCAAACGCAGTGCACCTTGCAGAGATACTAAAATTGTGTTTTATTCAGTTGCTGTCAGACGGTCCATAAGTAAAAATTATCAATATACCGTAATATTACACGCAACTGAGGAAGACAGGACTACAAAAGTTGAAGATACTACACCTCATTTAAATAGTTGTCATCGACACGTTAAGGAGAAGACAAAGATTTAAGAGTAAACCTGTACTTCATGCAGTGAGATTATTTGGCAATTCAGTCACGGAATGACTGCACGGACGGAAATGGAGGATTAAGGTCCTATGAACTTATGTCTGGAAATGGACGGTGTGCGTGCAACGACAAAAAAGGTTCAAGAACGCTGTCTCACCGAATAGTATCACAGGCTGTGTGAACACGTCGTTGAAGTGTCTGCACATCAGGAATTGGTTCAACATACACGACGTTTTTCAGATGCCTTCAGAGGTAAAAACCCAGCGGTTCTACGTGCGGTGACCTAGCAGGCCATGCTACAGAGTCTCAGCGCCCCATTCAGCGTCTGGGGAAGATGTTGAGGTGTAAGCGAACTGTAATGCGAAAGTGGGTGGTGCTCCGTCATGCAGAAACCACGTAACATGTCGTATTGCGAGAGGCACATTCTCAGGAAGCCCAGGTAGAGTATTCCGCAGTAATAATCCAGGTACGTTCCTCCGTCGAGGAGTTGTGGAATAATAATGGTCCAAATGTCCGCCCCCGGTAGCTGAATGGTTCAACGATCAACTTGAAAAGATGTCTTGTGACGTCCGACCAGACCAAACGCAGCGAACTACACCGAAAAAAAAAAAACAATGGCAGCGTGAAGGATTGTCAATCCTCTGGGCCCGGGTTCGATTGCTGGCTGGGTCGGGGAATTTTCTCCGCCCAGGGACTGGGTGTTGTGCTGTCCTCATCATCATCCTATCATCCTCATCGACTGCAGGTCGCCGACGTGGCGTATAATCGAAAGATCGGCACCCGGCGAACGGTGTGCCCGACGGGGGACCTAGCCATACAAATAAATAAAAATAAATAATAATGGTCTAAATACGTGGTCTTCAAGAATCCCTGCCCAAACTATGATGCTGAACGGATGCTGATGAAATGCCACAACCATTCCCTGACGATTGCCTGTAGGCCACAGATGAGTATTATGCAGACTGATGATGCCATTTCTGGTAAAGGTGACTTCGTCGGTAAAGAGGACTGATGACAGAAATCCCATAATTCTGATGGTCTGGTACAAACACCATGGACAAAATTCTTCCCGTAGAGGGAAATCCAATGTTTGTAATCCTTACACTCCTTGCATGTGACAGGGACAGTAGCGGTTCTCATGCAGTATACCAGTACACATAATCGTACTTTGGCTTATCACGTTAGCGGGCCACTTGCTTGGAGCTTGTACTAGGGTTGGTCCCAATACCCTGTAGAACGCGATCCTCCAAATCTGGTGTGTGTGCAGTCTGCAGCCTCCATGCACGTTCGTCTGTTTGAAAGGACCCATGATCGTACGAATGCCGGGCATGAAATGTTGTGTGATATGGTTGGTTTCTGTGAGGGTACTTGTTTTAGTATAGCTGTACTGCCTCTCGACCGTTTCCAACTGCTTGGCCGTACACGAACACCGTCCACCTTGTTCCCGACATGAACGCCGGACCGTTCTGCTGCTTATAGTACGCTGCGGCAATTAAACAGCCTGCAGTACACAAGGAACACACAGCACCTGGTCACAGGAACTTTCATTCGTCAGTGTCATCTACCGTGGCAACGATGCATTGTCCGTTTTTCCTCCATTTCCAGTCAGCAATCCGTCCCTACAGTTTGTCGGTTTTATTAATGTTAACCCTGTATACTTTTGTAAGTTGTGTCAAACAAGCAAAGTGCGTTGTTAACACATCTGTATTCTACACTACTGGCCATAAAAATTGCTACACCAAGAAGAAATGCAGATGATAAACGGGTATTCATTGGACTAATATATTATACTAGAACTGGCATGTGATTACATTTTCACGCAATTTGGGCGCATAGATCCTGAGAAATCAGTACCCAGAACAACTACCTCTGGCCGTAATAACGGCCTTGATACGCCTGGGCATTGAGTCAAATAGAGCCTGGATGGCGTGTACAGGTACAACTGCCTATGCAGCTTCAACACGATACCACAAGTTCATCAAGAGTAGTGACTGGCGCATTGTGACGTGCCTGTTGCTCGGCCACCATTGACCAGACGTTTTCAATTGGGGATAGATCTGGAGAATGTGCTGGCCAGGGCAGCAGACGAACATTTTTGTATCCAGAAAGGCCCGTACAGGACCTGCAAGATGCGGTCGTGCATTATCCTGCTGAAAAGTAGGGTTTCGCAGGGATCAATGAAGGGTAGGGCCACGGGTCGTAATACGTCTGAAATGTAACATTCACTGTTCAAAGTGCCGTCAATGCGAACAAGAGGTGACCGATACGTGTAACCAGTGGCACCCCATACCAGCACGCCGGGTGATACGCCAGTATGGCGATGACGAATACACGCTTCCAATGAGCGTTCACCGTGATGTCACCAAACACGGATGCGACCATCATGATGCTGAAACAGGACCTGGATTCATCCGAAAAAATGACGTTTTGCCATTCGTGCACCCAGGTTCGTCGTGGAGTACACCATTGCAGGCGCTCCTGTCTGTGATACAGCGTTAAGGGTAACCGCACCGATGGTCTCTGAGCTGATAGTCCATGCTGCTGCAAACGTCGTCGAACTGTTCGTGCAGATGGTTGTTGTCTTGCAAACGTCCCCATCTGTTGACTCAAGGATCGAGACGTGGCTGCACGATCCGTTACAGCCGCGCGGATAAGATGCCTGTCATCTCGTCTGCTAGTGATACGAGGCCGTTGGGATGCAGCACGGCGTTCCGTATTACCTTCCTGAACCCACCGATTCCATATTCTGCTAACACTCATTGGATCTCGACCAACGCGAGCAGCAATGTCGCGATACGATGAACCACAATCGCGACAGGCTACAATCCGACCTTTATCAAAGTCGGAAACGTGATGGTACACATTTCTCGTCATTACACGAGGCATCACAACAACGTTTCACCACGCAACGCCGGTCAACTGCTGTTGGGTATGAGAAATCGGTTGGAAAGTTTCCTCATGTCAGTACGTTTTAGGTGTCGCCACCGGCGTCAGCCTTCTGTGAATGCTCTGAAAAGCTAATCATTTGCATATCACAGCGTCTTCTTCCTGTCGGTTAAATTTCGCGTCTGTAGCACGTCATCTTCGTGGTGTAGCAATTTTAATGTCCAGTAGCGTACTTTGCACGTATCACTTCATTTTAACTCTCCTGTCCCTCGGTGAATAGTGACATCAGTCAGTCGACTGCGTAGCGAGTCCTTTGAGCTTCGATGCGTTCGGGTCGCCAATGAAGACAGCGCGCAGCGGTAAATAAGCGTTCCGCAGAGGGCGGCTGGTGACGGCGCAAGGCAAGGGAAGGGCAGCCCGCGCCCCGCCCCCTGGAGCTGGCGGCAGCGGCGACTGGCTAATAACCGGCTTTTACGGGCCGGGCGCGACGGGCCGGCATTATGCCCGCTACCTACGCCGCCGTAATAACACACGGGGCCGGCCGCTGGCTTATTACAATAATTAGCAGCGCTACCGCGCGCCGCATTACGCTCCATTAGAATCCATTTCCTTCAGGATCAATCCGTCCTTCCGCACGCCGGACAAACACCGCGGCCCCACCGGTAATTACCGCACCGCTGGCGCAATTAGCATTACGCATTCTGGGAAATATCGCCGCCTATACGCCAGCCACTTTCTGCCAGCCGAGCCTTGCGCTCCGTTCCGGAATACGGGTTGCGCCTCGGCGATGGCAATTTGACCGCACGGCGTGCTCTTCCGCTCCACAATTATTCACCGGCGGTCTTACCCCTGCCGGCTGTGTTCTAACTCTGGAAGTGTACCTTGGGCATTGCTGTTTGCGATCGACTGCATGCGGAGGAGTTGCTGTCTATTTACAGTCCATTAAAGCGCGAAAATCGAACACAGTGTAGTCTCCCTGAACCGTTAAGTTACTTTCTAAACCTTTTCTTAAGAATTTACTTTATTTACTAGCGATTCATCAAGAACATTAACACATTTGATCACACTATGTGAGTGTGGAAGTAGTTGCCAAAGGGTAAATGATGAACAAATAATTTTTTTTAATAAATGGAAATTTCATTCCTAAAAGCCTCCCTTTTTTTTAAACAGATTTAAAATTATAATCAGAAAGCCCCCTGTAAATATCAAGTTACAATTTATTCAGAGGCAGAAATAATAATTTTTTTTATTTATAGTGTGAGCTTTCGGGCTGAGAACCTTGCCGCTCCCTTTTAGCGCGGCCATAGTCACGACCGCTCACAACAACCACTGAAAGGCTACACTGGTGCAAATCTGCAACACACCAGATTACTTTAAAGTAAAAATTTTAACAACTCACACAAACACATAAACTATGCACCCCGTAAGAGGGATGAAAATGGTACAAAACACTCACATTAAAAATTATTTGCCACCGAAAGTGCAACTTGTTTTTAAAAGAACTCTTACGGTGGAAGGGTGGCAACCTTATATACTAAAATGACCATTTAAATAAAAACCCATGAAATGCAGTCTTACATAAAGTGTACTAACATGCTCTACATTACACATATACCGCCTCTCAAGATGATAGGCAAGATAAAAACATATTTCAGGAATTCGGCCTTTACACCTTAAGCAATAAATTCGTTAACACCGAATCCGACAAACATGACAGAAGCAGCTATTAACGTACGACAGACCGACCGACAGACAGACAGACAGACACTAACCGCCTCACCAATGCGGACGAGAGACGGACCCACACTAATTTGGCTGACCAACTGACCGCACTCGCCCAGACTTACAGACTGACCAACTGCCGAGCTCATAGTGCCCTTTAAATGCACGTGAACAGGCAACTTTTCCCCTTTCCCAACAGAGGGAGACACCAAAGCTGCGATTGCCACAGCGGTGCCACCGCCAGAAACGGAAGGCGACTGCTTTACACTACGCGCTGCGGCGCGCTCTTCAAAACAGCAAATTTTGCCATGGCTCACTCCCGTCCTTTCATATACATCTGTATCCCCATATAAAGGCTTTTCCTGTTAACAACTTCTAGGACTTGTAAAGGGAAGTGAGTACATGATGCTAGACGTTGTAGCCGAGCGGTTCTAGGCGCTTCAGAACGCAACCACGTTCGCAGGTTCGAATACTGCCTCGGGCGTGGATGTGTGTGATGTTCTTAGGTTAGTCAGGTTTACGTAGTTCTAAGTCTAGGGGACTGATGACCTCAGATGTTAAGTCCCACAGAGCTTAGAGCCATTTGAACCTTTTTTTGAGTACGTGATATTTTGAGTAGGAACCCATGTTCTTTCACGGTTCCAATTCAGATGTGTAACGTGTCCACGTTGCTTGTCCTGGAATGCAATAGGGTAGACAGGATGACGTGTATTAGTCAGACGGTCACCTGATGTCACTTAACGTCTGCCTTCCTGCGAGAGAACCTGTGCGTCTCCGATATATCAAACATAGCTCGGTATACGTTTCCGGAATACACAAACATGCTCTTTGTGTATGACTAAGCTCGAGATATAGCTCGCGAAGGATACGGTGAGCGATGCGCGGTGTCCAGTTTTCGTCCTAAGCGTTGGGCGATTTCATTTGATTGTTCGGAAGGGGAGGTCCATAAGTCTTTTCCACCTTTCGGCTGGGCACTGATGAAAGAATCGAGGCGCGCACTCTGCAGTCTTTCTCGAAAGATTTTACAGAAAATCTATCTATCTATATCCGGATCTTGCTCCAGCTACTGCCGTGTCTGGGTGCTAACGAGTCCACTCCATTTGGCTCGGTTCTTACACCACTTTTCTTCCTCCACTTGCTGCCAGGTCATACCTCTCCTTTCGACAGATATTCTCACTCCCATTTTCCACCGTGTTCTTGGGCGCCTTCCAGGTCTTTTTCCATCCATCTTTAGTTCTTCCATAATTTTGGGAAGTCTCTGCCCATGCATCCTCTTAACATGCCCATACCATCTTAATCTTTTTTCTTAATTTCTTCTCTCGTACTTTCTTGTTTAAGGTCATTTCTAATCTCTACATTCCTTACTCTGTCCATTCTTGTATTTCCCTTAATTGCTCTGACAGATTTCATTTACCCTGCTAGCAGTCTGCTCCAGTCCCCTTCTGTCATTGTCCATGTTTCTCCACCATAGGTGACAAAAGGGAAGTAATAATTCTTATACATAAGGAGTTTTGCTTTTTCTGAAACTTCCTTATTCCAAATCAGGTGTTTTATTGTTTGGTAGAAATTGCCTCCCTTCTGTAACCTCCTATTAATTTCGTTGGTTATTCTTCCATCCTTAGATATTTCACTCCCTAAATAAGTGAAGCTTTCTACCACTTTGAGGGTTCTTCATTCAAGGTAATATTTCCGTTGATCCCTTTCTTTCTTTCACATACCATTACTTCACTCTAATCTTTATTTAATTTTAATCCATACCTTTTCATTATTTCCTTCCACGCATCAAGTTGTAACTGTACGTCTACCTCTTTATCACCCCATATTACCATATCATCTGCAAAAATCATCTTTTTGTCTTTTTCTTTTACTATATCTTTAACTGCCCTATTTATTCCCTCCATCAAAACATTAAAAAGTGCAGGAGATAGAATACTTCCTTGCTTAAGTCCTTGTCTTATTTCGAAGTGTTCAGAGTTCCCCAATGGTGTTCTAATTCTACAAAAGTGTCCTCTGTACATTGTCTTTATTTACAGAAAATATTCGATAAAATAAATCATTTTTGCTTTACTTATATGTCACGTTCATAATGATGTGAACACCATTTAGTTAATCCTCATAGTTATTGTGATATTTACGTGAAAATAAGACACTGCGCGAAATTCGGAAGAGTGTGCAATGAAAAATAGACGTCACTTTGACTTGGCGTTTGGTGCATATTACATAACATGTAGTTGCGTATAAAATTTAGCAAGCTTATTGAATTTTTCTTAAGACTTAGGTAGATGTACCTATCTGTCACCAACCTCGAGGAAACTGATCTGATGTAGCACACTCATTTGCGATCACACCGCACGAGCGACAGAGCCAGAGTGAACTATCCACAACATTCTTCAGATTTCATAAACGGTTTTAGATATCAAAATGAGAGTTTGGCAACGATACTTCCCAAAGAGGAGTGTATTTTACCGTATCGTTATTACGTAAAATTTAATTATCTACTGTGTTATTCCAGTAACTGCAGACATTTTTGGTGAAAGAATGTAATTTTTAAGGGCCATCGATAGCTGGTGAAACGAGAAATGCTATGAGTTTTGGAATAACAAAGTGAAGATATTACACATTCATTTTGTACTGAGGATCTGCTTTTTCGTAAGCTACTGGCCTTAATTTTCCTCAGTTCCTCATTTACTAAACTTAATCAAACACTGTTTCAAAATCCTCTCGCAATAGTGTCCGCACTTAATAGTGAGGTGAGACAGTACAAACTCTGCTGTGTTACAGCACCCAGAGAAATGTGTAGATTCACAATTCGCCACTCATGACGTTTCTCTGAAAGTTACAAATGGTTAACAGACCAGGCGAAAACAAATCACTGCATTTTCGGTGGAATTCTTTTTAGATACTAACGAAAGCAAAGGTTTCAGAAGACCTTTTTGAATGGTCACCATGCAAGTGAGGACATGGAGGGCCCCACATTGCAATGTAAGTTAGAGCCAAGTCTACCTCTCAGAAATTGTAAAGTGTCGCAGAAATAGTTAACGGTCGCTTTTGTAGGAACTTTCGTGATGTCTCAGCTTGTCTACATTCTTGTACTAACAGAACCTGATTACAAAAATAGTCCAGAATAACACCGAAGGCATTCTTCCTGATGGTCCTAACATGGCACCCCGTCCATCACGTGTTACCCTTCCTTGAAATCGTTATGTCCTGCTTTCAACAAACATCTCCGAAACGCAAATGTTCTCACCGCTAAGTAGAGACTCCTACGTCCCAGCACAAAGTATGTCCTGTGAATGAATGGAGCATTATGATTGGTGCTGAATTTACCGGCCAAATTACTGATGTTGCCAGTGTGGAAGCACTGTCTGCCTTTCTCATTCTACAGATGAGAATTTCAACACAAAAGAGTCAAAATTATTTTGTACAGATCGCTATATTGCACTGACAGTTAAAAACTACAAAAGTGACCTACAGATCGTCAGTTACGGAAAGGCTCTTACTCAATTACACTGCTCTCCCACCGAGGATGGAACCTTAAATATTAGCGGGTGAAACCGATCTCAAACCCGGCAATATATCTTCGCGTATTGTGTCGATGTAGTAAACATACAATTCGTATCCTGTACCATACAAAATCGCCCCTTTTGCATCATTCATATTGCTTTCGACCGCCAACCACTTGTGCGTATACCGCAAAGACAGACAGCATAACCACATGCTCTGTAGGTATACTCCTCGCAGCACTGGATATTTTCCCCGCAAGGTTGGGCGGTCATCCACCGCAGCCGATGGTCGCAAGTCATCCGCTCCTGGCATGTGACTAGAGCGCCCTCAGCGAACCGAGGTCAGTCTCTGAACTGTAGTACAAAGTCGGGTTCATTTCCTCTCAGCACAAAGGTGATACTGTTTGTGGACCTGACCTGCTTGCTTGCTTGCTTTCTACACCCATTTTCAGACTCTGGGGTTGCAAGAACATACGTAATTTCATGTGATTTGCCAAATACCATACCATTTTCGCGATACTTCTCGATGTCAAGTACACAGAAATATCGCTTGCTTAGCAGTATCGCGTGTGCAATATAATTTCGAAGATATAGACCGGAAATCATTTTTCTAGAAAATCGAAACTTTAGCGAGATGAAGTTTTAATGAGGTACGATTCAGTGGTAGACTGATGATGCATTATAGAGGGAGAGAGGGAGATGTTGCTGCAGGTCATTTGACGATTTTTTGCAGTGTTCTGTCAGGATGCATCAGTTGAGTGACATAGCCTATGTTCAACTCGTATACAACCTCTGTGTGGATCTTAGAGCAGTGTTTAGTTGCGATTGTTAAGAGTAAACCTCTCAGTCATCAGAGGAATTCCATTTCATGTGTGATGAAACGTGACACATTCCTCTTAACAAATGAAGATTTATTTGATGTACTCCATTCCCCTGTCGCATATTGGGTATAAAATTAAGACTTCAGTTTCATAACTAAGATCGTTCTAAGTTAGCGATAGGTGTTTGTGATTCACTGCAATCCCTGTGTATACATTTGCTTGATAGATGTCCTGTTTACAGAGTTAGTGGTGGCATGACGTCTAATATCACATGGCAAACGCCATTCTTATGAATTTATCTGCTTCCTTGTAAGAGATATTCTCTGTTATTAAAGATCATTTTATATAGGACAGATGAGGGCATAGGATGATTTGTGAACCGTGGTCGGATGTGAAGAGTGGACACTATACATCTCTGGACAGCTATATTGTGCATGTATCACACAGAATCGATATTTTAAGGAAATAGTTTTCCATTTTACGGTTTGTTACCATAGTTTATCGTAGAAAAAATCTGCAAGAAGGATGTATGTCATGCGCTGGAGATATATTTCTGACATTGGAATATTAACAGCGTTACATTCCATATGACTAACAGGTCGGAAACTGGAGCGATCTAACATTATAACCTGTTTTAAGTGCAGAACCATTTGTAGCCTTAGGAGTGCATGTGTTTATGTTGTCTTACCAGTACCTTCCAGGTACTGATCCCAGGCTCTACAAGAATACTTTAGAGTTGATAGTGTTGTTGATTTACGTAGAAATGCTTTGAACTCCATCCATCTGGAGCTCCAACAGGCACAAAAACCAGCCGTTTCTTATTTTTCTTAACCGTCTGCAATTACATCACAACACTTTCAAATCTGTTACTATACATCAATAAGAGGCGCTAACCTCCTCGACATGGGCACATCTCGAGAAATCTTGTGTACTCTGATGGACGAGGACTCGGTTAGCTCCATTCATTCACGAGATGTGGAATGAAGGAGTCTCCTTCTGGTCGGCTGCAGATTAAATTGGTAACGGTGCTGCAGGGCGGGCTGGTCAAAGACGGTGTGAGGGGGTCTTTCAGTCTCTAATTTTATCCTAAGACTGCAAGAATGCACTGTGACTCCCATCTGCATAGAGATAGATTGTAAATTATGCACTATGCTCGACGTGCATATGTATAGCACTGTCTGGTATACTTTGATGATGTATGTGTTCAAGAATTAACAATGATGGATGTACTGCACAGTCATCTATCAACATTCGCAATGATACTCGCAAAGTACAGAATCGGCAGTTTACCTATGATACTGAAATTGGGAAACATGCTATTCCATCATTGGTTGGTACTGAAATTAATGTAAAATTGCTAAAACTGTTCGCACTGTCAACTGTGATGCTTATTATTTCAGTACATCGAGAGTGCCTTTTCCATCCCATCCATTCACTGGTACATTGTTGGTTACCACATAATGACTGACTGACACCGCTTGATTGAGACGACAAAAGAGTTTTGGTGGAGGGGCAACACCTTCTGGGAAGGCTAGCACCAAAGCAGTAATCACATACATGACTGCAGTATGAGGAATTAGTCTAAACGGAATGCAGAGCCATCAGCTATTTCGTCACTGTGACAGATGAGTTTAAATATAGTGGTTGTTATCACCTTCGGAAAGCAGTTTGGAAACTCTGTAATGGTGTGAAGCGTGAGCAATCATAGTGATGCGCAACCCCTGATACGTCTAGACACGACTCTGATAGGTGACACGTACGTAAGCATCCTGTCTGATCACCTGCATCCATTCGTGCCCATTCTGCATTCCGACGGATTTGGGCAGTTTCAGCAGAAGAATGTGACACCCCACACGCCCATAATTTCTACAGAGTGGCTTCAGCAACGCTCTTCTGAGATTAAACACTTCCGCTGGCCACCAAATTCCCCAGACATGGAAATTATTGAAAATTATTGAACATATGTGGGATGCCTTGCAACGTGCTGCTCACCAGGCTTCTCCACTCCCTCGTATTCTTACGAATTTATGGACAGCACTGTACGATTCATGGTGTCAGTTCCCTCCAGCACTACTTCAGACATTAGTTGAGTCCATACCAAGTCGTGTTGAGTCAGTTCTGCGTGCTAACGGGGACCCTACACGACATTAGGCACGTGTACCAGTTTCTTTGGCTCCTTAGTGTACGTTAACAGTTAAGGAACAATAAGAGGTATATAAAATGTTTAATACTCATCAGTGAGGATACAGTGTGAGATGCAACTTATTGTAGGCACCGTCCTCAGCAAGTGTACTAGACTGCTAGCTCACGACACACAGATATCGGATGAATACTGCAAAATATACAGTGATATTGTATTGCACCAATTCACGCCAGTCAGATTACTGATAGATTCAATTCTATACATACACAGCATACCAGAGAGTAAAGCGCACTACATATCGTGATTGCACCAATTCACGCCAGTCAGATCACTGATAGATTCAATTCTATACATACACAGCATACCAGAGAGTAAAGCGCACTACATATCGTGATTGCATCTAAAGTAGGTGAACTGGAAGTACTGTAGTTCCTTTCTATTGTTTGCATGGCGTTTGGATGGAAATACTTGAAACAACTCACCGAATGAATCATATTAAGAAATTCCGTGACTATTAGTCAGTATCATCCCTGGCCAACTCTGTTATTCTAGGCGAGTATGTTTCGCCACAAAAACCTTATATTTCAATGTCATATTGTAAAGAATTAGTTGGTTTTTTCCATATTAGACGTATTCAACTTTAGACAGTTTGTAAGCGAGTTGATGTTCCTTTATTGATAAAAATATCTTGTATAGGTAAAACAATCTAATTCCACTGATATAATCCAGTGGTTTGTTTCTTCGACGTCAGACTGCAAGGACATTCATTCTCACACGATAGTGTTCTATCCATGCTGCAACAGGTTAATTTGTCTAAAGAAATTACAGGAAAAGCTTTGGCTGTCACAGTAGTAAATTACGCGATGAGTATTTTGTGTCGGAAACTGGATTAATGTGCTTCTAATATGGCGATTGCGACCAGCACATACGGAAAAGGGTTTTAGTTATTAGGCCGGTGGCACGTGTTCGCCTGCGTCCCGTTAACGCAAGATGTGTGCTGGAGTATACTGCTCAATGACTCATTTAAAAGTCGGTTTTTTCCTTCATGCCGTGTGTGGTTTGGTGTTGAGGAAAGCTTTTGGATGTTGGCAGAGTATTCTCTCAAGAGTTCTGAACGGACCAATACGTAACGAAATGAATGGAAATGTTTTTGACGAGGAAGATGGAAATGTAGTAAGTATGTGTGAAAACGTGTCAGAGGGCAGCACCAAACGGAAGAGTGCAGTTAGCAGAGGAAGCGGCACAACCAGTGAGAAAGTGTATTACTGAAGTAAAAGCCAATCAATTTGCAGACACAGAACTAAGGCATAATGTGGAACGATAACCTATAGTTACTTACGGAAGAGATTTTGCTCAGTCGGTCGCGGACTTCTCTGGTATGAAGTCTGGCGTTTTCTGATCCTGTGCAGGATGTGAAAATTTTCTTAACTTGTTAACGCCTCATATATATAAAGAGAACTAATACATTACAACATGATATAGAAATAGGGGGTCTTTTTTATTCTTTTACTGCCAGTTTTAAAGTAGAAATTTGTCAGTGGAATAGAAGGAGAAATGATTTTAAATTGCATTTAACACTTACTTCGCTATGTGTCACACATTTTATGTTATTGAGCAAGTGTTCAAACATTTTTATTGCTGCACACTGAACTACTGACACTGACAGTTTTAGCAGTGGGTAATAAACGTATTTCTTCCGTCTAGTGCTGTAGGCATGTACGAGGGTTATTCCAAAAGTAAGGTCCGATTGATTGCCAAATTGAAACCACAGTGAACATCAGAAATGTTTTACTTGTAACAATTAGCTACACCTTTCAGCTACTTCTCTACGTAGTCGCCGTTCTGACTTAGACTTTTGTCATAGCGTTGTACCAACTTTTCAATAGCCTCATCATAGAAGGCAGCCGCCAGTGCTTTCCGCCAATTCTCCACGCTGGCCTACACCTCGTTGTCTGTGTCAAAATGTTGTCTTCAAAGACAGCGGTTCATGTGACCAGAGATGAAACTCAGGGGGAGACAATTGCGGACTGTATTGTGGGTAATCTCACATTTCCATTTGAAAACGATGCAGGAGCATCTTCATTGCCCCTGCAGAATGCGGCTGAGAATTGTCGTGAAGACGAAACAGCACGACAGTTATGTAATGTTGGCTGCATAGCTTCAGGCGAAATTTCTCACCAGGCCCTCGTACTTGGCGGCAGACACTATTTTCTAGACATCTTTACGCACTCACTGCGAGCTCAGAAATGAGAAGAGCGACGTGATGCTAACTGGGGTTATACTAGAGACACTACCCAACACATCTGTGCAAAGCTTTATCGGATTTTCATAGTCGTTTCCATTTCGCGACCGATCGGACCTTACTTTTGGAATAACCCTCGTACATCAATCACTTCTCAAATTGTGGTGGATTATTTGTGACGAATTAAATCAGCGAACACACATATTACGACGGCGCAGTTAGAAGGCCCAACTCCTTGAAGAGGTGCCTATATGACTTCTGTGGGTGAACACCACATATTATTCTCACTGCTCGCTTTTTCGCAAGCAACACTTTCTTTCAAAGTGATGAGTTATCCCATAAAACATTCTGTACGACGTTACTGAGTGGAAATATGAAAAATATGTTAGGATGTTGATAGCTTGCTTCCAAAATTAGCAATTATATGAAGAGTAAAAATAGCTGAACTTTGTTGTTTGAGAAGCTCAGTAAAATGTTTCTTTCAATTCCAGTTTTCATCATCATCTAAACCCAAAAATTTGGAGCATACTGTCCTGCTTACTGACTCTGCTCATATGCTACATCAGTTGTTGGTATGATTCAATTTGTTGTACAGAACTTAATGTAGCGTGTTTTCTTTCAAGATGTAGGGAGAGTCCATATTCAGAGAACCTCTTAATAATTCTTTGGAAAATATAATTTACTAACTCTTCAGTTGCTTTTTCTCTAATGAGATTTATTATAACATTAGTATCATCTACAAAAAGTACAAGTTTTGCTTGTTGAACGTTCCTGATTTAGATTTTCTGCGATTGCCCTAAATAGCTTCAGGGAAGTGCCATATCCTACAGCTCTGCCAAGTGGTAGGTCATTCACATATACAAGGAATAGGAGTGGACCCAAAATTGAACCATGTGGGACTCCCTTTGCGATTTCACCCCATTCATTAAATATTCTACCTTTCTGACATTTTCTGAATTGTTCAGTACAACCTTTTGCATTCTCCTTGTCAAGTATGATTCAAACCAGCTATGTGTAAAGCCATGAGTCCCAGAGAACTTAAGTTTTTCTTAGAGATTATCATGATCTCACATCCAAAGGCCGTGGAGAGATCACAAAAATACCAACAGGTGATATATTATTATTTAAAGCTTGTACTGTTTGATGAGTGAATCTATAATTAGCTTCCTCAGTCGAGCAACCTTTCTGAAATCCAAACTGAATATCGCAAGTAAATTATTGCTACTCAAGTGTGTGACTACTCTTGAGCACATTACTTTATCGAATATTGTGGAAAAAGGTATCAGTAAGGAAACAGGTCGATAATTGATTGAGTCTGTCCTGTCAACTTTCTTAGGAAGTGATTTAATAGTTGTGTATCTTAACCTGTCCAGAAAAATCCCTTGTGCCAGTGATGCATTGCATATATCACTAAGAACATCTCCTATTAAGATGGAAAAACCCTGCTTGAAATCCCATCAACCCACCAAGAACTTTTGTTTTTTAGAATTTTTATAACTGTGTTAATTTCAGTGAAGGATGTTAGAGCTTCTCCTATTTGCTTAAAGTTTTATGGAATGGCATTTGAAATACATCCTCTTGCTCCTTCAACTGAACCATTTAATCCTATATTTGCAACTAGGTTTAGAAGGCGATTGTTGAAAAGTACTTGCAATTTGGTAAATTGTCAGTCACATCGTTGTCATTTACTTTAATTGTTATGGAATCCTTTCTCTCATTTGACAATATCTCATATAATTTTAACCATATTATCTGCATTATTTGTTTCTGTAAGGACATGTATACTTCTGGACATTTTAATAACTTTACTTAAAACAGTACATGAACTTTTATGGCTTGCAAATAATGTCTGATCCTTACTTATTCTGTCTTTTACATAAATTTCCCTCTTCTTCTTACATGAGATTTTAATTTCTTTAGCTATCCGTGGCTGACTTGTTCTTTCTTTCTTTAGTGGATCCTTTGGATAATTTTTTAGGAAACCAACTATCAAATATTGAAATAAATGTATCATGAAATAAATTGAATTTGACATTAACATCTCGTTCTACATTTTCCTCATCTCATACCCTGCTCTCACCTTATTCTTAAAACAATGAATTCAGTTCTCATCAGTGAACCTCATTACTTTGTATGAACTTGCCTCCAGGTTGTGAGGTGCCATACACGCAGTGATACACGTATCACAGGTACTTAAGCTTTTATTAATGAATAACAGAGACAGAGTTGCCGCAGTGGTAACAACGGTTCCCGTCAGAACACCAAAGTTAAGCGCTGTCGGGCTGGGCTACAACTTGGATAGGTGTCCATCCGGTCTGCCAAGCGCTGTTGGCAAGCGGGGTGCACTCAGCCCTTATGAGGCAAACTTAGGAGCTACTTGATTGATAAGTAGCGGCTACGGTCTCGGAAACTGACATACGTCCGGAAGATCGGTGTGCTGACAACATGCCCCTCCATATTCATCGATATGATGATCAACTGTGGCCTGAAAAGGACCAAGATGATGTTTCTGGTGTGAAAGGATCAGCCGCCAGAGAAACCTGACGCCCAGGGTACGTCCGACTGCACGTCCTATCTTGGTCGGAAATCATTGCAATCTTCGTGGTGGCTCCTTTCATGTACCCCCAACTGATAAGCTCTACTGCCTGGCTGGAATAGCGCCACCATGGATACCGAAAACAGTGGCTGCCAACAAGGAGAGACTGAAAGTGGAACAGGACAGTGCCCATCCACTGCACGGACATAATCCACCACAGCAACGGCTGAGATCGCGAAAGAGCTTCCTGAGAACATCCGAGGAGCTCACCATTTCACCAGAGAAGGCAAGGCTGGAGCTATGGAAGAAGTCGACGTCTCACCTGCAGACACCAGAAGCTGAAGAACTACCACCTGGACACAACGAGAGCTGGCTGGTGTGGAAATCTTTAAACAGATTACGATTAGGAGTTGGACGATCCAGAGACAACCTGAAGAGATGGGGCTTCGTAACAGAAGATACGTCCTGTGATTGTGGACAAGAACAAACCACAAGCCACATGCTCCAGTGTCTTTTGTGCCCTACATCCTGCACGAAGATTGATCTCCTGCAAGCCACTCCAAGCACCTTGGAGGTTGCAAAGTACTGGGCATATGTAATATAAATACAGTTTCTGTATATATATGTGTACATATTTATTGATGTGTATGGCTACTGTAAATTTTTATGTTTCTGATTCGAGAATAATATGTCCCTCCATATCCACATCCAGTGGCGCCTATGGTCTGAGGATGACGCGGCGGTCGGTCGGTTCCGTTGGGCCTTCATGGCCTGTTCGGGAGGAGTTTCGGTTTTTTTTTTGTGACAGAGCTACACGACTAGCATTTAGATAAGGGAGAAAATGTAGGTTTTAATAGAACTAATGCAGGAATTTTACTCGAGGAAATTTTCATGAGCCGGCCGCTGTGGCCGAGCGATTCTAGGCTCTTCAGTCCGGAACGGCGCTGCTGCTACGGTCGCAGGTTCGAATCTTGCCTCGGGCATGGATGTGTGTGATGTCCTTAGGTTAGTTAGGTTTAAGTAGTTCTAAGTCTTGGGAACTGATGATCTCAGATCTTAACTCCCACAGTGCTTAGAGCCATTTGAACCATCATTTTCATGAACGAACTGTATTATGTACTAGCCAGATAAAGGCGAGAACTGCCTCTGGATAGCGCTGAGAGCGCAAAATCACGTTAACCAGCTCGTTCCATGTGCCGACGGTGCTGTGTCTCGTGACATTGAATATCCCGCATGCGCGCAAATCAACATTGGCTGCTGCTTCGTCACGTGTGAGGACGGCCTTAGTGTTCTAATTTTCATAGTACAGATCTGCCTGCACGTGCAGCAGTCTTGTGTTCCACATGCCTACACGTGCCGTCGGCCGGGAGTTGTCAGTAGCTGGGCTGCCGGACAATGGTGGCGCGTGCGCTACCGAGGTAGAAGCGGACACCGCCACCGACCGCACACCTCCACACGATCGGCGCCCGCCGTCTGTGACCCAGTTCAGCGTCACGCGACGTGACGTCAGGGAATGTTTGCGGTTACTGCGCGATGCCTATCGGGCGCGGCTTTTAGCTGCCGCCGTATCTACACCGGCACATCGATTCCGTGACCCTCAGCGTCTTTTGTCGCCGGCGTGCGATACGCTGGCGGGCCGGATCGGAATTTACCGCCGGGTCTGTGCGTGTGCTTCGCGTTTAGCAACAGCAATTTCCGCCTCCGTTTTGTAGCTCCCTATATCGCCCCACAATACGGCTGCGATTTTCGGGGCGCGATGTGGCTGCCATTCTTTGCCGCACGTTCGTGCTGGAACCGTCTTTTCCTGCGCTGAGATTATCTCGTGCTCTAATTACATGCAGGCTGTAACGTCACACGTCGACGCAAATGTGTTGGTATTCACTCTGGAATAAAATTCACACGCGGTACTGATTTATTACAGCGTACATTCGTAACATAGTGAAAAATTTCCAAGAAGCGTTGTAAAGAACCGTCGGAATTATAGTTACGTTACTTTGACGTGCCGTGTTGCCAAGGTATCTAGGAAGTGTCCGGAAAAGAGAGTATGGAAGATACTAGGTGGAGGACTGAGAGAAACAATATGGGTTTAAATCAGGAAGGTCGACATCAGATGTGATTTCTATTACAAGACAGCTTGTGGTGCCTCTTCTAGAATCGTTAAATAATTTAAGAAAAATTCTAATTTTCAAGTAATTTTACCTATACAGGGTGTTCATTTTAACTGAAGACATTGAAATATCTCGAAAACGACACATCGGATCAAAGAAAGTTATAATTACAATTTGTTTATCTCGTATGGGGATACCCAACGATACCACACTCGACCCGCCACCTTAGCCCACCCCGCGGTTGGGTGGGGGGTGGCAAAGTTGAAATCTTCAACGGGAACCCCCGTTTTAGATTGCAGATTACGATTGTACGGCAAAATTTACATACGCTTTGTCTGAAGCATTTTCTTCGTTCCTCCATAGATAGCTTTGAAATCGGTGGGACAGAAATAGGTACACAATCGTAATTTACGACATGCTACTCACAGGTTCTTGAATCTCCAATGGCACGTCGACCTCCACCTCCATGCTGCGAGGATAGGGCAGACCAGTATTTCATAACTTCTGACTGGAAACCCCCCTTGCTGCGTTGTATTCTTATGACATAAAAATGGAAAAGGAGGGGTACAAAAAAAGGCTAGATGTATGGAAGGAAGTGATGGGACAATATGGATTGACGTTCTGCACAAAGAAGTGTGACGTGATGGTGGCAACAAAGAATAAGAAGTGAGTAGCAATGGAGACAAGTATTACAGGCCACGTACTAAAGGAAGTGGAACATTTAAAACAACTATGAGCATTATAGAAGACAGTGGAGGAGTGATAAAGAGATAAGTGAAAGGGGAACGCAAGACCATGATTTCCTGCCCTGAACCATCGATGTACCGCCAAAATGTTTTTTGAGTCATCAGTCGTCTGACATTTGATGCGATCGGCCACGAATCCGTCTCTTGTGCTATTCTTGTACCAACCCCTTTATGTCATAATGGTACTTACAACCTGTATCCTCAATTATTTTCTTTATTTTCTGTATGTATTCCAGTGCTTGCACACATTTTACAGTCTACAGCTCCCACTAGTACCATGAAACTAATTACCTGGTGTCTTTACAGATGTCCTACCATCCTCTCCCTTCTTCTTGTCAGTGATCTCCACACGTTCCTTTCTTCGCCAGTTCTGTGGAGACTCTCCTCATTCCATACTCTTTAATCCATCTAATTTTCTTCATTCTTGTGTTGCACTGCATGTCAAATGGTTTTATTCTCTTCTGTTCCTCTTTTTCCACAATCCTTGATTCAGAAATTTTTTCCTGAATTTCAAGCCTTCGCTTAATACTAGTAGGCTTCTGTTGACCTGAAATGTCCTTTATGCCTGTGCTAGTGTGCTTTTTATGTCATCCTTGCTTCGTCCGTCTTGTTTGTGTTGCACTACATCTCAAATGGTTTTATTCTCTTCTGTTCCTCTTTTTCCACAATCCTTAATTCAGAAATTTTTTCCTGCATTTCAAACCTTTGCTTAATACTAGTAGGCTTCTGTTGACCTGAAATGTCCTTTATGCCTGTGCTAGTGTGCTTTTTATGTCATCCTTGCTTCGTCCGTCTTGCTTCCAACGTGTGTATTAATCATTTATATCTAAAGGGCCTTTGCAGTTTGAGTTTACATAGGCTATGTTACTGGACTGCCTTGAAAAGACATTAACGTTATAATATTGTATATTATCGACATTTCCCCGTAGCTTACTCTTATCTTTCTCAGAAATTCGAATGTCTGGCACCATTTTGCACTGTCGAACGTTTTTTCCATGTCGATGCGGATAGTGATTTTTCTCCAGTCTTGCCTCTGCTATCAGACGTATCATCAGAACCGCCTCTCTGGTGCATTTACCTTTGCTAAAATGAAACTGATTGTCACCTAACTGATCCTCAATTTACTTTTCCAGTGTTCTGTTTTTTATTCTTGTTGCAACATGAATGCATGAGCTATTATTCTGATTGTGCGATAATTCTCTCACTTGTCGGCTGCTGCTATCTTCACAATTGTATTATGATGTTTCTCCGGAAGTCTGATGGTATATCACCAGTCTCATGTATTTTACACATCAACGTGAATAGTAACTTTGTTGTCAATTCCCCTAATGATTTTAGAAGTTCCGACAGAATATTATTTATCCCTTCCGCCTTATTCGATCTTAAATCTTCCGCAGTTCTTTTAAATTATGAATCTAATACTGGATGCTCTATGTTCTCTATATTGACTCCAGATTCTTCTTCTATAACATCACCAGACAGGTCCTCCCCCTCATTTTGACCTTCAATGTACTCTTTCCACCTGTCTGCTCTCTCTTCTACATTTACTAGTGGAATTCACATTCCACTCTTAATGCTGCCACCATTGCTTTTAGCTTCACCGAAGGTTGTTTTGACTACTCTATATTCTGAGTCAGTACTTCTGATGATCTTTTCTTTTCGATTTCTCCACTTTTTTCTTGCAACTATTTTGACTTGATATTTTTGTATTTTTGTGTTTAATTCATCCATAAGCGATGTACATTGCTGTATTATTGACCTTTCTTGAACATTTTTGTACTTTCTTTTTTCGTTGATCTATTGAAATATTTTCAAGGTTTATCGCAATTGCATTCCTAAAATCTGTTTGTCTTTTCAACATCTGTGATTGATGTTTTTAGAGATGTTCACTCTTATTCAGTTGAACTACGTACTGTGTTAATCACTATCACAGTATCTAGCTCTTCAGCCAATTTCATACACATCTTATTATTGCTGCTACAATATTCCCAAAACTGATCCTTCTGTACAGTTCTCTTAAGGATGAGCTTACTGTTCATCATCACTTAACTGTGACGTGAGTCTGTATCTGCTTTGGCTATGCCATACAATCCAATTGCTTATTTCAGAATCTCTCTCGGACGGTGATGTAATCTAGCTGGAGTCTTCCAAGTCTTCGGCTGTTTCCGACGTATATCACCTCCCCTCGTAATTCTTGAACAGAGTATTCGTTTTTAATAGCTGAAATATATTGCAAACTAGATAAATTCCTTCTGCAGAATAAAATCTATTGCCTGTATGAGTTCTACGACTGAAATATTTAAACCAAATAGAATTGACACACAGTATTGACAACATCTACCTTTACACAAAAATGATATATAATTCCTATGCGTATTTTCTAGACTCTGGTGTGAGTGGTATTTGATGAAAATATGACCTGAGATCAGGACTAGATATGCAGGTCACATGCTTAAATTTGTGTAAAATTTCATTAACATTTTCAGGACGATCAGTTCCCTTCCTAAAACTTTGTTTAGCTGCCTAGAATCAAAGACAATTCTCACTTCTACATCTCTTTTACACAAAACAACTAATGGATCCAGAATTAGATTTTCACTCCGCAGCGGAGTGTGCGCTGATATGAAACTTTCTGGCAGATCAAAACTGTGTGCCGGACCGAGACTCGAACTCGGGACCTTTGACTTTCGCGGGCAAGTGCTCTACCGACTGATCTATCCAAGCACGACTCACGCCGCGTCCTCACAGCTTTACTTCTGCCAGTACCTCGTCTCCTACCTTCCAAACTTTACAGAAGCTCTCCTGCGAACCTTGCAGAACTAGCACTCCTGAAAGAAAGGATATTGCGGAGACATGGCTTAGCCACAGCCTGGGGGATGTTTCCAGAATGAGATTTTCACTCTGCAGCGGAGTGTGCGCTGATATGAAACTTTCCGGCAGATCAAAACTGGTGCGGGACCGAGACTTGGACTCAGGACCTTTGCCTTTCGCGGGCAACTGCTCTACCGACTGAGCTACCCAAGCACGACTCACGCCCCGTCCTCACAGTTTTACTTCTGCCAGTACCTCGTCTCCTACCTTCCAAACTTTACAGAAGCCCTCCTGCTACACAGTTTTGATCTGCCAGAAAGTTTCAACTAATGGATGTTTATAGTCGCTACAGTTTCTTTCTATTATTTCACAGTTCTCCATTCTCTGTAATTCCTTCTCAACAGCTTCTCTCCTTGCAAAGGGTATACTATTGGGTTTCATATAAGATGGTTCATGTGGTTTCAGCTTTAGTTTACAAAATAGTAATTCTTAAATCTCCCTGGTTTCTCAACAAATACATTTCCCAGAAATTCCCATAACTCTTTCTTCTGCTTTTGATCTAACTTCCCTGTTTCTCCTACTTTTGCTTCTTCCAATATACAATAAGTACCATCTACTAGCTCCTCTTCAGGTTAAACCTCATCGTCTTCAAAGCAACCCTTCTTATCTGCACGAACTACCCTCCCTCCCCACTCCCTCCCCCATCTGACTGGTACTTTTCGTAGAGTCCATCATTATCAGCTTTATTTGATAAGTAATCCAGTCTTTGGTTCAATAAAAGCTAGCTCTTTCTTTGTTCAACAGAAGCCCTCCTTTGCTTCTACATTCCAGTCCATGCCTAGAATAATGTTTTGATTCAGTTCTGAAATAACAAGAAATCATTAAACCAAAATTTTGTCATTAGTTTTAAACTCAATGAACACTTGTCTCTTGACAACCCTAGTGTATTTCCCAGTAGCTCACCTGATTTTAATTCCGATTGCAGGTAATTCAACAAAATTCGAACTGTGTTTAATTCTGTCTTTCAATTTTTCGGAGATCCCATATGTAAGGCAACCAGTGTCAATTAAGCAATTTCTTTTGCAATAATCTGTTTGAATAAAAATGAAACAGTGTTAATCACTTTTAATAAATTTATCATACACGAAATACCTAAACTTGTCTTTTGTAACCAAGTGCTATCAAAACTGCAATCTAACAGGCACTTTTGCTTAAGCTTCTCTAATAGTCCCTTGTGAGATATTCATCTGTAGATTAGAAGGAGTTACCTATCAAAAAAAATCTTTCAAATTCTGTTTAAGCCATGCTTTATCTGAAACCAGGTTTTGAACGGTTTCTGATAATTTACTAAAATGTGTGTTCCTGAATATTCGACCTTTTTGGACCAAGGTAAGTGATTTTAGGTCTTTATGTAGATTGTTCTTATTCCTACTACTGATGCTATATATTGAGCTATTGGTCAGATATAGAGATATATTACCTGCAAAAATTTTTATTAAGGAATCAATATACTAAAAAGCAATGGTTGGAATACAAAGTTCCATGAACAGGTTTCTACATGATGTTCTTGAATTTACGCCACAAATGATTCTTATTACACACTTTTGCATGCTAAAAACTTTTGCTTGCTTTGATGAGTTCTCGTAAATTGACGCTGTACGACATAATAAAATGAAAGTAAGCAAAGTATGCAAGTTTTTTTTATATTTGTATCTCCTACATCTGACATCATTCTCTCCATAAATACGGACTTGTTTAGGCACTTCAGCAATTCTGTGGTATGCCCTCCCAAACTGCATTTGTTATAGAGTGGTAATCCCAGAAATTTAACACTGTCAGCCTCATCAATCTGCATGTTTTCCTATGTTATATAGTTGCTTGAAGGAAATCTCTTACAGGTTCTGAACTGCATATTTTAGGTCTTTTCAAAGTTTAGTGACAGTGAATTAGCTTTAAATCATCTATTAATGTCAGTGAAAATTTGATTAGGAGCCATTTCGAAACATGTACATGACCTGCTATTTATTGCAATGTTTATATCATCTGCAAAGAAAACAAGCATAACATCTGGAAATGTAACGAGGCATCATTAATGTACACAAGAAAATGCAAGAGACCCTAGATGGAACCTTGGGAAACACCATGTGTAACTAATTCCCAATCAGATGAAGACTGTGTTCTTACTGCACAGGTATTTTGCAGTGACACCCTTTATTTCCTGTTAATTAGATAAGACTCAAACCATTTCACAGCATTGTCGGTGACACGATCATATTATAATTTACTTAAGAAAATGCTGTGATTCACACAATCAAAGGCTTTTAACAGATCACAGAAAAAGCCAGTACCATCTAATTAACTACCTAATGAATTAAGTACATTCTCACTGTAAGTGTAAGTAGCTTGATCTATATCAGAACCCTTAAGAAACTAATTGTGAATTGGACAATACAGGGTGATTATAATTAAAGTTAAACTTTCAAACCGGTGTAGAAATAACACCACTGGTCAGAATGACGTCAAATTGCAACGGAATATTATCGGAGAAGGGGGAAAACATACGGCAAAAGAAAAATATATAGTTACAAAATGTAGCAATAGATGGCGCTGTAAGCATCATAATTTAATAGTGGTCGACCACAAATGACAAATGAATCATACAACAATGTGTACGGTTCTACTCAGTGTGCATGGGTGTAGGGGTATGGTGCTGTTAGTTACGTAAGCCCATCTACCAAGGCAAGGTCTTATCGCACCGGATGGGAAAAATCGGTTTTTGATTTCCTGAGGTTAAGAACCACAAAAAACCATGAATCACATCGGTTTTCAATTGTCCTGATACCAAAAACCGCATAGAAAGCATCACTCACATCGGTTTTTAACCGTCCTGAGATCAAAAACCGCAAAAAGTATAAATCAAAATCAAATCGGATTATTAATTTCCATGTGACTTGTGCAAAACATGTTCAAAGTGTTGGCCACCGTTTTCTGCAACAAGTTGAAATCGAAAAACAGCATGTTCCACAACGGACTGATGTGTTTCCAGGGTCACGTTCAGAATAAGTTGCGCAATGCGTGCCTCGAATGCAGCTAAGTTTGCAATCGGAACACTGGACACATCTTTCTGATAGTCCCATAGCCACAAGTCACACGGATTAAGATCAGGCAATCGGGACGGCCCGGCTGTATGGAAATTGCGGCTGGTAATTGTAGCATTTCGGAAATGGGGCCTCAGCAGCTGTTTAACTGGATTTACTGTGTGCGGAGGTGGGCCATCTTGCATAAAAATGATCCCATCCACACACTCACGCTGTTGGAGAGCTGGAATGACGTGGTTGCACAAAAGACACTCACAGCGCTTATCAGTGACGGTGCAGGTAACAGGACCGAAAGCACCTGTCTCGTCGAAAAAATATGGCCCTATGATAAATGATGCCGTAAACCCGCATCACACAGAGACCTTTTCAGTATAAAGAGGTACTGGTTGATTTGCGTGTGAATTTTCCGTTGCCTATATTCGACAATTCTGGGTATTGACATATCACGTCAGATGAAAGGGGCTTCGTCTGTCCACAAAAACCTTCCTCGGCCAACCATTGTCCCCTCTCTTGCTGGGAGGTCAACAGGATCAACTTGTGCACATGGGTAATTTTGAATGGATAGCAAAGAAGGATGTTTAGTAGGATTTTACGCACCGTGCTCACGGGTATGTCCAATGTTCGGGCAATTCTCCGTGCACTACACGTCTGCACACCACCACTCGTCTCCTCCTGCATTCTGTGGCCACTGCTTCCACTGACGTCGAATCAGTTCGTTTCCTCCCTCTACCAGGTTGCACACCAAAAGAAATTCCGAATCACTTTCTTCAGACCCACGGCGGTCATCGGACCAACGCTTTTTTGCAAATTCTTCTTTGTATGGAACTTCTGTAGAGCGACGTGTGCACAGTCATCACTCTTGCAAGACAGCTTTAAAAGCAGAACGCGATCCTGCATTGAGACAGTCATGGTGAACGTCGGAGACGCGAAAGGAGGAAAAGCCGTGTACCAGGTGTGTTTATACCAACTTCAGTGGGTCGTGCACATGACAGGTGTTTTCATTTACGTATTCTGTCACATACAGCGCCATCTATTGATCAATTTTCACACTATTTTTTTCCTTCTGCCACACGTTTTCCCCCCTCCTCCGATAATATTCCGCTGCAATTTGACGTCATTCTGACCAGTGGCGTTATTTCTACAGCGTTTTGAAAGTTTAACTTTAATTATAATCACCCTGTATATTATTTGTAGTCAGATGTCTAACAAAATGTTTTAACATAATCTTTTCAAATATTTTTGAAAAAGCCAGCTAAAGTTAAATTGGTCCATAGTTTGATGGTGTCTATTTATCCCCTTTCTTGTAAAGAGGCTTAACTACAGCAAATTTTAGCCAGTCTGGAAATGTTCCGCTAATAATAGACTGATTACACAAATAACTTAAGACAGAACTCAACTCACGTGAACACTCTTTGGTTAATTTCGTTGGTATGTGATCACACCCACTAGAGTACCTAGGTTTTAAGGATTTTATGATGGATGCTACTTCTTTGGGAGACGTATCATTTCCATTTTACTGAAGTTAGTTTTAAAGACTGGCTCAGATACTTCATTGCACTGTTCTCCAAACCTGATAACCCCAAGCCGTTATAGCATGCGTCAGATTTTGATTGCGTGACACCAGGAGGTGTATTACATTTCCCTACAGAATTCAAACTACTTTCTGTTTCTTCCCACCAGGCTAGATGTAAACTCTTACCAATTTCCAGTTATTTATCTGCAACTTTATTACAATTATGAATATTGCTGTAATGATCCCAAGTTACCCTTCTTCTTTCATTATCAATACATTTCACTTCTCACATCTCATCCTCACAAATGTGCATTGTTCTGCCAACATTAACAGGTAAAAACTGACTTTCATGTACTGCCATATTAATATCCTGGCCTTCCTGCCTATTATCATAATGGTTCCCTATATCACCTTATTATAAGACTACTTCCTTGACCTCTGCATATGAGTATATCATCCCATCTAAGTCTTCAGTAAAAATAATCTCACTTCTTACATCATTACATAGCCTTCAGCAACATTTTTGTCATTAACTGACATAAATTCGTTACTGTCTTCCACATATGAATTAGATATATTCGCTACTCATCCCTCATGATTACTGTTTCCACTACTTCCTTCCCCTCTAGCACTTGTTTGTCACCCTCGCCAGCTTTCACGTCAGAAATAACAAGCTCACTTTTTACTCTCATTACTTCATTGTTCTTTAACTTGTTTATACCATGCACACCAAAGCTGTGATCAATCCATTCTTCGCACCCCTCAATATAGAGTTTTTAGAGCTTCCACATCCAGTTCATATTCACTGTTCTCTGTTTTCTTAGCTACTCCCTCTCTGCATTAATTTTGTTTGATGGCTTTCCAACATTCCCTTTTAAATCATAATCTGTTCACCTGGTATTTGCCATCTCCAGTCCTGTTCCTAACATTACAGTGAAATTCCTTTCTGCCATCTCCCCCATAGCAATAATTTCTCTCATTATTTACACTTCTCTTAACTTCCCCCATTATACCTATGATTCCAGTTCTTCATGGTGAAATCCATCATGTTAATTCTTATTACAATTCTGTCTGCTGTTTCTCTCTAATATTCTATGAAGTTTTTCCGCAAACTTTAGAGACTCTTCAATAGATTCATCATGGCCATAAACCAACCCTCATTGTACTTCCTCTGTTAACTTCCTCTTCAATCCATCTACCTTTGTAAGTTCATCAAAAGACTTGTACAAACAGAGCAGTCTTCTCAGCTGTTTCTCAAAAAACTTTTCCATAATTGCATACCCTTTTATAACTTCATCCATTCAAAAAATCACTTTTACTTTTTAGCTTGCTCATTTTCTGACCAAAATTTATTTAGGAAATCCTTCTCGAAACCAGTGTATGTCATGTATGTGCTAATATTCAGATCTGCCCATGACAGAATCTTCCCATAAAGAAAACAGTTTTACAATGTTAATTTTAAGAGCATCAGTCTAATACCACAAACAAAATTATCATGAAAGTGAATATAAAATTAGCTGTGTGTAGCTTATTATACCTATGGATGTTTCCTATTGGAACACTGGTCCACATAATGCTGCAGTTACTAGTAAAACATTTGTCAACAAAATTTCTTGCAACTCAGTTTTTTTACTCATGTTACTCATATCATTGCAACATGCATCTAAATTGCTAGTTACAAAATTCGTTACATCAACAACCTTCCTGTTAATTTCAGAGATTTGGTTACTCATATTGGTTTCTCGTTTTTCGACTTATTGTTCCACTTTCTGTTTGTTTTGTTTTATTTCACAATTTAAAATATTATGATTACTCTGTCTTATAATGCTACGTATAGTTTTTAAATTATTCTGGTAGTTCGGTCAATATCGTCTGTGAGATCTGACTCATTTTCATCAATTTCACTTTCAATGCAGCCTACCTAAGCCTGTATTTGAGTTCTGTTTCTATGTCTTAAGTTACACAATTCCTCTCTCATCTTTGTGACTGTAAATTGGTATTAAGGATTTCATTTCTAGGTTCTTTCACCTCAATGTTAGTTTCATGAATTTTCTTTCCCAGTGACTGTGCTACTGCTCTAAACTGTTGTTTAGTTCACTTTTTGTTTCAGCTAACTCTTCACTTTGATTCTTAACTTGTTTTTTCATAAATGTCCAGCTGTTCAAAATGGTTGATGTTGGGTCCTACAAGTTCTGTGTGATAAAATCCTCAGAACAGATTGTAAATACTACTAAATTTCCGGACACTGCTCCCTGTCACAATCTGACTAAGTTCCACATTGTTGTCTACCATTATTGATGCTTTGCTATAACTGTCAGCGAGATTCATATTGTTATTTAAAACTGGTTCATTGTTAACTACCTCTTCCTGATTTTTCATAATGAATACTATTTAAATATAACATAACCTTTCAAAAAAAAGTGTTTCAAATGACATAACAGTTCACTGCCAAGCATAAAAGGTAGAAAATATCAAAAGTAAGTAGATTGCTTAACTTCTATGGCCACATTGACTAAGTCCTGTACAATTATTGGTAGTAGTTCACTTTAATTTCGATTTTGAACCATCTGTCAGTTCATAATAGCAGTACATATTCCTGTAATCAGTGTACATAGTTCCTAAAATTTCTTGCCTGTAATTTTAATTTTGGGATTTTATACGAAGTTTGAATCTGAAATCTGAAACTAAATAGAAAATTGATCTTGTTTTTTTTCAGTTGGATCCCAGATAAAAACACCAAATTAAAGTCATAATCAGTACCTCTAATTTTGTGACTGTGTCTCGTCTTATGAAACGAGAAGGCGCAATGGCTACAACATGGGCAGCAGTTCAAATCCACTTCAGCCATCCAGATTTAGGTTTTCCACGACTTCGCTAAATCATTTCAGGCAAACGCTGGACGATTCCTCTAAAAAGGCATGGCCATCTTTGTGCCCCATCTTTAATGATGTCATTGTTGATGGGAATTAAAACTCAAATCTTTCTTCTTTTGTGTCTCGTCTTCTACACCTATATCTATATCAACATCTACATCTATACTCTGCGAACCACTGTGAAGTGCATGGCAGAGGGTATATCTCATAGTACCAGTTTTTGGCGTTTCTTCCCATTCCACTCACGTATGGAGTACGGAAAGAATGATTGTTTGAATGTCTCTGGGTGTACTGTAATAATTCTAATCTTATCCTAGTGATCCCTATGTGAGCGATAGACAGGGGGGGGGGTTGTAGCACATTTCTAGAGATGTCATTTAAAGCTGGTTCTTGAAATTATGAAATTATATTAATAGACATAATTGGGATGGTTTATGTCTTTCTTCAAGAGTCTGCTAGTTCATTTTCTTCAGTACCTCTTGACACTTTAACAAGAATCAAACAAACCTGCGACAATTCGTGCTGCCCTTTTGTGTATATGTTCAATATCCCTTGTTAGTCATATATGGTATGGGGCCTCACACATTTGAGCAATATCTTAGAACCGGCCACATGGGTGATTTGTAAGCAGGTCTCCTTTGAAGACTGATTGCACTTCCGCAGGATTCTACCAATAAACCGGAGTCTACCACCTCCTTTACCCGCAACTGAGCCTGTTGTTGTTGTTGTTGTGGTCTCCATGCTACTCTATCCTGTGCAAGCTTCTTCATCTCCCAGTACTTACTGCAACCTACATCCTTCTGAATCTGCTTACTGTTTTCATCTCTTGGTCTTCCTCTAAGATTTTTACCCTCCACGCTGCCCTCCAATACTAAATTGGTGATCCCTTGATGCCTCAGAATATGTCCCACCAAGCGATCCCTTCTTCTAGTCAAGTTGTGCCACAAACTCCTCTTCTCCCCAATTCTATTCAATACCTCCTCAATAATTATGTGATCTACGCATCTAATATTCAGCATTCTTCCGTAGCACCACATTTCGAAAGCTTCTATTCTCTTCTTGTCTAAAATACTTATCGTCCATGTTTCACTTCCATCCATGGCTACACTCCATACAAATACTTTCAGAAACGACTTCCTGACACTTAAATCCACACTCGATGTTAACAAATTTCTCTTCTTCAAAAACGCTTTCCTTGCCATTGCCAGTATACATTTTATATCCTCTCTACTTCGACCATCAATCAGTTATTTTGCTCCCCAAATAGCAAAACTCCTTTACTACTTTAAGTGTCTCATTTCCTAATCTAATTCCCTCAGCTTCATCCGAATTAATTCGACTACATTCCATTATCCTCGTTTTACTTTTGCTGATGTTCGTCTTATATCCTCCTTTCAAGACACTGTCCATTCCATTCAACTGCTCTTCCAAGTTCTTTGCTGTCTCTGACAGAATTACATTTCCTTTCATGCCCTCGACTCTTATAACTGCCATCTGGTTGCTGTGCAAATTGTAAATAGCCTTTCGCTCCCTATATTTTACCCCTGCCACCTTTAGAACTTGAAAGAGAGTATTCCAGTCAACATTGTCAAAAGCTTTCTCTAAGTCTACAAATGCTAGAAACGTAGGTTTGTCTTTCCTTAATCTTTCTTCTAAAATAAGTCGTAAGGCCAGTATTGCCTCACGTGTTCCAACATTTCTACAGAATCCAAACTGATCTTCCCTGAGGTCGGCTTCTACCTGTTTTTCCATTCGTCTGTAAAGAATTCGAGTTAGTATTTTGCAGCTGTGACTTATTAAACTGATAGTTCGGTAATTTTTACATCTGTCAACACCTGCTTTCTTTGGGATTGGAATTATTATATTCTTCTTGAAGTCTGAGGGTATTTCGCCTGTCTCATACATCTTGCTCACCAGATGGTAGAGTTTTGTCCGGACTGGCTCTCCCAAGGCCGTTAGTAGTTCTAATGGAATGTTGTCTGCTACCGGGGCCTTGTTTCGACTCAGGTCATACAGTGCTCTGTCAAACTCTTCACACAGTATCGTATCGCCCATTTCATCTTCTTCTACATCCTCTTCCATTTCCATAATATTGTCCTCAAGTAAATCGCCCTTGTATAGACCCTCTATATACTCCTTCCACTTTTCTGCTTTCCCTTCTTTGCTTAGAACTGGGTTTCCATCTGAGCTTTGATATTCATGCAAATGGCTCTCTTTTCTCCAAAGGTCTCTTTAATTTTCCTGTAGGCAGTATCTATCTTACCTCTAGTGAGATAAGACTCTACATCCTTACATTTGTCCTCTAGCCATCCCTGCTTCGCCATTTTCCACTTCCTGTCGATCTCATTTTTGAGAAGTTTGTATTCCTTTTTGCCTGCTTCATTTACTGCATTTTTGTATTTTCTCCTTTCATGAATTAAATTCAATATTTCTTCTGTTACCCAAGGATTTCTACTAGCCCTGGTTTTTTTACCTCCTTGAGCCTCTACTGCCTTCACTATTTCATCCCTCAAAGCCATCCATTCTTCTTCTACTGTATTTCTTTCTCCCATTCCTGTCAACTGTTCCCTTATGCTCTCCCTGAATCTCTGTACAACCTCTGGTTTAGTCAGTTTATCCAGGTCCCATCTCCTTAAATTCGCAGTTTTTTCAGTTTTAATCTACAGTTCATAACCAATAGATTGTGGTCAGAGTGCACATCTGCCCCTGGAAATGTCTTACAATTTAAAAACTGGTTCCTAAATCTCTGTCTTACCATTATATAATCTATCTGATACCTTCTAGTATCTCCAGGATTCGTCCATGTACACAACCTTCTTTTATGATTCTTGAACCAAGTGTTAGGTATGATTAAGTTATGCTCTGTGCAAAATTCTACCAGGCGGCTTCCTCTTTCATTTCTTACCACCAATCCACATTCGCCTCCTATGTTTCCTTTCTCTCCCTTTTCCTACTCTCGAATTCCAGTAACCGATGACTATTAAATTTTCGTCTCCTTTCACTACCTGAATAATTTCTTTTATCTCATCATACATTTCATCAATTTCTTCATCATCTGCAGAGCTAGTTGGCATATAAACTTGTACTACTGTAGTAGACGTGGGCTTCGTGTCTATCTTGGCCACAACAATGCGTTCAATATGCTGTTTGTAGTAGCTTACCCGCACTCCTGTTTTTGATTCATAATTAAACCTACTCCTGCATTACCCCTATTTGATTTTGTATTTATAACGCTGTATTCACCTGACCAAAAGTCTTGTTCCTCCTGCCACCGAACTTTACTAATTCCCACTATATCTAACTTTAACCAATCCATTTCCCTTTTTAAATATTCTAACGTACCTGCCCGATTAAGGGATCTGACATTCCACGCTCCGATCCGTAGAACGACGTCCTCCTGAGTAGTCCCCGCCCGGAGATCCGAATGGGGGACTATTTTACCTCCGGAATATTTTACCCAAAAGGACGCAATCATCATTTAACCATACAGTAAAGCTGCATGCCTTCGAGAAAAATTACGGCCGTAGTTTCCCCTTGCTTTCAGCCGTTCGCAGTACCAGTATTGAGCCTATATGATCATTCCATTTCACATCACTACAAAGTGTGACACCCGGATATTTGTATGAGTTGGCCGATTCCAATAGTGACTCGTTGATATTACGGTCATAGGATATTGCGTTTTATCGTCTGTGAAGTGCGCAGGTTTACATTTTTGAACATTTAAAGCAAGGATGGTCTTTGCACCATTTTGCAATCTTATCAAAATCGGACTAAATATTTATGCTGCTTCTTTCAGATAGTACTTCATTGTAGATAACTATATCATCTGCAAAAAACCTGAAATTACTATTAATATTTTCTACAAGATCATTAATATACAACGTGAACAGCAAGGGCGCTAACACACTTCCCTGGGGCACACCCGAAGGTACTTCTATATTTAACGATGACTCTTCATCCAAGGTAACACGCTGCATCCTTCCTTACGAAAAGTCATCAATCCTGTCACAAATTTCTCTTGATACCTAACCTGATCGTGCTTTTGAAAATAAGCTTAGGTGTGCTACTGACTCAAATACTCTTCGGAAATTAAGAAATGCTGCATCCACATGCCTGCCTTGATTCAAAGCTTTACCATGTGATGTGAGAAAAGTGTGGGTTAGGTTTCACGTGATCGATGTTTTCGTGATCCATGTTGGTGGGCACGGATGAGGTCATTCTGTTCAAGATTCCTCATTATGTCTGAGCTCAAAATATGCTCTTAAATTCTTCAACAAATCGATGCCAAGGATACTGGACAGCAGTTTTGTGGATGACTTCTACTACCCTTTTTCTAGGACGGTGTGACCTGTGCCTTTTTCCAAGAACTCGGCACAGTTTTCTGTTTGAGGGATCTACGATTGAGTTCAGTTAGAAGAGTGGCTAACTCAGCCGCAAATTCAGTTTAGAATCTGATAGGAATTCCATTGGGAACTGGAGCTTTGTTCAATGTTAACGATTTCAGCAGTTTCTCATCACCACTGACACTAATGCTTATTTTTCTTATCTTTCCAGTGGTATGAGGATTAAATTTGGGCAGTTCTCCTGTGTTTTTGTTTGTGAAGGAACATTTGAAAACGGAGTTAAGCATTTGAGCTCTTGCGTTGCTACCCTCAATCTCAGTTCCTGTCTCATTCGCTATGGACTGGATATTAACTTCTGTCCCACTAACAGCCTTTATATACCATCAGAATTTCTTTGGGTTTTGTGAAAGACCATTCGACAATATTCTGCTGCGACACTCACTGAGGGCTTCACACATTACTCTCTTGACAGCTAAACGTGTTTCATTCAGCATCTCTCTGCTTATAGTCCTATGTTTTGTTTTACTACGAAGTAGTATCTGTTTCTTTAGAAGTTACTTTACAGTGACTGTATATCATGGAGGGTGCCTAACATTATGAATGTTCTACTGGGTATATATCTATCCAGTGCATGATCAATTAGTCCTCTAAACTTTAGCCATAGTTCCTTTACATGGTCGTGTCCTGTGCTGAAAGTTTAAAGTTCCTCATTGAGACACATACTACCAAATTTTTAACTAGTTTACTAAACATATATGTCTTCCTACTTGTTTCAGTTGTCTTTTGTACTTTGGTAATCGTTGTTGCCACAACCGCGTCATGGTCACTGATACCAATTTCGATGTGGACGTCCTCAAAGACATCAGGCCTATTTGTTGCCATTAGATCCAATATATTTCTATCATTAGTGGAGTGGGGTTCCTTGCTATCTGTTCCAGGTAGTTTTAGAGAAGGCATTTAGTAAAGTTTCAGAGAATGTGTTATCACGCCCACCACTACCAAAACTGTAATTTTCTCAGTTCATTGTTCGATAATTAAACTCTCCACCGGTGATTACGGTATGACTGGCGAACACACATGGAAGTGAAGTTGTCTATGAAGTTTTCGGTTACATCAGGAGATGAGTCTTGTGGGCGATAGAAGGATCCAAGTATCATTTTATGCGCACTCCTGATACTGAGTCTTGCCCAAACATTCTCACATGCTGCTTCAGATTCTATCTCGGTGGATTTGAGTTTTTTGTGTACTGCCCAAATACACCTTCTCCATTTCCCATTTGCCTACTCTTTCGATATACACTTGTATTTTCCCCCAAAATCTCATGTCAATTACAGGTTTCAACCAGCTTTCTGTATATAGTATTATGCAAGCTTCACTGCCTTTCAGGAGCACTTCAAACTCTTGAACTCTGTTGCGAATGCTTCGGCAGTTAACCGTTATCATGATTTGAATATTCTCGCCTGTGGGAGGTATTTCATTTGATCTTATACTGATGCTTCTGGATTGGATGGAGAGTCACCTAATCTTAAAAAAAACCTTAGGTGAACTACACACACACACACACAGTCAGCTACCAGAATAGCAGCCTATTATGTGTAATGCACACCTGACCAAGTTAGGGGACCCTAAAGTTCTCAACACTTTGGCGCAAGCCCAGGAAGTTGCAACCTACCTTGTCACAGGACCTTGGAAGTCCCTGTTTCACTCCTTCCACTCGACTCAGAACTGAAGGGCTACGATCAATTCTGGGGCAATACTGCAAATTGTGAGCTTCGTTGAAAGTCCAAGCAGAAGACTAGTCTTCTCAATCTTTTCTGCCGGTCGCTGGAATGATCCAAGTATGACCTCGGAACCCAGACGACAGGCATCCTTTGTTCCAACGTACACCACAATCTGCAGTTGGCTACACCCTGTTCCCTTAGTGCCTGCAGGAATAGCCTCTTCAACATGTTGAATGAGGCCTCCAGGCCTACACACTGAGTGCACCTGGTGCCCTTCCCCCTCTCTTGTTCCCATTTCCCTAAGTGGTACCGTAATTCGCCGTAAGTTTGAACTGCCGATGATTAATAGACCCACACCCTTTTGTGTTTGTCTCCTCTTGTCGCATGCACAAAACAGCTTTCCCCAAAACAGGTGAAGTGAGTCCCATTGCCCTGTTTGTTTCAGTGAAAGACAGCATCTAAAATTTGTTGGTTATGGGGATGTGTAGAACACCCTGAGTCCTCCCTGGTCCCTGTCCACCGCACGCAGGAGATTTAACTCTACCACTGAAACGCCACTCACAGTCAAGTGGGAGATGGGATCCATAGGAGCGTTAGTAGTTGAGGTACCTTTGGCACCAGTACCACAGGTACAGAACTCTCGAGAGCTCTTCCAACAGCAACAACTCGCAGAAGTTGCCAGTCGTTGGATACTAGCCAGGGCGATTTCCAGTTGCTTACAAACGTCAACTAATTTATTCCATGCCTGAGAACAGAATTCTCAGTGGGGCTGCATTTTAGCTGATGCGATGTACTACATGACAGTGAACAAATAACTTTAAATTAAGCCTGGTGACTATGCAAGGTGTATATACTATCGCACCTGACAAGCACTTACCTACATACTTTGCCGTGACTTACAACCGCAATTAGGTATAATTTGATAGGTTGTATATCGTATATATGAATATTTAAAAAAGACTGACATTGCCACGTATACCTGGTAAATATTTGTTAATGCTTGTTGCATGAGAGGTGATGGAGTGTCTTTATTATCAAAATGGCGTAATGAATGATTGCCTATACTAGTAGAGGTTGGAACGCCAGTGGAAACGAAATGGCCATGGGTGGAAAAGCCCGCACAGGCGTGTTGGTCCTGCTTTACACAGGAAGTATCAAGACAGACGGTCTGGGCACCTGAGCGCGGAAGTACAATTCAGTGGCGGACGGCCGGTTTGTAGCAGGGCCGGAAAGATAACCGGATAATACTTTGTAAACTCAATATCTTGGACGCAGCAGAGAGGAGCAAGGAAGCGTTATATCGGAAATCGCAGGCTGTGTTATTACCGAGGATTTTTACTCTAAGAAGCGTCCCATTGTATGAGTATAGGTATTTCCTCATAAGCTTTCCGAGCTGATGACAAAAGACTAAAATGTGGTTGGTCGGCGTTCAGAAGAATCTGTAGAGAGAGAGAGAATATTCTGTGGTTTTGAGAATATGATTCGCTTTCTGAATTACGAGGGAGTGGAGCCGAGCTTTGCTTTTAAGCCAGCAGTGGAGAGAAGAGGTTTTCCATTTTGAGTGCCCGGGGTTTGACAGTAGCTCAGTATCAGCTTTCTTGGTACAGTCGGACTTGCTGATTTTGCTCTTAGGAGATTTTATAGTTACAACGGTTAAGCATCGTACTGTGGTGAACTTGTACGATTCTGGACTTCACCTCCATGTTGGGAGTCGTCATTCAGTAGGCAGCGTTCAGTGACTGAGAGCACTTCTTCTGCCTATACTCACTTTGAGACGTTACCTGAACTCCGTCTTGTGGCTGGGAGTTCGCGTTCCTCGTCTGTAGAACACAGAGAGGAGAAGACAGTATCAGATAATACTAGTCAGAGGACCGTCTTGTAACGTCCTAGTGTTTGTATGAGGTTTTTTTTTTATATATTTTGTGGCTGGAGGTCTCCTGTCGTCGCAGATGTTTACGAGAACCATTACTACGACGCACCGTACACAGTACATACGGTGATATTGTTAATTGCTTCGGCTTATGAGGGCTATAAAGTTGAACACCTGTGAGCACCTAGATTTTATTTCCACTGAGGTTGCACACCACTGTAGATCATCTTTGAAAGTAATGTCTTCTAGTGTTTGGTACGTAGATGATGTTAGTCGTCTCGCATTATTTATATTTGATCGCGTAGCCATATAAAAGGGCAGATTTGGGCAACTGATCAGTCGTATTGGTAAGTAAATTCATTTGTATCTATTTATGTCCATTGGACAGTGATATATAAGCAGTTGTAATATAAAGGGGTTTTAATCTATAATACCTGTAATTGTATAAGCAGAAACAGCATTTATCATTTTATAGTTACTAGTTCCTATAATCATCCATTTATGTTTATGTTGTAATTTATATGTTAAAGAGCAAGAAGAAGGAGCTATCATCATTAAGAGATCCTAATATCTTCTTCAGGGGCTAATTAGACAGGGCCAAATCTTCATTTTAGCGTTCATTATTTTCCGTCACGCACATTCATTTTACACCCGCCTGGAGTAGCATCTTGGAATTATATTCGAATCTCTTGAGCTATGAAGTTGCTAATACCTATAAGAGTTGAAGAAAATACACAAAACGAGATTTCTACTAAGGCACCAGATAAACCTAAGGTAAACGTTACTAATTTCCTAAAACATTTTGAGGTTAATTATAGGTATTAGCAAACTCGAAAACAGAGTTAATTTACGATAATACATTTTTAATATGTGAACTCCTCTTTAAGGGAAAACTAGGTGTAATACAATATGTTAGTTGGAATATCTGCTACAGTAACTAAATCATAACCGCCAATTTACTAAAACTTATATTACGCATAGGAAACTGATAGCTTCCGAAAATTCTAAAAACTGCACGTTTATTTGCGTTGATATACAACGAAATTAAGGGATGATCTATTCTTTGGCAGTGACTATGAACTACAAACGCTTATCTCCTACGAAATAAGTTAGGTATCCAGGACAGCAGTGTACATGGCTACAACACTAGGAGAAAGGATGATCTTCACTACTCAAGGTTAAATCTAACTTTGGCTCAGGAGGGGGTAAATTATGCTGCCACAAAAGTCTTTGGTGACTTACCTAATAGCATCAAAAGTCTGACAGATAGCCATATAGCATTTAAAAGGAAATTAAGAGAATTTCTGAATGGAACTGCTTCTACCCATTAGATGAATTATTGGATGTAGTAAGTGGGTAATTTCCCCACCCCCCACCCAAAAAAATATGAAGTGTCATGTAATATTTGTGTAATGTTGTAAGATGGCAAGAACTATGCCCCTTACATGAAATCATTAAAGATCACCTAACTCACATTGAGCGAACAGTAGGGCTAAACAAAATGACTGACAAGGCACAATGAATCTTGTAGAGGGTATAGTATGGATGTATTGGAATAATTAATGTCGGGTGATGGTTTTAAAGTAATTCACATGACATGAAAACTTTGTGGAAACGAGTTGATTTACTGGACGCAAGTTTACCCCAGGGAAGTACTTAGAGTTGACCGTGGTAGGCTGGGGAACATCGAAGGGAAGCGACAATAGGCAGCTTATGGCAGCTCAAGCTCTGAGAAAGCAGTTAGGCGGCGCAGCCTCCAGCCGCCTTAAGATGAGTGACAGTGAGTCGGTGGTTGACCCCATGCTGGTGTACCAGGAAGCAGACGGAGAACTTGTACGCCTGTTGATAAATGTCCATTGTCCCATTTTCAGGGAAACATGCGAGAAAGCCACGCAAAGCTACGGTGGAGCAGTCAACAGTGGTCAAAATATGCAACTTCATGCTGAATTCACGGTCTGCAGAGTCTGAAGTAAATCAGGTGAAGAGTGACAGAATGAAATACGCCGGCCTCCGATGGGAACGTAGGACCAAGGAATTTGAAGTACTCTCCTGGGAGTCAGAATTCCGGAAAAATTGGTGTTTATGCAGATGCTAACCTTGATGGGTGGCCTGGGAGGAGCCAAAATAGAAGAAGTTGAGAGGAAGGGAAATTTTGTGGGAACTTGCTCACTTCCCAGAGCAGGCAGTGGTCGGCACTGGGAAGCGACGCATAATTAACGCGACCTGTGCTGCAATTGGCGTAAGTGATTTTGCTGGAGGGGAAACCGAGGCGAAGAGCGGACTGGGAGAAGTCCCCATAGAGGTCTTCCATTCCCAGCTTGCCTAGAGTGCGGACGTGGCGTTCTTTACTCAGCTTGCCTGAGAAAGAGTGAGCATCTCTCCAGTTTAGGACTTAGCAAATGGAATGATTGAGCTTGGAGATAGAAAGTTTTGGTTCAGCTATGTACTGAGCAAGATAGCTAGGAGTGAACAGACAAGCGCAGCCTTGCAGCACCACGACGTCCACATGACGCCGCTCTGCCATGCTGTATTCGGTGATATTGCGCCCACTCCGGCCACTGATTAATTTGTTGGATCACGTCGGCAAAGTTTCCACGAGGGTTTCATGGGCCGTGTATTGTAGAATTCTTCTCGCACTTCGCATTACGCCTGGGTCAGTCGATAGGAATTATTTTTGATTTATAGCGCTTTACTCCACGCAAATGCAATTTATTACCACTGCCTGATAGAAGAGTCTTGTAATGTGATGACTGAAGGTCGGGAGTTAAAATAAATTTGTGCTAATCAACTACATCTGTTTTCAATCAAGTAGTTGAAATCCCAAGTCACTTTCTTAATTAATTTTATGTTCAACATTCGCATCTGGTGTTCAATAGCTGAATATAACATCAATGTGCACCCCTTTTTAATTAAAAGGGATCAATTCTGAATAAATTAATATCAACACTGCCACCGCAGTTCAATCAGGAGTCACAGGGCCATAATACTTTTTTGCGTTATCCGATATTGCGGCAGTTTTGCACTCTCTGTTGATCTGTTAGTCAATTAGTTGGGGTGAACACATGCCAAAACCAGCTAAGTGACGGGTGGGGTGTTACAATGTAATATCTTGTATAGACACCTTTTATTAACCTGTCACATTCCACATCATTACGAAGTGTCGTATTCATCATCTATGGAACAAGTACTAATCTAATCTAATCTAATCTAATCACTCATACTGGTAACTTGCGAAGATATAGTTTTGTAAGCGTCCAAAAATTCTCAAAAATAACCTATTTCTCACGAAATTATGCAACAAAATTAGAGAACAATTGTTTTGAAGGAAGATAGGCCTACTATTCTCAAAAATTTTAATACGGCACAAGTAAGTTTAATACTACAGTTGACGATAAGAGTAGTAGTTTATCGCGGCAGTCGCAAATGTTCGAAATCTTGTGTGTGTGTATTGGTGTAACTCAGTCTTCTTGCTGCAGAAATTATGATGTGAGACTCTAGTGCTGCTGCAAGATCTCTATCTACTTTCATGTAAGAAAAACGTTCCTATATTTTCTGAAACTATTTTGTAAATATGTACAAGACCGAACATGAGACTGCTTCAGCAGACACTGAAATGACACTCTCATCACCGCCCCACACGCCTCGTTCCGCAGTTTCCGCCAGCGACCTGCAGTTTGAGTTTTCTGTCGCGGGTGCAACATTCCCTAGGCAATTATTCACCGACTAACTGTAGTACTGATTCAGTCGGCACACGGCCTCGGTCTGCGTAGCGTGTGTACAGCACGGGGTGCAGGCGGGTGACTGCAGCGCCGCGCCGGCAGGTTGCGGAATATCGAGCGGGCGGGAGCGGGAGCTACCTAAACAAACCATCAATCAATTAGGGCCGCGCCTGTCGGAAGCGCTCCGGCCTCCGGCAGCCGGCGGGGAGCGGCCGCGCAGACGTCGCCGCACCCGCTGCAGATCGACGCTCGACACGCGGCACCGTGTCAGCCGCGCTGGCGGCTTCGCGTAAGCACGCGTGTCAACAGGGCAGCGCCTCTTATTAGACTGCCGTCAAGAATTTACAACTGGCAATCAAGTGAGTTACGTGATACACTGTCCGCCCCCGGTAGCCGAGTGGTCAGCGCGACAGAATGTCACTCCTAAGGGCCCGGGTTCGATTCCCGGCTGGGTCGGAGATTTTCTCCTCTCAGTGACTGGGTGTTGTGTTGTCCTAATCATCATCATTTCATCCCCATCGACGCGCAAGTCGCCGAAGTGGCGTCAAATCGAAAGACCTGCACCAGGCAAACGGTCTACCCGACGGGAGGCCCTCGTCACACGACATTATTATTATTAGTGGTTCACTTCATAGTTGACTGAGGGGAAGCAAAGGGACGTGTTAGAGAGCTCATACAACTGTCATTAACAACATTCTTCTGAATGGGGACTATTACTGTTCCACAGGGTTCAGTCCAAGGACCACTGCTGATCTAGTTACAAACAGCCTTTCATCTTACACTTACAGAGCTGCAATACACTGGGGTGATGAGGAGGAGGAGACTATTGTTTAACGTCCAGTCGACAACGAGGTCATTTCAGACGGAGCAGAAGCTCGGGCGAGGGAAGGATGGGGAAGGAAATCGGCCGTGCCCTTTCAAAGGAACCATCCCGGCATTTGCCTGAAGCGATTTAGGGAAATCACGGAAAACCTAAATCAGGATGGCCGGAGACGGGATTGAACCGTCGTCCTCCCGAATGCGAGTCCAGTGTGCTAACCACTGCGCCACCTCGCTCGGTATGGTGTGATGAACGTCATGGGATACGATATGCACATACAGCATGGTTCATTGATAGTGACCCGGCCAAATATCTCACGAAATACGCATGAAACGAAAAATCTACAAAGAACGAAACTCGTATAGCTTGAAAGGGAAAACCAGATGGCGCTATGGTTGGCTCGATAGATGGCGCTGCCATAAGTCATACAGATATCAACTGCGTTTTTTTTAAATAGGAACCCCCACTTTTTATTACATATTCGTGAAGTACGTAAGGAAATAGGAATGTTTTAGTTGGACCACTTGTTTCGCTTTGTGACACATGACGCTGTAATAGTCACAAATGTATGGCTCACAATTTTAGACGAACAGTAGGGTTTTTAAATTAAAATTCAGAACGTAGGTGCGTTTGAACATTTTATTTCGGTTGTTCCAATGTGATACATGTACCATTGTGAACTTATCATTTCTGAGAACGCATGCTGTTACAGCGTGATTACCTGTAAATACCACATTAATGCAATAAATTCTCAAAATTATGTCCGTCAACCTCAATGCATTTGGCAATACGTGTAACGACATTCCTCTCAACAGCGAGTAGTTCGCCTTCCGTAATGTTCACACATGCATTGACAATGCGCTGACGCATGTTCAAATGGTTCAAATAGCTCTGAGCACTATGTGACTTAACTTCTGAGGTCATCAGTCGCCTAGAACTTAGAACTAATTAAACTTAACTAACCCAAGGACATCACACATCCATGCCCGAGGCAGGATTCGAACCTGCGACCGTAGCGGTCACGCGGTGCCAGACTGAAGCGCCTAGAACCGCACGGCCACATCGGCCCGCGCTGACGCATGTTGTCAGGTGTTGTTGGTCGATCACGTTAGCAAATCTCCTTCAACTTTCCCCACAGAAAGAAATCCGGCGACATCAGATCCGGTGAATGTACGGACCAATCCACCTGTCATGAAATACGCTATTCAATATCGCTTCAACCGCAGCTATATGCGGACATCCATCATGTTGGAAGTATATCGCCATTCTGTCGTGCAGTGAAACATCTTGTAGTAACATCGGTAGAATATTACGTAGGAAATCAGCATACATTGCACCATTTAGATTGCCATCGATAAAATGGGGGCCAATTATCCTTCCTCCCATAATACCGCACCATACATTAACCCGCCAAGGTCGCTGATGTTCCACTTGTCGCAGCCATCGTGGATTTTCGTTGCCCAATTGTGCATATTATGCCGGTTTACGTTACCGCTGTTGATTGAATGGCGCTTCGTCGCTAAACAGAACGCATGTAAAAAATCTGTCATCGTCCCGTATTTTCTCTTATGCCCAGTGGCAGAACTGTACACGACGTTCAAAGTCGTCGCCATGCAATTCCTAGTGCATAGAAATGGTACGGGTGCAATCGATGTTGATGTAGCATTCTCAACACCGACGTTTTTGATATTCCCGATTCTCGCGCAATTTGTCTGCTACTGATGTGCGGATTAGCCGCGACTGCACCTAAAACACCTACTTGGGCATCATAATTTGTTGCAGGTCGTGGTTGACGTTTCAGATGTGGCTGAACACTTCCTGTGTCCTTAAATAACGTAACTATCCGGCGAACGGTCCGGACAGTTGGATGATGTCATCCAGGATACCGAGCAGCATACATAGCACACACCCGTTGGGCGTTTTAATCACAATAGTCATATATCAATACGATATCGACCTTTTCCGTAATTGGTAAACTGTCCATTTTAACACAGGTAATGTATCACGAAGCAAATACTGTCCGCACTGGCGGAATGTTACGTGATACCACGTACTTATACGTTTGTGACTATTACAGTGCCATCTATCACAATGTCCGTTGACCGTTAGATATCCGTTTGACCCATGGCAGCGCCATCTAGCGAGCCAACCACAGCGGCATCTGGTTTCCCCCTTCAAGCTAAACGAGATCCGTTCTTTGTAGTTTTTTCGTTTGATGCTTATTTCGTGAGATATTTGTCCCGCTCACTATCAATGGACAACCCTGTATACAGATGACGGCAGTATCGCGTATACAAGGTATAAAAGAGCAATGCATTGGCTGAGCTGTCATTTGTGCTCAGGTGATTGATGTGAAAAGATCTCATTACGGCCAGACGACGGGAATTAACACTTTGAACGCTGGATCGTAGTACGATCCAGGCGCACAGGACATCCCGTTTCGGAAATCGTTAGGGAATTCAACATTCCGAGATCCTCAGTGACAAGACTCAGTCGAGAATACTACATTTCAGGCGTTACCTCTCACCACGAAAACGCATTTGCTGACGGCCTTCACTTAACGACCGAGAGCAGCGACGTTTCCGTGTAGTTGTCAGTGCTAACAGACGAGAAACACTGAGTGAAATAACAGCAGAAATCGATGTGGAGCGTACGACGAACGTATTCAATAGGACAGTGCGGCGAAATTTGGCGTTAGTGGGCTATAGCAATAGACGACCGATGAAAATATCATTGCTAAAAGCGCGACATCACCTGCAGCGTCTCTCCTGGGGCTCGTGACTATATCGGTTGGACCCTAGATCACTGGAAAACCGTGGCCTGGTCAGATGAAAAAATTGGCTCCGAGCACTATGGGACTTAACATCAGGTCATCAGTCCCCTAGAACTTAGAACTAATTAAACCTAAGTAACCTAAGGACATCACACACATCCATGCCCGAGGCAGTATTCAAACCTGCGACCGTAGCGGTCGCGCTGTTCCAGACTGTAGCGCCTGGAACCGTCGGCCACCCCGTCTGGCTGGTCAGATGAGGCCCGATTTCAGTTTGTAAGAGCTGATGGTAGGGTTCGAGATTGGCGCAAACCCTACGAAGCCATGGACCCAAGTTGTAAACAAGGCACTGTGCAACCTGGTGGTGGCCTCATAATGGTGTGGTTTGTGTTTACATCGAATGGACTTGGTCCTCTGATTGTTCGATTGCTTGGGGACGTTTTAAAGCCATAAATGGACTTCAAGTTTTCAAACAGCGAGGGAATTTTTATGGATGATAATGACCAGTGCCACCGAGTCACAATTAATTGCAATTGGTTTGAAGAATATTCTGGACAATTCGATCGAATGATGTGACCACCCATATCGCCTGACATGAATCCCACCGAACATTTGTGGGATGTAAAGAACAGGTCAGTTCGTGCTCAACATCATACACCGGCATCACGTCCGTGGTTATGGACTGCTATAGAGGCAGTATGGTTTATTGTTTCAGCAGGGGACTTCCGACGACTAGTTCTGTCACCTCAGTGTAATGTTGTTTGCTGATGGTACAAGTATAACAATGAAGCCAGAGAAAGCTCCCAAACGTAACTAGCAATAAATTAAATACTCAAAAGTTTCATAGAGTGGTCACTTAATGTAACACAAACGCGTCTCATTCAGTTCTATACACTCAAGATATGTCATCATCCATAGAAATACAGCACGGGGAAAGAAAATATGTAAAACTGATCTTTCAGATTTCCTGTCAACGCATACTGATCAGCACTTGAGTTCCAAATCTTATATTGTAAATACGTTCAAAGGTTCGAGTTGAGCAACATTTGAGATACGTGAAATTCCTGATTCTGGTGAAAACAGAATCAGAAAATTGGCTTAGTGTAGGTGGGGTTAAAGTATGCAGTCTCGGTTCTACTACATATATTCTAAATCAGCATCTACATTACAAGGTTACTGTAGATGTAGCCTGGCAGAGGGCTCATCGAAGCACCTTCAGGCCGTTTTTTTACCGTTCAACTCTCGAAGAGCGGGCAGGAGAAACGCGCAAAGTTTGATTTCGCTTATTTTATTATGATGACCATTTCTCCCTATGTAGGTGGGCGTCAACAAAATAGTTTCACAATGTGAAGAGGAAGTAGATGATTGAAATTTCATGAGAAGATCCTCCACAACGAAAAATGCCTTCGTTTTAATGCTAACCAATTCGCGTAACATATCCATGGCACTCTCCTCTATTTCGCGATAATACAAAACGCGTTCCCATTCACTGAATTTTATCCATGTCCTCCGTCTACTCTTTCTGATACAAATACTGCACCGCACAGCAGTACTCTAGAAGAGGGCGGACATGCGTAGTGTAAGTAGTTTCTTTAGTAGACCTGCTGCCAGTAAATGGCAGTCTATGGTTTGCTTTCCCTACAACATTATCTACGTGATCGTTGAAATTTAAGTTATTAGTAGTTGTAATCCGTAAGTTCAAATGAGTGTGAAATCTTATGGGGCTTAACTGCTAAGGTCATCAGTCCCTAAGCTTACACACTTCTTAACCTGAATTATCCTGAAGACAAACACACACACACACACCGATGCCCGAGGGAGGACTCGAACCTCGGCCGGGACCAGCCGCACAGTCCATGACTGCAGAGCCTAAGACCGCTCGGCTAATCCCGCGCAATCCATAAGTATGTAGTTGAATTTACAGCCTTTAGATTTGTATGATTTATCGTATAACCGAAATTTAGCGGATTCCTTTTTTTACTACTCACCTTTCTTTTTTTGTTAAAAAACGTGAGGAAATGAGACTCGTCTGACCAGGCATCATGTTTCCACCGTCATCAACAGTCAAATGTTCGGTGAGTGGTTCGCATGCTGACACTTGTTGATGGCCCGGCATTGAAATCTGCAGCAATATGCGGAAGGGTTGTACTTCTATCACTTTCAAAGATTCTCTTCTGTCGTCGATGGTCCTGTTCTTGGTTCTTGTTTCTTGTAGGATCTTTTTCCGGCCGCAGCGATGTCAGAGATTTGATGTTTTAACCCATCCTGATATTCATGGTACACTCGTGAAACGGTCATACGGGAAAATCCCCACTTCATCGCTACCTAGCAGATACTGTGTCGCATCGCCCGTGCGACGACGATAACACCACGTTACAACTCGGTTAAACCTTGATAAGCTGCCTTTGTAGCAGCAGTAGCCGATCTGACAACTGCGCCAGACACTTGTCTTATATAGGCGTAGCCGCGATCTGCCTGTTTACATATCCCTGTATTTGACTACGCCTGTTTACATATCCCTGTATTTGACTACGCATGCCTATACCAGTTTCTTTGGCGCTTCAGTACATGTCAACACCAAATACCAAGTTGACAGTGCGCGAATCGCCAATACGGCACAATATGAATATGATGCTGCATACTGTAATTCACATAATGCTAATCACTGCCATACAACGATATATGCACTGCTGGTGGTAAAAATTCAACAACGTGAAAGTGACATGCAGCAAACGTCAATAGTCGCGAAGTATAGTACATACTTTGAAACGTTGAAAGGTGGCTACACTGAGCCACTGCGCCAGAGATTGCGCCAAAGAGTATTATTAAGCCGCCTCCACAGTGCCTGTTAAGAACTTGTAGCAGTCAGTGCGTGGGCAGAGCTCGTAGAAGTCAGTGCTTGGAGAGAGCTCGTAGTAGACAGTTCGTGTTGAGATGTGCTAGTGGGCAAGGCTTGTCGAGATGTTGTAGTAAGGAGTGCTTGTTCCATGTTTTATGCAGTTGTTTGATGGGATACACAGCAGATGGTTTGAATGGAAATACTGTAACGATCAGAGTGCTTTTCGTCAAAATACACTCCTGGAAATGGAAAAAAGAACACATTGACACCGGTGTGTCAGACCCACCATACTTGCTCCGGACACTGCGAGAGGGCTGTACAAGCAATGATCACACGCACGGCACAGCGGACACACCAGGAACCGCGGTGTTGGCCGTCGAATGGGGCTAGCTGCGCAGCATTTGTGCACCGCCGCCGTCAGTGTCAGCCAGTTTGCCGTGGCATACGGAGCTCCATCGCAGTCTTTAACACTGGTAGCATGCCGCGACAGCGTGGACGTGAACCGTATGTGCAGTTGACGGACTTTGAGCGAGGGCGTATAGTGGGCATGCGGGAGGCCGGGTGGACGTACCGCCGAATAGCGCAACACGTGGGGCGTGAGGTATCCACAGTACATCGATGTTGTCGCCAGTGGTCGGCGGAAGGTGCACGTGCCCGTCGACCTGGGACCGGACCGCAGCGACGCACGGATGCACGCCAAGACCGTAGGATCCTACGCAGTGCCGTAGGGGACCGCACCGCCACTTCCCAGCAAATTAGGGACACTGTTGCTCCTGGGGTATCGGCGAGGACCATTCGCAACCGTCTCCATGAAGCTGGGCTACGGTCCCGCACACCGGTAGGCCGTTTTCCGCTTACGCCCCAACATCGTGCAGCCCGCCTCCAGTGGTCTCGCGACAGGCGTGAATGGAGGGACGAATGGAGACGTGTCGTCTTCAGCGATGAGAGTCGCTTCTGCCTTGGTGCCAATGATGGTCGTATGCGTGTTTGGCGCCGTGCAGGTGAGCGCCACAATCAGGACTGCATACGACCGAGGCACACAGGGCCAACACCCAGCATCATGGTGTGGGGAGCGATCTCCTACACTGGCTGTACACCACTGGTGATCGTCGAGGGGACACTGAATAGTGCACGGTACATCCAAACCGTCATCGAACCCATCGTTCTACCATTCCTAGACCGGCAAGGGAACTTGCTGTTCCAACAGGACAATGCACGTCCGCATGTATCCCGTGCCACCCAACGTGCTCTAGAAGGTGTAAGTCAACTACCCTGGCCAGCAAGATCTCCGGATCTGTCCCCCATTGAGCATGTTTGGGACTGGATGAAGCGTCGTCTCACGCGGTCTGCACGTCCAGCATGAACGCTGGTCCAACTGAGGCGCCAGGTGGAAATGGCATGGCAAGCCGTTCCACAGGACTACATCCAGCATCTCTACGATCGTCTCCATGGGAGAATAGCAGCCTGCATTGCTGCGAAAGGTGGATATACACTGTACTAGTGCCGACATTGTGCATGCTCTATTGCCTGTGTCTATGTGCCTGTGGTTCTGTCAGTGTGATCATGTGATGTATCTGACCCCAGGAATGTGTCAATAAAGTTTCCCCTGCCAGGGACAATGAATTCACGGTGTTCTTATTTCAATTTCCAGGAGTGTATATGAAGGAAAAATATTGCGAGTTTTTTCATTATTTCCAAGTTTTAAATAATGCGTCATTACAGGTTCAGTCAACAAAGCATCTGGCTTGTGTTCTTGTATTAGAGTGTAATTCTGGTTTTCTTGAGTAATTGTGGTATTTTTCTTTCCTTTAGTTACTTCCTTATAAATGGTATTTAAAATGTCTTGTCTTGTTGAAGAAGAACCGTGCCAGATGTGTACGTTGAGTCACACTCCCACACACAGAACAGTTATACTTGTGCTTTGGTTTCGTTGGTTTTATAGTTGCTGGGGACTTAATTAATTATTTGTGTTAACGAAAATTTCATTTCATACTTTGTTGTTGTTCTATGCAGTCAAATAGCGTAATAAAACTAGTCAGGGCCAACCGATTACGAGACACAGCGTAATCGGACAGACAGCTACCAAAAATATTTTCAATCATATTTAATTAAGCACCCATGCACGTGGCGACCGCTGTTTCGGATCGTCCCTTGGAATTCTCCTGATTGCAAAAATAGTAGACAGTAGTATTGTTGTAGTAATTTGTAGTTTAGTAATTGTAGTTTATATTGGATGTGTTGATTTGGTAATTGGCATTCTTCTAATGGTATTTTTCAAAATTTAATTTTTATTGTCTTGTCTATGGGTTTGACAATTTAGTGCAATTATTTCAATTGTTCGATTAATCGTGGTTGAGGGAAGCATTTCGAGTGAATGGTATTGTTGGAGATAAAGAGTCATTGTGTGTAATTTCCGTACAGTGACGAGTTTTGTATGCTTTGTAAATGATTACGCGATCGATGAAAAAGGCAAAAATGATGAATAGTGAGAATGACGAAATTGTTAACATGGCGAACTCGCCAACACAGGAGAACAGTGTCATAAATAATGTAGTGGAAAACAATTTAATAAGCAGGGAAAATAGTCCGGAAACAGTTCAAAATTTTTCACAATCGAAAAATTCTCAGATTGCGTGGTTAACGACAGAAGAAATGGAGCAGTTAATGAGTGCAATATTAAATTTGGGATCACAGATAGGAACAATTAAAACAAAGATGGGAACTTTGGGATCTGAATTAAAAACAGAAATGAAAGCAATGACAACACGGTTATGCTCAAAAATAGGAACAATTGAAACAGAAATAGGAACAATTAAAACCGAGATGAAAGCAGTTGGATCACAGTTACGATCTGAATTAGAAACGGATATGGGAACAATGGAAACACAGTTAGGCTCACGAGCAGGGACATGTTTCAAATACATGAAAGACGAATCAAATAAAGAAATTAGAGAAGAAGTACAACCGATTTTGAAGGCTCACAATAATAGTTTAATTTCAATAGAAATCAGACAAGAGGAACAGGGCAGGGAACAGGAAGAAAAAGATCGCGTGATAGTACAGAAATTTTCAGAGTTAAATTTACAATGTGTACACGATAAGGAAGAAATACTTGAAAGAATCGAGGAATCCGTACCAAATGACAGAATAAATAACTTAACGCAACAGTGTGAACAGTTAACTACTAAATGTGACAACACCGAAACCCGAGTCGCGACATTTACAGAAGACGTAAATAAACATAAAGAACAATTAAGTGACTCATCGGAAAGAGTTGAGATATCAGATAAATTGACAAGTGTTAGTTTAGCAGAAGGGTTTGAGGAAAATAATTTGTTTCATTTACGAGAAGCAACAAGAGAGCGCCAGGCGCGTGAACTTGACAATAATCGACATTCGGACTGGGACAGACGCGGTAGGTCTTCGTCGCCACGAGGCGAAAACTTTGACTATAAACACTTTTTGACTGTTCGGAAATTTAAGATCTTCCGCAATTCTAAGAATGACATACATCCATGTTCATGGTTAGATCAGTTTACGTACGCACTTCCGCCAGATGTGCCACAAAGTCACAAACTGGAAATTATGTGCGGCTATTAAAGTCCTCAGGGGATTCACTACTCTAAGTGAATATGTGCCGTAGCGAGCATAGGGCCCCGAGCTGTAGTGGTGCTATTTCTCTTTTAGTTTTCTGCACCGCTGCCTACTCTTTTACTATTCTTTGCATCTGTCAAAACAACTCTTCGACTATCAATCTATCTAGAGTAAGTAAACAATAACCGGATATGACTATTTACCCAAAAGGAGATTTCGAAAATTACTGTTTGAACTTATTAATGTCCTCAGGGGATTCAATACACTAAGTGAATATGTGCCGTAGCGAGCATAGGGCCCCGAGCTGTAGTGGTGCTATTTCTCTTTTAGTTTTCTGTACCGCTGTCTACTCTTTTACTATTCTTTGCATCTGTCAAACCAGCTCTTCGACTATCAATCTATCTAGAGAGTAAGTAAACAATAACCGGATATGACTATTTACCCAAAAAGAGATTTCGAAAATTACTGTTTGAACTTATTAATGTCCTCAGGGGATTCACTACTCTAAGTGAATATGTGCCGTAGCGAGCATAGGGCCCCGAGCTGTAGTGGTGCTATTTCTCTTTTAGTTTTCTGTACCGCTGCCTACTCGTTTACTATTCTTTGCATCTGTCAAACCAACTCTTCGACTATCAATCTATCTATAGAGTAAGTAAACATTAACCGGATATGACTATGTTACCCAAAAGTGACTTAGGAAATTACCTTTTGGACTTACTGTATCTTCAGCAGCATTCATTCGTAGCTTAAATGAAATTTTACCTGTTTATCTTCGTGACAATATTACTTCATATGTTGACGACATTCTTATTGCTAAACATTCTTGGAGTGAGCACAACAAAATTTTGGATTCATCATTACGTATTTTTGTGAGAGTTGGCATTACAGTGAACTTGGAAAAATCTGAATTTGGTCGTTCAGGTGAAATTTCTCGGTCACATTATTTCTACAGAAGGTATTCTTCCTGATCCAAAAAAATTAGACGCTGTTCGTAATTATGCTGTACCTACCACAAAACGTGAGGTTCGTAGTTTCCAAAATTTTTGTGGAATGATATACTTTTAAAAATTTTTTGTGGAATGACATACTTGTGAGAAACTAACAGCTAGATGTAAACATGCGGAGAGTACAAGGATACCGCGCTGTGTTTTGGCGGCGGTACATACTCAAAGCAACAGTCCAGTCTGCGCGCCGCACAAAGCAGTCGTTGACCGCGAACAATTGCTTCCTACGTCACGCGCCTACAGCTGATCGAGCGCTCAGTGCGAATGCACTGACAGCTGTAAACAAATACACAGTTTAATTTCTCCGATTAAATTCAGTATAAAGCTATAGTGACTTGATGAATTATGTTATTAACATTCAGTATTTTTCAGGATACGGTTGTATAAAATATTTAAGAACTTCAGGTAAATTCTGTGCGTGTCCGACGTTAAGACGACTTGCTATCGAGAAATTTTCAGGAAGAATGTAATTTCGAAGAAGAAACTAATAAACTAAAAAGGTAACTATTAATTGAGTTTATTTTTCAGGTAACATATTTCCACTTAGGTACGTACTTTGGACGTAGTTTGCTGCTCGCGATTACGTGATTCATACTTTGTGCTAAATTTCATGTTCTATGAATTTACGTGTGAAGCGACGTGCTTGCGTACATTTGCTGATTTTTGTCAATGTTTTATTAATGAACAGGATTGTTATTTGTATATATTATGCATCGCTTGGCTGCACTGCTTTTTCACTGATGTCATATTTTTTTATTATGTGCCTGCTGTGCTTATTTATTTAAATTATAATTGTAACCTGATTAAGTGTGCTGATGTGGTTAGGTATGTAAGTTATACTTTGTGATTTATCTGCTTGCGCCTTCATGTTTACTTATTAAGATTACATATGAACATTTATTTGCTTATGCTGATATGATGCTAATGACCTGTTTATTATGTTAGATAACATATGTTTGCTGCTATGCGTATGGATTGTATATTTATACATATCTGTTGTTGTCATAACTACTCTTTAATTTGGTGTATAGAAATGCTGATATACTGTGTACAAACATAGAGTTTAGGTAACACTACTGTATTAATTATAGATTGTTCGCTTGGCAGAGCCTCGTTGTAGGAATTGTGCTGCATCCACTGGTTGACATTCTGTTCTCCACTGGTATATTTACTCGCTATTGCTTCTTTTGCTTACGCTCAGTGCCTTATATTTTAAGATAGGAAAATGAACTGCTATAATTCGACGAATGACATTGGTACAAGAAACTTCATAGAAGTCACATGAGCTGAGGTTTTATGGAAGCTGTATAAATTTATGCTAATAGGAAGGAAGCTAACGACATGACATACCGAAACTAGGTTTAGACCATTGACAGTTATTATACTGCATTTTTCGTGAGCAATGGAAATAGGAGGTGACACTTGACACAAGAAATACTCCTCATGTTTGCTTCTGCCATAATTCTTGAAGTGATGTACACACTGTGAAATATTATGATCATTCACACTCCGTAATCATACTTAATTACTGAGAGTTATCCGAACTAAGTCTGTTAGATGTCATGTATGCTTTTCTTTTGTTTATAATTCAAATGAGTAGAAGATTTGGGTTAGATGGATTACACAGAGGTTGTGTGTTGACAGTGTGTCTTCGGATTGTATGGGATGATGAGGTTTGCATTAGGATTTTATCTGTACTTGTTCGAGGAGACTGACTAGAGGAAAGAGTTGTTATGGAAGTGAAATGATATTGGTAATAAGGTTTATATGTATCGACGCATTGAAGAGGTATTATTGAGATTGTGTGAAGTTGATGATTATTGGAGTTTTGGTGGATAAGAGGTAAAGTAAGTGAGGAGCATATATTGGCAATAAGGTTTATATGTATCGACGTATTGAAGAGGTATTATTGAGGTATTATTGAGATTGTGTGAAGTTGATGATTATTGGAGTTTTGGTCTATAAGAGGTAAAGTAAGTGAGGAGCATATTTTTTTTTGTTGGTCTTATGGAACAAGGAGGATGAAGATAGCAGACTAGAACACTAAAGTAGAAGGAAGATAGTCTATACACACACTTTGTTAAATCACTAAGCAGTATATACTTTTTTTTGAAGAAAGGAAGTATTTGCATATCTTGGCTCACTGACGGTTGTTCAACAACAGTACATTTGATCTGGCTTGGCAAACACTGGTCTTGACATGATGACTATGACGTTGACCTAACTATTATTGACTGTTATACATTGCTGCCACTACTACTTGATACACATGATGAACATCAGATTTTGACAGAATTGCATTTACACAGTTAACACTATTCAATTACACAGTAGTACTTAATGTGGATGAAAGATGAATGAGTGTGTTTTGTGTTTGCATTTCCTAATCCTACCCACCTATCTCCTAAATATTATTTTATTTGTTTGTTGTGGCTTGCACTGACACCCATGAATATTATAGGTTTACTGATATTTGAGTATTTGTAATAGTTAATATGACAATTATCTGACATCATTTGTGTGTTTATTAGAATTTGTATGTTTAGTGTAAGAGCATTGTAAAAGCATTTGTATGTGTATTCAAACTATTGTTCATGCCTGAACTGTCTGATTAGTGATGGTAAATATTATGGACTGTTACCTGCACTTTTCAACAAGATGTGTGACACTTAGAAATCTTTAATTTCTGCTGATGAACTGTGTGATCAGTGATAGTAAATATTATGGACTGTTACTTCTACCTTTTCTACATGATTGGTGCCACTAGGACATGTTTAATTTCTGTTGATGAACAGTGTGATTAGTATGTGTATTCAAACTATTGTTCATGCTTGAACTGTGTGATCAGTGATAGTGAATATTATGGACTGTTACTTGTACTTTTTCTACATGATTGGTGCCACTAGGACATGTTTAATCTCTGCTGATGAACAGTGTGATCAGGGATAGTGAATATTATGGACTGTTACTTGTACTTTTTCTACATGATTGGTGCCACTAGGACATGTTTAATTTGTGCTTATATACGCTGATGAACAGTGTGATTAGTGATAGTGAATATCATGGACTGCTGTCTGCACCTACTCAACTTTGCTGGGTGCAACTGACGGACTGCTTCTACTGAAATGATGTCACTTGCCGGTGTCTGCACCTACTCAACATTGCTGGGTGCCACTAATGGAACTGCTTCTACTGAAATGAAGTCACTTGTTGGTGTCTGCACCTGCTCAACATTACTGGGTGCACAGATGGAGCTACTTCTATGGAAATGATGTCACTTGTTGCTGTCTGCACCTACTCAACATTGCTGGGTGCCACTGACGGACTGCTCCTACTGAAATGATGTCACTTGTTGGTGTCTGCACCTGCTCAACATTGCTGGGTGCAACTGATGGACTGCTCCTACTGAAATGATGTCACTTGTTGGTGTCTGCACCTGCTCAACATTGCTGAGTGCAACTGATGGACTGCTTCTACTGAAATGATGTCACTTGTTGGTGTCTGCAACTGCTCAACATTGCTGGGTGCAACTGATGGACTGCTTCTACTGAAATGATGTCACTTGTTGGTGTCTGCACCTGCTCAACATTGCTGGGTGCAACTGATGGACTGCTTCTACTGAAATGATGTCACTTGTTGGTGTCTGCACCTGCTCAACATTGCTGGGTGCAACTGATGAACTGTTTCTACTGAAATGAAGTCACTTGTTGCTGTCTGCACCTACTCAACATTGCTGGGTGCCTCTGATGGATTGCTTCTACTGAACTAATGTGACTTGTTGCTGTCTGCACCTACTCAACATTGCTGGGTGCAACTGATGGACTGCTTCTACTGAAATGATGTCACTTGTTGGTGTCTGCACCTGCTCAACATTGCTGGGTGCAACTGATGAACTGTTTCTACTGAAATGAAGTCACTTGTTGCTGTCTGCACCTACTCAACATTGCTGGGTGCCTCTGATGGATTGCTTCTACTGAACTAATGTGACTTGTTGCTGGGTGTACCTGCTAAACTTTACTGGGTGCCACTGATGGACTGCTTCTACTGAAAAGATGTCACCTGTTGGTGTCTTTTTTTGTATAAACTAATCATTGAAAGCATTTTATGTGAACATTTGTATAAACTGATTTTTTGTGTATTGTGTGAACTCTTATGTAAAGCCACATGTATGAAAGAATTCGTATTGCCTACTGTATTTTATATATTATGTTATTGAGAGGTCAGTGCAAAGCCAAAATTTTAACTAATTACGTGATATTTAGGTATTAATATTATCTTTTATTTTTGTCTGTATTTTTCCGGACGAATTTAGTGGTATTTTCACCGCCAATGCTGGCAAAAATACCATCAAATTCTGACCTGTGGAGGAGGGGCATATGAAAGGTGGCTACACTGAGCCACTGCGCCAGAGATTGCGCCAAAGAGTATTATTAAGCCGCCTCCACAGTGCCTGTTAAGAACTTGTAGCAGTCAGTGCGTGGGCAGAGCTCGTAGAAGTCAGTGCTTGGAGAGAGCTCGTAGTAGACAGTTCGTGTTGAGATGTGCTAGTGGGCAAGGCTTGTCGAGATGTTGTAGTAAGGAGTGCTTGTTCCATGTTTTATGCAGTTGTTTGATGGGATACACAGCAGATGGTTCGAATGGAAATACTGTAACGATCAGAGTGCTTTTCGTCAAAATATATGAAGGTAAAATATTGCGTGTTTTTTCATTATTTCCATGTTTTAAATAATGCGTCATTACAGGTTCAGTCAACAAAGCATGTGGCTTGTGTTCTTGTATTAGAGTGTAATTCTGGTTTTCTTGAGTAATTATGGTATTTTTCTTTCCTTTAGTTACTTCAGTATAAATGGTATTTAAAATTTCTTGTCTTGTTGAAGAAGAACCGTGCCAGATGTGTACGTTGAGTCACACTCCCACACACAGAACAGTTATACTTGTGCTTTGGTTTCGTTGGTTTTATAGTTGCTGGGGACTTAATTAATTATTTGTGTTAACGAAAATTTCATTTCATTCTTTGTTGTTCTATGCAGTCAGATAGCGTAATAAAACTAGTCAGGGCCAACCGATTACGAGACACAGCGTAATCCGACAGACAGCTACCAAAAATATTTTCAATCATATTTAATTAAGCACCCATGCAACGTCCCCTTAGAAAAATTAATAAATTACTGCGCTGATAAACCTCTTACATTATTTGATTTTCAAACAGCTGCGCAGAACTGAACGTACTCAGACATTTCGCTCGTTACCTATTCTGATCAACACTAAACTGACACACAATATTTTTAGCGCAACGCAATCTGACTTTCAGTAATCCCTACAAAAGAATGGCCCTGACTAACATTAACCTATACCTTTCACAAATCACTTACCTCACAAAAATCTTCGTTACTCGAACTACTGCAATACAGCGAGGGCCACTACTGCCAGCTAAATAAAAGATTCTAACTACTGAACGCGCTAACTACTGATAGGCATAGTCAGCAAATGAAAGATTTTGACAGAGAACAAACAATGTATTAACTTAATAGTGTTCAAAAGTCATAATATATATATATATATATATATATATATATATATATATATATATATATATATATATCAGTTCATGACATCCAGTCTTACAAATTTACTGTCTCTGATACACACACATGTCCATATCATCCACTCTCAAAACTCCGCCATCTTACTCCCCACATCCACCACTGCCAGTGACGCGCAACTCTACGCGCTGTTCACATCCAACTGCCCAACACTACTATAGCAACTATTCCAACAATGCCAACTAGCCATAGACTTCACACAGCACAGTCAGTGATTTTCATATAGAGCGCTACGTGGCGTTACCACCATAAAAACCTAAACAGTCTACTTACATAGCCCCCATGCTCCCCACAAAAAATTTTACAAATTGTTTTGGGCACTGGCCAATACAGATTTGTTAAAAATTTTTCGTAATCACAAAAACAAAGATATCAAATGTACACACTTGTTGGTCAAAAGTAAAAATTGTTCTCATAAAGACAGTCCTGATCATTTATCACAATTGTAACTAGTTTTTTTTTTTTACGAAGTCTCATTAGCAAAAGAAAATGCACATGGAAGTAGTGGATTTCCATGCAGTCTTGGAGAAGTAGTGTTGTCTTTCCAACGGAAAGACAGTGCTGACTTTTGACATGCAGACATGTAATGGGCCACAAGAGAGCAAACCCACAGCAGAGTCAGTCGAAGTTGAAGAATATTGGTGGGTAGGTCATCACAGAGCAGACCCACTGTAGTCCTGTTGGAGATTACGGTATTGGTGGGCCACCAGAGGTGCAGACCTACTGCAGTCCTTGTAGAAATAATGGTACTGGTGAGCCATCAAAGATGCAGACCCACTGTAGTCCTTGTAGAGACAGCAGCCATCTGTTGCGACTGTGCAGGTGCACAATCACCATCGAAGAGTCTTGCGGAGAATATAGCAAGTCCATAAACCACCACTTGTGCACTCACAAAGTTTTTTGGAGTTGTCCTTAGAACCAGCGATACTGTTAATCAACCCCTTGCTGAATTATTAACACATGTACAAACACTAACAGTCCTCTTTTTTCCACATATTGTGCATATACTATGACCAACAGAAATGTGTGCAGTGAAATGAATGCTTACAAGTTACTTAATTTGATGAACTGGTGTCAATTACAATTTTATAGCATGACAATGCAATAACAAAGGTACAAAAGAACATAACAATACAGATAACATTTGTAGTAATACAGGCTTTACAAAAGAATCGAAATAATATATATATCAGTGTTACAGGAATTATGACATAAGTACATACATAAAAGATCAGAATAACTTTTGAAATATGAACTTCACGCATGAGCATTAAAACGAAACAGAATAAATAATGTCTAAACATCTTTACAAAGTAAATAACATATTCCTAGAAAAATTCTACAACATAACTCTTATCAGCTAAACACATAAAGACAGGAAGAACACGAATACACAAGGGTACAAAAACACATAATGGTATAACAAAAAAGGAAAGGACATGGTTTGTTTTACTGCAGTATTTTGCAAACAAAACTTTCTTTACTTCTTGGAGATATCCCTTCATTCATCATTATTCTCAAAAAGTCCTATCTATACCTGCTTTCTGTATTCTATTCACATCCTCTTTCCGAATTATTATTCTTCATTGTACAGTACCTTTTCATTTTACAAACTTTTTTCATATAACTTCTCAATGCATTCTTTCCGTATCCTCCATAGTTAGTTTCTTATATAGTCTACCCCCTCTTAAGCTAACTTAAATCTACTGAGCTCAGATACATAAACTAAGGGACGAGGCAATGCAGCAGCACAAAACAATTAACACAAACAGCAATGACAAAAAAACGCAAATTGGCAAAGCAAGCAGCAGTATATCTAATTTAGCAAAGCAATTGCAATATTACAACTAATATAGAGCAATGTGCAACAATCAAGAACAATAAATCAGTAGTAAAACTGGCTTAACAGAGTAATACAAAGTGAAATTCAGTAGCACTATGCCTGGCAAACAGCAGCAGCAGCAGATGCTATAACTTATACCTAAACATGACAAAGCTCAAGCAGAAAAAATATTACAGTAAAGATGGCCATGTGTAATACCTATGTCATATCTTAATGTCTATGTCCTTAAAGTGGTGCACACACTTATTCTAGCAAAAAAATTACCAAGTAGTTGAAAAGAAAATTATGTATGCAGTTACTATTATTAGTCCCTTCTTATTGTTCTTTCCTTTCCAAGTGCTCCTATCTCGAAGAATGTGGATCATAAAATTATTATTTAACAGATCTGTTGACAGAAACTGATCACATTAGCAAATGCATTTAATTTTATTTTATAAAACCAATTCTGCACCACAGGTGGAAACCAGATATCAAACAAAATAAGCAAATGTGTAGAGCAAAGCTTAAAAATATCATTCAATAGTCATGTGGCATTTCATAAGTTAGTAGAAATTCTCTCAACTCTCGTAGAAAGATACTTGTCATAATCAGGTGTACAGATTTAAGTATCTTTCCAAGTAATGAGTGTGTCGTATTTACGATGCTTTCTAGAAAGAAATGTCAATAGCAAGGTTAATGGCCTCTTTTTTCTCCACCTATTGACTTTTTCTCCAGGCAGGTGGAACAGCTGCGGACCCACAATGTATTAAGTCAAGGTCACTTAGGTTTCTTACCGAAATATTTACAACAGCGCTACAGTGACAGTCTCATATATAAAAAAATTTCACAGGTCAAGAATTTGCGTTACAAATGTGTGGAATCAAAATCCTGTAAATATAACGGTGTCCAAAAAATTTTCGCTGGCATTGTGATACATTCACGCATTTACACACATTACATAACTCTTAAAGTACGATTCTTGGTTTCCAACATCCTTTTTCACAAATCAGAGTCCCTAACCACTACTCATTATTCCTTACCTTATTACAAATATACATATTTGTTGACACTTCTTGAATATTTCATCATAATAAATACATAGCCTAATCAAATTCCTCATATAGCATCAGCTTATTGATCATAAACATACCTCAACAACATAATACATCGTAATAATAACATCATAAAAACTCAGCCAAATATCAAAAACGTCATAGCTTTTTGCAATAATTTCAAAACCTAAAAAAATTCTCTGCTCATTTCAATAGTGACATCTACCTCAATCGTACTTTAAAATCATGATCCCATACCAAACACATCATTCAAAGCTCTCATAATATCACAGTGGTTACGAAAAAATATGAACAGTTCACACAGTACACACAAAATACAATTTCATAAGTGTGAAGTTATCTAGCTGTGTAACTGCGTAAACATATGTCACTGACGTAGTAAAAAAAAGTTTGTCTCTATCAGTTACATGACCAGATAGCTGTGTAATTCTGTGTTAGAGAAATATGGTATCAATGTGTAAAGTTGTATAAGCAAATACCATGTTAGCTAGGGCTCCTTGTTCTTGCCAAACACATGGTACACAAAGTAAGCGTGTACCCCCCCTGAGGATTAATGTAATTATACCCTCAGGTGTTACAGATTACAGCAATGGAATGAAATGTATCATGGAAAATTTTCTTTGTAATTCAAAAATCTTTAAAAAGAAATGGTTAAGTTCAAAATTAATCACTCAAATACGTGTACTGCCGCACTAAATTGTGCGTCGTGTTGTAACACGATCTCTGTCATTACTTAAGGGTAAAAAATGTGCCAAGTGTCGTAATTATCGTCGTCTGTAAGGAAGGTTCTGTGGGAATCAATGTACTTACCTTGTAATAAACAAAAACGAAATGCAATACGTATAGATATCGTACTTATTACGTACAGTACCGTGATCAAGAAAGTACTATACTGTAACGTATTGTTGTGCTACAAAAAAGGCTGTCTCATTGTAGCTATACCACAAAAGTTACTACTAAAACATGTTTTACTTTCCAGAAGAATTTAGAAAAACTGTGCAGATATAAAACAGATACAGCACAAAAGCAACAATTTAAATTGTGTCACACATTAGTAGCGTCGTGATATAATCGTGTAGCTGTCAAAGAAGCCAAATACCAAGTCATCTTTAATCTCACAGAAAGTACTTCAAATAAAGAATGTCTTTTCAAGTAAACCAAAATGTTGCATTAAAATCTCATTAGCAGTATATGTTCTAAGTATGTAAGCCTTATAGTCGTTACGTAATCATGCAACTAACAAGCAAGAATGTTCACACACAGTAACGCTGTGTCCTCTGTTCACTATCACAATGCAGTGGGAATTACTGTCTAAATATGTTCCCTAGGTTCTTGACTGGATAGTTAAAGTCAAAACATCGTTGAGTTGAAATAAGTGGTTCATGTAATGTTAAAACAACAGCTGATTCCTCAAACTGGGGGGCTATCAGGTACAGGGTCCCACAGGGTTCAGTCTTAGGTCCTTTACTGTTCTTGATATACATTAATGACTTACCATTCCACATTGATGAAGATGCAAAGTTAGTTCTTTTTGCTGATGATACAAGTATAGTAATAACATCCAAAAACCAAGAACTAAGTGATGTAATTGTAAATGATGTTTTTCACAAAATTATTAAGTGGTTCTCAGCAAACAGAGTCTCTTTAAATTTTGATAAAACACAGTATATACAGTTCCATACAGTAAATGGCACAACTCCAGTAATAAATATAGACTTTGAACAGAAGTCTGTAGCTAAGGTAGAATTTTCAAAATTTTTAGGTGTGTCCATTGATGAGAGGTTAAACTGGAAGCAACACATTGATGGTCTGCTGAAACATCTGAGTTCAGCAACGTATGCTATTAGGGTTATTGCGAATTTTAGTAATAATAATCTCAGTAAATTAGCTTACTATGCCTACCTTCATTCACTGCTTTCGTATGGCATCATATTCTTGGGTAATTCATCGTTGAGTAGGGAAGTATTCATTGCTCAAAAACGTGTAATCAGAATAATTGCTGGTGCCCACCCACAGTCATCCTGCAGACATCTATTTAAGGATCTAGGGATCCTCACAGTAACATCACAGTATATATATTCACTTATGAAATTTGTTGTTAATAATCCAACCCAGTTCAAAAGTAATAGCAGTGTGCATAGTTATAACACCAGGAGAAAGGATGATCTTCACTATGCAGGGTTAAATCTGACTTTGGCACAGAAAGGGGTAAATTATGCTGCCACAAAAGTCTTTGGTCACCTACCAAACAGCATCAAAAGCCTGACAGATAGCCAACCAACATTTAAAAATAAATTAAAAGAATTTCTAGATGACAACTCCTTCTACTCATTGGCTGAATTTTTAGATATAAATTAAGGGAAAAAAACCAACATAACATTAGTGTCATGCAATATTTTGTGTAATGTAATATCTTGTACAGACATCTTTTATTAACCTGACATGTTCCACATCATTATGAAGTGTCGTATTCACGATCTATGGAACAAGTATTAATCTAATCTAATCTGATAACAGTTTCTAAGTGTGACAAAGCGTACTAGTAGCATGAAGTGAAAAATTTTATGGCAAAGACTAAGTTAAAAAGCAGATTATCTTTCAATAAACGGTTTTACATGTGAAATGTGGTGCAATCCTTTACGCTTCCTATATACACAGAGTTTCAACTTCAGCTCAATTATCACGTGGTATATGTCGGATTCTGTAAGGTCCATTGTAAATCAGAAATAATTTGTGACTCAAGTGTTTCTTCTTATGTGACAATGAATGAGCTTTAATGAGAACTTTCTAACCAATATATAATTTCTTTGCATTTGCTTTACCGTGTAGTTTTCTCCTTTTGTCTGCTGCAGATTTTATATTTTTAGTAGCCAGATCAATTATGTCTTTGTGTCGAAGTTTACGTGTATTCGGGAAAGGTACAAGCTCTCTGATTCTGTTCAGTGGTTCTTCATTCTTCAGTACAAGAATAGGTGGTAAATCAGTGGAGTCTTGAGGCATTTCATTCAGCACGTTTTTAAATAAGTGTAAATATCTGTCCCAAGCTGATGCTTTCTGTGACAATAAAGTCTGCAAAGCTTATTGATTTCTTTCATAATCCGTTCAGAAGGGTTACAATGTGGTGAGTACAATGAAATAAAAACAGGTTTGATTTTATGATTCCGAAGCATGCGTGACCAAACAGCAGATCTGAATTGCGGTCTGTTATCTGAAATGACTTTACTAACATGTCCAACTTCACGTAAGAAATTTTTAACAAAGGCGTTGGATACAGGCCGTCCAGTGGCTTTACGTAACAACAGAGCACGATGTGAGATAGTAGATGGTTTCGCCTTTTGACAAAGTTTACACATAGACAAGACTCTTCGAATTCTCTTTTCCATATTGTTAAAATAACAAGTCGTTCCAAGAATATGATAACATTTTCGTGGACCAAAATGCGTGTAGCTGAAATGCATGTACCAAATGAGCTTATTTACAAAATTGTCTGGAATGCGAAGTACCCATAACTTGTCATTAACAGTGCAGCGTTTGAAGAGTATGTTGTTTCTAACCAGATAATAATGCCGAATCTGAGTGTGTGTCTTTTCATGCCATTTACTTTTGATATCATTCCAAATTGGATGTTTATCTTGTTCATGAGCAATGTCCTTTAAAGATGTGGTGATGAAGTTTTCAAAGGCGACTTTCTGAATGTAAAGAATACTGAAATTTTTCTCGAGGTTGCCTTCTGTGTTACTTTTCTGAAGCCCAGCCGGTACGCGTGACAGTGCATCCGCAACAATGTTCTCATTGCCGGGAATGTAGACTATTGTGAAGTGTAATTCTTGCAGAAACAATGCCCAACGTTTTAACCTGTCATGATTTAATTTTGAAGACATGAGAAATTGTAATGCAAGATGATCACTCTATACTTTTACATGCTTACCAGAAAGAAAGAAACGGAATTTGTTAAATGCCCAAACAATAGCTAAAGCTTCTAATTCAGTAACGGAATAATTTTTTTCAGATATTGTTAGCACTCAGCTAGCAAAAGCAAAGGTTTTCTGAACAGTAGTGTCATTTTCTATGGCTTATAGAAATAAATGGGCACCAAGGCCGAATTTAGGAGAATCCGTGCTAAGGCAGAAATCTTGTGACAGATCTGGATGAGCTAGTATTGGTGCGTTAAGTAGCAATTCCTTCAAAGAATTGAATTCCAACTGTGCTTGTTCGTCCCAGTTCCAAATAGTATTTTTTCCAGTGAGAGAACAAAGTTTTGGTGTAACTACAATTTGAATATTCAGAAAACGAAGGTAAAAATTTGCAAGACCTAGAAAACTGCAGACTTGTTTTTTTGTGAATGGAACTGGAATGGCTCTGATTGCATCTAACTTTTCAGGATCCGACTGAATGCCTTCAGAAGAAATAATATGTCCCAAAAACGTCACCTTTGACCTACCGATTCACATTTTCCAAGTTAACTGTAATTCCAGATTCTGCAAAAATACGTAACAAACTGTTGAGGATGCAATTATGTTGTTCTCATGAGGCTTCTGCTATTAGAATATCATCCACATATAAGGTGATGTGACGTTATAAGAAATCAGGTAATATGGAATTTAGCCCACGAATGAACGTTGCTGAAGAAATGTTCAAACCAAAAGGAAGTTTCCGAAATTGATAAGAAACGCCGAAACAAAGAAAATCTGTGTATTTTCTACATTCTGGGCGAAGTTCGATCTGATAAAAGCTGGATCTGAGAGCAGTAGAAGACAACACTTTTACATCATTAAAATTTTGAAGAAGTTCTTCCATCGTTTGCGGCCTGTCTGTTTCAGGATTGATGATAGTATTGATTTGTCTCGAATCTAAGACAAGCCTGATCGATCCATTTTTCTTCTCAACAACATGTAATGGATTGTTGTATGAGCTTACTGCAGGCTCCATAATGCCCTCGTCAAGCATAGATTGTATTTCTGTTCTAACACGGTCCCTATAATGTGCTGGAATTACGTATGGTCTAACACAAAAATTAGTATGCTCACGAACACAGAATTGATATTGAAATCCCTTGATTGTTCCTGTTTTGTGAGTAAAAACTGTCGAATGTGCTTCTAAAATCTCAAAAAGGCCCTGCCTATCAGTGTCATTACAGTTCTCAATTGTTTGAATTTTATTCTGAATTAACTCATTAGTATCAAATATGCCGTTGATATCATCCTTTCCTGTACGTGCAGAGTGATTGTTAGCGTCTAGTTCCGTCGAAAATTCCGAACTGTTGTCTAACAGAAGGTAAAGCCGATTAATTTCCTCGTCATGGTTTGAGAGCCAATCTTCAAATTTCAAAGCTATTGACTTACCTTCTTTCTCTAAACGTATTTCAGCATCGTGAAAGTTTAAGATTGCTTTGTATTCATTCAAAAATTCTACTCCCAATATAATTTCCGTCGACAATACTGGAATAATAAGAAAGTTCATAGAGAAGCTGTGGCTTTGACAAAAGAATTCTTAGTTGGTTTGTTGGCGTACATTTACACTTTTTCCAACGATTGCACCTTGTAATTTAATCTTACTTAACGGAAGTGTGGGGCAATCGTTCAATTTGTTGCTTTTGCTAAAGACTATTTCACTAATTACTGAAATGGGACTGCCAGAGTCTAGTACTGCCGTAAATTTTACGTCATTTACTGTAATGTGAATCACAGGATATGCAATGTTGTTATGTTTTACGTCGTGTTCCTGGAGTAAGATGTTCCTAATGTCTTCCATTTTTACGTAATTACTAGCCACGGCAGCTACGTCGCCAGCTTCATAAGTACATTTTGTGGCTGCCAGCGGTGTGAGTCATTGCCTATTGTATCTTTGTTGGCACGCGTCGTTATTGGGATTTGGAGATCTAACTTCTACAAATTCAGCTTGTCGAGAGGGCCCTGCCCTGTTTGAATCCCGCCAGTTCTGCTGAAATTCAGGTCTGTCGTTTTGTCGGTAGTTTACATAGTTTCTTTTTTGTCGGTCGTGTGGAGGAGAATTTCTCCCGGAATCGTAACTGCACGGTGGACCGTTGCGTCTGACGTTATTCTGTCTCCCTTGATAATAATTATTTTGGTTCCCATATTGTCTGTTTCTCTGATTGTCTCTGTGATAGTCATTACTGCACAGAGGTGATCTTTCCCTGTAATTATTACTACTCTGCCAACGGTTGTCATACGGGTGGTGTCTGTTTTGGTCACGATTTACGTTGTAAGAATAGCCTTGTCATGTCAAGTTATTATTTCTTTCATCGCAGAATTGTGACGGGTGTGACCTGTAATTGTTGTGTCCCTGTTTTCGCGTCCCGCGATTGTCAGTGTCAATTTCCAATTTTTGTAGCAGTCCCTGAAAAACTTCAGTGTCGTCTTTTCAACGTCCTGCCAAAATAATATGTCGTAAATGTTCAGGTAATTTGATTAAGCAGATGCGGATGAGTTCTGAGGGGTTGTATGGGTTTGACAGGTACTGATTCTTGTGCAACATGTCTTCAAAATATTTCACAAGACTGGAGAATTCAGATTGTTCGAAACGTTTCATCATTATGATGCTATGTTTCACTCGGTCTTGTGTAGCATGAGACCAATATGCTGAGAGGAAGGCATGATAAAATTCTCCTTCACTGTGACAATCGTGAATGACCGATCGCAGTTTTACAGCTGGTTCATTCTCTAAATAGCCACCCATAAATTCTAATCTGTGCTCTAATGACCAGTTGGGAGGAAAACAATGAGAGAATTGATGAAGCCACACTTGCGGATGAATATCGTTGCCGGAATTCTTAAATGTTTTGAATTTACATGCAGTAATAAACAGCTTATAGTCAAAATCATCATGTCGGCAAGTCGCATGTCGGTCACTGTTACGTCGTTTTGGCGGTTCCATCTCAGAATTCGGTGTACCTTGCCAATTTCTTTCATAATTTCCGAAGTGCCCCGTGTTATTATTTTGTGGCTATTCCGTATTTCTATGTCCCTCTTCCTGTATTGGAGCGCGTGTGTCCTCTGAAATATGTAATTCTTGTATTACCTGTGGCAACTGATCTTGTACTTCTCGGATTTCTCTTTGGTGTTGCGTATTAATTTGACGTATTAATTTGATTCTGATTTTGTTTGAATTTCCAAGACTACCGGTCTTGTGTCATTCAAATTATCATCTACCTTCGTAGATAAATTATTTAGCTGATCCGAAAGTTCGACTACTTTCTCTGACTATGAACTAATTTCCTCCATGTGTCTTTCTGAACCAATTTTCAGAGTATCTACTGTGTCCTTTAAGTTTTCTTGAGTTTTTGCAAGTAGCGTAACCGAATCGGTAGATGCAACTGAGTCAATTTTAGCCCGCAAGGTCTCGTGATTTTCATGAACAACAGTTTGCAGTTCTTTTATGGCTGCTTCGTGATTCTGCAATGCATTTTCATGACGTGAAAGAATAGGTTGAAAATGCTCACAAATTGGTGTTTTTACGTCATTACAGACTTTTTGGCATTTCGATTCGATGTTATGTAACTCAGTAGTTAAATCTTCACGTGTTTGTTCAAGCGTGGTGTCTAACTTTTGGAGATTTTGTTCCATTGTGTCTAACTTTTGAAGATTTTACTCCACTGTGTCTCACTTTTGAAGCTTTTGCTGTGTTTGTCTCTGATTTTATTGCATGGTGTCTAACTTTTGAGGCTTTTGCTGTGTTTGTCTCTGATTTTGTTCCATCGTGTCTAACTTTTGAAGCTTTTGTCCTATTTGTTGTATTAATTGTAATAACAATGCACTGGTGTCTGAAACATGTTCCTCAGTGGTTTTCGGCAGTGAATTTCCACCGGCAACATTCACATTTTGACAAGCAGAAAATGTGTCTTGACTTATTTGAGAAAACAGTGAGGACCCAAAACCTGAATCTACAGTATTTGCGAAATTGTGTCCTGTCATTTCGGATTCCTGAGGCGAGCTGTTGCCGACCGATCGATCGATAATGCTTCCCTGTTCACTAATTGTTTCACTGTCTACAATACTATTTGCAGCCCGCTCCATTTCCCTATGCACAATTACCAAATTACTACTTTGAACATTAGTTAATTCATTTTACACGGTGGCGCTAACACACTGCTTTCGTCTTCACTGTCATTTCTCAGTTTACTCTGGAGCCTAGTGTAGGGAAGCAGCCTACTCACGCTGTAGTAAATTCACATCTGTTTCCATTGTGTGCCAGCCAGTCTGCTGTAACTAGCTCTGACGTCATAAATGTTGCGCAATACCTTAAAAATCAAGCAAATGACCTAAAACTTTTCTAGCATGTCAGGAATAATACTAAATTAATGTGTGTTAAATATCAGTTCGATAACTTCAGCCGTTTTCGAGATTTGGACGTTTTTCTGAAAAAATCATTGGCGCAACAGAAAAGAGCTAGAGACTTCAAAATTTATATTTAGATTCATCTTTCATATTGATTTAATAAAAACAGTACTTTGGATTTCACATATTAAGATTTTAGTGGAAATTCATGATTTTGTGGTTTTCATCTCAAAACTGAAGGAAGCAAGATAGATTAAATAGGTTAATAAATAAGGTTAGGATGTTTAGATTTAAATAGGTTGGAGGTCCGCTATGACTATGAAGATGTGAAAAGTTTCTTTTGAATACCTATAAAATTATAGCGATAGCGGATCTCAAAAGGGCCAGTTCAGAGCTCATCTACTGCGTGCAGTGTAATTTAATTAATTCTCTCGCCCAAAATATTTAACTTAGCCACGTCAAAATTTTATTATTAATACTTACCTGCGTGCTGAATGCACGTTTAAATTAAGAGCTTCTTCGGCCATCAGCAAAAGAAGCTATAAATTATTATGGAACTTGAAGTGGTGCGTTACTAGCCCAGCGGCTAGTCGGGAGAGCCGAAAAGATCAGGCGTTCCCTTAACCGTCCGCACCGCGGCTTTATATATAAGAACGCTGCGCGAGGAAGCAAGGCCCCAGTTCTCTCCAGTCGCTGAATGACACGCCATCTGTGTCGGGAGCCGCATCGCATCAGTGTCACTGCTACAAACAGCCTCGGGTGCCGTATTAAGTTACTAGAGATACGCGGAACCATGAAAACATTTCATCTGAAGTGTTAATTCTGGGATGATTTTCATTATCTAGCTTCAGTTTGCGTATTGTCGTATTTTCATGTGCCGTCGCGGGACAGACATTCTACCAAATATTTAGCGTGGCGTTTGATGAAATATTTTCATCAAATTATGGCGAGCATTCTTTTTAACATTTAATTCGGACATTTATAGTTGCATCAGCGCATTAGACTCTGAACTGCTCTGTTAGTTAGGTTGTAGGGATACTTGTGTTTTTTATCAGTGAATTTCAGAATATACTCAACTATTTTGGAAAACCGTTTCTGATTAGAAATCCCGGACAATCTCCTAATTCCTCAGAGCTATAAGCTGCAGCTATAATAACATTCTCAGATAAAGTGGGCACTAGGATCTCTAATTACTGGTTCCAGGTTTTATTAAATCACTTTCTGGGTGCCAAAAAAGTAAATAGAGAGCCAGTGTTGAGAACGGCGAAAGACAGCATTAACAACATTCTAAAAGCCAAAAACTGATTCAACATGCAAGCATTTATCCAGCAATTAATATAGATATATTGACAAACTCACCCGCCGCCCCACATATGGTGCATCGGCCGGGAAATCAACTAAGTGAAAGTGATTTTTAACTATTCGGATTCGCGAGTGAAATGCGACACGCAACTGAGTATAGAACAGTGAATGTGTTACGTGTGCATGTGGACGACGCAATTGGATTAACTGAGTCTAGCGGTGCTGCCGGCATCGCGAGAAGCCAGTCTCGCCGCACCGCAGTCGTCCGCTGGAGCAGCCGGCGCAGAGCCTGCAATTGCGGGCCACGCAAACACACAACAGCCGTCGGAGAGCCGTCTGCAGTTCAACGTGCCACGTCGCATCAGGAATCCTGGTACACCGCGCCGGCAACGCCATACGTCGTGCAGAAGGAACTAAGTTAAGTGAAAAGCTGTTAAAAATTTTACTAACCTACACTAAAAGACTGTCGGCGATGGAACCGCCAAATGAAACTGAGTTTAAACTTAAATTAGTACCTATGTCTGTTGAGGGAACTGTAAATCCAGACAACGGTTCGAGTGTAAATATGCATGAAAGTAGTAATGTTAAAGTGAAATATGAAGTATTGTCTCCTGACAGTAGTGTGCGGAGGGGCAATGATTCAATAATAGAGACCCCTGTAGTAAAGCGGAAAGTAGAAATGGTAAATTTATTGGATGATAGTTTCTCTGATGAATTAAAAATGAAACAGTCATCAGAGATGGTAGAGTTTAAGAAGGAGAAGTTAGAGATGACTAATCAATCAGAAGTTTCATTTAATTTTGATGATTCGGGTATTGGAGCTAGTTTTTTGTCATCTGAGTGTGATAAAAAGCCAGCCAGTGAGCAACCCAAAGATGCTGGGGCTGTTGATCTAAATGTTATATTACAAGCAATAGCTGCCAGTAATGCACAAATGACAGCTGAATTAAAGTCTGAAATGGTGGCCAGTCAAACAAATTTTAATAAACGGTTTGAGGCAATGGACAATAAATTAGAATCCAATAATGCTGAATTAAAGTCTGAAATAAGTGAGGTCAAAAGCAGTAATGCTGAATTAAAGTATGAGATTATGGCCAGCCAAACTAATTTTAATAAACGATTGGAGGTAATGGACGATACCTTCAAGGCTGGTTGCAATAAGTTGAAAGAGGATCTAGACAGTTTGAATTGTAAAATTGATTACAATCATGAGGATATTAAGAAAAAGGTTGCTCAACAATTTTCTGAAATGTTGTTGTTGTGGTCTTCAGTCCTGAGACTGGTTTGATGCAGCTCTCCATGCTACTCTATCCTGTGCAAGCTTTTTCATCTCCCAGTACCTACTGCAACCTACATCCTTCTGAATCTGCTTAGTGTATTCATCTCTTGGTCTCCCTCTACGATTTTTACCCTCCACGCTGCCCTCCAATACTAAATTGATAATCCCTTGATGTCTCAGAACATGTCCTACCAACCGATCCCTTCTTCTGGTCAAGTTGTGCCACAAACTTCTCTCCTCCCCAATCCTATTCAATACCTCCTCATTAGTTATGTGATCTACCCATCTAATCTTCAGCATTCTTCTGTAGCACCACATTTCGAAAGCTTCTATTCTCTTCTTGTCCAAACTATTTATCGTCCATGTTTCACTTCCATACATGGCTACACTCCATACGAATACTTTCAGAAATGACTTCCTGACACTTAAATCAGTACTGGATGTTAACAAACTTCTCTTCTTCAGAAACGCTTTCCTGGCCATTGCCAGCCTACATTTTATATCCTCTCTACTTCGACCATCATCAGTTATTTTGCTCCCCAAATAGCAAAACTCCTTTACTACTTTAAGTGCCTCATTTCCTAATCTAATTCCCTCAGCATCACCGGACTTAATTAGACTACATTCCATTATCCTTGTTTTGCTTTTGTTGATGTTCATCTTATATCCTCCTTTCAAGACACTATCCATTCCATTCAACTGCTCTTCCAAGTCCTTTGCTGTCTCTGACAGAATTACAATGTCATCGGCGAACCTCAAAGTTTTTATTTCTTCTCCATGAATTTTAATACTTACCCCGAATTTTTCTTTTGTTTCCTTTACTGCTTGCTCAATATACAGATTGAACAACATCGGGGAGAGGCTACAACCCTGTCTTACTCCCTTCCCAACCACTGCTTCCCTTTCATGTCCCTCGACTCTTATAACTGCCATCTGGTTTCTGTAGAAATTGTAAATAGCCTTTCGCTCCCTGTATTTTACCCCTGCCACCTTTAGAATTTGAAAGAGAGTATTCCAGTCAACATTGTCAAAAGCTTTCTCTAAGTCTACAAATTCTAGAAACGTAGGTTTGCCTTTCCTTAATCTTTCTTCTAAGATAAGTCGTAAGGTCAGTATTGCCTCACGTGTTCCAGTGTTTCTACGGAATCCAAACTGATCTTCCCCGAGGTTGGCTTCTACTAGTTTTTCCATTCGTCTGTAAAGAATTCGTGTTAGTATTTTGCAGCTGTGACTTATTAAGCTGATAGTTCGGTAATTTTCACATCTGTCAACACCTGCTTTCTTTGGGATTGGAATTATTATATTCTTCTTGAAGTCTGAGGGTATTTCGCCTGTTTCATACATCTTGCTCACCAGATGGTAGAGTTTTGTCAGGACTGGCTCTCCCACGGCCGTCAGTAGTTCCAATGGAATATTGTCTAGTCCAGGGGCCTTGTTTCGACTCAGGTCTTTCAGTGCTCTGTCAAACTCTTCACGCAGTATCGTATCTCTGAAATGTATAAGACAATAAAATCCGAAGTCGCTGAGGTTCGCAAGGACTTCCAAATGGAAGATGCGAAGCTGGAGCACAAGTTAACAGAAAAGATCGAGGCGGAATCTGAACTGTGCTCAGATAGATTTAAAGATGTTAATATAAAAGTAAACATATGTCAAGCAGAAGTAGAAGCAATCAAAACTGACACTACTCATATTGTGCAAAGAGTAGATAATGTTGAAATGAAAGTAGAAAATATAAGTACTAACATTGCTAACATTGAGAGTAAAGTAGCTTCAGTAACTTCTGGTAATGGTAATGTACAAAAAGTTGTAGCTGCAAACGCCACTTTTATCGGGTGTCGGCAGTTCTTGCGGGTTGATCCAGATAAAAATATCCACCCGCTAGAATTCTGGAACGATTTTGAAGATGTGATTCCACCAACTTGGTCTGAGCGAGAGAAAATCTCGTTTATTAGAAGCCATTTAGCAGGTGACGCCATGCGTTGGTCAGCTGATGTTATGTTGAAGTGTAAAACATTAGCGGAGTTTAAAACAGCTTTCATTAATGAGTATTGGTCTAGTAATAAGCAAAATGAAGTGTTGAGAGAATTTTGGAGTGGAAAACGCTTCAATGCAGGCAAGGAATCTATTAAAGAGTTTGCTAGGTCATGGATTTCACGTTTGTCACATTTGGCGGAAAAGCCAAAACCAGAAATGATTATACTAGGTCTTGAAGCCAAACTGCCATGGTACTGGCAAACTAGAATTATATCTGCCCCTAGAGACAATCTGGATCGTTTCATTGAGTATTTGGAACGTGTAGAACGTGTTGCTGCCAATGAGGAGCAAGCACGTAATAACAGAAATGCTAATAACAATAGTAGTAATTTTAGGAACGAGCAAAATGGCAATGTAAACATCAGAACAGTAGGTGTTCGCCATTCTAAGAGAGGTAGGAATTGGGGAAATAATTATCAGAACCAACAATGGCGTCCAAGGGATAATAATTTTGTTCCAAACAGAAATATGCATGTAAACAACAGTACGGAAAGTAATGCTATGCCAGCTAACTATAATGAAACTAAAGGAAAGAGCAGTAGGCCGAGGCAGGAAAACTAGTTCCCGTCTATGAGGACACTGGCGCTCACCAGGCGGTTACTTTTCCTATGCCAGTAGTTAAGGGAATTGGTAAGACAGATCAGAATACTCAAACTGAACATGTGGATGAAGTGTCGGTAGCATCTGAGGATACAACAGAAATATTAGATCACTCACAGTATTTGATAGATACCGTGTTAGAGACGCTTTCTAAGTGGGAAGAGAAAGAGAAAGCGCAGCAGTGTAACGATAGGGACGAGCTACAAAATACTGAATTGTCAGGTGAAGAAGCAGAAGAAATTCATGCTTATATTTACGATGAGAATGATGTGCTCTTATCTAAAGTGCCTGTGCAGGATGTTGATAATGTACTAATAGATTTAGGACAGGAGGTAAGTGGGAATGTAGAGGGTAGGCTGTTTGGGGTCGATGAACCCAGTAGCTGTGACCAGTTGTCACTTGAGAAGGAAACCGCCGATAATGGTGAAAGTGGTTTAGCTGTAACTAATGTTATGCCCGGTCTGGAGGCGCAGAATCGCTCAGACTACAGTAATTTGGGTCATGTTCAGCAAACTAAATGTAATGAAGTCGTGCGGTGTTTCGATTTAAAATTAATAGACCGACTGGAAAAGGCAGCTGAAAATGTAATTCAGGAAACCCCTACACACTGTGACCTAAATGTAATGAAAACAGATGTCGATCACTTTAGTTGGAGACAAATCCAAAAGGAACTACTAGATGAATTTGAGGAACCACCTGTACAACCTAGAATAAGCCACCCTATAATAATAGTGAATATGTTGGGTATCAATGTACGTTGTCTCTTAGACAGTGGAAGTGAGGTGAGTGCAATATCTCAGTCCTTCTTTGATGCATTACCTGGTAAAGACAAGCTTACAGTAATGAGGGTATCAGGACTAAGAATAATTGGTGCTACTGGCAAGGTTTCAAAAACGGTAAAGCAAGAAGCTTTACTGCCCTTTAACATTAATGGTAATTTAATTGATCATCCATGTTTAATTGTAAATAATCTCAGTATTGAGGTCTTAATTGGCATAGATTTCTTGTCAAAATATCAGAGTGTTGTTGACTTTGAAAGAAGCCAGTTAAAAATGGTCTTGCCAATAACCGGAGTAATTATAGTACCTTTTAGTGATAAACATGTAGTAACTGATCATGAAACTTGGGAACTGCCTATACGAGTTCTGAAAAATAGGAGGTATTGGGACGAAGGTGTTAATCTTAGTAACAGTAAGCTGAACACAGAAGAAGAAGAAGAAGAAGAAGCAATTATTTTAGACAAAATAGAAGCTAAATTGCAGGAAATAGATAAGATTTCAGACAATCAAAAGGAAGAAGTGAGACAGGTTCTAAAAACGCATCATAAGGTATTTTCAGATCGACCTGGCATAGTCAAAGGTTGTGAATGTCAATTAAAGGTGAAACCCGGCCAAGTGTTTTTCAGGAAGCCATACCAAATACATGTAGCTAGGAAGGAGGCGGTTCGAAAGGAAATACAGAGAATGCTGGAGTGGGGTGTGATTGAAAAAGCGGTCAGTGAGTACAATAATCCTCTTGTTGTTGTACCAAAAAGAGACGGGAGTGTCAGATTGGTCTTGGACGCTCGTTGGTTGAATGAAATAGTGGTTAGGGAAAGTGATAGACCGCAGAACATGGACGAGTTATTGCAAAAGTTCCGGGGAGTAAAATTCTTAACTTCTATGGACATCACGTGTGGATATTGGAATTTGCCACTGGCGGAAAGTTCAAGGAGTTTGTTACCAATACCGTGTGGTACCTTTCGGACTTAATATCTCTGTTTGTGCCTTCGTACGTGTGATGTGCCATGTTTTAGGACCAGCTTTAAGTAATAAAATAACAGTCTACGTAGATGATCTGTTAATAGCAACTCCTACCTGGGAAGAACACATAGCTTTATTAGAGGAAGTGTTAGAGGCTATTGAAAGAGGTGGCATGAAACTAAAGATTGAAAAGACAGAGTGCGTTAAAGAGGAAATTGGTTTCTTGGGATATAGGATAAGTGGAAAAGGTATTCTGCCTGACCCAGGCAAGCTAGCAGTCATTGAAAAATTTGAGGCTCCCAGAAACAAGAAGCAGTTGAGATCAATGTTCGGGCTTTTCGGCTTCTACAGGCATTTTGTTGGTGATCAGGCTTTTAATGCTCCCTGTCTTCACATCCTGCTGGAAAAGAATACCCCTTGGGTTTGGACAGCAGAATGTCAACAGGCGTTTGAGGTGCTTAAACAATCTTTAATTAATAGTCCAATTTTGCATCATCCTGACTTTGAAAAACCTTTCTGTATGTCTGTTGATGCTAGTGGCTATGGTATAGCTGTGGAGATATTCCAAGTAGAAATAGAGAACGAACAAGAAGTGCACAAGACTATACCTTTCGCAAGTCGATCTTTACAGGCAGCAGAGAGAAATTATGGCATCTCAGAACTAGAAGCGTTGGCAATTGTATTTGGGGTACAGAAGTTTGAGCAGTATCTGTTAGGTCACAAGATAATTGTTTACAGTGACCATAAGGCGTTGACCTTTTTAAAGACCTGTAAGTTGAGGAATTCTCGTTTGGTAAGATGGTCATTGTATCTCCAGCAGTTTGACCTTGAGATTAAATATATTCAAGGGAAAGACAATCTGGTAGCTGATGGGTTATCTAGAAGTGCGGAGCTCTGTGATGACGCGGGAATTACAGCAACAGACCTAAATGAAGTTCGAATGTTTGCATTGCACGAAGTAAAGGAAGAAAGTGCATTAAAGAGAGTGATTAAGAACTTGAGACGTGAACAGAATGCAGATGACCAACTGAAATTAGTGAAGAGCTATTTAGGAAATGCGAACTATCCCAAGGTTTCGCAATACTATTGTCTGCATAAAGGTATTCTGTTTAGGAGGAAGAAGGTAGGTGTTTCTGAGTGGAAGCTGTGCTTTCCCTCACAACATGTAGACTTACTAATCGACTATGTACACCTGAGGTATGGGCACTACGGTGCAAAGAAGTGCATTGCAAAATTACAAGAGAAGGTTGTATTTGACAACATGTACCGCCGTGTGGCCAAGCGTCTAGCATCGTGTGTAGTGTGCCAGAAAGTCCGTGCTGCCAACACCAGAATACAAGGGGATATGCATTCAGTAGAGCCAACTGAAACCCTAGAATTACTGGCTTGTGATTTGTTTGGCCCTCTTCCTGTTTCGAGAGGTGGTTGTACCCATGTTTTTGTTATTGTGGATGGATTCAATAAATATGTTAAGCTATACCCAATTAAAAGAGCAAATGCAAAAACATTGGTTGAAAAGTTGGAAAAAGATTTCTTCATGAACGTTGGCGTTCCGAAGAATTTGCTGTCAGACAATGGGCCTCAATTTACTTCTGATAGATTTAAGGAATGTCTAGATAAGGCCGGCGTGAAACATCTGAAAATATCTGCGTATTTCCCCCAAGGAAATATGAGTGAACGTATTATGAGGGAATTGAATAGGCTTTGCAGAACTTATTGTGCTCGGAAACACTCAAGTTGGGCAGAGCACATTAAGTATTTTGAGAATGTAATTAACAACTTAAGACATGATGCAACTGGTCTTGCACCTTGCGAATTGATGTTTGGCCAAGAACCGCACAATGTGATTGCAGATATGGTAGAATTCCCTATTCTAACGCAAATATCCACAGACGCGAAGAAACTAAAGGCTAGGGCAAATATGAGAAAAAGAGCGTTGGAAAGGAAGAAGCGTCATGACGCAAAAGCTGTACCTACTAGCTTTGAAATAGGTCAATTAGTCCTTGTCAAAACCAAAGAAAAATCAAAGAAAGTAAATGCAGAAACCAAGAAATTCATGTTCTTATACCAAGGACCTTTCAGGATCATAGGAAAACCACATGCCAATGCATATAGGCTAGAGTACCCTAAAAGTAAGAAGCTATTAGGTCTCAGGAACGTGATCGACCTAAAGAAATTCATAGGTAGTGAATGAATGCTGTAGGGAGGAGGTTGTTCTGTAACCTCTACACAGTGTGGCAGCTGTGCAGTCCCAGCTGTGTGAGATCTTCTTTCCATATCAGGTCTCACTCATTCTTCATCTTTCCTATCTACAAAAATTTCGACATCATCTTCCAACACATAAAATTTTCCGTTATGACTATCAAGCCAGCATTAAGCTAATGAATGCTGTAGGGAGGAGGTTGTTCTGTAACCTCTACACAGTGTGGCAGCTGTGCAGTCCCAGCTGTGTGAGATCTTCTTTCCTTTTCAGGTCTCACTCACTCTTCATCTTTTCTATCCACCTAAAATTTCTAACTCTTCTTTACAGCATTAAACCAATGAATGCTGTAGGGAGGAGGTTGTTCTGTAACCTCTACACAGTGTGGCAGCTGTGCAGTCCCAGCTGTGTGAGATCTTCTTTCCTTTTCAGGTCTCACTCACTCTTCATCTTTTCTATCCACCTAAAATTTCTAACTCTTCTTTACAGCATTAAACCAATGAATGCTGTAGGGAGGAGGTTGTTCTGCAACCTCTACACAGTGTGGCAGCTGTGCAGTCCCAGCTGTGTGAGATCTACTTTCCATTTCAGGTCTCACTCACTCTTCCTCTTTCCTGTCCTCAAAAATTTCGACCTCTTCTTTCCAGACATGAAAATTTTCTGTCATGGCTATCAAGCCATGAGTTATATAACCATTCTATCTACCAATTAGTGAAAAAAAATTACCTAATGTGACAAACCTAATAGTGACAAACAATAGAGAAGTATGACGTAATTAAGATACAAATGTATTTGAGTAACAATTATGTATAGTACTCTGGTAATATAATAAGTACAAAGTGTTGTTTTATTGGAAATGGTCCACCAACAGTAATTTAAAAAGATATATGAATTCATGTACAAGCAGGATCTGAAGTGGTAGTGAAACCTAGTGTATGCATTAGAGCTAACTAAGAAATAGTAAAGGAGATTGCTTAGTGTTAGGAAAAATATGCAGATAAGTTGTAAGGATGAACTCACTTGTGTAGCAAGGAAAGGCAGTGTAATAGAATTGAGCAGTGTTTGTGGTTGAGACGTGAAGGACACGTCCCTGAAGTATTTATTAGGTTGGAGCTGGCCATTATTTTAGTGTAGTGTGTGACAGGATACACCTACACGTATTGAGGTTATGAGTTGGAGGCGTGAATGCGACCATAGGTACCCTTACGTTAAATGAAACAGAGTAGCTCATGGTGTCCTATAGGTTTAAGGAATTTAGCATTACGCTCGTCCATAATTACTTGATGCACTTTAGTGGTAGGTCTGAGAGAGACTACCTGAGGTTTCAGCGTCCGATCGAGTGGAAATGGATTGCCACGTGAGCAAACTAATCAGCTGCAGTACACTATGAATATGAAATAAATGTGCTATCCTATGCTTTAAATATTAATAGAGTGAGTGTTAAATAAGTACATACACTAGCAAAATAAATGAATAACATACTGACAGACGTGAAACATTATTTTAGCTCAGCATAAAAACACTTCAAAGTAAGTAAGTACCTAATTGCAGATGTGGAACTGACAACAGCAGAGGACCAATAAGTGGATTTAGTAGTCAACTAAACGTAGTGTGTTTTGAACACTCACAACTGTACTATTACCAAAAGTTACTCACATGTACAAAGAAGCTGAAAAAACAACCACTAATCATACTCATACTATCTCTAAGAATAAGGTAATCACAGATGAGTTAGCTAAATAAATACAATACAAATGTATCAGGATACCGAGCATTGGTTCAGTGTTCCGGCCCAGAAATAATAAATTCAGATTAAATATGATTTATGATTGTATGCCTTCGGAACATAAATTTTCTCTAATACATGACTAAAGGCGTTTTGAGCCATTTGTTTAACGATTTTATGACAGTTAAGTAACCATAAGAGTAGAATAAAAAAAAAAAAATCTGTTAACTTTGTTCCAGTAACATACTGAAGGATAAAATGTATATATCCCCATTTCATTGTGACCCACCCTTAGATATTAAGTGAACAGAGTCTGAGGCACTCTTTTTGTTTGTTCTACAGGACAAACCAGATAATGGCAGCCTGGTAGCTGCGTGAAAGCGTGGAGTGACTTGGACATAACTCACAGTGACCCCTCCCCTTTCCCCCATGTAATTTAGAGAGAACGTGAAGGATGCACACCATAGCAACTTCCCCTCCTCTACCCTTGTGAATGGAAGTGTAGGACGCCAGCCAAAGCGGCTACAACCACGTGTGTAAAAATTATTTGTGAACTTTTCTTTCAGGTTTAGAAAAGACTGCTAAGAGATAATCATCTGTTTATGTATCATGTTATTTTCTTTGAATTTGTGTATGTAAAAATGTATTTAATGTATTTAATGGATCTAAGATTTTCATAATTTTTCAATTTGTATGTGTTTGTTTGTCTAAGGCAATATGTATGCCAAAATATTTCGTTGACTTTGCTTAAAATTTTGAGTAATGACATGGTTTGAAAGGCAGTGAACATGCCCACAATTTAAATAATTAATGTAGGTAATCAGTTTTCTTTAATGTTTCTACAGGTTTATATTTCAATTTTGATTTTTCATAGGGAGTTAAACTGTACTCTTGCTTCCCTTTTTGTAATTAATTTTTTTTTCATTCATTAACATTCATAAACAAAAAAAATTTTTAAGTAGAGGGTGATGTAGGGAAGCAGCCTACTCACGCTGTAGTAAATTCACATCTGTTTCCATTGTGTGCCAGCCAGTCTGCTGTAACTAGCTCTGACGTCATAAATGTTGCGCAATACCTTAAAAATCAAGCAAATGACCTAAAACTTTTCTAGCATGTCAGGAATAATACTAAATTAATGTGTGTTAAATATCAGTTCGATAACTTCAGCCGTTTTCGAGATTTGGACGTTTTTCTGAAAAAATCATTGGCGCAACAGAAAAGAGCTAGAGACTTCAAAATTTATATTTAGATTCATCTTTCATATTGATTTAATAAAAACAGTACTTTGGATTTCACATATTAAGATTTTAGTGGAAATTCATGATTTTGTGGTTTTCATCTCAAAACTGAAGGAAGCAAGATAGATTACGTAGGTTAATAAATAAGGTTAGGATGTTTAGATTTAAATAGGTTGGAGGTCCGCTATGACTATGAAGATGTGAAAAGTTTCTTTTGAATACCTATAAAATTATAGCGATAGCGGATCTCAAAAGGGCCAGTTCAGAGCTCATCTACTGCGTGCAGTGTAATTTAATTAATTCTCTCGCCCAAAATATTTAACTTAGCCACGTCAAAATTTTATTATCAATACTTACCTGCGTGCTGAATGCACGTTTAAATTAAGAGCTTCTTCGGCCATCAGCAAAAGGAGCTATAAATTATTATGGAACTTGAAGTGGTGCGTTACTAGCCCAGCGGCTAGTCGGGAGAGCCGAAAAGATCAGGCGTTCCCTTAACCGTCCGCACCGCGGCTTTATATATAAGAACGCTGCGCGAGGAAGCAAGGCCCCAGTTCTCTCCAGTCGCTGAATGACACGCCATCTGTGTCGGGAGCCGCATCGCATCAGTGTCACTGCTACAAACAGCCTCGGGTGCCGTATTAAGTTACTAGAGATACGCGGAACCATGAAAACATTTCATGTGAAGTGTTAATTCTGGGATGATTTTCATTATCTAGCTTCAGTTTGCGTATTGTCGTATTTTCACGTGCCGTCGCGGGACAGACATTCTACCAAATATTTAGCGTGGCGTTTGATGAAATATTTTCATCAAATTATGGCGAGCATTCTTTTTAACATTTAATTCGGACATTTATAGTTGCATCAGCGCATTAGACTCTGAACTGCTCTGTTAGTTAGGTTGTAGGGATACTTGTGTTTTTTATCAGTGAATTTCAGAATATACTCAACTATTTTGGAAAACCGTTTTTGATTAGAAATCCCGGACAATCTCCTAATTCCTCAGAGCTATAAGCTGCAGCTATAATAACATTCTCAGATAAAGTGGGCACTAGGATCTCTAATTACTGGTTCCAGGTTTTATTAAATCACTTTCTGGGTGCCAAAAAAGTAAATAGAGAGCCAGTGTTGAGAACGGCGAAAGACAGCATTAACAACATTCTAAAAGCCAAAAACTGATTCAACATGCAAGCATTTATCCAGCAATTAATATAGATATATTGACAAACTCATCTGCCGCCCCACACTAGTATTACGCTTTTCACACGCCATTATTGTCACAATATTTCACACGATAACACAGAAAAGCACAATTTGAAGAGCAAAATAAGAAAACACATTAACATAGCAATGAAAATAATATCTCGTTAATTGCAAGCGCAGCTGCGAAATACTGGGTGCTAATCTACATGCATGCCACAACTGTTTTACTGTACAACAATGAAAAACTACAACTACAAAGGAAATTCTCTCTATAATTACGCGCTAGCAATAAACAATAGCTACACTAATTACACAAACTGCAAGAAAAAATTAGAAGATTCGAGTGAGGCACCCGCGGCTAAGGGTCGACATATGAAACGTCCCCTTAGAAAAATTAATGAATTACTGTGCTGATAAACCTCTTACATTATTTGATTTTCAAACAGCTGAGCAGAACTGAACGTACTCAGACATTTCGCTCTTTACCTATTCTGATCAACACTAAACTGACACACAATATTTTTAGCGCAACGCAATCTGACTTTCAGTAATCCCTACAAAAGAATGGCCCTGACTATCATTAACCTATACCTTTCACAAATCACTTACCTCACAAAAATCTTCGTTACTCGAACTACTGCAATACAGCGAGGGCCACTACTGCCAGCTAAATAAAAGAATCAAACTACTGGAGGCACTAACTACTGATAGGCATAGCTAGCAAATGAAAGATTTTGATATAGAGAACAGACAATGTATTTACCTTAATGGCGTTCAAAAGTCATAATATATATAGCAGTTCATGGCATCCAGTCTTACAAATTTACTGTCTCTGATGGACACACATCCAGATCATCCGCTCTCAAAACTCCGCCATCTCTCTCCCCACATCCACCACTGCTGGCGGCTAACCTCCAACTGCCCAACGCTACGCGCTGTCAACAGCCAACTGCCCAACACCACAATAGGAAATATTCCAACAATGGAAACCAGCCACAGACTTCACACAGCACAGTCAGTGATTTTCAGATAGAGCGCTATGTGGCGTTACCAACATAAAAACCTAAACAGCCTATTTACAACTTGGCTATGCAAGTAATTAGCATTTCAACATAACCAAACAAAGTAGGGATAACGCCGTCTCCTTCCATATTAATAATATAAGTGCAAAAGTAACTCTGTTAAGTTTTCACGAACAAGCGCTGAACCAATTTCTATGAAATTTGGTATGGAGATAGCAGCTTGAACCCTGAGGAAGAACATAGGCTACTTTGGAAAGAAAGAAAGAAAAAAAAATCAAATCCTAATACGGTGGAGTAGGGAAGGGAACACCTGTTTTTACGTCAATGAAGATAAGCTATGTTAAGAAATTATTAAATTAGCTGCATAATGTACACATTGCATAAAGTATAGCTACTTCAATAACACGACGCGTAGACGTGAGCTCTGGTCCATGTCCCTGAGCCCGAGCCACTCGGCAGCGACCCAAAACTACTCATAGGGGAGGGCAGTCGCAGGTAACAGCAATTTGTGTATCTAAGGGAAGAGTACATAGCTGGTTTTTCAGGCAGAAATGGCGTAAAAAATTAGAAATGTCTTAATTCGACAGCACCAAGATCATGGCCTATCGAGACTATGGTTTTATCATTCAGTAATCTTTCTACTCGCTTTTGTCAAGAGCCCATGGCTGTCATGCAGTGGGTTCAGGAGAACGACACTCAATGCAATGCAGGGTCTCAACAGCCCCAGGCGACTAGCGCCCGAAAGGACAAAAAGATGCTCAAGTGTATGTGAATTCCTGAGGGACCAAACTGCTGAGGTCATCGGTCCCTAGACTTACACTCTACTTAAACTAACGTAACGCTAAGGACAATACACAACCCATGCCCGAGGGAGGGATCGAATCTCCGACGGGAGGGGCCGCGCGATTCGTGAAGTTGCGTATCTAACCGCGCAGCGACTCCGCGCGGCCCGAAAGGACAGACATGCTATTTGTCTACCGTGCGGGCTCAGAGTCACGCCGTGTATCTTGAGTCAGCAAATTGGTTTATGTCCATCGACACAATGGTCTGCTTGCTCTGACACTGCTATGTAGTCTGGAGAAAACACAGACTGTTAGCATGGTGACCCTTGACACGGCAACAGAAAAGAAAAGTGCCGTCAGTAAAAGACGGCAGGTCCATTTGGACAGCCACCTTTTCACAGCTATGATCGTTACGGGGTTGCTTAGTAATATGTTGGATGTAACAGTGACTGCTCTTAGAGGGTTGCATTTAGATCCTCTGCTTAAGCAGGGAATTACGGATCCTTTCTTCATCTGACTATCATTTCTTCGGTCTGTTTCACTGCCGCTACATGCAGAGGGAAGCACCTTAACGCGAGGTGTTTTCAGAGGACAACGACAGCGCAAGTATTCACGGAAAGACTGGTCGTCCACACAGCAGGTGAGGGCTGGGCAGCTCTTTCGCTGAAAGCATACCACACGCAAGGGAAGAGAGTCAACAGCTTGGCTGAACAGGGTCTGGTGGCGGCTGTGAGAGTCGGCTGGTTCCATTGTCTCATAGCTTGCCGGTGTCCGTAGTAAGCACAGGGGAACGCGTCAAACGCCAGGTAAGTGCCTTCCAAAACGTTTTATGTCGGAAGACGACAGTTTTCAGACTCTCTCAGTAGCCCGCTTCAGAGAACCGTATCTACAGACAGTGTGAAAGTTCGTAAGTAAAACCTGGACCCACACAGCGGGATGGCCGGCAGTGTGTTGTTCACATAGACAGCATATTTTTCGGTCTTCTTTTTTGTTCTCAAGCCTAGTGATTTCCCACAAGTGCAACAAGAGAGCATTTTGGCTGCAAATCAGACGCTGGTGGCAAGTAACTCTACTGGGAGAGCGACTTCTGCATGTCTGCTGGAGGGAGAGGAACCAGGGATGCTTGTGCATGCGATTGGCGTGGAAATATACCTCTACCTGCTACTGGTTGATACATGTTTTTGGTGGAATCCACATGGAGTAGTTTGGGAGCGTCAGGAACTCGGTAAGGAGAGAGAGAAGTCGGTGGTCATAAGCAGAACTGAAGAGTCGGTGGCGAGAAGCCGAAGCGAGGTGTCGGTGGCGAGAAGCCGAGGCGGAGAATCGGTGGTGACGACAGAGTCAGGTGTTCGTGACAGAGCGAAGGCGGCCTTTGTCGCAGATTTGCAGCTCATCACAGCGTTGTTTACCAAGTCCACACAACGGCAACGGTGTGAGGTGAATGTACCCACAGCTCCGGAATTTATGGAATTTGGTAGTTTTGCTACTAACGCTCATTGCACTGAGTTTCCGATTTAGCTTCAGCAGCCGATCAGGTTTCGCGTGTACTACAGTCGTTAACACTTGCAGCCCACGATCACTGTCTTGCGGAGTAAAGTTAAACAGATAGCGTTACCAGTAGTACCCACAGTAGGGCACGCCCGGCTAGCCGCGCGGTCTAACGCGCTGCTTCCCGAGCGGGAAGACGTGCCGGTCTCCGGCACGAATCCGCCCGGCGGATTAGTGTCGAGGCCCGGTGTGCCGGATGGATTTTAGGCGGTTTTCTATGTGCCTCGGCGAATGCGAGCTGATTCCCCTTATTCCGCCTCAGTTACATTACGAAACTAGAATTACGGTATATTAATACCTTCAGCTGCTGACGGGCGTTGATATATATATATATCAACTGGGACAGGTGAAAATGTGTGCCCCAACCGGGACTCGAACCCGGGATTTCCTGCTTACATGGCAGACGCTCCATCCATCTGACCCACCGAGAGCACAGTGGATAGTGCTACTGCAGGGACTATCTCGCCCACGCCTCCCGCGAGACCCACATTCTAACCTTGTATGTCCACACAATACAGTCGTAGTGTCCCACTCCAACACACTCATTGTTCGTGGAAGACATTCTTACCAAGTCCCTTAAGAGTCCAGGGAAAATGTGTGCACCCATACAGAAGAGGAAGGTTATGACCGGTATTTCCAGAACTATATGCTTATATGGATATGGTGTCTTATTTCAGACATGTCCGAAATAAGACACCATATCCATTTAAGTATTCAGTTACATTATGTCGGCGATGCTGTGCGAACACTCTCCACGTACGCGTACACCATAATTACTCTACCACGCAAATGTTTAGAGTTACACTCGTCTGGTATGAGACGTTGCCGGTGGGGGGAAGGAAGGGGGGGTTGGATGGGGGTCCACCGGAGGCCGAACCGTACAACAACGCTGGGTTCGGTGTGGGTGAGGCTGTGGGGTGGTTGGATTGCTATGGACTGTTGTGGGATTGTGAACCACTGAGGGCTACGGCGGGACGAAACCTGTCCGTAGTTTCTAGGTCCACAGTTCAATACACACAATACACAATACACTCACAGTAGGTGGCATAGTGTAGAGTATTCGAACAGGAGCGATTTCATAACAGCATTGCTAACTGAACACTTCAGTTCCTGTAAATGTGATTCACTGACATGAACTAATTTTGTTTTATTTCGCTTATGAGGGGACACCATTTTTCACATGTTAGATAAATAAAGCAGTTTGTTGTAGTGAAACTTCATCTACATGTACATGGATACTCCGCAAGCCACTGTACGGTGCGTGGCGGAAGGTACCCTGTACCACTACTAGCCATTTCCTTTCCTGTTCCAATCGCAAACTGAGTGAGGGGAAAACAACTGTCTATATGCCTTCGTATGAGCCCTAATTTCTCCTATCTTATCAAATGGTTCAAATGGCTCTGAGCACTATGGGACTTAACTGCTGAGGTTATCAGTCCCCTAGAACTTAGAACTACTTAAACCTAACTAACTTAAGGACATGACACACATCCATGCCCGAGGCAGAATTCGAACCTGCGACCGAAGCGGCCGCGCGGTTCCAGACTGTAGCGCCTAGAGCCTCTCGGCCACTGCGGCCGGCTTTTGGACAGCAGGCGCTACATTTATGACTTGCTAAGAAGGCTGTTGGCTGTGTCCTATCTTCGAGGTATTAAAAGATTGCTACGTTCGTTGTGAAGTGTTCTAATGTTAAACAGAGAAAGAGGGTAAAGCTGCTACTACTGCTAGCTCTCGTGCTTCGTAGGAATTTGCTTGCTGAAAGATTGTGGTTGCATCTCGAACAGACTTGGCTATAAAATGAACATAAACAGTCCAAATCGCCAGAAAAATTCATTGTTGTGGTCACCGGTTTCGGTCGGTTACTGACCGACCATCTTCAGACATCATACAACGTTTGTAGTAGATGCCGGTGAACGCCTGTTCCGTTCACCGCCACCGCCTACCAACGTAGTATGACGTCTGAATACGGTCAGTAAGAAACTGGTAACCACAAAAATAAAGGTTTTTTGTGGTCGAGATTATTTGCGTTCATTTTAAAGTACTAAGAAAAACCACTACTCTCCACGAGAAAGTTCTCAAAAATTACGGACTTAGCTATGGTTTAGTAGTTAAGGCCCTGCATTTAAGACCGTCAGATACAAACTATTTAACCTTGGGTTAATTTTAACAATTTATAACTCATGAAAAACAATGACTGGTGTGTAGTTGTTGAGCAAGGAACTACTGTAGGATGCGCCCTGGATCAGAGTTGAATGGGGCGTAGGATTAATTTTATTTATGGAAAGATTGAATATGATTAATAGTAAAATGGACATTTGTTGACTTCGAGATGTTAAAGTACTTGTGAACATACAGTATTAAAAAGTGATGAGTACTGATGCTTGATAAAAAATATATATATATTAAGTTCCATACTTGGTAAGACTTAGACCTTTGTTATGGATCGACTACTAAATTCGTGGTTTACGGACCGGGAATAATCAAAGGATGGATTAACCACACAGACACTTAACACCCACATGCAGTTGATAAGGTACAACGGAAAGAGGAAAGAAAAGAGGAAAGGCCCTCCACCACGACCACATGTAGCTAGCAAAGAGATACTGCACCCTCGATTTTAACACGCGGGATGAATATGTAAAATTACCGTTGAAATATACGAACTGAGATCAAAACATGAGCTAAGAAACACATTTAATTTAAATGCAGAGTGTAAGAGAAAAATTACGGAAGCAACAAGACAAAATGCCCTTAAACCAGAACGGGACCCTGTGGTTGTAACAAACGAATCAAGCAAGGAACAAGTAGGAATTTCAGGATAAACAGACTCGAATTGCACTGAATTTATCAAAATGGCAACAACATGTGAGTGATGAAGGCTTTTAAACATAAAGACTAACAGTTGTGGTAATTAACAAAGCAAGTACCGAAGAATTGGAAGGTACGAAATAGAACAGACTGAAAAATCAACGGCAAACATCACATTGGTGCCACCTAATGCACATGCACTCGCGATTACAGGAATGAGTCGCTGATTTAACTGAATCGTTTCCATTCAACACACCTTCACGTGTTCAAGTGAGTAACAGGTTCAAACAGTAACCTACGAAATCAAAATTTCAGTCTTCAACACTTGCGACATTAAAATAAAATTAGTCACAAGAACTGATAGACTATGAAGCTATGGGAGAAAAACGTTAGGGCTTCAGTTAGAATGCAAAACCTATACCATTCAAAGATTGATTAAACTACCGAAAAGAAGTTCTTACGAGCAACCAATGTTACCAAGTTTCTAGCGAGGAGTGACAAACTCCACTCACGAAACTGGGGTCTATCCTTCTAACGGATATGACCAGAGACTAGGCCTGCTGTAAGAGTATTGTGCCAATCGACACTAGAGGTTTGACCAAGGCAAACAGAAACCTCTATGCTACGCACTAAGCATCTGCTAAAAGGTGGACATACTGTCACAGTAGTAGATTACTCCAATTCCCACGGTTATGCACATAGAATTCGTAACAGAATATACAGATTCATTCGTTTTATTATTCCTGCAGGGGAAGAAAGGACAGTTACAATGAAAATGGTAATGAGGCATTGTAAACATGAGTGAGGGACTTAGAGAAGTAGAAAAACTAATCCAAATTAGACAATTAGCAGACAAATTTAGTATAAAATATGAAAAATATCTAAACTGTGACTGATATGAAGACACTCCGCTCCTCACTCTTTTTATACCGGAGGAAATTTACTAACTCCACCGTAAACTGAGGTGTGAGAGATGCCGAGATTTGGTTACTTTAAATAAAATCTCATGAAGAGGCTCACGTGGATCCCCTTCAGTGCCACTGACTTTATCTTTCAACAAGCTAACGGAAGATGTTTGTTGTGTGACCTACTTCGATATAGAGTAGGAGTGTCCAGTCTTCCAGCTTACCTGGGCCGCATTGGGAAAAAAAGGGAACCTTCAGAGGTACAGAGCTAACTCACGTCAGCAGTTCAGAATTTATTAATTTATGATTCTATATTCTAAAAAGACAAGATGGAATTAACATGAAATTTTTATATGTACGATTTCCCGCGGGCTGGACATCCCTTACATAGAGAGCGACCGACTGTTGCCTTGGACAGAACGCTTTCCAGATCTCTTACCCACTTGCAACATCCAGCCTTGGTTGCCCAAAGACATGTCACCAGTCACCAGCCACTCACACGGGTGAACTCGTACAATTGGAGCAGCCTGCAATGATGTACCCGTAACTGTTATCGAAACTCAGTTCGACACGATGTCCACACGGGGTGAAGTCATCGTTGGTGACAGACGTGGCGGCTCTGGGTACTAAATTTCGTACCCTATGTACCCCCAAATTATTTGTAAATTTAATCATATATACTCCGTAACTGGAAGAGCAGTTGAACGGAATGGACAGTGTCTTGAAAGGAGGATATAAGATGAACATCAACAAAAGCAAAACGAGGATAATGGAATGTAGTCGAATTAAGTCGGGCGATGCTGAGAGAATTAGATTAGGAAACGAGACACTTAAAGTAGTAAAGGAGTTTTGCTATTTGGGGAGCAAAATAACTGATGATGGTCGAAGTAGAGAGGATATAAAATGTAGACTGGCAATGGCAAGGAAAGCGTTTCTGAAGAAGAGAAATTTGTTAGCATCGAGTATAGATTTAAGTGTCAGGAAGTCGTTTCTGAAAGTATTTGTATGGGGTGTAGCCATGTATGGAAGTGAAACATGGACGATAAATAGTTTGGACAAGAAGAGAATAGAAGCTTTAGAAATGCGGTGCTACAGAAGAATGCTGAGGATTAGATGGGTAGATTACATAACTAATGAGGAGGTATTGAATAGAATTGGGGAGATGAGGAGTTTGTGGCACAACTTGACAAGAAGAAGGGACCGGTTGGTAGGGAATGTTCTGAGGCATCAAGGGATCACAAATTTAGCATTGGAGGGCAGCGTGGAGGGTAAAAATCGTAGAGGGAGACCAAGAGATGAATACACTAAGCAGATTCAGAAGGATGTAGGTTGCAGTAGGTACTGGGAGATGAAGAAGCTTGCACAGGATAGAGTAGCATGGAGAGCTGCATCAAACCAGTCTCAGGACTGAAGACAACAACAACAACATACTCCGTAACGATCCTGCTATCTTCGTCGTTAATTCACCTTTTGATCCCTCGGCAAAGTGTTTACTCAGAACGTGACACTGGAACGATGCGTTGTAAACATTTTTGAGGAACGTGATAAGGGCTGCCAAATCCTACTATTAACTATTTTTGGAAGTTCTGTTACACGTAAGAAAGTCCCAGTCGTCGTCTTGATGCGCACTCCAGGGAACGTAAAAGGTGGACGGATGAAGCGTGACCGGCGGAGGCGAGAAAAGAACGATGCAGACAGCACGGAGTATACAAATGCTGTTTTCGAGCCAAAAAAGACTTGATTGAAACTTTGTAACCCAGTCATTGTCTAGTATTCATCACGGACTGACGTAATTCTTAAATTTGCACCACGCTAGGATAAATGCTGATAATACGAGTATTTAAGTTTAAACTGATTGCTTGTCAGTTAACGAGTATTAGATAGCTATTGCGACAAGCTGCGGTGACTGTAAATGTCTTTTCAGAATACACGAAGGACTGATTTGTTTTCAACAGTTCAGCCTTTTTCTTTCACATGATGAACGGATATGAGGGACAGTTTAATGACTTATTTTCAATTAATTACAGCGAGTGTGATTATTTTTATTTAGTAACTGCTGTTTGAAGAGGTGATAGTTATTAACTGTTTGAACTGATATGCAGTAATCTTGGCTGTTTCACGCTTGGAGCGGCGAAACTTTGTTGTCGTAGTTAGCTGAACTATTAAGAAATGTAGTCAGACAACAAATTTTAGGTCCCTAGTATCACCTTTGTACTAGAAGCTTTGTATTAACCATGCATTTTTTATGTTAGACCCCTAATCGGGTGGTTCACCAGAACGTCAAGGAAACTTGTAAATCATTTTATGACAATTTCAGAAGCTGATGCTTGGAACTCTTGTAATTAAACCCAATCATTCAGTAGAATACAGTAACCGTCGTCACTTCCTACTGTATTGTACAAACTCCTCCCGAAGGCGGGTGATCGTCACAGTGGCTTTAGGCCTAATAGATCAACTGTGGACCAAATATTTGTACTGAGACAAATACAGGAAAAAGCAAATGAATATAAACCAGAATTCAACAATATCGACGTGGTCTTCAAGCAGGCCTTGGATAGTCTAAACAGTTTAGAAGGTATAAAACTGCTTGGCATACCATCCAAATATATTTCGGTTTTGAGGCAACCTTGGCAGGTTCCAAGAAAATTGTGCGAGTGGATGGGGAATTAACCGATGGTTTCAATATCAATAACGATTTAGGCCAGGTGATGCTCTTTCCACAATCTTTTTCAATTTGACCTTAGAAGCAGTTATAAAAAAAACTGCAAATATCTGGATGCATTCGTATAAGAACCGCACAGTTGGCTACATGTGCTGATAACGTTGCAGTTATTAGTAGACGAAGATGTCATGAGAACAATAGTGGCGGAACACAGCAGAGGGGACTGGAAATTAATGAATCTAAAACTAAATATATGAAATTCCATAGAACAGGGGACAATAACCTGAATAACATGTCAGCACGAGGTTCTAGTTTTCAGCATGCAGAGGATTTTGAAAACCTATGGGGTAATATTAATAAACTAAATTCCAAGTTCACTGAAATAAAAGCGCCCATTTTAAGTGATAATGGGCGTTATTATACACTTAAGAAGTTAATGACAGCACAGAATGATATGGATATGAAGTAAGTACGCTAACCAGCACTGATGCACAACTCAGAGTATTTGAATGAAGAATACTAAGGAAAATTTATGGAGGTATCCGAAATAATGATGGTATCTGGACAGCAGGGATCAATTGTGGGTTGGATTATCTCATACGCGGAGCTGATGTCGTAAGAAACAAAGGAATATCCTGGCTGGGGCATCTCCTGAGGATGTAGGATACAGGTACTACAAACAAGGTCTTCCAATGGAAACCGACAAGAAGAAGAATGAAAAGAAAACCACGCAAGCGATGGCAGGGCGACATAAAAAAAAAAAAAAACAATCAGAGCCCTAGGAATCTGAGGATGAAGAAGGAAACTAAACGAGAGGGCAAAATGGAAGGAAATCATTAAGAAGGTCAAGACCCATCGCAGGGTTATGAAGTCACAAGAAGAAAATGAACCACTAGAAAACGCAGTCAGATTGCAGACTTTAGATCCTAAGTATAGCTTTTGTAATGGAAAATTTGCAATAACCGTGCATTTTTGTGTTAATTCCTAATCGGGTGATTCACCAATACTATAAGGAAACTTATAAATTATTTTATGACACGTTCGGAAACCGATACTTGACACTCTTGTAATTAATGGCAACGATTAAGTAAAACTGAAGTAGCGCCGACACTTCCTAGTACATTTTTTATGTACAAGCGAAACGTTAAATCCGCCCATAAGCCCTGAGGGCCCATCCGTACCGACGGCTACCGTGTCATCCTCCGACAATGGCGTCATTGGATGCAGTACGGAGGGGCACGGAGTCAGAACATCACTCTCTCGGCCTTTGTCACTTTTCGTGACCTGCAGCCACTACTACTTCGTCAGTTAGCTTATCAGTTAGTATCACGAGGCTGAGTGCACTCCATTCCAGTCTCTTACCACCCTCCCCTCCAAAGAAAAACCCCTGGCAGTAGCGGAAATCATACGAGGGTTCTCCGCAGTCATCAGTGCTAGCCACAGCTATGAAGGCGTAGGTACGTACAGTGAGTGAAATTTCCTTATTTGCTCTCCTTCCCAGTATTACGGGACTTAACTTCTGAGGTCATCAGTCCCCTACAAGTTAGAACTACGTAAACCTCGCTAACCCAATGACATCACACACATCCATGCCCGAGACAGGATTCGAACCTGCGACCGTAGCGGTGGCGCGGATCCAGACTGTAGCGCCTAGAATCGCTCGGCCATTCCGGCCGGCCAATGTTTCTCATATCTTCTCTATAGTTACTTTTACTACGACAAAGCTTACATGGATCTCCTTGAATGCGAGTTCGCAAAATGCCAAAGACGATTACGGCATTCGACGTCCCACTTATTGTCTACTATCGATCCACAATATTGGCTGCTGATGGCAACAGGGGGTGGGACTGGAAGTATCCAGTGGTGAACACAACACAAGGCTACGGAGCGTAGTTGAACTGGTGTAGTCGAAGGGTAACTCACAACAGTGCTACAGTGTTAGTGGTGTTGATACAAAGCAGAGCAAAAGCTACAATAAACAAATCAGACATTGCGCTATATCTACAACAGTTGCCGACGTTGACGTTTCATCAGAAAGGAACCCAAGGAATTTCGTAGGGTGAGAAAGAAGTGGCAGATGAAATATTAGCGTTTCTGCAAGCAGATGAGTCAGTGGAATGTGTAGTGTCGTATACGCTCGACTCTGCGGACAATATATGTGAGCAGTGCAATGATGACGATATGTGCTTAACAAGTGAAAGTGATATTGAAATAGGTTCGAACCATGTAGTTCACCATCCTTGTCGAACAGGGAGTCACAAATACCGTCTCCAGTGAAACTTAGTAAAGGAAAATCGTTGTCCAAAGAGCGGGTTCTACACATAGTTAAATTCATGGAGATCACCTGTACCAAGGTAAAAAAAAAAAGTGCGAAACAGTGTGACCGTGTGCTCAAGGTGCACTTGTTACAAAAACTAGTGTTTGCGCGTTTCAAGGATGCTCCATACAATTTACAGGATGTGCATGATAGTGACCTCCTACATTACTCGCGTAAGACTGCACATCATAGATTACAGTGATTTCAAGCGAAGCAGTGGACCGATGCATAACTTCAAACAGTGATACAGAACTGGAAGACGTAAGATAACAAAATTTCAAACAAAGAGTCAACTTGACATTGTACGGCAAACTATGGAATCGGCTCGAAAATTTGTAGATAAGGTAAACAAACTTTTCTGGTCCTTCAGTAAGGAATTTTCAGCTATGACCAATCGGGATTTGAAAAGGAAATTCATCTGAAACGAATCCTATAAATTAAAAGTACCAAGAGAATTGTATCACGATGAAATAACATCAGTGCCTTAAATCATTCCTATACAATCATGCCGATTGTTAATCTGGATCGAAAATTGCTGGAAAATTATTTACTGTGCTGCGTGAAGTTGTAGATGCTCTGTCCCTATGATTCTTTCTTGTGTGCGTGATCTTGCACGGGCAGAAAGGAATATTTACGTCACGGGAAGTAATAGTGGAAAAACGGGCGTAAGAGACCTACAACTATGGTATGACCACCGCTTTTGGGCAATAATAGCTGGTCAAAGTAACTTGTTTTTGCTTGATTTATTGTCTGCGTATAAAAAGCATAGTCCTTTAAAGCAAACTACCCTACTGAAAAGTGTGTAACATTGCAGTTCATACCACCTTGAACCACTGGACAAATTCAGGTTGATTTTTTTCCGTGCCTATGAAACATCATCGCACTATCTGCAGCTGCACCTTAAAGGATAACGAGTTTTACGATAAGCTCCACAGCAGACTGTTTCGCATTCGATTGCATGCCATCAGATTCCATCAGTTCTCATCACCCAGTTACACCAATATTATTCTATATGCATTCTTTAAGAGTGGATACGTCCTGCACAGTTTGTAATTCCCAAGGACTTCGCCTTTGATCTTGATGGTGTGAACCTCTGTGGCGCCCCATTTTTCATTCACCGTCCATGGTGCCAGTTAATTGTTTGTTTTGAACGTTTCTTGAATATCGACGATGACCATTTTGTGAAGTGTAATACATACATCTCATAGAAGGCTGATCTCTGCACCTCCTGGCCACTCATTTTCTGTCGTCCACCCCGATAGCTGAGTGGATGCCGCACGGTAGCTCAGCGTGTTCGGTCAGAGAGCTGGTTGCCCTCTGTAATGAAAAAACTGAGTGGAAGGATCAACAAACGGATGTCATGTGACGTTCGCAACGACCAAACACAACGCTAAAAAGAAAAAAAAAGAAAAAAAAGTGGTCAGCGAGATGAATTGCTGTCCTAAGGGCCCGGGTTTGATTCCCGGCTGGATTGGGGATTTTCTCCGCTCAGGGACTGGGTGTTGTGCTGTCTTCCTCACTATTTCATCCCCATCCAGCGCGCAGGTCGCCCAATGTGGTGTCGAATGTAATAAGACCTGCACCACGGCGGCTGGATCTGCCCCGCAAGGGGCCTCCCGGCCGATAATGCCAAACGCTCATTTCCATTTCCATTTTCTGTCGCCCTCCTGACGCCCCTGGTGAGTCATTAGCAGTTAATATTTTTGGTACCACAATTGTTGAAACAACTTTTTCAAATGAGCCTTACTAAAAACTGAACTTACGATCTCGCCCTCAAGGGGTTCCTAGATAGTCTACAAGTGGATATCTAATTAAACTATCGCGTGTAAACTCTGCTTTAAATCATAAAATTTGGTTGACAGCACATCCGCAACTGAGCAAAGCGGAATCGGATAATAAACCGCTTCAGCAGTTGTCACCTGCCCGCAGCCTGTGTTCAGTGTGGCGGCCGCGAACCTCATCTTTCTTATTCACCTGAAGATGGGCTTATAACTAACTGTCTGAAGCCAATCGTGATTGAAGAAATATAGATGTAGATGTAGATTTACAACTGAAGCGGTTTGTTAACTGATTGCTATCTGCTTTAAAAGGTCCATCTTTCATTCTTTTTGCAGTCCTTGCAATCAGTACATTGGCCGAAGGAAGCCTAGCCCGCACTGAACCTCTTGCGCTAGAAGAACAAATCATTCTTAACATTTAATCCAGTAGATTAGATTAGTACTTGTTCCATTGATCATGAATACGACTCTTCGTAGTGATGTGGAACGTGTCAGGTTAATAAAAGGTGTCTATACAAGATATTACATTACACAACATAGTACAGGCACTTAATATTTTTAATTTTTTTTGTGGGGGTTGGGGAAATTACCCACTTACTATATCCAAAAATTCATCTAATGAGTAGAAGGAGTTACCATTAAGAAATTCTTTTACATTCCTTTTAAATGCTATATGGCTATCTGTCAGACTTTTAATGCTATTAGGTAAGTGACCAAAGACTTTTGTGACTGCGTAATTTACCCCCTTCTGAGCCAAAGTTAGATTTAACCTTGAGTAGTGAAGATCATCCTTTCTCCTAGTGTTGTAGCCATGTACACTGCTATTACTTTTGAATTAGTTCGGATTGTTAAAAACAAAGCCGGCCGGAGTGGCCGTGCGGTTCTAGGCGGTATAGTCTGCAACCGAGCGACCGCTACGGGCGCATGTTTGAATCTTGCCTCGGGCATGGATGTGTATGATGTCCTTAGGTTAGTTAGGTTTAATTGGTTCTAAGTTCTAGGCGACTGATGACTTCAGAAGTTAAGTCGCATAGTGCTCAGAGCCATTAAAAAAAAAAAAAAAAAAAAACAAATTTCATAAGTGAATATATATATATTGTGAGGCTACAGTGAAGATCTCTAGCTCTTTAAATAAGTGTCTGCAGGATGATCTTGGACGAGCTCCAGCAATTATTCTGATTACACGCTTTTGTGCAATGAACACTCTTTTACCCAATGATGAGTTACTCCAGAATATGATGGTATGCGAAAGCACAGAATGAAAATAGGCGTGGTAAGCTAATTTACTCAGATGTATATCGCCAAAATTTGCAATGGCCCTAATAGCATAAGTAGCTGAACTCAAACATTTCAGCAGATCCTCAGCTAGTAACAGTTTCACAAAATTTCATTTACTAAATGTTCTCTACGCCCTGACAAACGATTAAAGGTTCAGTGACGAAGTCTGTGATTGACACCAGCTGGGCCGAGCTGCGCCTGTTTTTGTGCGGCGGACCCGCGAGTGATGGTATCGGGGCGCCCCGTCACACCGGCCGTAGTCACGTGGTCACCCGCCGCCGTGGCAGCCACTCGAGCCTATTCTGGTAATAAGCTGTCGCGCCCTATCTCGCCACCATCTACACAGGTATGGGCCGCGTCCACTTCACGTCACGCCTCGCTACTGACTTCTTTCTGCCTCCACGTTCGCGAGATATTGTGGCGTAGATGACTAAACAAGTTGGCCAAGTCCCCTTCCCAAGTCTGGTATCATTCCACGTAGTTTTCACTCACATGCTGCCAGTACGTCACCTGTGGTAATCGGAACATAGTCACATACAGGGTGAGAAGTATTTAAACGGACAAACTCTGGGAGGTTGTAGGGGAGATCAAAAGAAATATTTTTCTCTAACGTCATTTTTTCCTATGAGAAGTATGTAAACCGGTACAGAAAGATTTCTCTGGCGGCAAATTAATTAAACCAACAAACACTTTTCCATTTTTTTTATGACCAAGAGACAACACATTAAAACAACCCAATTTCAATTACAGTAGCTTTTCAAAAATGCCTCCATTGACACGAAAACAAAGGTTACACCGTCGGATCATGTTCTGTCTGACACGGGCAAAAACCCCAGGAGTATCCTGAATTGTTCCTGCTGCTGCTACTATCCGAGCAACCAGATCCTCTTCTGATGCAATAGGAGTTGCGTTAACAAGGTTGTGCATCTCTCCCAACAAAAAATTCCAGAGGGGACATATCTGGGGATGGGGCAGGTCATGGTACAGGACCACTTCTGCCAATCCACGTTTCTGGGAACCGTCGGTCCCGGAATCGACGCACACGACGACTGAAATGTGCCGCGCCCCGTCATGTTGGAACCACATGCGTTGTCTTGAAGGGAGCGGGACGCCTTCCAGCAATTCTGGCAATGCTCTGGCGAGAAAATTGTAGTAGTGGTTGCTATTTAATGGCCTAGGAAACAGATACTGCCCAGTTAAACAGCCCCCAACAACACCGACCCACACATTAACGAAGAACCGCACTTGATGAGCGCTAGTAACTGTGGCTTGTGGGTTATCCTCACTCCAAACACGCGAATTGTGAATTTTGAAGACTCCATCACGCCCGAACGTTGCTTCATCGGTAAATAACACAGAGGAAGGAAATGTAGGATGCATTTCACACTGTTCCAGGTACCACTGCGAAATCTGAGCTCTGAGTGGATAATCAACTGGTTCCAGGTTGTGGACACGCTGCAAGTGAAATGGACGTAACAATTGCTCTCGAAGGACTGTTCTTACATTCGTCTGATTAGTTCCCATGTTACGTGCAATTGTACGAGAGCTGATTGAAGGATCTCGCTCCACATGCTGCAAAACAGCTTGCTCAAATTGCAGCGTTCTTACCGTGCGACGGCGTCCCTGTCCAGGTAATCTGCTAAATGACCTGGTCTCACGCAGACATTGGTACACAGTATCAAAGATCGTATGATGCGGGGTAGGGCGATTAGGATATTGTTTTTGATAAACCTGCTGTGCAGCTCGTCCGTTGTGGTGCGCTACGTAGTACGCACCAACCATATCAGTGTACTCACTCCCGGTGTATCACTCCATTAGTAAACAGAGACAATGCACCACTACACTGGTGTACAGCAGTTGCCTACAACTGAAGAGCGTAATACGCTCTCTAACAACTGAAGATCGTAGTACGGCCTCTACCAACTGAAGAGCGTAATACGGCTTCCACCGGTTTAAATAATCCTCATAGAAAGAATGACATTAGGGAAAAATATTTGTTTTTATGTCCCCTACGACCTTCCAGAGTTTGTCGCTTTAAATACTTTTCACCCTGTATACAGAGTGTTCCACGAGAAAAACTAAATATTTTAGGGAGAGGTAGTACTGACTAATTCGAATAAAACACTGCATATAACGTGTGTCACTTTTTTTTTACTGCTGGTTAAGGAGAAAATACTGTTTGCTCGTGTTTCACAAAACTGCATGAGGCTAACGCAATACCCAGCAGTCACATAGCATCTGAATTTGCAAATGAACTGATTTTGGATGAAGCAGACTTTATTCAGTTGCTGGAACGTAGTTCTTCAACTAGCACACACAGGATTTCTACACCTACCGGCGTCCCACATCCGATGAGGCGAACATTGTACTAGGGGCATTTGAAAAGTCGGTTCAAAGTCCGAGAGGTGGCTCCACCGGCGCGTATCAAGGTCATGTTTAGTTAGTAGCATCTTTGGAAAGAACGCACACCAAGTTTCAGCCATATTGGTCTATATCTTCGTGTGAATCAAGGAAGTCGACTGATAGTCAAAAAATGGACGTAAATGAATTTCGTGTGGTGATTAAACATAACTTTATGAAAGGCAAAACGCCTCAAGAGACTAAAGAGAAGCTTGATAAACATTACGGTGACTCTGCACCTTCGATTAGGTTTATAAGTGGTTTCAAAATTTTCAGAGTGGCCATATGGGCACAACTGATGCGGAACGATCTGGACGCCCTGTGGAAGTTACGACTCCAGAAATCATGGATAAAATCCATGATATGGTGATGGATGACGAAAGAGTTAAGGTGCGTGAGATTGCTAGTACTGTGGGCATCTCGAATGAACGGATACATAATATTTTGCATAAATATTTGGACACGAGTAAGCTATCACCAAGATGGCTTCCGCGATTGGTCAAGCTTGACCAAAAACGAAATCGTGTGAAGTGTTGCAAGGATGGTTTTCAGCTGGTCAGGAAGAATCCGCAGGACTTTAAGCGTCGTTTCGTCACTGCGGATGAAACATGGATACATTACTATACTCCTGAGACCAAACAACAATCTAAACAATGGGTTACCAAGGGAGAATCTCCACCAAAAAAGGCGAAAAGCAAAGGTTATGGAGACTATCTTTAGGTATTCGCAAGGGATAATCCTCGTCGACTATCTGGAAGAGGGTAAAACTATTACAGGTGCATATTATTCATCGTTACTGGACCGTTTGAAAACCGAGCTGCAAGAAAAACTCCGGCGATTGGACCGCAAAACAGTCCTTTCACATCACGACAATGCACCAGCACACACCTCAGCAGTTGTGGTCGCAAAATTAATGGGAATAGGATTCCAACTCGTTTCACATCCCCCCTATTCTCGAGACTTGGCTCCCTCGGACTACTATTTGTTCCCCAATTTGAAGAAATGGCTGGCTGGACAAAGATTTTATTCAAACGAGGAGGTGATTGCAGCAACTAAAAGCTGTTTTGCAGACTTGGACAATTCGTATTATTCGGAAGGGATCAACAAATTAGAACAGCGTTGGACGAATTGTATAAGTCTGAAAGGAGACTACGTCGAAAAATAAAAAAGGTTTACCCCAAACACGTAAATAGTTTTATTTTTGCATAGACTTTTCAAACGCCCCTCGTATATGCACCACCTCTTCTCTTATTATTTACCGTGTATTCAACCCCATCGAGAAGGACATGAAGGTAGATGACTGGAACTTTTTCGTTAGCTAATCACAAATCGCAGCCGAATAATCCCGTTAATACTGTTTGCTGACGAAGGTACTTTCACTCTTTACGTTACCAACAACACTCGCAACACACCGACAAAGAGCCTTTATGGAGACACGATTTCAAGAACGCTTCTCTGTAAATGAGTGTTGTGGTATGGTTCAAATGACTCTGAGCACTATGGGAGTTAACATCTATGGTCATCAATCCCCTAGAACTTAGAACTAATTAAACCTAACTAACCTAAGGACATCACACAACACCCAATCATCACGAGGCAGAGAAAATCCCTGACCCCGCCGGGAATCGAACCCGGCAACCCGGGCGTGGGAAGCGAGAACGCTACCGCACGACCACGAGCTGCGGACTGTTGTGGTATGATAGGGAATCAGTTGATTGTGCATGTTGTGTTACAGCATGGTCTTTCAGGGCCCCATTCTTTAGACTTCCTTGAAAACATACTTCGGGCATAATTGTAAGAGGTTTCTTTGACGGGCCCCGTGCAAATTCTAGCCGTCAGCTGACGTGTCCTCTAAACGTAATATTTCCCGGAAGATGGATCGGCAGAACTGGCCAAATTTCAGTGGCTCCTGGATCCCTGGTTGAAAAGCGAAATTTACAAATAAAAAGTAAACTGAAGAGACAAATTGATCCTTCGGATTATGACTAGTGCCGCCATTGTCAAAGAACGCTAAGATGATCTCAGAAGAGGTGTAGTCCCTACGTGGTGTTGTTAATAGAATTCAAATGCCCTTGAAATCGGAGATGGAAATCATAAAAGTCATCTTTTTAAGATAAGCATTCGTCTCTACTTACCACCATATGCGGATAATTGTTTGGGTCCAATTAGTCTATACTACTGTGCACACTACATCCTCAATTATTTGCTGGATGTATTGCAATTTCCTGTATGTATTTCAGTCTTTGTCTTCCCCTAAGTTTTTACCCTATACAGTTCCCTCTGGTACCACGGACGTTGTTTCCTGTTTCCTTAACACATGCCGGCCGAGGTGGCCGAGCGGTTCTAGGCGCTACAGTCTGGAACCGCGCGACCCACTGCGGTCGCAGGTTCGAATCCTGCTTCGGCCATGGATGTGTGTGATGTCCTTAGGTTAGTTAGGTTTAAGTAGTTCTAAGTTATAGGGGACTGATGACCTCAGAAGTTAAGTCCCATAGTGCTCAGAGCCATTTGAACCATTTGAACCTTAACACATGCCCCATCATCCTGTCACTTCTTCCTGTCAGTGTTTTCCATGTGTTCCTTTCTTCGACGATTGTTTGGTGAACCTCTTCATTTCTTACCTTATCGGTCCACTCCACCTTAGTTGCAACATTTTTTGTTGCACCACATCTCAGACACTTCGATTCTCTGCTGTTCCTGTTTTCCCCCTGTCCATGATTTGCTACCATACAATACTATGCTCCCAGAGTACGTTCTCAGAAATTATTCCTCAAATTAAGGCCAATATTTGACACGAGTAGACTTCTGTCTGCCTGGAAAGCCATCTTTGCCTGCACTAGTCTGCTTTCTATGTCCCCTTGCTTCGTCCGTCATGGGTTATTTTGCTTCCAAGGTTGCAAAATTCCTTAACTTCATCTACATAGTGACCACCAATTTTGATGTTAAGTTTCTCTCCATTCTCATTTCTGCTACGTCTCATAGCAGAGTGTCACTATCTAAAATATTTACTCTGTCTCTGAAACGATCTGTAGAGATGTCGCGTGTAAACGCTATATTTAAACCTCCCTAACTGGAGGGCTACGTCGGTAAGCGAAATCTCAGTGCCTGTACCATTTACGTGGATATTTTTCAGTTCCACTCAACAATAGCCCCTGTGCACTAGAAACGCAGTTCTTCTGATAGGTCAATGTCGATGCTTTTTCGTCTGCTGGGTTCCAGTTTTCACAGTCAGCTGTCACTCCGTGTAAACACTGTATCACAGTTGAGTCGCTACTGGGTTGTCAAGATGCTACTTTGCGCAACAGAATTAAAGGCTCATTTCTTCGATTCCCCGCAATTGTCTCCCACTGCGACGGAGATGTTTGAAATTTGGTTCAAAGGTGCGTACAACCTTCCTCTTTAAAATGCGTGGCACCCTGCGACGGCACTGTCGAGTTCGACAACGTCTCAATCAACAAAGAGTCGACACATGAAGAAAAAAGGCCAGATCTCAGAAGTTCATGTGTCGTGCAAGGTGGGTTGGCACCAGAATTCACCGCAGTTCTGTCCAGAGCCATCGTAGACTTATGACACACTCCTCTTATCGACATTCCACCCCATCTTTAAGACGCCTCTGCGATGGTGGTCAGAACCGCGGCGCACAGTCTTCCAATTTCTGCCACTTCAGAAGTCTGAATCCAGCAGTCAAGTGATTTACAAATAGTAGACCCAGGTATAGCGCACACATTTCAGTCTGGTTGATTTTAAGTGGGGGTACATGGTTTGGATGAAGCAAGCGTCGCCAGGAAGCACTTTCTGTAATTTTCTGTAGTGTCTATCCTCAGTATAGATAGTTAGCTTTATTTCTGAGAAGGAGTATAAGGTAGTAGTCCCGACGTACTTAGAACTGCTTCATTGTTCTATAAGAAAGGTCGTTAGAAATAATCAGTAAGAATTGCCACATTGACTCATTAGCTCATGGTTTAATAAAACACCTCCAAAAACTAAATATCTGTCTTTCTCATTTTCAAAACTGAAAGTGTTCAAAGAAAATTCTTTTTCATTATAAATGTACTTGGGTGATAAACTGTGGTGCTGCTGGTGAGAGGGAGGGAGGTGTACTAGCTAATATTTGATTGCCCTCAGGAATAATGATCTCAGAAACGTTGGGGGCCACTGGTCCAAAATGAAAATAGATGACAAAAATGTCTCTAACGATGAACAGTAACTGGACGTGGAATCTATATGTACAGAGTGATCACAAAGTCCCATTACTCCTCCTCCCCCCCCCCACCCCCCTTTGCGTGTCCACTTATTCATAGATGGCCGCACTGTATAAATGTTGGATCATGGCAAAGGACAACTTTGAAATAGTGTGACTGTTCCTATTATTTTTTTCCAGAGTGCATACGTATATTTTTTATTTATTTACACGTCAAGTTCCGTGGGACTAAATTAAGGAGCAAATCTCCATGGTCATGGAACGTGTCAGTACATGAAATTAAAACACAAAAGTAATAACAGATAAAAATAAATGTTTATGAACCCGAAAAAAGTCAGCCCATAAGTTTAAGAAAACAAAATCAACAATACAACAAGAATCAGCTTAATTTTTCAACGAACTCCTTGACTCCAAATCCAGGTTTGATTTCTGCCGAGTATTAACCGAGTGAAAGCTGCTTATTCTTGGGAATAAGCTAATATTGTTAATGAGAGATGACTGTAGGGAATATACAGAAGGGTCCACACAAATGTATCCACTGTTTAAAAGTCCATAACTTGCAAACTAATTGACGGAGTTGTCTCATTTTTGGTGAAAGTGTAGCTTAAGATCCATCTTAAAGATATCACTGTAGGTGTTCGAAATGGTCACCATTACCATCCACACACAAACGATGCCGCCGAACTGCAGCACGAACTACTGACTGCAACGTGTTCAGTTGGATATTTGCACATGAATGTACGATGAATTCTCGAAGTTCATCCAATGTGCGTGGCTTTTGACGGTAAACGACGTCCTTTAGTGTGCCCCACAGGTAAAAGCCCAGAGGAGTTAGGTCTGAGGAACGTGGTGGATACTCCACAGCACCTCTATGGCCTATCCATCTTCCTGTAGATTTTCCTCGAGATACGACCTAACACGATTTTGGTAGTGGGCTGGGGCACCATCTTGTTGAAAGTAAACTCTTCCGTCTCCATACAAGTCTTGGGTGGCACGTAAAATGGATGTCTGAAGCTTCTGAAGGTACACCTCGCCGGTAACTGTGCTGTCAAAGAAGAATGGCCCAATCAAGCCCCGGTAAGACAACCCACACCACACATTTACTCCTGGCAAATTCATCTCTTTGTCTACATGGACGTTCGGATTTTCGGCGGCCCAGTAGCTGCAATTGTGGCGATTTACTGTAACATTGAGTTTCAACTGTGCCTCATCAGTCCACACAATCAAAATGTTCCAATGGCTCTGAGCAGTATGGGACTTAACATCTGTGGTCATCAGTTCCCCTTTTTTTTATTATTAGAATAACAGTAAATACAACAAAATATAACACATCCTGTTCTGTTTTTTTTAATAATTTGTATTGAACAAACTAAAAGTACATATATATTTATTATGCAAGAGTTCTTCAAGGTACCATTTAAACATATACAAATGACTGTTAGTTAAACAAAAAAATTTTAAAAAGAAAAACGTTAAATACAACAAACAAAATATAACATATTTCTGTCTTCTTCCTTTTTTTTTTTTTGTTTTGTTTTTTTTGCTCGATGCATGAGAACGTGGACAAGGGTGTTGCATCAAGTGACAGGTAGGCATGGTACACCCCAACTTTGAGGGGGGTCAAGGAAGACGCTGCGGAGATAACCGGCAAAAGTTTGTCGGTAAGATGGTTTCCGGGTGAGGGTGCTATGCGCGGTCACAATTTTGTACCAGAAGTCAAGAACTGTATGCGGACCACTCTGAAAGAGGTATTCTAAAGCCTGTCCTCGAAACCAGATTAGGGCATGGTGCTTAGCAAGAGGGTAGTGAAATGTCTGGGGCAACAACAGGAAATCCGGGGTTACCGTCGTTGGCGGGGCACGGAGGTAAAAGCCCACGATGCGTTGGATGAGGAGCCATACGTTTTGTTTCAGGGGGCACGTAAGACGGTGCTCGTCGAGCTGACAGTCAGGGCAGAGTGGGGAGGTGGCCAGTCCTATGCGATAAAGTCGACTATTAGTCGGGAATTTTCCATAGACTAAAACGTACCAGAGTGCAGACACAGACGACGGTAAAAAGGGGGCATGCACACACCCCCAAACCGTGCGCCAGTTAATGTCAGGATGCTGTAGCACCATGGGGTCGCAAGGGTTGGACAGCATAAACAAACGATAATAATCTTTTGTACGGGGAGGACGGGTGACTGGAAGATCGGCCCGAACGTAGCTGAGTTCTATGAAAAAATTGGCGACGTGGTACAAAAATGGAGAAATAGGTGCTACATTGATCGGTGGATCGAGAGAAGCTGGTCGGAGGATATCTAAGAGACTGCGTGTTAAGGACGGGACCGGCCCCTGCCAGTGCCGCAACAGAGTGTGGACAAAGAGTGCAGAAGATCGTGCCCGCACGTTGACGAGTCCGAGGCCACCTTTTGCAGGAGGCAGTGTTAGAGTGTTGTAGCGGACTCTGAAAAGTGCCCCTGCTGACACGAAATATCCAAAGGCTGATCGGAGGCGGCGGCCAAGGGGTAACGGCATTGGGAGGATCTGGGCGACGTGTACCAGTTTAGGGGCGACATACATGTTGACATAGGACACACGTTGGAATTGGTTTAAGTTACGGTGCACTTGACCGCGGGCATGGTGCCGAATCGACTGCAAAAGCCGCCGGTAAGCCAGGACCACTGTGCGGTGTGTGGAGCTCGTAAATTCGATACCCAAGTAACGAAGGGTGGCACTGACTGGGAGTGGGGTCGGCACCATAGCCAGGAGGCCGCGCCCAATGTGCATCATAGTCGATTTACGGACATTAAGAATGCTACCAGAAAGACGTCCATACTGGTGGATCCATTGGATGGCGTCATTGAGTTCCGTGGAGGAGCAGGTGAGAAAGAGGAGATCGTCCGCATAATCCCTACAGTGAAAGGTGTAGTCACGCAAAGTGAGGCCCTGCAGTCTAGAGGAAAGTCCAGTGATTAGGGGCTCAAGTGCAATGGCATATAGTAAAGTAGACATAGGGCATCCTTGACGCACAGAGCGGCGTATAGGAATCGGTCCTACAAGCCTCCCATTGACTTGTACCATCGAGACCGCGGGAAGTAGTAACCGGCGAATGGCATCGACAAAAAGTAATGGGAACCCCATACGTGTCGCCACCATGAGGAGGAATGAGTGTCGAACGCGATCAAAGGCACTCGTAAAATCGACGGATACCAGTGCTGCACGAAGGCGACAAACCGACGCCAGTGCAATGAGGTCACGGCATTCTCCTAGGGCTGTTTGTAAGGTGGCCCCACAATCACGTGCAGTCTGCTCAGGTGAAAGGACCGTAGGTAAGACGGTGCGTATGCGCGCTGCTAAGAGGCGTGCATAGATTTTATAGTCTACATTCAGTAGTGTAAGGGGGCGATATGCAGAGACATGAGACCCTCCATTCGGTTTAGGCACAGGTAGAAGAATGCCAGTGACGAATTCAGGTGGAATTGGGAAGGACGGAGTAAATAGTTCCTGAATCATTTCCGTCCAGCGAGGAAGCATTAACGTGGTGAACGCCCGGTAAAACTCCACTGGGAGTCCATCTGGTCCGGGCGATTTGTTCTTGGCCCCTTTGTTGATCGCATCTACTACCTCTTCTGCGGTGATTGCAGACATCATGGACGTTGACACCGCTACGGTGAGGGTCCGATCAGGGGAAGGACGGAGATCATCAGGAATGGGCGTCGCCATCGGTTCATCATCATAAAATTGGCGATAATGTTCAGCAAAGGCAGACACCACTGCCGCCTGTGTTGTGTGGTGAACACCATCGGAGGTCGTGATGTTGGGGACGAAAAGTCGACGTCGACGACTATGGTCGGATGCGACATGGATTGCGGATGGGGTTTCGTCGTGGAGGAGGTCTTGTCGTCGGGAACGCACCACGACACCATGCAGTCGTGCACGTTGAAGAGAGAGGAGACGAGCTTTAGTACGTTGTCGTTCCCTATGGGTGTCAGGTGATGGAGGGAGCGCATCGAGCTCACGGAGGACGGCGTAGTGAAAATTTGTGGTGTCTCGATGCCATGCTGCTGCTTCCTTGCCACATTGTATGAAGGCCTTTCTGATTGCAGGTTTGGCACATTTGAGCCACCAATGGAACGTGGATGTGTACTGCGGAAGGCGTCTTTCGCAAGACGCCCATGTAGTGGCAATACATTGTCGGCAGTGTGGATCATTAAGGAGGGAGGTATTAAGCTTCCAGCAACCTCTGCTGCGCCACACTGACTGAGGTGGCAGAGCCAGGGAGCAAATGACGGCGCAGTGGTCCGAAAATGCAAGGGGCCACCGTTCAGCTTGGGCGACTTCATTGCCAAGGTGGGAGAGACATAAAACCGGTCCAGTCTGCTCGCAGAATGTGCTGTATAATGGGTAAAACCGGGGGTATTGCCATGAATTTTCTCCCAAACGTCCACTAGATGAAAATTGTCGATTAAGGTGAGGAGCGCCGGGCATGGCGAATAACCAGGCATTTGGTCCTGCGGATGGAGGACACAGTTGAAATCGCCTCCCATGATAAGGCGATCATAGCGTCCAGAAAACAGGGGCGCCACGTCATGTCCGAAGAAAGTGGACCTCTGCCGACGGTTCGTGGAGCCAGACGGAGCGTAGATATTGATGACGCGCGTGTAGAAGATGGTAACAGCCATGCCTCTTCCACAGGGAAGGATTGTCGTGTCCTTGAGTGGGATTCCTTCGCGTATGTAGAAAGCTACTCCACGCCCTGATTGATCACATGTGGACGTGTATGAGTCGTAGCCGTAGACTGATGGTAGTGTGGCAACGCGTACTTCCTGAAGAAGGGCGACGTCGACGTCAGAGGCCCGAAGCATGTCACATAGGAGTTGCAGCTTGGGTGCAGTGCCGATCATGTTGATGTTCATTGTGGCGAACCGGTACGTTTGTTTCAGTGGTGGTGGACGTGCATCTACCATCACCAAGGGAAGTAAGAGGAGGGTACCGACAGGAAGTCCCGTCCCATCAGCTGCAGTGGCTCGCTTTTGATGTTAACAGGCAGCCTTGTCCGGCGGAGGCAACTCATCCGGACGAGGGGGCGTATCTTCCTCAGTGTCGTCGGCCCATGCTCCTGTGCCGTGGGTCTGTCCAATGTCCATGGGAATTGCGTCGTGATGAGAGAGATCTGGAGTTGTCGGCGGGGAGACAGGCGTCTCAACCGGCGCACCGATCGTTACATTGTGCGTAGCGACCTCCATGGTGGTCCCGTCCTGCGAAACGTCTGGTTCATCGTGAAAGTTGTCCGTCGATCTCTGTGTGGAAATGTCGGCTGGTTGGGTGTCGTCTTCGTCGTCGCGGGTGGCGACGCTTTGAGAGCCCGTGGGTGAACGGCGACGGCGTTTGCGCCTACGTGGCGAGCGTTGTTTGCGCACGTGTTCCTCAGTGTCGGACGACGGCAAGGAGGAGCGTCGACCTGGTTCGAAGGCGTCGGTGGGTACAATGAAATTGTCAAACAGGTGTTGTGAAGAAGTACTGTTCTCCTCAGCGTCCGGTGCGGGAGCCTGTTCGGCGGCAAGGTTGTCAGGTGGGACGTCCGCACCGTCCATAGGTGACTGGAAAGACCGGGCGACGGACTGGACGAAACTGTAGACGTGGCGAGAGCCGCTGCGTAAGTGACCGGTAGGGATGTCATCGTGAGTGTGACGGACGCTTCCGACAACGGGAGTTGCGCGACACGTCGTTGAATGCATTCAGACCGTAGGTGACCTTCTTTCCCGCAACCGGAACAGGTCCGAGGTTGGCCGTCGTACATTATAATGGCACGGCAGCCTCCGATACGTTGATAAGAAGGCACGTGTTTCTGCAACTCGATGCGGACCTGTCTAACACCGTTCAGAACGGGATAGGTTTGAAATTGTACCCATCGTTCGGCAACATGTTCCAGAACGTTGCCATAGGGACGGAGCGCCTCGATGACGACGTCTGCAGGTAGTTCGAACGGCAGTTCGAAGATCCTTATCGTCCGTGTGCCGAGACCGGCGTGATCGACGGTAACGGGTCCGACGTTGCCGTCGGAATGACAGAAGCGCAGTCCACGTTTTGCCTCTTGAAGCACCTTGTCGCACGCCACATCGTTCATCATTTTGGCGTAGACGGTACTGCTAACTATGGCCAAGTGGATACCAAGTAGATCCGTTGGTGGTATTTTAACTTCATCGCGAACAAATAGTTCTACCTCCAGGGCCTTGGGTCGGGCGAAGTCGGAACAAAAGTTGAAACGCAATGTCGTCTTCCGATAGTTGTGCGCCATGGTGGTCCAGAAGGGAAAACGGCACTTACAGCGGCCGAAGTAAACACAAACACACCTTGCGCGCCTCGCCCGCAGCGCTCTGGCGCGTGACCGTCTTGCAGCACTGCCGGCGGCAGACTGTCCCCTAGAACTTAGAACTACCTAAACCTAACTAATCTAAAGACATCACACACATCCATGCCCGAGGCAGGATTCGAACCTGCGACAGTAGCGGTCCCGCAGTTCCGGACTGAGCGCCTAGAACCGCTAGACCACCGCGGCCGGCCACACACAATCATCTCTGCAAACTCTTCATCGTTGCCCACCATGTTAGTAAACTACTAGCAGTACTCCATTCTACGATCTGGGTCGTCCTCGTTTATTGCGTGTAGCAATCGTGGGATGTAGCACTTCCACTTTGCTGTCTTTAAAATTCGCCGGACACATGATCGACTCACTCCAGTTTCACTGGCACACTGTCTCACAGACTTCTGTGGTGAGCGAGTGAATTGTTGTAACACACGACGGGAGTTATCTGGACTTGTTATGGTTACAGCTCGTCCAGATCGTTGATGGGTATACCTTTAACACAGTCCTCGGCTTCAAATTTGTCTCGAATGCGACGAATCGTTAAACGTATCGGCGGCTCTGTTTGATACTCATTTAGCCATTGCCGTTGAACCTCATTATGTTTTCGTACTTAAAATACCACTCCAAACCAGACTTCCTTTCATCGAATTTAAGCCTTGCGCCAGCCATGTTTACTCGAATAACTAGGTGCAACTAAGATCAAAACACTGGCTATCTGGCGACTGTCATAAAACAAAACAACGCAACTCAACGCTTGTGTGGCGATTGCCGGAACTACAAACTATTACACTACCAAAGATCAGACAACTCCGTCAATTAATTTGCCAGTTATGGACTTTTAAACAGTGGATACATTTTTTTGGACCCCTCTGTATATATTGAGAGGCCAGTGTCAAAGTGCCCACACTTGTGAACAGGGGTCGACAAGAGATTCGTGAAGTTACACCACTTATTGCCCGAACAGCCCGTTTCTGAGCCAAAAATATCCTTTTAGAATGGGAAGAGTACCCTAAAATATAATACCATACGACATAACCCAATGAAAATAAGCAAGTAGACTAATTCTCGTGTCGAACGATCACTCACTTCAGATACCGTTGGCAGAAAATCCTAAGAAATTTTGGTCTTATGTCAAAGCGGTAGGTGGATCAAAACAAAATGTCCACACGCTCTGTGACCAAAATGGTACTAAAACAGAGAATGACAGACTAAAGGCCAAAATACTAAATAACTTTTTCCAAAGCTGTTTCACAGAGGAAGACTGCACTGTAGTTCCTTCTCTAGATTGTCGCACAGATGACAAAATGGTAGATATCGAAATAGATGACACAGGGATAGAGAAACAATTAAAATCGCTCAAAAGAGGAAAGGCCGCTGAACCTGATGGGATACCAGTTCGATTTTACACAGAGTACGCGAAGGAACTTGCCCCCCCCCCCTCCCCCTTCTTGCAGCGGTGTACCGTAGGTCTCTACAAGAGCGTAGCGTTCCAAAGGATTGGAAAAGGGCACAGGTCATCTCCGTTTTCAAGAAGGGACGTCAAACAGATGTGCAGAACTATAGACCTATATCTCTAACGTCGATCAGTTGTAGAATTTTGGAACACGTATTCTGTTCGAGTATAATGACTTTTCAGGAGACTAGAAATCTACTCTGTAGGAATCAGCATGGGTTTCGAAAAAGACGGTCGTGTGAAACCCAGCTCGCGCTATTCGTCCACGAGACTCAGAGGGCCATAGACACGGGTTCACAGGTAGATGCCGTGTTTCTTGACTTCCGCAAGGCGTTCGATACAGTTCCCCACAGTCGTTTAATGAACAAAGTAAGAGCATATGGACTATCAGACGAATTGTGTGATTGGATTGAAGAGTTCCTAGATAACAGAACGCAGCATGTCATTCTCAATGGAGAGAAGTCATCCGAAGTAAGAGTGATTTCAGGTGTACCGCAGGGGAGTGTCATAGGACCGTTGCTATTCACAATATACATAAATGACCTTGTGGATGACTTCGGAAGTTCACTGAGGCTTTTTGCAGATGATGCTGTGGTGTATCGAGAGGTTGTAACAATGGAAAATTGTACTGAAATGCAGGAGGATCTGCAGCGAATTGACGCATGGTGCAGGGAATGTCAATTGAATCTCAATGTAGAAAAGTGTAATGTGCTGCGAATACATAGAAAGATACATCCCTTGTCATTTAGCTACAAAATAGCAGGTCAGCAACTGGAAGCAGTTAATTCCATAAATTATCTGGGAGTACGCATTAGGAGTGATTTAAAATGGAATGATCATATAAAGTTGATCGTCGGTAAAGCAGATACCAGACTGAGATTCATTGGAAGAATCCTAAGGAAATGCAATCCGAAAACAAAGGAAGTAGGTTACAGTACGCTTGTTCGCCCACTGCTTGAATACTGCTCAGCAGTGTGGGATCCGTACCAGATAGGGTTGATAGAAGAGATAGAGAAGATCCAACGGAGAGCAGCGCGCTTCGTTACACGATCATTTAGTAATCGCGAAAGCGTTACGGAGATGATAGATAAACTCCAGTGGAAGACTCTGCAGGAGAGACGCTCAGTAGCTCGGTACGAGCTTTTGTTAAAGTTTCGAGAACATACCTTCACCGAAGAGTCAAGCAGTATATTGCTCCCTCCTACGTATATCTCGCGAAGATACCATGAGGATAAAATCAGAGAGATTAGAGCCCACACAGAAGCATACCGACAATCCTTCTTTCCACGAACAATACGAGACTGGAATAGAAGGGAGAACCGATAGAGGTACTCAGGGTACCCTCCGCCACACACCGTCAGGTAGCTTGCGGAGTATGGATGTAGATCTAGATGTAGTAAAAATGGCAGAATTAAGTATTTGAACAAGAGCCTGAACGTGGGCTTTCCACGACAGCTTACTATCTATCTGAACGCCTAGAAATTTGAACTGTTCAGTTTCAATAATCGTATGCCCGTTCTGTGAAATTAAAAGGTCAGGTTTAGTTGTATTGTGTGTTAGGAACTGTACAAACTGAGCCTTTTTGTGATTTAGCGTTAGTTTGTTTTCTACAAACCATGAACTTATGTACTGCACTACTTGAAACCGAGCCAATGTTGCACACAGCATTCTTTACTACCAAGCTAGTGTAATCAGCAAATAGAAATATTTTAGAGTTTCCTGTAATACTAGAGGGCATATCATTTATATAAATAAGGAACAGGAGCGGCCCCAACACTGCTCCCTGGGGCACCTGACAGTATCCCACTCAGACCCCACATCACAGCCGTTATCAACATTGTGAATAATGACCATGTGCTGCCTGTTGCTAAAGTAAGAGGTGAAGCAATTGTGAGCTACTACAAACCGCCGTTTTAATAACAGAATATAGTTCTCCTTCATGTGCGAATAGTCTCAGGAATGTGTACATACTTTTGTTTAAACTATATAGTTTACATTTTGGGACAAAGTAGCCGGCTGTTGTGACCGAGCGGTTCTAGGCGCTTCAGTCCGAAACCGGCTGCTGTTACGGTCGCAGGTTCGAGTCCTGCTTCGGGCATGAATGTGTGTGATGTCCTTAGGTTAGTTAGGTTTAGGTACTTCTAACTCTAGGGGATTGATGACATCAGATGTTAAGTCCCGTAGTGCTTAGAGCTATTTGAACCATTTGGACAGTGTATATCTAAGTTATATACAGTTCTAGAGGTCGGCTTTTCTATTACGTAGTAATAATTTAAAATTAAACCTAAAGGTTCGATGGATATAGTCGTAGATGTGTATTTGTAATGTAATATGTAATATGGCACTAGGAGAAAGATAGATGCTGCCTACAGGAAAGCCGGCCGGTGTGGTCGTGCGGTTCTAGGCGCTTCAGTCTGGAACCGCGTGACCGCTACGGTCGCAGGTTTGAATCCTGCCTCGGGCATGGATGTGTGTGATGTCCTTAGGTTAGTTAGGTTTAAGTAGTTCTAAGTTCTAGGGGACTGATGACCACAGATGTTAAGTCCCATAGTGCTCAGAGCCATTTGAACCAAGCCTACAGGAAAATTAAACACCCCTTTGGTGAAAAGACCACCACCCGTATGAATATCAAGAACTCAGATGGAAAACCAGTTCTAAGCAAAGGAGGGAAATCAGAAATGTGGAAGGAGTATTTAGAGGGCTTATACATGGGAGATATACTTGAGGTGAATTTCTGGAAATGGAAGAGGGCGTAGATAAAGATGAGATGGGAGATATGATATTGCTTGAAGAATCTGACAGAGCACTGAAAGACCTAAGTCGAAACAAGTCCCCGGGAGTAGACCACATTCCGTAAGAACTAATGAGAGCCTTGGGAGAGCCAGCCATGACAAAACTCTTCCAGCCTGGCGTGCAAGATGTACAAGTAAGGCGAAATATTCGCAGACTTCAAGCAGAATATAATAATTCCCATTCCAAAGAAAGTAGGTGCAGATACCGAACTATTTGTTTAATAAGCCGCTTTTGCAAAAAATAAATAAATAAATAAATAAATAAACACGAATTCTTCGTAGAAGAATGGGAAAACTACTACGAGCCGACCTCGGGAAAGAGTAGTTTGGATTCCGGAAATATGTAGGAACACGAAAGGCAATACTGACCCTATGACTTCGCGTAGAAGATATCATAGGGAAAGGCAAACTTGCGTTTAGAGCATTTGTCATCTGAGAGAAAGCTTTCGACAATGTTGACTGGACTGCTCTCTTTCAAATTCTGAAAGTGGCAGGGGTAAAACAAAGGGGCCGAGAGGGTATTTACGATTTTTACGGAAACCAGGTGGTAGTTATAAGAGTCGAGGGGCGTCATCAAAGAAAATTTGGAGTTGGAATTAAAGTTCAAGGAGAAGAAATAAAGACTTTGAGGTGTTTCTACGACGTTGTAATTGTGTCAGATGAGCGAAGGACTTGGAAGAGAAGTTGTACGGAATGGACAGAGTGTTGAAAGGATGATATAAGATGAACATGAACAAAAGTAGAATAAGGATAATGGAATGCAGTCAAATTAAATCAGGTGATACTGAACAAATCAGATTAGGAAATGAGACATTTAGGGCAGGAGATAAAGTTCGGAATTTCGGCAAAAAAACAACTGCTGATGGCCGAGGTAGAGAGGATATAAAATGTAGACTGTTAATGGCAACAAAAGCGTTTCTGAAGAAAAGAAATTTGTTGATTTAAGTTTCAGGAAGTCTTTTCAGACAGTATTTGCACGGAGTGTAGCCGTGTATGGAAGTGAAACACGGACAATAAACAGTTTAGTCAAGAAGACAATAGAAACTTTTTAAAGGTGGTGCTACAGAAAATGCTAAGATTAGATAGGTAGATCACATAAGTAATGAAGAGGTACTGAATAGAACTGGGCAGAAAAGAAATTTGTGGCTCAATCTGGCCAGAAGAGGTGATCGGTTGAGAGGACACAATCTGAGACATCAAGGAATCACCGACTTAGCACTGGGGGGGGGGGGGGGGGTAAAAATCGTAGAGGGAAACCAAGAGACGAGTACAGTAAGCAGATTCTGATGGATGTACAGGGGATAGTGAAAATAATGTGAACAGTGGTAGTAATACAAGTAGTGCTCACTTCTTATTTGCATTCAGAGGCCGAGGTCGACGTGCAGTGAAAGATCTAACAGAGCTCCGAAGAGGACAGATTTTGAGGCCCCGATTACCTGGAGCATCAGTAAGCAAGACAGACAACTTATTGAATGTTTCAAGAGCTACTATTTCAACAGTCATGACAGCCTACACATAACATGGAAAGACATCATCGTGTAAACGTGATAGTGGGCGCAAATCAAAACTGAATCACAGAGATGGTAATGCGCTTACACGAATTGTGACAAAACAACACAAAACTGCCAGCCGGAGTGGCCGAGCGGTTCTAGGCGCTACAGTCTGGAACCACGCGACCGCTACGGTCGCAGGTTAGAATCCTGCCTCGGGCATGGATGTTTGTGATGTCCTTAGGTTAGTTAGGTTTAAGTAGTTCTAAGTTCTAGGGGACTGATGACCTCAGAAGTTAAGTCCCATTGTGCTCAGAGCCATTTGAACCATTTTTTTGAACACAGAACTAAGGCGACTAAAGTGACTGCAGAGCTCAATAGCCATCTTCGAGACGCCGTATCTATCGACACTGTCTGCCGAGAACTCCATAAAGCGAATATTCATGGACGAGCTGCTATACCGAAACCATTAGTGACGACAACCATAGCAAAGAAGCATAAATCATGGTGCCAGCTGCGTAAATCCTGAACGGCTAATCAGTGGAAATACGTCATATGGTCCGATGAGTCAACGTTTTCGTTATTTCCAACATCGGGACGGATTTACGTCTGCGGAATGCCAAAAGAAGCCAACAATCCTGATTGCTTGATTCAAACGGTTAAGCATGGAGGTGGACGTGTGATGGTGTGGGCAGCCATATCATGGTATTCTGCAGGTTCCATCATTACTCTCAAAGCCCATGCTACAGCCAACGATCATGTGAGCATTTTAGGTGATCAGGTGCGCCCCATGATTCAAATGTTGTTCCCCGACAATGGTGACATTTCAGAATGATAATGCACCCATTTACACAGCCAGGACAGTACAATCGTGGTATGAGGAGCATGCAACTGAACTGCAGCGTCTTTCCTGTCCAGTAGAGTCCGTGGACATTATCGAACCCTGACCCTACGACTTATCTTAGAAAATAGATTAAGGAAAGGCAAACCTACGTTTCTAGCATTTGTAGACTTAGAGAAAGCATTTGACAATGTTGAGTGGAATACTCTCTTTCAAATTATCAAGGTGGCAGGGGTAAAATACAGGGAGCGAAAGGCTATTTACAATTTGTACAGAAACCAGATGGTAGTTAAAAGAGTCAAGGGGCATGAAAGGGAAGCAGTGGCTGGGAAGGGAGTGAGACAGGGTTATAGCCTAACCCTGATGTTATTCAATCTATATATGGAGCAAGCAGTAAAGGAAACAAAAGAAAAATTCGGAGTAGGTATTAAAGTCCGTGGAGAAGAAATAAAAACTTCGAGGTTCACCGATGGCACTGTAATTCTGTCAGAGACAGCAAAGGACTTGGAAGAGCAGTTGAACCGAATGGACAGTGTCTTGAAAGGATGATATAAGATGAGCATCAACAAAAGCAAAACGACGATAATGGAATGTAGTCGAATTAAATCGGGTGATGCTGCGGGAATTAGAATAGGAAATGAGCCGCTTAAAGTAGTAAATGAGTTTTGCTGTCTGGGGAGCAAAAAACTGGTGTGGTCGAAGTAGAGAGGATATGAAATGTAGACTGGCAATGGCAAGGAAAGCGTTTCTGAAGAAGAGAAATTTGTTAGTATCGAGAATAGATTTAAGTGTCAGGAAGTCCTTTCTGAAAGTATTAGAAAGCAGTGTAACCATGTATGGAAGTGAAACGTAGGCGACAAATAGTTTAGACAAGAAGAGAATAGAAGCTTTCAAAATGTGGTGCTACAGAAGAATGCTGAAGATTGGATGGGTTGATCACATAACTAATGAGGAGGTAATGAATAGAATTGGAGAGAAGAGAAATTTTTGGCACAACTTGACTAGAAGAAGGTATCGGTTGGTAGGGCACATCCTGAGACATCAAGGGATCACCAATTTAATATTGGAGGGCAGCGTGAAGGGTAAAAATCGAAGAGGGAGACCAAGAGATGAATAACCATACAGATTCAGAAGGATGTAGGTTGCAGTAGGTACTAGGAGATGAGGAAGCTTGCACAGGATAGAGTAACATGGAGAGCTGCATCAAGCCAGTCTCTGGACTGAAGACCACAACAACACAACGTGGGCGGTATTGGAGCGCAGACTGCGGAGCAGATTTCCGCCGCCCACGTCACTACAGGAGATAGAAGAGGTTTTGATGGAAGAATGGCATAACGTTCCACTGGAGACTATACAGTCATTATATGCCAGTATTTCAAGAAGAATAGCAGCTGTATTACACGCGAAAGGGGGGGGGGAGTCCAAGTCCTTATTAATGAACCATTCTACATCTACATACATAATTCGCAATCCACCATACGGTGCGTGGCGGAGGGTACCTCGTACCACAACTAGCATCTTCTCTCCCTGTTCCACTCCCAAACAGATCGAGGGAAAAATGACTGCCTATATGCCTCTGTACGAACCCTAATCTCTCTTATCTTATCTTAGTGGTCTTTCTGCGAAATGTAAGTTAGCGGCAGTAAAGTTGTACTGCAGTCAGCCTCAAATGCTGGTTCTCTAAATTTGCTCAGTAGCGATTCACGAAAACAACGCCTTCTTTCCTCTAGAGACTCCCACCCGAGTTCCTGAAGCATTTCTGTAACACTTGCGTGATGATCAAACCTACCAGTAACAAATCTAGCAGCCCGCCTCTGAATTGCTTCTATGTCCTCCCTCAATACGACCTGATAGGTATCCCAAACGCTCGAGCAGTACTCAAGAATAGGTAGTATTAGTGTTTTATAAGCGGTCTCCTCTATAGATGAACCACATCTTCCCAAAATTCTACCAATGAACCGAAGACGACTATCCGCCTTCCCCACAACTGCCATTACATGCTTATCCCACTTCATATCGCTCTGCAATGTTACGCCGAGATATTTAATGGACGTGACTGTGTCAAGCGCTACGCTACACTACTAATTCTTTTTCCTATTCGTCTGCATTAATTTACATTTATCTATATTTAGAGTTAGCTGCCATTCTTTACACCAATCACAAATCCTTTCCAAATCATCTTGTATCCTCCTACAGTCACTCAACGACGACACCTTCCCGTACGCCACAGCATCATCAGCAAACAGCCGCACATTGCTTTCCACCCTATCCAAAAGATCATTTATGTAGATAGAAAACAACAGCGGACCTACCACACTTCCCTGGGGCACTCCAGATGATACCCTGACCTCCGATGAACATTCACCAGCGATGACAACGTACTGGGTTCTATTACTTAAGAAGTCAAATAAGAACAAGTGTTCACATTATTTTGCCTATCCCTGTAGGTTGCAATAGTTACTGGGAGATAAAGAGGCTCGCACAGGATAGAGTAGTATGGAGAGCTGCATCAAACTAGTCTTCGGACTTAAGACCACAAGAACAAAAACAATATGTATTACATAGGAAGTACTGCGACTTGGTAATCTCGCAGTAGATACAGGCGCAGAAGTTGATATTTTATCGTGACAGTAAAATCTATTCAGACTTGAACGCGAGAACACGACAGCACAAATACACTACTGGCCATTAAAACTGCTACATCACGAAGATGACGTGTTACAGGCGCGAAATTTAACTGACAGGAAGAAGATGCTGTGATATGCAAATGATCAGCTTTTCAGAGCATTCACACAAGGTTGGCGCCGGTGGCGACACCTACAACGTGCTGACATGAGAAAAGTTTCCAACCGTTTTCTCATACACAAACAGCAGTTGACCGGCGTTTCCTAGTGAAACGTTGTGATGCCTCGTGTAAGGAGGAGAAATGCGTACCATGACGTTTCCGACTTTGATAAAGGTGGGATTGTAGCCTATCGCGATTGCGGTTTATCGTATCGCGACATTGCTGCTCACGTTGGTCGAGATCCAATGACTGTTAGCAGAATATGAAATCGGTGGGTTCAGGAGAGTAATACGGAATGCCGTCGTGTATCACAATGCCCTCGTATCAGAAGCAGTCGAGATGACAGGCATCCTATCCTCATGGCTGTAACGGATCGTGCAGCCACGTCTCGATCCGTGAGTCAACAGATGGGGACGTTTGAAAGACAACAACCATCTGCACGAACAGTTCGACGAAGATTGCAGCTCAATGCACTGTCAGCTCGGAGACCATGGCTGCGGTTCCCCTTGACGGTGCATCACAGACAGGAGCGCCTGCGATGGTGTACTCAACAACGAACCTGGGTGCATGAATGGCAAAACGTCATTTTTTCGGATGAATGCAGGTTCTGTTTACAGCATCATGATGGTCGCATCCGTGTTTGGCGACATCGCGGTGAATGCACATTGGAAGCGTTTATTCGTCATCGCCATACTGGCGTATCACCCGGCGTGATGGTATGGGGTGCCATTGGTTAACACGTCTCAGTCACCTCTTGTTCGCATTGACGGCACTCTGAAGAGTGGGCGTTACATTTCAGATGTGTTACGACCCGTGGCTCTACCCTTCATTCGATCCCTGCGAAACCCTACATTTCAGCAGGATAATGCACGACCGCATGTTGCAGGTCCTGTACGGGCCTTTCTGGATACAGAAAATGTTCGACTGCTGCCCTGGCCAGCACATTCTCCAGATCTCTCATCAATTGAAAACGTCTGGTCAATGGTGGCCGAACTACTGGCTCGTCACAATACACTAGTCACTAGTCTTGATGAACTGTGGTATCGTGTTGAAGCTGCATGGGCGGCTGTACCTGTACACGCCATCCAAGCTCTGTTTGACTCAATGCCCAGGCGTACCAAGGCCGTTATTACGGCCAGAGGTGGATGTTCTAGGTACTGGTTTCTCAGGATCTATGCACCCAAATTGCGTGAAAATGTAATCACATGTCAGTTATAGTATAATATATTTGTCCAATGAATACCCGTTTATCATCTGCATTTCTTCTTGGTGTAGCAATTTTAATGGCCAGTAGTGTAGATTTCTGTCCCCCCGCGAGGCGCGCGCACGCTAGGCGCGCTGAGCTGGGGTGCGCCAGCCCACGTCAGCCGGCGGCGGCTCGCAGTGACGCAGGCAGAGGCTCCGAGATTTGGCAGATGCAGCAGGCGGCCAGTTTTCCCCAGGGCCCGCCGCCACACTTCCGGGACACGGGAAGCGACTTAAGGTTATCGCGGCCGCTGTCCGACACTTCCGGCTACACGGCTAGGGCGGCGGGGCGGCGCCCGTCCTCTGCAGGGCGCAGTCACAGCACGGCACAGCCAGCTATTTGCATCGCCGCCTGCTCGCTCTTCCTTCACGTGTCGCCGTTCTACCTGTTGGTTCCGTCGAAGGTTGCGGTCGCGTTATCCGTGACGTCCCTACGGAATGCCGGTCAGCCACCTGCTAACGCAACCAAGATTGACATCTGTCGTTGTTCAGGCCTTCAGTCCGAAGATTGGTTCGATGCTTCCTTCCATGTTATTCTATCCTGTGCATGCCTCTTGATGTCCGCGTAACTACTGCAACCTACATCCTTTTGAACCCGCTTACTGTATTCACCTCTTGGTCTTCCTCTACAAGTTTTAACCCCCACACTTTATTCCAATACTACAGGGTGGTCCATTGATCTCACGAAATAAGCATCAAACGAATCAACTACAAAGAACGAAACTTGTCTAGCTTGAAGGGGGAAACCAGATGGCGCTATGGTTGGCCCGCTAGATAGAGCTGCCATTGGTCAAACGGATATTAACTGTGTTTTTTTAGGTAGGAACCCCCATTTTTATTACATATTCGTGCAGTAAGCAAAGAAATATGAATGTTTTAGCTGGATCACTTTTTTCGCTTTGTGATAGATGGGGCTGTAATAGTAGCAAACGTATAAGTACGTGGTATCACGTAACATTCCGCCAGTGCTGATTGTATTTGCTTCGTGATGCATTACCCGTGTTAAAATGGACCGTTTACCAATTGCGGAAAAGATCGATATCGTCTTGAAGTATGGCTATTGTGATCAAAATGCACAACGGGCGTATGCTAGGTATGCTGCTCGGTATCCTGGACGACATCATCTAAGTTTCCGGACCGTTCGCCGGATAGTTACGTTATTTAATCATCATCATCATCATTTAAGACTGATTATGCCTTTCAGCGTTCAGTCTAGAGCATAGCCCCCTTATAAAATTCCTCCATGAACCCCTATTCAGTGCTAACATAGGTGCCTCTTCTGATGTTAAACCTATTACTTCAAAATCATTCTCAACCGAATCCAGGTACCTTCTCCTTGGTCTGCCCCGACTCCTCCTACCCTCTACTGCTGAACCCATGAGTCTCTTGGGTAACCTTGCTTCTCCCATGCGTGTAACATGACCCCACCATCTAAGCCTTTTCGCCCTGACTGCTACATCTGTAGAGTTCATTCCCAGTTTTTCTTTGATTTCCTCATTGTGGACACCCTCCTGCCATTGTTCCCATCTACTAGTACCTGCAATCATCCAAGCTACTTTCATATCCGTAACCTCAACCTTGTTGATAAGGTAACCTGAATCCCCCCAGCTCTCGCTCCCATACAACAAACTTGATCGAAAGATTGAACGGTGCACAGATAACTTAGTCTTGGTACTGACTTCCTTCTTGCAGAAGAGAGTAGATCGTAGCTGAGCGCTCACTGCATTAGCTTTGCTACACCTCGCTTCCAGTTCTTTCGCTATGTTGGCATCCTGTGAGAATATGCATCCTAAGTACTTGAAACCGTCCACCTGTTCTAACTTTGTTCCTCCTATTTGGCACTCAATCTGTTTATATTTCCTTCCCACTGACATTTCTTTCGTTTTGGAGATGCTAATCTTCATACCATAGTCATTACATTTCTGATCTAGCTCAGAAATATTACTTTGCAAACTTTCAATCAAATCTGCCATCACAACTAAGTCATCAGCATATGCAAGACCGCTTATTTTGTGTTCACATATCTTAATCTCATCCAGCCAGTCTATTGTTTTCAATATATGATCCATAAATAATATGAACAACAGTGGAGACAGGTTGCAGCCTTGTCTTACCCCTGAAACTACTCTGAACCATGAACTCAATTTACCGTCAACTCTAACTGCTGCCTGACTATCCATGTAAAGACCTTTAATTGCTTGCAAAAGTTTGCCTCCTATTCCATAATCTCGTAGAACAGACAATAACTTCCTCCTAGGAACCCGGTCATATGCTTTTTCTAGATCTATAAAGCATAGATACAATTCCCTGTTCCACTCATAACACTTCTCCATTATTTGCCGTAAGCTAAAGATCTGGTCCTAACAACCTCTAAGAGGCCTAAACCCACACTGATTTTCATCCAATTGGTCCTCGACTAATACTCGCACTTTCCTTTCAACAATACTTGAGAAGATTTTACCCACAACGCTGATAAAGAGATACCTCTGTGGTTGTTACAATCTTTTCTGTTTCCATGTTTAAAGATTGGTGTGATCACTGCTTTTGTCCAGTCTGATGGAACCTGTCCCGACTCCCAGGCCATTTCAATTATCCTGTGTAGCCATTTAAGACCTGACATTCCACTGTATTTGATGAGTTCAGACTTAATTTCAGCCACCCCTGCTGCTTTATTGCACTGCAATCTATTGACCATTTTCTCCACTTCCTCGAATGTGATCCTATTTCCATCATCATTCCTATCCCATTCTACCTCGAAATCTGAAACATTACTGATCGATTTTCACCTACATTGAGCAACTCTTCAAAATATTCCCTCCATCTGCCCAAGGCATCCACAGGATTCACCAGCAGCTTTCCTGACCTGTCCACAATACTTGTCATTTCCTTCTTACCTCCCTTTCGAAGACTGCTAATTACACTCCAGAATGGTTTTCCAGCAGCTTGACCCATAGTCTCCAACCTCTTTCCAAAGTCTTCCCAAGATTTCTTCTTGGATGCTGCAATTATCTGTTTGGCTTTGTTTCTTTCTTCAACAAAACTTTCTCTATCTACCTGAGTTCTAGTGTGTAGCCATTTTTGATACGCCTTCTTTTTCCTTTTACAGGCTGCCTTGACTGTGTCATTCCACCAAGCTGTTTGCTTCATCCTACTTTTACACACTACTGTTCCAAGACATTCTTTAGCCACCTCTAGTACTGCGTCCCTGTACCTTGTCCATTCCTTTTCTAATGACTGTAATAGACTACCTTCAACTAACTGGTACCTTTCTGAGATCGCTGTTATGTATTTGTGCCTGATTTCCTTATCCTGAAGTTTCTCCACTCTTATCCTCCTACATATGGACCTGACCTCCTGCACTTTCGGCCTCACAATCCCAATTTCACTGCAGATTAAATAATGATCAGTGTCATCAAAGAATCCCCTGAATACACGTGTGTCCCTCACAGCCTTCCTGAATTCCTGACCTGTTATTACATAGTCAATGACAGATCTGGTTCCCCTGCCTTCCCAAGTATACCGGTGAATGTTCTTATGTTTAAAAAAGGAGTTTGTGATTACTAAGCCCATATTGGCACAGAAATCCAAGAGTTGTTTCCCGTTCCTGTTGGCCTCCATATCCTCTCCAAATTTACCCATAATCTTTTCATACCCTTCTGTTCGATTTCCAACCCTGGCATTAAAATCACCCATGAGCAGAACACTGTCCTTGTCCTTTACTCTAACAACTACATCACTGAGTGCCTCATAAAAACTATCCATCTTATCTTGATCTGTCCCTTCACAATGCGAATATACTGACACAATCCTAATTTTCTTGCTAGACACTGTCAAATCTATCCACATCAGTCGTTCGTTTACATACCTTATTGCAACTACGCTGGGTTCCATTTCTTTCCTGGTGTAAAGCCCTACACCCCATTGTGATATTCCTGCTTTGACTCCTGACAGGTAGTCCCTTGTATTCTCCCACTTCCTCTTCTTTCTCACCCCTTACCCGAATGTCACTATTAGCTAAAACGTCCAGCCCCATCTTACTTGGAGCCTCTGCCAGCTCTACCTTCTTCCCAGAGTAGCCCCCATTGATATTAATAGCTCCCCATCTCATTACCATTTGTTTGCCAAGTCGTATCTTAGGAGTCCCTGGTTTGTCAGTTAGAGATGGGACTCCGTCACCTCCAAAGGTCCGAGGCATTTTGCTCTGATTGTTGCCAGCATCATATTTAAAGTACCAGGGAAGCAGGTTGCTAGCCTTACTTGCCCCGAGTCCCATTGGGTTTTACCGCTAACGGCCGAGGGACTAACCGGTGGATTTGGTAGTCTTTGCCGTATGAGCACAAAGGTGACCACAACTCAGAATATGTCCGAGATGCCCAGCCTTATTCCAAAGTAACTGGTATCCCGACTGTCGGGACCACTTACTTGGCCACTCATACGTTGCCCGTGGTTCATGAACTAGGACATGACTACAGGAACCCACACCATGAACTACTACGTTATTTAAGGACAACAACTAAAACACCAACTTGGGCATCATCATTTGTTGCAGTTCGTGGTTGACGTTTCACATGTGGCTGAACATTTCCTGTACGTTATTTAAGGAAACAGGAAATGTTCAGCCACATGTGAAACATCAACCACGAACTGCAACAAATGATGATGCCCAAGTAGGTGTTTTAGCTGTTGTCGCGGATAATCCGCACATCAGTAGCAGACAAATTGCGCGAGAATCGGGAATCTCAAAAACGTCGATGTAGAGAATGCTAAATCAGCATCGATTGCACCCGTACCATATTTCTATGCACCAGGAACTGCAAGATGACGACTTCGAACGTCGTGTACAGTTCTGCCACTGGGCACAAGAGAAATTACAGGACGATGACAGATTTTTTGCACGATTTCTATTTAGCGACGAAGCGTCATTCACCAACAGCGGTAACGAAAACCGGCATAATATGCACTATTGGGCAACGGAAAATCCACGATGGCTGCGATAAGTGGAACATCAGCGACCTTGGCGGGTTAATGATGGTGCGGCATTATGGGAGAAAGGATAATTGGCCCCCATTTTATAGATGGCAATCTAAATGGTGCAGTGTATGCTGATGTCCTACGTAATGTTCTACCGATGTTACTACAAGATATTCCCTACATGACAGAATGGCGGTGTACTTCCTACATGATGGATGTCCGGCACATAGCTCGCGCGCGGTTGAAGCGGTATTGAATAGCATATTTCATGACAGGTGGATTGGTCGTCGAATCACCATACCATGGCCCTCACGTTCACCGTTTCTGAATTCCCCGGATTTCTTTCTGAGGCGAAAATTGAAGGATATTTGCTATCGTGATCCACCGAAAACGCCTGACAACATACGTCAGCGCATTGTCAATGCATGTGTGAACATTACGGAAGGCGAACTACTCGCTGTTGAGAGGAATGTCGTTACACGTAAAGGCCAAATGCATTGAGGTTGACGGACATCATTTTGAGCATTTATTGCATTAATGTGGTATTTACAGGTAATCACGGATGCATTATCAGAAATGATAAGTTCACAAAGGTACATGTATCACATTGGAAGAACCGAAATAAAATGTTCAAACGCACCTACGTTCTGTCATCTGTTCGTCTAAAATTGTGACCCATAAGTATGTGACAATTACAGCGCCATCTATCACAAAGCGAAAAATGTGGTCCAACTAAAACATTCACATTTCTTTACGTACTACACGAATATGTAATAAAAATGGGGATTCCTAAAATAAAAAACGCAGTTGATATCCGTTTGACCTATGGCAGCGCCATCTAGCGGGCCAACCATAGCGCCATCTGGTTTCCCCCTTCAAGCTAGACAAGTTTCGTTCTTTGTAGTTTTTTCGTTTGACGGTTATTACATGAGATATTTGGCCCAGTCACGATCAATGGACCACCCGGTATACTAATGATTCCTTGATGTCTCAGAATGTGTCCTATCAACCGATCCTCGGTTTTAGTCAAGCTGTGCCTCAAATTTCATTTCTTCACATTTCTACGCAGTACCTCCTTATTCGTTGCATGATATCCTGCCCATCTAATCTTCATCATTCTTCCGCAGCGCCACATTCGTTTTTGTGTGTGTGTGTGTGTGTGTGTGTGTGTGTGTGTGTGTTTGAGATTTACGGACGCTCAACGGCGATGTTATCAGCAATGTGGATGAAAGGGCTAAAATGTTGTCACATCGGCAGAAGCAAATCTACAAAGAAATGACGCTCAGTAACTCACTCACCCTCTCAATCCCTCCTCTTTCCCTTTGACCCACACAATCACTCCGTCTCTCATGGGAAAGGTGCAGAAAGTGATAAAATGGGTTCCGCATGAACTGAATGAAAGACAGCAAACAAATCGAAAGACCACTTGCGAAATGCTGCTAGCCAGATACAAAGGATAGTCGTTTCTCAATCGAATACTAACAGGTGATGAACAATGGATATATTTTGAGAATCCTAAGCGTCATAAATCATGGGTGAATCCAGGTAAACCATCGATTTCTACTGCAATACCAAATTGCTTTGGAAAGATGACAATGCTCTGTATCTGATGGGATCAAAAGGGTGTCGTCTATTATGAGGTACTAAAACCTGGTGAAACCGTTAACATTGCTCGCTACCAACAGAAAATGATCGATTTAAATCGAGCATTACCTGAAAAACGGCCGAAATATGAAAAGGCGACACAGTTATTGCTCCATGATAACGACGCATCACACGCAGCAAAATGGTTCAGGAAAACAATCGAGGCGTTTTTGGGAAACATAGGGCATGCGGCTTATTCTCCAGACTCAGCTCCTTCCGATTATCATCTGTTTGCATCACTGGGACATGCTCTCGCTGAACAACACTTCAATTTGTATGAAAATGTACGAAAATGGCTCTCTGACTGGTTCGCTTCAAATGAAAAAGTTTTTTTGGGGTGACATTCACAGCCTGCCGGAGATCCGGGAGAAATGTATGAATAGCAATGGAGATTGTTTTGAATAAAATATTGTTTCTCAGTTTCAAACAACAGGCGTGTAATTATTGCAACCAAATTCCTTTTTGATACTTGTAAACCTGGTATTTCAAATAGCAAAGTTCGTTTGCCAACCGTCTGTGATTACAGAGATATAGTTCAAGTCACATCAACTTTTCGCTGGCAGAAGTTTTAATATGACGTTTTCGGGTCGGAAAAATCACGTGACCAACTGATCCATTGTAACTTGTGTGCTGGAATGCGAGACGAATCTAACCCACAGCTTGCTAAAATGACTTATTGGCAATTTGGATGTTACTGTTCTATATTTGTTATCCTACAGTATATGAATAATTATTATCCACATTTACTCTCTCACTGTACAATAGACGGATCTTGGAATACCTTTGGAATTCAGTCTGGCATTGGGAGAGGGAGCTAAGCCAAGAGGTAACATTACATCAGCTATCATGGTAGCCAATAGTACATGTGCTGCAAGTCACATGTTTTAGTGTTGACATCATGGACGATAGTAAAGAATATTTTATGCCTAGTAGTTGTCAGAAATCTAGATAACGTGCAAGTAATGACGATGACTCGAAGAAAAGAAAGGAAAAAGCACGGAAAAACTTGTGATTAGACTACGTGAGTGAAAAACTAACAAAACTGTTCCAACCTGGAAACGGATTAAGGGGTTGCGACTGTGCTGCGAATTCTATGAAAGCTAACCTCAGTTGGCGGGATATCACACAGTTACGGTGAAAGGTAAGAACGATCTCTGCACTGTGTTTATTAAATTAGGTACCTATAATCTGGAAAAAAACAGGTAGCGTTTATCTACTGCCAGAAGAGACCGAAGTACACAAGCATCTGACATTTGTCATTGAATATTCCGGTGACAAATCTCACGAAAATGAAGCCTGTAAGTCTTCTGTCCAAGATAGCCAAAACAAAAACAAACAAACAAAAAAACATGGTAAAGTTAGCAGCAGTAGTAGTAGTAGTAGTAAGTAACATGTTACATTAATCATTTTGCACGATACATTATAATGATGTGGAACAAGTCAAATAAAAGTAATAGTTCATCGAAATAAAAAATGCAGCAACTGACCATATAAAACTATTTTCCTTGTAGGATGATATCGTCAAGGAAATAGTTTCGTTCTGTGTAATCTGTAAATGAAGTGCATCTATTTTACAAACATGATAACGAAAATAATAATTAGTCGAGTGTCGGATATAATACATACGGAATGGTATTCACAAGAAAGGTGTGTGATGTGTAGATATCCAAACAACAGAACATAATAATTCTGGATATTCGCCTACATACAACTCTAATCGCAACTCGCTATAGTCTTCTCATCCAGTATCGAGCTGAAGGCACAAAGAAGAATCAGACTTTTGTTTAATAACAACCGATTTTCAGAAAGCTCTTGCGACACCCGAGATACTACTGAAGTTTCGTTCTATTTCATGCAACTTTGGGTGCACAATTTCGATATCCACACATGTAACAACACTTGTAGTGTTATGTGTATGTGGCCCAAAAAATCACTTCAGGGAATGCTTCAAAAATCGCGTCTTTCTAAGACGTGCACATCCGGGCATAAGATGAGATTTCACAGAATTTCTGTCATGAAGGACAAACCCGGGAAGCCTGGCATTATCCAGTTTAAAGAAAAGTACTCTCCATTGGCTTTTCGTAAGTTGAGGTTATGAACGAGATACTGGGCAATCTCGGACCACAAAACACGAAGAGCTTTCAAAACTCCATCATAGCTTTTTCACACTTGCAAAATGTAGTTTGCTTGCATCCTGTTTGCAAAAAGATTGCCGCTATGAACGCAGTGACTGTACGTCCTTGTTCCCTTACATCCCTGGAAACCATCACGCAGTGGGCCGTAATCTTGAAACACACAGTCAATGTGGAAACAACGAGCAAGAGGAAGATGAAGTCGGATAGAAGTGAATACAGCTGTCGATACCAACGCTTGATTAGAGTCGGTTTGATTTGATCCCAGATATTATTAGTAAACCTTAAATGCAACAAGAAATTCATGTTGAGGTAAATATGTACCTAAGTTCATTTAAAAACAAGTTATTGATGAAAGCTGGACTGTTGTAAAAGTAACCCAATTAATTTTTCAGATTTGGTAATCTGAAGCTGAGATTCTTCAGACAACTAATGTATTTTAGAGGGCGACTGTAATTTTACTGTATTTTTGGGCTATAAATAATTATTGATGAACGGAAAATGTGAATTTTGATATGCTCAGTTTCAAGCAATACAGACAAACTTATAAGTAGGAAAACTCAGTGTCATGTCTCTGTGGGTTAGTTTCTTCTCGCATTCAAGCTTTATTCTCTGTAATTGTGTAATGGTAATTTATTCAGGCCGCACTTACCTAGGTTAATGGATTTTGTGCATTTGTTGCCTATTAATTCTTCTTTCGCTTGCTTTTTTTATCATAGACTGCGATGCTTGTGCAGCTGGTTACTATCTTGTACTACGAGTGTTTTTCCATGAGTATCTGAAAGAGAAATAGTTGCCTTTACGGAGCACGGACAACGGAACAACTAACATTTCAGATACCGGTAGATGAGAAAATCAATAGTTCTGAAAAGTTTTTCCGTTAATGTTATCTCAACAGTGAAAACATCATCTCTAATTACACTCAAAGTACAAGACGTCGAAAGAAAATTGTTGGATAAAAATTCAAGTCATCAAAACATCGAGTTATATGTATTTCTAAAATGTGGAGTAGAATATTTGCAACATAGATCACAGCGCGCTTTAACCTTAATCTTGGCTTCTTTTTTGCATTCTCGTTATTACGCAACCACAAAAACTGCATATTCTTCTCCTTTCCCAGTGGCTGTTGCATTGCTGGAAGAAAATTCATTCTGCATCTTAGTCAACAAAATTCGTCGATATCTTCAAGAGCGCGTCAGTCATTTTTCGTTTTTAGTCATTCGATTTGTTCACCTGCTGTGCAAACCGTTTCCTTACGTTTCCTTCTGTTTATAGGCACGTTATAACTGGCAGCCGTTCCACTTCATTCAGTACACGACTCAACTGTTGTTCGCTTTCAATGATTATTGCTGTGCCATCATCGAACCACATCGCGCGGATTTTCTGTCCGTGGCAATCCACTCCCATATTGGAGTATTTCTTTACTTGTCCCACGTCGTAATTAACTACGAGTATCGACAATAAGCAAACTTTCCTTTCAGCTTTTGTCATTATGTCCTGTTAGTGTTGACCAACCCAATTCGCTTACACAGAATACATTGCCCTTCTATTGCTGTAGTCGATACCACACTGTATCTGAAATGAAGATATTTTATTCCATTCCGCATTATGAAATTCTCCACACCCACAAAGGCAGCCCATGTTTCCTGTACTTTTTTTTCTAAACTTATTGAGGGTTAAATTTGCTTCTCAAATTCTCTGTTCCTCCTAAACTCAAAAATTTATTAATCACTTTAAATGCTCCTTCTAGTAGGTGGCTTCGTACTACATCACGTGTAGGGAAGACTCCGCTCTCGAGATAACGCTAACAGTCCGCGTTAATTTACTACTGTTCACCGGGGAAATGTGTTGTTGATCTTTGTCATTTCATATTACATCCTTTAATTTGCTTTTTTCCCTTTCAGTATAGCTTCATTGTGCTTTCCAGCTACGTTATTGATCTAGTATTCAACAACAAAATGTACACCTCTCCAAGAGCGGCGTAATTTACTGCTGTCCATTTTAGCAGCGGCGTTAATTCAATTTCCTGGCTCTGCCCTCTTGAATTTAAACGAACTCGATGGCCTAAAGTGATGTTTCGCGAGAGGGCTTTTACTCATCACTTGTATGCGTGCCAATGTTTATCGTAGGTGCGTGTTACTGGAAAGCTGATGGATGGATGGATGTACAATACTGTGTGAGTCAGGCGACGAGTGCTGTTATCACGTATCAATCAAAAAGAGTAAAATGATGCTTTGAGGCCAAACTCAATGAATAATTACTTTTACTATTGCACGATTCCCAAAATAATCAAGAAAAGTATCAGTAACTACATAGTGTTATTTTTGTAACCGCGGAAAATATTTAGAAGCGAGAAAAGCTAAGATGATGGTTCAGTTAGCAGAGAAATGAGTCGTTATGCTTTAATTATTATTATTATAGATTATGAGGCTCTCATGATGTAAGTAATTACAATTAGAATATAATCGCACGATATATTGATTTATGCCTCTTGTTTGTTCTACATTTACATCTACATCTACATGGTTACACTGAAACTCACACTTAAGTGCCTGGCAGAGGGTTCATCGAACCATTTTCATACTACTTCTCCACCATCCCACTCCCGAATGGCGCGTGGGAAAAAAGAACACCCAAATTTTTCCGTTCGAGCTCTGATTTCTTTTATTTTATCATGATGATAATTTCTCCCTACGTAGGTGGGTGTCAACAAAATATTTACGCATTCGGAAGAGAAAGTTGGTGATTGTAATTTCGTAAATAGGTCTTGTCGCAAAGAAAACGGCCTTTGTTTCAGTGAGTGCCACCCTAACTCGCTTATCATATCAGTGACACTCTCACCCCTATTGCGTGATAACACGAAACGAGCTGCCTTCTTTGCACTTTTTCGATGTACTCCGTTAATCCTACCTGGTAATGATTCCATACCGGGCAGCAATATTGAAGCAGAGGACGGACTAGTGTAATGTAGGCTGTCTCTTTAGTGGGTTTGTCGCATCTTCTAAGTGTTCTGTCAACAAAGCGAAGTCTTTATTTCGCCTTCCCCACAATATTATCTACGTGGTCTTTCAATTTAAGTTGCTCGTAATTGTAATTCCTAGGTATTTAGTCGAATTGACAGCCCTTAGGTTTGTGCGATTATCGTATACCCAAAAATTATGGGATTTCTTTTAGTACCCATGATGATGACCTCGCACTTGTCTTTGTTTAGTGCTAATTGCCACTTTTCGCACCATACAGAAATTCTCTCTAGATCATCTTGTAATTGGAATCGATCGTCTGATGATTTTACTAGACGGTAAATTACAGTGTCATCTGCAAACAATCTAAGGGGGCTGCTCAGATCATCACCTAGATCATTTATATAAATCAGGAACAGCAGAGGGCCTATGACACTACCTCGCGGAACTCCAGATATCACTTCTGTTGTACTCGATGATTTACCGTCTATCACTACGAACTGTGACCTCTCTGAGGGGAAATAACGAATCCAGTCACACAAGTGAGACGATACTCCACATGCACGCAATTTGATTAATAGTCGCTTGTGAGGAACGGTATCAAAAGCCTTCTGGAAATCTAGGAATATGGAAACGATCTGAAATCCCTTGTCGACGGCACTCATTACTTCATGGGAAGAAAGAGCTAGCTGTGTTGCACAAGAACGATATTTTCTGAATCTGTTTTGGTTATGTATCGATAAGGCATTTTCTTCAAGGTGATTCATAATGTTCGAGTACAGTATATGCTCCAAAATCCTACTGCAAATTGAGGTCAGTGATATGGGTCTGTAATTCAATAGGTTACTCCTATTTCCCTTCTTGGACATTGGTGTGACCTGTGCTACTTTCCAGTCTTTAGGAACAGACCATTCATCAAGTGAGCGGTTGTATATGATTGCTAAGAAAGACTCTACTGTGTCTGCATATTCTGAGAGAAACTTGATTGGTATACCATCTGGACCGGAAAACTTGCCTTTCTTAAGTGATTTGAGTTGTTAGGTCTGCTATGATGGTAGCGCTTCCTCCAGAAGCAAACTTGAATAGTGAAATTTTAGATGGTATTAAAGACTAATTTGAATAAAGCATTCTATACAACCGGTGTCCAATTTTTCATTGGTTGCAGAAATACGGTTGGATGCAGAGACAATTTTATTACGCATATTGGTACTCCAGTAGCTAAGGATTTACAGTGACGTCACAAAAGTCATGGGATAGCGATATGCGCCAACGGCGTGTTCGGAAATTCCCGTGACGAACTTAGAGAACTTGCAGTGGGGAGGGAGAGTACATAATACTTTGAATAGGAACGAACCGTTTCCGTGCTAAAGCCGTTTGAACATGTTTTCTAGGTTGGTATGCAACAGAGAAGTCATGGTGGGAGATTGTTGTCGGATCGGCTGATGTCATTTTACGTTTATCCGTCGGCTGTGACATGGTTCGAGTCTCTTTCACGTGAGTGTTAGAACAACATGTTTGGGTACACGTTTATAGAATACCCCGACATGATTCTTCTGAATGGTGAAGCTCGCGGTAATGGAAGAGCTGCTCGACATCTATCAAGATGGTTCTCCGCGACTTCTGACTCCATAGCTTACTCCTTTTGGCGCAGTTACGTAACGGCTTCAAGAAAGGGTACCTTCACCGTCAGCGGGCGTGACTGTGGTGTCCAAGGAGGCACCGCGACCCGAATTGGAAGAGGCGGTGTAAGTAGGCTGTTTAGGTTTTTATGTTGGTAACGCCACGTAGCGCTCTGTATGAAAATCGCTGACTGCGCTGTCTGCAGTCTGTGGCTGGTTGGACCCATTGTTGGAATATTCGCTTGTGTACTGTTGGGCAGTTGGAAGTGAACATCGCGTAGCGTTGGGCAGTTGGGAGGTGAGAAGCCAGCAGTGGTGGATGTGGAGAGAGAGGTGCCAGAGATTTGAGAAGTTACTATAAGTGGACGATATGGACGTGTGTCCGCCAGAAAAAGGAAATTTGTTAAGATGGATGTTATGAATTGATATATATATATATATATATATATATATATATATATATATATATATATATATGATGACTTTTGAACATTATTAAGGTAAATACATTGTTTGTTCTCTATCAAAATCTTTCATTTGCTAACTATGCCTATCAGTAGTTAGAATCTTTTATTTAGCTGGCAGTATTGGCGCTCGCTGTATCGCAGTAGTTCGAGTAATGAAGATTTTTGTGAGGTAAGTGATTCATGAAAAGTATAGGTTATTGTTAGTCAGGGCCATTCTTTTGTAGGGATTGTTGAAAGTCAGATTGCGTTGCGCTAAAAATATTGTTTCAGTTTAGTGATGATCAGAATAAGTAAAGAGAAAACTGTTTGAGTACGTTGAGTTTTGATCAATTGTTTGAAAATCAAATAACGTAAGTAATTTACCAGCACAGTCATTCCTAATTTTTCAAAGGGGACGTTCCAGCAGTACTGCAACGCGTTGAAGAGAATCCGTGTAGGAGTACAGGGGCAATTTCTTTATGTATGGGATTGTAAAACAAGTGATGCACTGGGTCACACCTAATCAGTTATTTTTCGCGTTACCAGCATGTTTTCAGATTGTTGTAGCACGGAAACGGTACGTTTCCGGACATGGGTGCCAATTCAAAATATTACCTCCTTAATCCCCTCTAGAGGTCCTAAAAAACTGTAGTGGGGTTTCCTAACACCCTGTTTATAGATCGCCGCAGAAAGGCGTACACAATTTATAAAAGAGCAAGGCATTGGCGGATCTGTCACTCGTACTAAGATGATTCTTGTGGAAAGGTTCCCGACGTGTTTATGGCTGCACGACGAGAATTAACCAACTTTGACCGCGGAATGGTACTTGTAACTAGACACACGGAACATTCAATTTCGGAAATCGTTAGCGAATTCAGTATTGCCGAATCCACAATATCAAGATGTGGCGAGATTAAAAAATTTGAAGCATTGCCTCTCACCACGAACAACCCAGGGTCCGACGGCCTTCACTTAACGACCGAGAGCAGCGGCGTTTGCGTACAGTAGTCAGTGCTAACAGACGAGCAGTACCGCGTGAAATAACCGCAGAATCAATGTGGGATGTATGATGGGCGTTTCCGTTAGGACAGTGCAGAGGAATGAGGCGGTGATGGGCTACAGCAGTAGACGACCATGCGACTGCCATTGCTAACAGCACGACAGCACTTGCAGCACGTCTCCTGAGGTCGTGACCGTATCTGTCGGTCACTATAACGATTGGAAACCGTGGCCCGGTCAGATGAGTTCCGGTTTCAGTTCGTAAGAGCTGACGTTAGGCTTCCGGGTGGCGCAGACCCCACTAAGCCATGGGCCCAAGTTGTCAACAAGGAACTGTGCAAGTTGGTGGTGGCTTCATAACGGTGCAGGCTGTGTGTAAGTGGAATGACTGGATCCTCTGGTCCAACAGAACCGATCATTGACTGGGAATAGTTACTTTCAGCTATTTGGACACCATTTACAGCCACTCATGTACTTCATATACCCAAACAACTATGAAAGTTTATGGATGACAATGCCACGTGTCACTGGGCCACAATTGTTCGCGATTGGTTCGAATAACATTCTAGACAATTCGAACGAATGATCTGGTAACCTACATCGCCAGACATGAATCCCATCCAATATTTGTAGGACATAATAGAGAGATCTGTTCTTGAACAAAATCCTGCACCGTCAACACTTCCGCATTTATGGACGACTGTAGCAGCAGCAGGGGACTTCCAACGACTTATCGAGTCCATTCCACGTCGAACTGCTGCACTATGCCGGATAAAAGGAGATCCGATACGATGTTAGAAGGTACCCAATGTCTTTTGTCGACCCAATGTATTTATCGATTGTCAGTTTTGTTTTGAAGCTGAAGCTGTGCTTGAATTTACTGAATTCAGTTTTTCAGTTGTGATTGTGGTTTGTTGTCCACTTCTGCTGTATCGTTAAATCATGGTGCACGTATTTGCAAATGACGAATATGCCGATATGGTACGAGTTTTGTAATGAAAACGTTGCTGCAGCTTGTAGATTATATACGACGGACTATTTCCTAATCAGTTTCAAGAGTGTTTATTCGTATTTTCACTTAACAGTGTAAGAGTGGCACAGTACTTACCGGTCGTACTTCACATGATCTACACTCATGCTCATAAATTAAGGATAGTGCTGATACATGGTGAAACAACGTCTGGTGGGCGGTTTGCGGGTTTAAATCACTTCGAGATATGACCATGTGGTGCATTTGACCTGCGGTCGTCACACGGTGGCGCTGGCAGCAGTCCACATACGCAGTGGTGTGTTAGTGCATGTCAGAGTAACGTGCAGAGAGTAAGTGTGCAGACGTTTTCAGACATGTTAATAGAGACGGTGTATTGAAAATGGCTCAAAGAACACATATTGACGACGTTATGAGGGGTAGAATACTAGGGCGACTGGATGCTGGTCAAACACAGCAGGTCGAAACACAGGCCGTCCGTGTGCCACAAAATGTGATCTCAAGGTTATGGTACCGATTCCAGCAGTCAGGAAACGTGTCCCACCGCTACAGTACTGGACGTCCACAGTGTACAACACCACAAGAAGACCGATGTCTCACCATCAGTGCCCGCAGACGGCCACAGAGTACTGCAGGTAGCCTTGCTCGGGACCTTGCCAGGCCACTGGAACAGCTGTCTCCAGACACACAGTCTACTGACGACTAAACAGACATGGTTTATTCGCCCGGAGACCTGCAAGGTGCATTCCACTGACTCCTGGTCATAGCAGAGCTTGTAAAGCCTGGTGTCAAGAACACAGTACATGGCCATTGGAACAGTGGTCCCAGCTTATGTTCACGGACGAGTCTAGGTATAATCTGAACAGTGATTCTCACCGACTTTTCATCTGGCGTGAACCAGGAAACAGATACCAACCCCTTAATGTCCTTGAAAGGGACCTGTATGGAGGTCGTGGTTTGATGGTGTGGGGTGGGATTATGATTGGTGCACGTGCCCCCCTGTATGTCTTTGACATATTGGGACGTCATTTTGCATCAGTATGTCCACCTCTTCAGGGGTGCAGTGGGTCCTATCTTCCTCCTGATGGATGAAAGAGCACGGAGCCACAGAGCTGCCATCGTGGAGGAGTACCTTGAAAGAGAAGATACCATGCGAATGGAGTGGCCTGCCTGTCCTCTAGACCTAAATCCCATCGAGTACGTCTGGGATGCTCTCGGTCGACGTATCGCTGCACGTCTTCAAACCCCTAGGACATTTCAGGGCCTCCGACAGGCACTGGTGTAAGAATGGGAGGCTATACCCCAGCAGTTTCTCGACCACCTGATCCAGAGTATGCCAACCCGTTGTACGGCCTGTGTATGAGTGCATGGTTATCATATCCCATATTGATGTCGGGGTACATCCGCAGAAACCAGTGGCGTTTTGTACCACATGTGTTTCGGGACGGTTTTCTCAACTTATCACCAATACCGTGGACTCACAGATCTGCGTCGTGTGTGTTCCCTATGTACCTATGCTATTGGCGCCTGTTTTGTGTAGTGCCACCTTGTGTGGCACCACATTCTACAATTATCCTTAATTTATGAGCATGAGTGTAGTTTCTGCCGAACGGACCAATCGTATTCAGAAATACTAATCAAAGACCATTGAAATTTGAAAAATTAAAAAACTGTAATGGCTCTGTGGGGCAGTCTGTAATATTTTCTTACGATGACATAGACATCAGTAAGCACAATCACTTCTTTTGTTATTACAGCAAACAAAGGCTTCTGACGTTGTAACGCATACAAGTTTCAGCACCTACTAGGTCACAAAACGTAGAGCTTCACTTGTGATGGATATGCGAATCAGACACTTAAACATAATTCCGGAGAGTCAGCCACATTAATATGACCACCTGCCAAAAGCCTGAACAGTCACCTTTTTTAGCGAGGATCGCAGGGACCCATGCTGGAAGAGAGTCAGTGACGTTCAGGACGGATGTGGAGCCACGACTGGAGCGTGTGGCCAGCTGCGCTATGTTTCTCGGCTGAGGATCCATGGTGCGAACAGCGCGATCAAGGAGGTTACACAAATTCTTGTTTGTTATTAAATTCGGGGTTTTTACTGGCCAATGAAGTACGGTAAACTCTTTCTGGTGGTCTTCGAACAACGCATGTACTCAGCGAGCAGTGTGACATATTGTATTGCCCTGCTGGTTGATGTCACCCCCCCAGGAAAAACAAACTGCACTTAGAGGTTGACTTGGTCTCCAAGGATAGATGCATACCTTTCTTGATCCATTGTGCCGCCCAGAATGACGAGATCACGCAGGGACCCTTCCGACTATTGTTGCAAGGTGTTCTCTTTCAGATGTTTCACACCGATGGAGAGTGAAACGTGATTCAGCTGAGAAGGTCACCTGTCATCACTCAGTGGACTTTCAGTTGTGGCACTGGCGCGGAAATTGTAGCATTCATCGCCGATGAGTAGCACAGTTGCATGAACTAGGCGCTCAGGCGCCTGCTACGAATATCCATAGGGACTAACGTTCGCTGAAAGGTCGTTGGGGAGATATTGTTGGTAGCCTCGTGGTTCATCTGGGCGGTCAGTTGCTCATCGTAGTGCGTCTACTCTCGCGTACACATTAAGTCAGTCGTCGTTCACCCCTGCATCTATGGTCTGGCGCCAGTTTTGGATAGTGTCAATTTGGCAGGCACGGTACACTTTAACCACGGAGCCACCCGAGCATTTAACAGATTTAGCCGATCCGGAAATCCTTCCACCCTGGGTCCGAAACCCAATGATGATGCCCTTCTGGAGGCCAGATAAATCGCTCAGTTTCCGCATCATTACAACGACGGCACTGTTCTCCGCGTCCCTCAGGCACGTTTTATGTACCCTCCACTCCTAGTTCTGCCACCTGCCATCTGTGAGTGGATATTGCACGTTAACGTCGAACATGGGCGGTTGTCACATTAATGTTACTAGACCGTGTATATCTGCACACGTGCTTGATAATATTCTAAGCAAAATGAAAAACGCACAATTATACTGGCCAAATCAGGAGGTTAGCAGCGACATTAACAGTAATACTTCCAGTAAACAAGGCCAAATTTCTTGCAAACAAATTTCTTAAATCTCACAAATTTAGACCTCTGCGTTGTAATACTAATAGTAAAGCCAGGATAGTTTTGAACTGTAAGCACATATAACCAAACCTTTAGCGCGATATAGGAGATACGGAATCTTCTGCTAGTAACACGAAATTTGTGTGGACTACTTAGGGAGTGCAGTAACTAGATTATTTGAACCTTAAGGCAGTTGGAGACAGCTAAATGCCGACTTAATTTTAAATGAACACCTTACAATGAAAAGAATTTCATCTCGTTTAAGAAATTACATACTACTCTCATTTAGTGAAGTCAGAAAGATGACAATAATGGAAGTATCAGAACCTCACAAGCACACGAGAGCTAGTACCAGGTTGAAATTATCACCTCGAAAAAGTCACTAATAATGTGGTGATGGCGTGAGCCTTTTTCTACATATTCACCCTTCAATGCTAACCACTTTTTCCCCATTGTTGAGTGACTTGACGGAGATCCTGGTTGTAGATGTCTGCACGTTGGTTCTGCAGGAAACGTTTACGAAATTCCCACGCCACGAAAAATTTCCCTAAGCCAGAGAATTAACTCCTTTACGTCCTCTCCTATGAATTGAACATGCACGAAGTCTAACGGATAACGCGACTTTTTAGGCCCTAGGGGGATTTTCGCAATAATTTAACGTGACAGGAAGGTGTCTGATAAAAATAATCTTTCATTTACACACACTAATTTAACCAGTAAAACATAAATGACCACTACTCTCGAAAAGGAGACAATCAAACAGCTGAATAACGCTGTCTGTACGAAAACTCTGATTAGTGATTACATCGATTGCAGTGTTACTCGACTGCATGAGAAATTACACCCTGTTAACTCAAAATAACGGCCTGAAACTCAATTCCTGAACTCGTTATTTCCTGACTGAAAGCTTGGTGACTGACTGAATGGTTCATACATTCAGCCAATGCACGTTGAACCTGAGATAGGCGATTGTATATACGAGGGTAATCCCAAAAGTAAGGTCTCCTATTTTTTCATCAGTACAGAACTCTGTGTGGCAGTTGGTCACACTGTTATGAAGAGTGCTTCACACGCTGTGCGTAAACATGCGCACGCCCCGCCAAGGCTCTCAGTCTTGGCTTGGCAGCTGATGAGAATGGAGCTTCCGTTGGATGTTACCGCCAAGTGCGAATTGCATGCAGTTATTCGGTTTTTGAACGCACAGGGCTTTGCGCCGATTAAAAGCCATCGCCAGTTAACGGAAGTGTATGGTGAGTCGTGCATGGATGTCAAAAATGTTCGTAAGCAGTGTAGGGAGTTTGCAGCTGGTCGGACCAAAATTCATGACGAACAAAGGAGCGGAAGACCGTCAATTTCTGGGGAGATAGTGTTGAAGGTTGAGCAAAGCATGAGTGAAGATCGGCGGATCGCCCTGGATGATCTCTGCACGTTGGTCCCTGAGGTCTCCCGAAGCACCGCTTACAGAATTTTAACGGAAACATTACACTACCGGAAGGCATGCTGACTGAGGACTACATGCGGCAACGAGTTGATGCTTCCCGCGGATTTCTGCACCGCCTTGCAGCCGAACAGGACAACTTTCTGGACTCGATTGTCACGGGTGACGAAACCTGGGCATACCACTTTACACCCGAGACCAAGCAACAATCACGAAAGTGGCGGCATCGTTCGTCGCCAAAACCGCGGAAAGTCAAGCAAACACAGTCTGCCGGTAAAGTCATGACAACCGTTTTTTGGGATCAGAAAGAGGTATTGTTGGCCGACTTTATGCCCACTGGGACCACAATTAACGCTGACAGGTACTGTGAGACAAAAAACTCAAACGGGCAATTCCGAACCGGAGAAGAGGAATGTTGAGCAAGGGCGTATACATTCTCCACGACAACGCTCGCCCACACATCGCTCGGTAAACCATTGTTCTCCTGCAACAGTTTCAGTGGAACATAATCACCCACCTACCCTATAGTCCTGACTTGGCGCCCAGTGACTATCATCTGCTCCCTAAGTTAAAAAAACATTTGGCCGGAAAGCGATTCAGCTCCAACGACGAGGTGAAAGACGAGGTTCATAACTTTCTCAAGAGCATCGCGGCGAGCTGGTATGACATGGGCAGACAAAAACTGCCATAGGGTCTACAAAAATGCATCGAGAGAAACATTGATTATGTCGAAAAATAGCTAAATGTTCAAGCTGTGAACAGATGTAAACCATTGTAGAAATAAACAGGTCTATGTACTTATAAAAAATACTCGTAGTTCCACCAACGCCGAATAAGAATGATCTAGATCGCAGATTTTGCTATGAGTGCTCAGAGTAACTAAATTGCCGTGCATCGTGATGAACGCCTCTGCCATGAAGGCTCTCTCGAGAAGACGAGGACGTGTTATCACAACTGTAACACCGTTGCCAGGACCTCTCCAAACTCGGAAGTCGCTGTGGTCAGCACCACATCTCAGACGAAGTCGATAGCGACCCCACTGTGTCTCGATCTAGAGTCGCTGATCGATCCACTGCATCTCCACCCAGAGTTGGTTCAAACCTACATCTACATCCATACTCCGCAAGCCACCTGACGGTGTGTGGCGGAGGGTACCTTGAGTACCTCCGCCGGCCGCTGGTGGCCGAGCGGTTCTCGCGCTACAGTCTGGAACCGCGCGACCGCTACGGTCGCAGGTTCGAATCCTGCCTCGGGCATGGATGTGTGTGTTGTCCTCAGGTTAGTTAGGTTTAAGTAGTTCTAAGTTCTAGGGGACTTATGACCTCAGCAGTTGAGTCCCATAGTGTTCAGAGCCATTTGAACCATTTTTGAGTACCTCTATCGGTTCTCCCTTCTGTTCCAGTCTCGTATTGTTCGTGGAAAGAAGGATTGTCGGTATGCTTCTGTGTGGGCTCTAATCTCTCTGATTTTATCCTCGTGGTCTCTTCGCGAGATATACGTAGGAGGGAACAATATACTGCTTGACTCTTCGGTGAAGGTATGTTCTCGAAACTTTAACAAAAGCCCGTACCGAGCTACTGAGCGTCTCTCCTGGAGTTTATCTATCATCTCCGTAACGCTTCCGCGATTACTAAATGATCCTGTAACGAAGCGCGCTGCTCTCCGTTGGATCTTCTCCATCTCTTCTATCAACCCTATCTGGTCCGGATGCCACACTGCTGAGCAGTATTCAAGCCGTGGGCGAACAAGCGTACTGTAACCTACTTCCTTTGTTTTCGGATTGCTTTTCCTTAGGATTCTTCCAATGAATCTCAGTCTGGCATCTGCTTTACCGACGATCAACTTTATATGATCATTCTGTTTTAAATTTGTTTTCGGATTGCATTTCCTTGGGTTTCTTCCAATGAATCTCAGTCTGGCATCTGCTTTACCGACGATCAACTTTATATGATCATTCCATTTTAAATCACTCATAATGCGTACTCCCAGATAATTTATGGAATTAACTGCTTCCAGTTGCTGACCTGCTATTTTGTAGTTAAATGATAAGGGATCTATTTTTCTATGTATTCGCAGCACGTTACACTTTTCTACATTGAGATTCAATTGCCATTCCCTGCACCATGCATCAATTCGCTGCAGATCCTCCTGCATTTCAGTACAATTTTCCATTGTTACAACCTCTCGATACACCACAGCATCATCTGCAAAAAGCCTCAGTGAACTTCCGATGTCATCCACAAGGTCATTTATGTATATTGTGAATAGCAACGGTCCTATGACACTCCCCTGCGGCACACCTGAAATCACTCTTACTTCGGAAGTCTTCTCTCCATTGAGTATGACATGCTGTGTTCTGTTATCTAGGAACTCCCCAATCCAATCACACAATTGGTCTGATAGTCCATATGCTCTTACTTTGTTCATTAAACGACTGTGGGGAACGCCTTGCGGAAGTCAAGAAACACGGCATCTACCTGTGAACCCGTGTCTATGGCCCTCTGAATCTCATGGACGAATAGCGCGAGCTGGGTTTCACACGACCGTCTTTTTCGAAACCCATGCTGATTCCTGCAGAGTAGATTTCTAGTCTCCAGAAAAGTCATTATACTCGAACATAACACGTGTTCCAAAATTCTACAACTGATCGACGTTAGAGATATAGGTCTACAGTTCTGCACATCTGTTCGACGTCTCTTCTTGAAAACGGGGATGACCTGTGCCCTTTTCCAATCCTTTGGAACGCTACGCTCTTCTAGAGACCTACGGTACACCGCTGCAAGAAGGGGGCCAAGTTCCTTCGCGTACTCTGTGTAAAATCGAACTGGTATCCCATCAGGTCCAGCGGCCTTTCCTCTTTTGAGCGATTTTAATTGTTTCTCTATCCCTCTGTCATCTATTTCGATACCTAACATTTTGTCATCTGTGCGACAATCTAGAGAAGGAACTACAGTGCAGTCTTCCTCTGTGAAACAGCTTTGGGAAAAGACATTTAGTATTTCGGCCTTTAGTCTGTCATCCTCTGTTTCAGTACCATTTTGATCACAGAGTGTGTGGACATTTTTTTTGATCCACCTACCGCTTTGACATAAGACCAAAATTTCTTAGGATTTTCTGCCAAGTCAGTACATAGAACTTTACTTTCGAATTCATTGAACGCCTCTCGCATAGCCCTCCTCACACTACATTTCGCTTTGCGTAATTTTTGTTTGTCTGCAAGGCTTTGGCTATGTTTATGTCTGCGGTGAAGTTCCCTTTGCTTCTGCAGCAGTTTTCTAACTCGGTTGTTGTACCACGGTGGCTCTTTTCCATCTCTTACGATCTTGCTTGGCACATACTCATCTAACGCATATTGTACGATGGTTCTGAACTTTGTCCACTGATCCTCAGCACTATCTGTACTTGGGACAAAACTTTTGTGTTGAGCCGTCAGGTACTCTGTAATCTGCTTTTTGTCACTTTTGCTAACCAGAAAAATCTTCCTACCTTTTTTAATATTTCTATTTACGGCTGAAATCATCGATGCAGTAATCGCTTTATGATCGCTGATTCCCTGTTCTGCGTTAACTGTTTCAAATAGTTCTGGTCTGTTTGTCACCAGAAGGTTTAATATGTTATCGCCACGAGTCGGTTCTCTGTTTAACTGCTCAAGGTAGTTTTCAGATAAAGCACTTTAAAAAATTTCACTGGATTCCTTGTCCCTGCCACCCGTTATGAACGTTTCAACCTCCCAGTCTATATCCGGCAAATTAAAATCTCCACCCAGAACTGTAACATGGTGGGGAAATCTACTCGAAATATTTTCCAAATTATCCTTGAAGTGCTCAGCCACAACAGCTGCTGAGCCAGGGGGCCTATAGAGACATCCAATTACCATGTCTGAGCCTGCTTTAACCGTGACCTTCACCCAAATAATTTCACATTTCGGATCTCCGTCAATTTCCTTCGATACTATTGCACTTCTTATAGCAATAAACACGCCTCCGCCTTCACTGTCCAGCCTGTCTTGCGGTATACATTCCAAGCGGAGTTTAGGATTTCATTACTGTTTACGTCTGGTTTCAGCCAACTCTCTGTCCCTAGTTTATGGGCATTGTGAACGTTTATTAATGAGAGCAGTTCTGGGACCTTTCTATAGACGCTCCTGCAGTTTACTATTAGCACATTTATATTGCACTATGGGACTTAACTGCTGAGGTCATCAATCCCCTAGAACTTAGAATCACTTAAACCTAACTAACCTAAGGACATCACACACATCCATACCCGAGGCAGGATTCGAACCTGCGACCGTAACGGTCGCGCGGTTCCAGACTGTAGCGTCTAGAACCGCTCGGCCACTACGGCCAGTTCCACCCAGAGTAGACCCTCCCTCCACCGCCTCTCGACCCAGAGTCGATGCTCCCCCCACCGCATCTCGACCTGGACATGATGCCGCCTCCTGCACGTCTCAGCACCGACTCCACAATTTTCGCTCAGTCTTACGCCCTCCTCACGTTTCTCCATCAAACAGTGCCAGTCGCCAATAGGAAAAATATAAAACTCTGCGTCCGGTAGCGAGGTTTCACTGCATCATAGAGAATCCCACAACCGTTGCATCGCGATCAGATGCTAGTCATATATCAAAACTTGCTCCTACTACTGAAAGACGTTCGCTCCAGCTCTGTGCTCGTGACGTCACGAATATGCCAATCCCGCATTTTCGCGCCTAAGGCTGTATCCTCTGATCAGAGGTCCTTTGAACTAAGGAACGACAGCTCCTGAGGTTAGCACATGTTTTCTAAAGTGGCTGATCGCTATCAACCGAGGCAGCCAGCAAAACATGAGTATTCAGCAGACCCAATTCCACGATGTCCACTGGAACCTCCAGTCTCCACTCCTAGCAAAGTGCAGTTTTCTGTAGCAATCTCTGTTTGCCCTGTCTCAACTCAGTTCGCTGTGTCTTCTCAAGAACGCAAAAAGCATTCAGAAAACAGTGAGCCCATCACCATATCAAAGAAGGGAAATGAAGCTACATAATGATCCGTACTAGGAGACACTGTGGATCAAGATCTTCAACAGAAACATTCTCAATGCAATCCCCACCGTTATCATTCTCTAATTACACAACCAGTCTCAAATAAATGAAAAAGTATGCAAAATTTCCTTCCATCTTTCACTTTCCATCTCGAAGATCACCTCATACTCACCCTGGTAATGCCTGCCATGCAATGGTACCTTCATCTGAAGAAAGGCGAAAAAGTCAATGGGTTCATGATATCTGACAGTGCAAACAGTGTGTTTGACAATGCTTTGTACAGAAACTGCTGAGACTTTGTAGGAGAGCAAAAAAACGTCCTTCGACAGACTCTAGTAACCGCATTAGGAGAGTTCGGTAGTGTCCTCCTGCGACGACAGGCTCTTTACAATCATAATCTGTTAACAGCACAGTCGCATAAAACGCTCAGTGTCACTTTGCCCGATGGTGTTAGTGGATCTTCATCTTTTCACTGTATACTTCACTCATTTGTCTGCGCTTCGTGCAGAGAAAATGTTCTACCACGACGAAGAGTTCATAGTGGATTAAAAAAGAAATCAAAAGCGGACGAACAAGTGTGAACGAGAGAAGAGAGCAGCATGTCTACTCACGTCCACTCCAGAAGATAATTTTGAGCAAATCCATATTTTGATTCTCAATTACCGACTAGGGCTTGTTGTCGAAACGACAAACCAAATGCACTTTAGTGACTGTTCTGCATTCAACATCATCCATAATAAGTTCAACTTTGACAAATTCTGTACAAGATGCGTGTCAACAACAACAAAAATAAAAAAAAAATGGTATAATGGTGGGCACACATGCAGTCGTTTGAGAATCTGTCATCAGGCACTGGATCGTCGTGCTAATAATCGTGAATTGTTTTTGAAAAGAGTCATTATTGCAGATGAAACATTGGTTCACTGTCTTGCATCGTAGAGGAAACTCCAGAGTACAGAATCCAAATACCCAGATATGAAACAAAAAAATTCTGGAATCTACCCTCTGCATGAAGAGTGAAACCCGCAGTTTTTTTGGAGGCACACAGGTAACTTCCAGAACATTGTCTGGAAATCTGTAAACGGTTAATGTTACAATGATTTGTTTTGCAGCGAGCAGAAGTCTGCTATCGAAAGAAACGCCTAGGTATTTTGTTAAGTAGCGTCCTTCTTTGCATGACAACGTACGTTAACATATCGCCCTCCGCAGCCATTCAAACTTTTCAGAACATGAATGCAGTCCAACTCGACCTGTTGGATTTCCAATTGTTTCGTTCACTTAAAGATGGAATTAGAGACCGTTTATTCTGCTCCGATGAAGAGGAACCCGGCATACACGCCTTGTTGCTCAACATATATTTTTTTCCTAAGGATATTGGAAAGCTTAAGCAACGCTGGACCAAGTGAATTTAAAAACAAGGTAACTAAGTTGAAAAATAACGCCACTGAAAATTTTGTACTGTTGTTGTGATATATTACAAAAATGTTGTGCAGATACTTTCGATTTACCCTTGTAGATGCCGAGCATTGATGCGTCACCCAGCTTAAGGGAAGGAAAGGGAGTGTCTCCACCCCCACCTTATGCCTTCTCCTTGGGGAAATTGATTGCGATTTCTGGTCTCTGTCTTGACCGCGAGGAGCAGCCTGATTCGTCCCTACTTGTTCTAAATTTATTCAATAAGAAACTGAGGACAAGGACGCTCATACGATAGTTTTTGAAGGGGTGGCAAGGGGGGGGGGGCTAATTATGACTGGGGATGTGGTGTATTATTAATATTTTGGAAAACGAATGGCGACTTATAAGTAGCCATAAAAATTTTTCAGATCCGACCATTTTAAAAACTTATGAAATACTGGCTTTTAAATCGTTTTCTTGAAAACAGACACCTGAATTCACCATATTTTTTTTTCCTTTTCCAGAGAACTAGGGAGAGGGGGGGGGGGGCATGCGTGGTCCCCCTCGCCCATAAGTAAGGGCGCCCTTGACTGAGGAGGTGAACAGGGTCACAACACCCAATGAATAAGACCACCATCAAAACATTCAAGTATTAAAAGAAAGTACTATAACATTACAGAGAATGGTCTGCATAAAAGAACGGATACCGCCAATAATTATCTATAGACAGTCATAAAAGGAACACTGACACTCAAGAGGAACAGGAAATTTAGTACATTACTGAACAAATAGTGGTTACAGAGTGACGGGCAACGTGTCGCTACCATAGAAATTTAACTGCTGCACCTTACATACTATTGGAGGAAATCTTACTTTACAAACCAGAGAGATCATGGACAGGTCAAAGAGATTTCTGCACTGACGAGAGCTTGGTCGAGATGACAAAAGGGGTTGCTTGCGATATTATCTTACCAAATATTGATGTTGAAAGTGGCTTGCAATATCCAGCAGTCTGCTACAGACTACTACCTGAAACACTCGCTCGCACCACTCTGAAACGGTGGCGCTTTATCGCGGGCATCATCACGCATCTCTCTCTCCAAAACTAATGAAGGCAAAACTGTAAGGAGACTCTCGGTGCCAGCTCCCTGGAGACGAATGCGGCAACCGCAGACATCTACCGAATGTGTAGTAGCCGATGCCCGAATAAGGAGAATGGGACTGAGACAGTCGCGTCCTGTAGCTCTATGACGTCGGAGCAAAATTTACTCAGAAACTTCCGACTTCAAAGAATAGGTCTCCTGCCAGTTGTTCAGAAAGGCAGCGACCAGGTTCTGCCTGCTGGACACAGAAGGCAGATAATGATTTCGTTCCTGAAAGATTTCCGATCATTCCATTGTGCCAACCGACGCGAAGGAAGGAGTTTACTGAATCGAGAAGCCTCTTTGAAGAAGGAGACGTTAAATTTTTTAGTGGATCTTAACTGCTGTTGGCATTATGAAGCAGTTTCTGTGTTCTCTCATGATGATCGTACCATACATTAGATTAGAGGATGCTGTTCTATAGTATGTAAGGAATCTGGAATCTGGTTACGATCGTCCTTTACTCTCCGTTCTTATTTATGTGTGGTGTAGGCTTTTTAATTGTCCAGTACTGTAAATCGAAAATATCGTTTTGCTCTCAAGTATTTAGTCTCTCTTTTGGGAGAATACTAGTAAGAAAAATACCAGGCCCTCTTGCAACCTTTTGCAGTGTGTAATGAATATATACACTACTGTTCGTTAAAATTGCTACACCATGAAGATGATACACGAAATTTAACCGACAGGAAGACGATACTGTGATATTCAAATGATTAGCTTTTCAGAGCAATCACACAAGGTTGGCGCCGGTGGCGACATCTACAACGTGCTGACATGAGGAAAGTTTCCAACCGATTTCTCATACACAAACAGCAGCTGATCGGCGTTGCCTGGTGAAACGTTGTTGTGGTGCCTCGTGTAAGGAGGAGAAATGCGTACCATCACGTTTCCGACTTTGATAAAGGTCGGATTGTAGCCTATCGCGATTGCGGTTTATCGTATCGCGACATTTGTGCTCGCTTTGGTCGAATCCAATGACTGTTAGCAGAATATGGAATCGGTGGGTTCAGGAGGATAATACGGAACGTCGTGCTGGATCCCAACGGCCTCGTATCACTAGCAGTCGAGATGACAGGCATCTTATCCGCATGGCTGTAACGGATCGTGCAGCCACGTCTCGATCCCTGAGTCAACAGATGAGGACGTTTGCAAGACAACAACCATCTGCACGAACAGTTCGACGAAGATTGCAGCTCAATGGACTGTCAGCTCGGAGACCATGGCTGCGGTTCCCCTTGACGCTGCATCACAGACAGGAGCGCCTGCGATGGTGTACTCAACGACGAACCTGGGTGCACGAATGGCAAAACGTCATTTTTTCGGATGAATGCAGGTTCTATTTACAGCATCATGATTGTCGCATCCGTGTTTGGCGACATCGCGGTGAATGCACATTGGAAGCGTTTATTCGTCATCGCCATACTGGCGTATCACCCGGCATGATGGTATGGGGTGCCATTGGTTAACACGTCTCGGTCACCTCTTGTTCGCATTGACGGCACTCTGAAGAGTGGGCGTTACATTTCAGATGTGTTACGACCCGTGGCTCTACCCTTCATTCGATCCCTGCGAAACCCTACATTTCAGCAGGATAATGCACGACCGCATGCTGCAGTTCCTGTGCGGGCCTTTCTGGATACAGAAAATGTTCAACTGCTGCCCTGGTCAGCACATTCTCCAGATCTCTACTCTTGATGAACTGTGGTATCGTGTTGAAGCCGCATGGGCAGCTGTACCTGTCCACGGCATCCAAGCTCTGTTTGACTCAAGGCCCAGGCGTATCAAGGCCGTTATTACGGCCAGAGGTGGTTGTTCTGGGTACTGATTTCTCAGGATCTATGCACCCAAATTGCGTGAAAATTTAATCACATGTCAGTTCTAGTATAATATAATTGTCCAATGAATACCCGTTTATCATCTGCATTTATTCTTAGCGTAGCAATTTTCATGGGCTGTAGTGTATATAGGCTCAACTTCCTGAAACTTGCACCTCAAATATTGATTGCGGAAACGGAAAGTGGTATTGGTGTGCCGACAAATTGGAAATTTGTGGTAAGTTACTATGGGACCAAACTGCTGAGGTCATTGTTCCCTGGACTTACACACTACTTGATCTAACTTAAACTGACTGACGCTAAGGACAACACATACACCCATGGCCGAGGGAGGACTCGAATCTCCGACGGGGGAGCCGCGCGAACTGTGGCGGTGTGCAGACAGAATAGATTAGTTGTCAGGGACTCGAATTGTTAGTCAACACACAGATTGTAATAAAACATAGAAAGTGTATTTTGTGCAAGCATATACTTTTTTAAATGGAACAATGTCTATTGACATTAACAAACTAAACATAGGCAAGTTAGAATGTCAGTGGTGTTTGTTTCAGGATTCTAGTGCGAATCGTTTACGAGATATCATATTTTGAAAGGTTGCACACCGTCACTTTTTTGTGCCACTCAACCGGCGCCGTTGCTTCGTACGATGTTGCCATGTTTGATTACAGTGTGCTTTCGTGCTCCTTGAGTACACTACGACTTCTTAGTCAATTAGCAGCAGGTCGCAAGTGGACGATGTGATTTAGCAATGCAGAAAAAGTCGACATGCTCATTGTGTATGGTAAAACGTAGAAAGAATGGAATACGTTCTTGTACGGTGTATGCAGCAAGACATCCCAATAGACATCAACCATTTCGGCAATTATTTATCAGCCTCTTCGACCATTTAGGTGAGAGTGGTAATGTAACATCTTGACAACGCAGCGGAAGTAAACAGATGACGACAGAAGAGAGGGAAATTAATGTTCTTGCTGCTGTTGCAGTTGATCCGCATGTTAGCTCCCGCGCAATCGCACGGGGAAGTGGCATGAGGCAGGCAAGCGTGCTACGCACTCTCCATCGACATAGGTTCCATCCCTATCACATCTCTCTCCATCAAGAGCTGCGTTATGAGAATCGTATTAACTTCTGTGCATGGCCATTAAGACAGGATACTCCAGATGTATTATGTATCTTGTTTAGTGATGAAGCACATTTACTAACCATGGTCAGCTAAACAGTCGAAACATGGACTAATGGTCTGTTGACAATCCCCTTTGGCTTCGTCAGGTGGAACGTCAGCATCCATGGAGTGTAAACGTGTAGTGTGGGGTAGTGAAGCATCAGCTCATAGGCCTGGTTTTCATAGAAGGAACACTGAACTCGCACAAATATTGCAGCCTCCTAACAGACGGCCTTCGGCCGGCCGCGGTGGCTGTGTGGTTCTAGACGCTTCAGTCCGGAAACGCGTGACTGCTATAGTCGCAGGTTCGAATCCTGTCTCGGGCATGGATGTGTTTGATGTCCTTAGGTTAGTTACGTTTAAGTAGTTCTAAGTCTACGGGACTGATGACCTCAGATGTTAAGTCCCATACTGCTCAGAGCCATTTGAACCAGCCAAGACCGTTTTCCACGGATGCTACAAAACGTTGCTCTGCAGACTTGGAGGAACCTGTGATACCAACATGATGGCTCTTCAGCTCATAGTGCAGGAAGTACTTCAGCATGTCGTCACGAACTATTTCCAAATCGTAAGATTGGACGCGGAGGACCTATACGTTGGCCGTACCGTTTCCAGGATTTGACGCCCGAAGACTTGCTTCTGTGGCGAAAGCTGAAAGATGCTGTCTACAGGGACGTACCAATTACATCCGAAGATATGCAACGACGTATTACTGCAGCGTGCTCGGACGCCTCCGCTGAAATGCTTCCACGTTTGCAGCAGTCGTTCCACACCAGATTAGAAGTGTGTACTGGTGCTGCCGGTGATCATTTCGAACACAACCTGTGATGGTCATTGTCTCGTAACTGGTCATAATCCACATAACTAGTGTATGCAGTTGTGTTGTTCTTTAGTGTGTACTACCAGAGGTAATGTACAAGTGCCGGTGTGGGAACTTTTCAAAATGTGATATCTCGTAAACAAGCCGCATTAGAATCCTGCAACAAACACCACTGACATTCTAATTACTCCACTTTCAGTTTCTTAATGTCAATAGGCGTTGTTCCACTTAAAAAGTGTATGATTGTAGAAAAAATACACTTTCTAAGTATTATTACATTCTGTTGATTGCTTAACAATACGAGCCGCTTACTATCAATCCAATCTGTGAAAATCGCACATCAGTAGCATTTCCCACATCCACAGTGTTTCCGGTGTAGGCTTTAGCTGATCCACCCTGTATTAAGAAGCTACAAAAGCTCAAAATCTTTTACCGAAGCAGGAGTGGCGAGATTAGGTTAACCCCCGACGTTACTAGACGACGGCACAGTCCTCTACTACCGCGCATGCGCCATCTGCAGCGTACTCGGTATTTAAAACCTCATACTTACGCACATTCAGTATCTCTTTTACCTCGATGATCTACGAGTGGTTTACACTGAAGAGCCAAAGAAAAGTTGTACACCTGCCTAATATCGTGTAGGGCCTCCGCTATCACGCAGAAGTGTCGCAACATGACTTGGCATAGACTCGACAAATGTCTGAAGTAGTGCTGGAGGCAACTGACACCATGAATCCTGCAGGAATGTCCATAAATCCGAAAGAGTACGAGGGCGCTGATATCTCTTCTCAACAGCACGTTACAAGGCATCCCAGATATGCTCAATAATGTTCATGTCTAGGGAGTTTGGTGGCAAGCGGAAGTGTTTAAATTCAGAAGAGTTCTTGGAACCACTCTGTAGCAGTTGTGGACATATAGGGTGTGCCACTGTCCTGCTGGAACTGCCCAAGTCCGTCGGAATGCACAACGGACACGAATGGATGCAGGAGATCAGACAGGATGCTTATATACATGTCACCTGTCAGAGTCATGTTTAGGCATATCACGGGTCCCATATCACTCCCGCTCCTAGAGCCACTCTGTAGCAATTATGGACGAGTGGGGTGTTGCATTATCGTACAGGAATTGACCAAGTCCGCCGGAATGCACAATGGACATGAACGGATGCAGGCGATCAGACAGGATATTTACGTACGCGTCACCTGTCGGAGTAGTATCTAGAAGTGTCAGGGGTCCCATATCACTCCAACTGCACGGGCCCCACACCATTACAGAGCTTCCATTAGCTTGAACAGTCCCCTGCTGACATTCAAGGGCCATGGATTCATGAGGTTGTCTCCATACCTGTACACGTCCATCCGCGCGATACAATCTGAAACGAGACTCGTCCGACCAGGCAACATGTTCCCAGTCATCAACAGTCCAATGTTGGTGTTGACGGTCCCAAGCGACGCGTAAAGCTTTGTGCAGTGCATTCATCAAAGGTGTACGAGTGGGCCTTCAGCTCCGAAAGCCTATACCGATGATGTTTTGTTGAATGGTTCACACCCTGACACTTGTTGATGGCCTGGCATTGAAATCTGCAGCAATCTGCGGAAGGGTTGCACTTCTATCACGTTGAACGATTCTCTTCAGTCGTCGTTGGTCCCGTTCTTGCAGGAACTTTTCCGGCGACAGCGCTGTGGGAGATTTGATATTCGCGGTACATTCGTGAAATCGTCGTACGGAAAAATCCGCACTTCATCGCTACCTCGGGGATTCGGTGTCCCATCGCTCGTGCGCCGACTGTGGCACCACGTATTCTGCCTGTTAACATATCTCTGTATTCGAATATAGTACCATTTGTTTGTAGCTTCAATGTAGTTGGCAGTTGATATACCCGCAGGCACTTGAGCACGTGACGTGCACCCACAGTAGCCGATATTGAGCGGAAACTCGCTCGCGTGAAACGGGCTTTACCGTCTTGCATTGCCTGGGGAGTGACGAGAGCCGCGGTGTCAGGTAGCGTCAGCCTCCAGACGGCGTCCTGTTGTCAGCGGCTGGCATCGAACCAGGAATGCCGCGCGCGCGTACCTAATGCCGGGCCCTTGTCCGGCGGCGGCGGCCGCTCGTAAAGAGCGATAGCGGCTCAGCCCTGCCCTACAGGCACGGGCTCTGCGCCCTGCGCCTCCGACTGCCGCCTCCACGGCGCCCTTGATGCATTCCGCTTCCGATAACCACGAGTGCGGCGGCGCCACGGCACTTGCTGCTTCAAATTTCTATCAGGGTCCCGCTGTCATCAGCTAGTCGGCTCCTCCTGGCTCACAACTGAAGCATGCACACGACTAGTCACCGGTTTTTCCCATCTCTCGCACAGTTCTGTTACATAGATGTAGCTGATGCTACAGTATTGCGACGCACATCTGAAGCGTTTCAGATAAATCGATGTTCATTGTGTTACGAGCCTGTTGAATAACACAGGTGCATCCCTACCAACAAGTGATTCAACCTGAGTGAAACGAAGATCCCCAAATCGTTCAAAATGGCAAATGGCTCTGAGCACTATGGGACTTATCATCTGTGGTCATCAGTCCCCTAGAACTTAGAACTACTTAAATCTAACTAACCTAAGGACATCACACAAATCCATGCCCGAGGCAGGATTCGAACCTGCGACCGTAGCGGTCACGGTTCCAGACTGAAGCGCCTAGAACCGCACGGCCACACCGGCCGGCCCCAAATCGTTGGATGTGAGGTCCGCCAGTTATGCAAAATACCGTTTTTCTCAGTACCCAAGCATGTTTCTGCACCACTGTGCCATCAACAGTAGGTTTTAGTTTTTATTTATTCTTTACAAATAGTTCAAATGGCCTGAGCACTATGGGGACTTAACATCTGAGGCCATCAGTCCCCTAGAACTTAGAACTACTTAAATCTAACTAACCTAAGGACATCACACACATCCATGCGGTCGCACGGTTCCAGATTGAAGCGCCTAGAACCGCTCGGCCACACCGGCCGACTATTCTTTACATTTAGTGTGGGGGTGCACTCAGCCTCGTGATGCTAATTGAGGAGCTACTCGACCAAATAGTAGCGGCCTCAGTCAAGAATACCATCATAACGGCAGGGAGAGCGGTGTGCTGACCCCACGCCCCTCCTATCCGCATCCTCCACTGGTGATGACACGGCAGTCGGGTGGTCCCGGTAGGCCATTCGTGGCCTGAAGACGGAGTGCTTTACATTCAGTGCGCATGAATTTTCTGGATCACTTGTGTTTTAATTACTACAGGTAGACGATCACACTGTGTTCTGGTGAAGTGAAAAGTGTTTTACTGCGTCATTTGTGAAAAATACCTGTTATAGTTACGTGTGCATCACAACAACTCAGCATTATGCGGGGAATGGAAGCACTTTCCACACGAAAACATGATGAGCTACATATATTAATTAACACACAAGTGATAGAGAAAATTCATGCACACCAAACGTAAAGAATAAATAAAAACCTAAAACCACTCATGATGGCAGTGTGGTGCTGAAACATGCTTGGGTACTGAGAAAAACGGTGTTTTGCATAACTGGCGGACATCACATCCAACAATTTTAACTGCAAACACGGCCGATACAAGGAGCTGCAAATCAAAACGAAGGTCCCCAAATATACACTGACAGAAAAAATATATCTTAACACCAAGAATTTGTTGAGCTACATAAAAGATAGTTGGTAGGCGTGAACCTACATCTGGAACATAATGTCTATTCATATTTCGTGACGGTCGCATAAGATTGGCGCTCTGAGGATACAAATCAGTGTAAAAATACAAGCTGTAACGGTTGTGAGCGTTAGTTACATTTGATATTGGACGTGGTGAGTTGATGGTGGTCAAGAATTAGGTTACAAAGTCGCCATTGTCAGCATCTTAAAGAGTTTGAATGAGGTCGTGTAATATGGCTACTAGAAACTGGATGTTCCTTCTGCGATATTGCGGAAAGACTTGGCAGGAATGTAGGCACTGTACATGATTGCTGGTAGTGGTGGTCAAGAGATTCTACGTCGCAAGAAGGTCGGGCTCCGGAAAGCCACGTGACACTACCCAGAGGGAAGACCATAGTGCTCGGTGTATGGCACTGGCACTTTGTACTGCAGCTGCAATCTGAGCAGTGTTGGTACCACAGTGACACGACGAACTGCTACAAACCGTTTACTTCAAGGCCAGCTCCGAGACAGACGCACTGTAGCGTGCATCTGCTCATCCCAAACTACCGCCATTTACTCCTTCATTAGTGTCAAAAGAGAGCTCAATGAAGGGCAGAGTGGAGATCTGTTGTGTTTTCTGATGAAAGCTGGTTTTGCTTAAGTGCCAGTGATGCCGTGTGTTGGTTATGAGGACGTCACTGAGCGCCTGTAATTAACCTGTCTGCGTGCAAGACACACTGGACTTACACCTCTTGTTATAGTCTGGCGTGCGATTTCGTATGGCAACTTGGGAATGCTTGTGGTTATCCCACGCCTCTGACTGCACATCTGTGCGTCAATCTGGTGATTCGACCTGTTGTGTTGCCATTCACGAACAGCAGTCTAGTGGATATTTTCCAACAGGATAACGCTCACTCACTTACCGCTGGTGTAACCCAGCATACTCAACAGAATTTCGACATGTTGCCTTGGCCGGCTCGATCACCAGCCCTGTCTCCAATCGGGTGCTTATGGGACATCATGGGACAACAACTCCAAACAGCATTAACCGCACCTGTATTGACCGAACATGTGCAACAGGCATGTGACTCCATCCCTTAAACTGACATACGACAACTGTACAACACAATGCATGCACGTTTTCATGCTTTCATTCGACATTCTGGTGGTTACACTAGCTATTAATGTACCAGATAAACCACTGCAAATGTGAAATACATTTGCATTGGCTTATCTCCCACTTACATCAACTTATGACCTTGAAATGTTAATCACTTAAATACGAGGGCAGTTCAATAAGTAATGCAACACATTTTTTTCCTCGGCCAATTTTGGTTGAAAAAATCGGAAATTTCTTGTGGAATATTTTCAAACATTCCCGCTTCGTGTCGTATAGTTTCATTGACTTCCGACAGGTGGCAGCGCTGTACGGAGCTGTTAAAATGGCGTCTGTAACGAATGTGCGTTGCAAACAACGGGCAGTGATCGAGTTTCTTTTGGCGGAAAACCAGGGCATCTCAGATATTCATAGGCGCTTGCAGAATGTCTACGGTGATCTGGCAGTGGACAAAAGCACGGTGAGTCGTTGAGCAAAGCGTGTGTCATCATCGCCGCAAGGTCAAGCAAGACTGTCTGATCTCCTGCGTGCGGGCCGGCCGTGCACAGCTGTGACTCCTGCAATGGCGGAGCGTGCGAACACACTCGTTCGAGATGATCGACGGATCACCATCAAACAACTCAGTGCTCAACTTGACATCTCTGTTGGTAGTGCTGTCACAATTGTTCACCAGTTGGGATATTCAAAGGTTTGTTCCCGCTGGGTCCCTCGTTGTCTAACCGAACACCACAAAGAGCAAAGGAGAACCATCTGTGCGGAATTGCTTGCTCGTCATGTGGCTGAGGGTGACAATTTCTTGTCAAAGATTGTTACAGGCGATGAAACATGGGTTCATCACTTCGAACCTGAAACAAAACGCCAGTCAATGGAGTGGCGCCACACCCACTCCCCTACCAAGAAAAAGTTTAAAGCCATACCCTCAGCCAGTAAAGTCATGGTTACAGTCTTCTGGGACGCTGAAGGGGTTATTCTGTTCGATGTCCTTCCCCATGGTCAAACGATCAACTCTGAAGTGTATTGTGCTACTCTTCAGAAATTGAAGAAACGACTTCAGCGTGTTCGTAGGCACAAAAATCTGAACGAACTTCTCCTTCTTCATGACAACGCAAGACCTCACACAAGTCTTCGCACCCGAGAGGAGCTCACAAAACTTCAGTGGACTGTTCTTCCTCATGCACCCTACAGCCCCGATCTCGCACCGTCGGATTTCCATATGTTTGGCCCAATGAAGGACGCAATCCGTGGGAGGCACTACGTGGATGATGAAGAAGTTATTGATGCGGTACGACGTTGGCTCCGACATCGACCAGTGGAATGGTACCGTGCAGGCATACAGGCCCTCATTTCAAGGTGGCGTAAGGCCGTAGCATTGAATGGAGATTACGTTGAAAAATAGTGTTGTGTAGCTAAAAGATTGGGGAATAACCTGGTGTATTTCAATGCTGAATAAAACAACCCCTGTTTCAGAAAAAAAATATGTTGCATTACTTATTGAACTGCCCTCGTATGTTACCTGGACAAATACAAACATAAAAAAAAGTTTTGCAAAACCTCGGTTACGAGAGTTCCGGAAACTGTACAGAAAATTGGAATAGAAATCAACATAAACATCATTTCCACCCTTTTTATGGCTCACGAAAACTACACATTGCATGTTGTATCAAAATACAGCGACACCTTCGCAGGTGGTGGTCGAGTTGCACGTCCACTTGCATTGATGCATACCTGTATTCGTCGTAGCATAGTGTCCAAAAGTTCATCAAGCCACTGTTGGTCCAGGTTGTCCCACTCCTCAAGGGCGATTCCACGTAGATCCCTCAGAGTGGTTGGTGGGTCACGTCGTTCATAAACAGCCCTTTTCAATCTATCCCAGGCATTTTCGATATCGTTCATGTCTGGAGAACATGCTGGCCTCTCTAGTCGAGCGATGTCGGTATCCTGAAGGAAGTCATTCACAAGACGTGCACGTTGGGGGCGCGAATTGTCGTCCATGAAGACGAATAGTTCGCCAATATGCTGGTGATATGATTACACTATCGGTCAGAGGACGGCATTCACGTGTCGTACAGCCGTTACGGCGCCTTCCATGACCAACAGCAGCGTAAGTCGACCCCACATAATGCCATCCCAAAACAGCAGAGAACCTCCACCTTGCTGTACGCACTGAACAGTGTGTCTAAGGCGTTCAGCCTGATCGGGTTGCCTCCAAACACGTCTCCGACGATTGTCTGCTTGAAGGCTTATGCCACACTCATCAGCGAAGAGAATGTGATTCCAATCCTGAGCGGTCCATCTGTACTGGTCCGTCTGTACCGCGCTGCATGGTGTCGTGGTTGCGAAGGTGGACCTCACCATGGACATGGGGAGTGAAGTTGCGCATCATGCAGCCTATTGCGCACAGTTTGAGTCGTAATGCGACGTCCTATGGCTGCACGAAAAGCATTATTCAACTTGGTGGCGTTGCTGTCAGGGTTCCTTCGAGCCATAATCCGTAGATAGCGGTCATCCACTGTAGTAGTAGCCCTTGGGCGGCCTGAGCGAGGCATGTCATCGACAGTTCCTGTCGCTTTGGTTCGCTCCGAGACGCCTGGACACTTCCCTTGTGGACAGCCCTTCCTGGCACAAAGTAATAACGCGGACATGATAGAACTCCGGTATTGACCGTCTAGACATGGCTGAACTACAGGCACCACGAGCAATGTACCTTCTTCGTTGTGGAATGACTGGAACTGATCGGCTGTCCAACCCCCTCCGTCTAGTAGGCGCTGCTCATGCATGGTTTTTTACATCTTTGAGCGGTTTTAGTGACATCTCTGAACAGTCAAAGAGACTGTCTGTGATACACAGTCAACGTCTACATTCAGAAGCTCTAGTAACCGGATGATGCAAATTTTTTTTTTTATGTGTGTATATTCCCGAAATTTCATTACTCTACAGCAATTACTTTTTTGGTATTGCGTTTTTTTTTCGTCTGTGTACAAAGAAGTTTTATATTTCACACGCGATAGTAATTTATGTAAGACTTTATAGGGATGTGAAATGGAACCATCACAGTTCCAATCACAGTTAAAGCAAGTGGCAGACTTTGGTTTACCGATACGTAATATCCTAGGGATATGCATTCAACAAAGAAAATTCGTTACAAAATGTTCATGGAATCAATCCTAGAATATTGCTAAAGTATGTGGGAGCTGTACGCAATAGAATCAACAGGGAATATTTGACGTATACAGAGAGGATCAGCACAAACAGTCACAGCTTTGTTTGACCCCTGGAACAGCGTCACGGAGATGCTGAAGAAAATGAACTGGTAGACACTTGACGATGGGTGCAAACTATCCCGAGAGAGTTTCAAGAAGTGGCGCTAAATGATGACTCTAGGAGTATACTGTAACTCGCTATGTATCGCTCCCTTTGGAATCGTGAGGACAAGATTGGATAAATTGCAGCTGGCACAGACACGTTAAAAACAGTCATTCTTCCCGCGCTCCACACATGAATGGAACGGGAAGAAGCCGTGAGAACCGATACAATAAACGCTTCCTCCTGACTTGCACTTCACATTGATTTGCAGAGTATTGATGTAGATGCAGAGGTAGACGTATCAACTATACGAAATTTGTTGCATAAACATGCAAATTTTCACGTGTACATATTTCCCAGTCTCTGTTCAGTTCTACTTTATATTCTAGTTTTTCTATAGCCGATATTTCAAGATTGTTTATCTACAAGGGGAAATCAAATGAAAACGATAGAGACGGAAAAAAGTAAGTAAATTGCTAATAATTTCAAAAGTAAGCATCACAACTGTTAATATATTTATCCCATTGAAAGACAAGACTGGTACGAGCAAATGCAGATATCACCTCGAGCGGTAACTTCGTATGGGAATGCATAATTTGTAGTACTCCAGTTTTCCTGTAATTCAAGATTTAGGGTAAAGTCTAGATCAGGGACAGTGGTATTCTCGAAGGGTTTGTCTATTGCTCATAGATTGGCAGAAGTGTCAAATGTCCTGTTACTTTCACGTAAGCATGCAGTGAACTTACAGAGCCGAAATTGAAGTGCTTGTCTAGCTTTATATTTTTGAGGGTGTGTATTTGCGAATTTCGTATAATTATGGTTAGCTATTCTATGAAATGGACTGAATTAACAGAAATGTTTTAGCATGATGACATCATTCAGTGGTACATGCGTCAGTTTGATAGCGCTGACAAGGAAATGTACGAAATGCAGAGCAGGAATGTCTGTTAAATAATCGGAAGTTTGTAGTGATGATTTAATTTGGAAATGTAGCAAAAGCAGACACTTCTCGAAGCGCTTCGTCAGGAAGAATTCATGATTTGCAGGGAGTAAAATGAAAATGTCTACGATTCTGCATTTCACTTACTTATGATGAATGAATGTAAGTCAAAATGTATTGCCCAAGAACTTGACTTGGCGAAACAAACTATCACCGACTGGCGAGAATTTTGTCGTGAGATTTGCATGGAAATGTGCCTCAGACAGAAAGATGTAGTAGGTGGCGAAGGGAGATTGTCGAGATAGACAAATCTCTGTTCGGGATGAAGAAGTCCGGCATAGGTGACAAGAAATCTGGAAAACTGGTGCTTGGTGCCACTCAAAGGGACATTTTTTTCCGAGTGGTGCCTAGGCGTTCCAGACTTGTTCAATTAAAGCTCGCAAAGGACAATGTTTTACCAAGAACCACTATAATGTCAGACTGTTTCTCCTCTTACAAAAGTCTACAGCACGAATGTTTCCAGCATATCACAGTAAACCACAAAGTGACTTTTAAGGACCTGGACACACGTGACCATGCAAAAGCCAAAGAGGGTACATGGGTTGCTATTAAACGCTCTGTGCATGGCACCAGAGAGTGCAAGGTTGCAGCGATGGTGTTCAAACGGAATCAATAAAATATATCCCAATTTACTTTTTACATTTTCTCTTGCCAACTGTTACTCCAAATGTTAGTAGTACTTTGATTGCTTTTGCTTCTTCTTGCAAATATTTCACGATTAGTCTCCAGCATAGTATTCTGTTTTCTACCAATGTGTCATGATTGTTGAGGACGTGCTTAGCCAGGTTCATAATAGCACAGCTTTAACTGCTGCGAGTGAAACGAGTGTTAATCATATTGACGCTGTCGGTTGTCAGTAATACTTTTCTGCTTTCTGCGAATATGTCACGATTTTAGAATATGTGGTCCTGCAGTAACCTGAGACGGCGCCTCCAGAAAATAACTATAAAAAGCAGACGCGGTCGCGTGCTCGCTTCCTGTCATAACACAGGCAGCAGAGTCGGCAAATGTTGTGACAGGTGGCAGAGCGTGGTTTGACAGTTGTAGGCCACTTTAGGCCAGACGAGCTTTGCGGCGTGCTCAGTAGGTGGTGGTACCTTTGGCGTGCAATGATTGGCGGAACTGAAATCCTGAGTGTAGGTCAGCTAGTTTGACGCTCAGAACACACGTGAGGAAAACCCGACCACTTACGTTATCCAGTGCAGGTAGACGCCATGTCCGAAATGAATAAAGAAAATATGAATAAAGGAAACGCAATAAAAAACTAAATCAAAGGAGTGACAGAGAAATCATTCATATGATTTTAAATATAAAAATTAGACCAGATCGTGTGGCAAAACGAGCCATTGCTACCTCATTTAGTTTAAAAGATATTAAATATTAAATATATTGTATATAAAATGATGTTTAAAATTAATAACTGACTAATGCCTTAAGTGATTCAGACAAACTTAGTGTCAATGGAGAGGGGTTAATGAGCACTATCGATATGTTGAACAGATTTCCTGTAAATGTTTCGTTTTTCAAACATGCTGAAGTGTATATTCCGCGCATGTTGTTGTTGTTGTTGTTGTGGTCTTCAGTCCAGAGACTGGTTTGATGCAGCTCTCCATGCTACTCTATCCTGTGCAAGCTTCTTCATCTCCCAGTACCTACTGCAACCTACATCCTTCTGAATCTGATTAGTATATTCATCTCTTGGTCTCCCTCTACGATTTTTACCCTCCACGCTGCCCTCCAATAATAAATTGGTGATCGCTTGATTCCTCAGAACATGTCCTACCAACCGATCCCTTCGTCTAGTCAAGTTGTGCCATAAATTTCTCTTCTCCCCAATTCTATTCAGTACCTCCTCATTATTTATGTGATCTAGCCATCTAATCTTCAGGATTCAGAGAAAGGAAAAATGAATTTTCTGGCAAATAAACCATGTGACAGTAAAAGTAGAGGCAGCATTTGTAAGCCGAAGTAATAATGGATGTATGGCTGTAATTAGATTGTTTCATCTTGATTAGTAATATAATGACGCAAGCTAGCACCGACATTCGCAAAAACACTATTTTTTGAAAACAATTGAAGCTAAACAAAAAAAGCACCATTGAAAAGCTGATGAAATTTACGTCTAAATTTATTTATGATGTGTCTATATAACGTTAAATTTATAATTTCTATATGTTTTCGAAAGTCGGGAATACTCGAGTTTGACTCACAATCGGTGCGAGGCTAGAAGTACCGGCGTCCATTTTCGCGCGGCACGGATTTCGGCGCTCAGTTGAGGCAGAGATCGTGTACAGACAAGTCGTACGTGCGTCTCGAAGTCACTTCGTGTGTGTAACAGAAATATTTTGTAAGCATTCGGTCGGGACTTGTAAAATTTTTGCCTGTGACAGTATCGACAAAATCTGAAATAATTTTTGCTTCTTCGTACTTAGAAGAAATTTACGTTGTGCGAACGGATGGTTCGCCAGTGACGATAGCAAAGAGTTTGAAACATTGTTCAGCGTTTACACTTTAAATAATATCGAGTCGGACCACTTTGTCTAAGCATCTATGGGCTTTTCTGCACTTAGCTTTGATGATGATGAGCATTTAAAAATATCGTTGGTTCCCGATTACAAAACTTCAGCTTACAAGTGTGCCGAAGCACTCTGAATAATTTTCGTGGTTTTGCTCAGTGTTAAACGGGTGCGCGATGCTGGATGATCTACTTAGATTCTCTCACTGACAGTACTGATTTTAGTAATAAACTGTTGTGAACGGTGTGAAAAGATATTTTCGTTTCAATTTTCTGAAATAAATTCAATCTGGGAAACGTGAGAAGTGAACAATACTTAAAACGCACATCCCTGTCTACAATTTTAATAAACTTATGACTGCCACATTTAGCGTTAAATGCGACGAATGCTTTGGTTCGTTCCTGGACGGATACGCAGCGAATATTTTGAAATCCAACCACCCATTGAGAAACCCCATGAATACAGTTTTTTGCTTTATTTAATTTTTTTATTTGTGCTGAAGCACGTGGAGGCTCACACGACTCGAACTTTGGTGTTAGCAACAGTTAATACCCCCCTCCCCCTTTCCCACAAATATCACACCACAGCTACATCGCATATGGTTGGTCTCGTCTGGGATCAAACTAACATTTCTGTTTTCCCCCGATATTATCCCCAATTATGTCACAAACCTAAGACTACAGCTCGTTTCATCCGCAGCAATCACATTCATAATCTGGCTTGTTATTACTAGAAACCGGATTATATGCATTTGCGTGTTGCGTAAGCATTTGCATATTTGGCTCCTTTTCACCGGTTATTGCATATTTTAACTAAAAACTAATGAGGGTGCATATTTTTGCTCTATGTTTACAATATTTTAAAAGTTTAGACGGGCCGTCTCTAGCTCGATCTAGTTTTTATGTCTTACAGATTGACCACGACCAAGAGCTGCGTGCAGTCGCTAACCGAGAGGCCACCGCTTAGCGAAATCATTGCACAAGAGGAACAGGAATAGGAACAGGCAGAGTCAATGCTCCTGCGCCCGCGCCTCCAGTTAATCCGCTCCGCTGTCATACCATAGGCGTCGGCAACAATTAAACTACACAAGCCTTTAGTCGCACGTCCATTGTTTCAGTTTAGCTTTCTGTTTACTTGTACACAGTTGAACGGGTTTACGACGTGTAGTGTGCAACGTGTTGTGCGCCATGCCGCCCGAAAAAAAGAAACGTCGTTTCGTGAATAGCTGAGCATCCTGGAACATTTACATATGAAGGAATTGTTTTATATTGTCGAATTTGCGAGAAAAACTTTTTTTTTCAAAAAAAGTTTCAAATGGACCAGCATGTCAAGACAAGACTTCATATCCCAGGAATGCGACGAAAGGACCACGACAAGTGACAACAGCAAGTTGTAGTAGCAGGGATTTGTGCAAAGGTAACCAAAAAAGTCGGTTAAACATGGATCTATGTGAAGCATTCATTGTCAACAATATTCCTTTTCACAAACTTACAAACCCTGTCCTCAAAGGCTTCCTGCGCAAATATTGCTTAAATCGAAACATACCAGATGAATCAACATTGCATACTGACAATTTACGAAATGTTCTGGAAGAAATACGCAATGAACTCAAGGATAGCATTATCTGGATTTCAGTTGACGGAACTACAGACACTTGTGGCTGTTACATTGCAAATTTAATTGTTGGTGCTTAAAAAGAAGAGCCTTCTTCTTCCTATTTAGTGGCCTGCAAAGAACTTGAAAAAGTAAATCATTGTAAGATCGCCAGATTTGTGAATGAGGGCATTAGAAAAATATTTCTGCTTCCTCACTGGCTGCATACAACGAATAGCTGACATACTATGCATATTTCCCATTATACCTCAAGGCAAGCGCTGACAATTTTCCAGCATCAGATACATACGGTAAGCACTACCACTGCCTCTATTATATGCTTTCACGCAAGATTTACAAAATTCATTGTATTCTAGCAGAAGCTGTCTCAGAAAACCTTGATAAACAGTCTGTATGAATGGTTTGCAGAACCAGATTAGCCCGAATATAGCTGCAGTGTCGAAAACCTCAATATTCATTAGTAATCATGCTTCTGAGGTTTTATGTTATGCTTCCGTAGAGAGGTGCAACAGATTTTACAACTGTGATTTAGTTACTACGGATTGACGGACTTGAGATGTTTGTTGATGTCTCACCTTCTCATTCCTATTTTTCTCCGCCGCTTTTACTGCATTTCACGGTCTTCTGAACATTTTGCTTACTGGATATGGACACATTCATGTTGCTCGCCCGTCGTCTTGTCTCATACTGTTGCTAAGCGACGGCTTGAGCCCCTGTAGAGACCACTGTATTGTTGAGTACTGTTTGAGTACTGACTGCATCACGTCGCGACATGTTGTTTAGTCTAAGAGGATACGCAGAAAATAATGACGGCACAATTAACAGAACTATCCAGGGAACGTAACTAAGCGGGGGTGATCAGGGCGATGCCTCTCAGAATAAGTGCCCTTACAAAGAAAAAAAAACAGAAAAATTAATAAAAATACAATGGTAATGGGAAGTGAAAAAATTAGGGAAATCAAGAGATCTTTCGCTGTGTTAAAATAATGAAAGATAGTTTTGATGATCATTCAGATGTAAAGTTATCCGAAACGTTTACCTCTTTTACCCAGTTCAAAGTTTGTTTACACTAGAACTCTAATACTATTTAATATAACCTACTGAGCGAAAGGGACTAGCTGTGAGTCAGTGTCCCGGCGAAGGCTGTGATGGAACTTTCATCACAGATGGCATATGAAACAGTGTACAAAAAATAATCAAGACAACTTAGATTTAGTCCTTAAAGGCGCCTTAGAAGCTAAGAGGCCATGCAATTCGAAGCAGCTGAGAGCAAAATTTTTTGGATAGCTACGGTGAAGGATTTAAAAATTTGTTCTGTGGGTACCCCAAGGTAACGCGAGGGACACCAAATCCAAAGTGTTGGACTGGCAGATAGATCGTCTTGTACTTAGGGATTTACTGATGTCCGTAAGGCTCTGATAAACATTTTGTAATTCGTAACAGTAATAAATATAAGAAACGAAGAGTAGCAATAGATCTTAAGAAGATAATTTTACCCTTTCAAAACTCAGTCTATACCACTAAAAAGAATTAGCACAGCCCTGGAAATCGCAGAGTATGGGCTTTGCAACAGCGTATGATTTTTTAGGAACAGCACTATTAGAAATTAAGACGAATCAGTCGGATTTAGCGTCACCTTGGGAGGACGTCGTTAGAAACTGAAGGTAAACTCGGAGAACTGGATGGATGATACGGGAAATAGCCCGTATCCTTCTCGGAGGAATTGTCCCAGCATTTGCCTCAAAGAATTTGGATACATATGACGGAAAACATGAATCTCTACGGGCGGACGGAGATTTGAATCGCCGTCCTCCCAAAGGCAAGTCCGGCGCTTTAGCACTAAGACACCTTGTTCGGCTGCTGTCAGTAATAGCTAGCATCAAAGGGTTATAAGACAAATACTTTGACGGGCTTTACGAGGACGAGAGGCTGACAGCTCGAACTGGACTTAAAGTGACACTTTTTTAAACATTAAAATTAAATACCTGGTTTGAAATTATGAAGTACGTAACGGATGCAGACGTAGCAGTAAAACCCTTTTTTTTTAAAAAAAAAAAAATTAAGCGCATCAGTTTTTTAATGATATTTTCTCATGATATTTCTCTTATGTTTCCAGGACAATTAATGTTGATAAGAACTATATTCAAAGCTATTCTGATGTATTGAACAATATCCATGGTTGTTGCAGAAGCTGATAGTTCTTTTCCCAAGTTTAAAATATACATTCCTTTAAATACGCTGCCAAAGAAAAACACTCGGAAGACGTGATGGATACTAATATAGCTTCATACACGTACACATCATTGCCGGGTACGTAATCGATTACAGTTTCACTTGTCTATGAGAGGCAGAACGGCCAACAGAGAGCGGTAGCCTTGTTCGTGTTTAGTTCTGTTACCAGGTCTAGTAGCGTATGTAAGAGATGTGAACAGCATAAAACGTTGAGTGATCGCTGTTAAGGACACGGAGATGTCTCGCACTCGTATGAGACAGCATTATCAACACCTGTAAAAGTTAGACAAGCGTCTCATTGTGGGTCTAAATTGGTCCGAATCGGGCATTATCCAGATTTGACAGTGGCTCGGTGTTAGACTGCACAAGAACATGGACGGCAAGCTTACTCGTCGTCAAGGTTCCGATCGACCACATCCTATCACCACACGGGAGTACTGCCGTGTTACGCACCAAGCACATCGTAGCTCTTTCACATCTGCCTCTTACATCCGAGAGCAGGTAATGGAATCTTGCAAAACACTGTATCATATTGGGCCATTGTTCGGAGACCAGCAACAGCTGGATTAGGAAATTCCGTCCCATGCGTAGGCCTCCGTTAACACAACAGCACAAACGGATACGTTTGAAGCGTGGCGTGACCGAGAAGCATGGACTGCTGATGAAGAGAGTTCAGTGATGAATCGAGATGATACAAAACCGAGTGACCAACATCGCCGAGTGCGGCGTTGATCTGAGGAAGGTCCCACAGCGGCATTGTTCCTGTCGTCATTCAGGTAACGGCCGGTAGTGATGGAGAGAACTATGACTGCACAACAATGTGGCACTGGTCTCCGTGAACTGTCTGCATTTTGTCGAGTTCTTCCAGTGGCCAGCTGGATCTCCAGACCTGTCCCCGACGAAAAATGTCTGGGACCAACTCAGACGTCGACTTCGTCCCGGGATATCAAGGCCAGTTTTCCTCAGGAGAAGATATAACACTTTTATGATGCCCTTCTCAACCGAATTGGTACGTGCATCGAGGTCAGATGGGGTGCTACGTAGGCTTATACTGCCAAGTCCTTTGTAAATTTGACTCAATTTTGCAATCACACACTTTTTCAATCCATGAACTTTTTCATTTATTTTCCTTGATTTTTTTCCCATGAGCTTACTATTACTTTACATTGAATTGCGGATAGTTATGCAGTTTGGAAATACTATCAACAGGAGATGAGTGGCGCGAGTGGTCACAGGCTGTCTCACGAGAGAGTGTAACAGGAAAGCTGAAATATCTTAATTGGCAGAACTCTAAGCAATACGCCGTACATCTCGCAATAATGTTTTTGGAAAACTCCAAGACTCACCTTCCAGCGCTGAAGCCGCCAATTTTCTTCAGCTTCCTATGTATATGTACCGTAAAGATAAAATTATGGAAATAACAGCTCTCACATAGGTGCAGACGCATCTGTTCTTCAGGCGCGCCATCCGAGAATGGAACAAAACAATTTTATATATGGTTCGATAAAAAAAATGGTTCAAATGACTCTGAGCACTATGGGACTCAACTGCTGTGGTTATCAGTCCCCTAGAACTTAGAACTACTTAAACCTAACTAACCTAAGGACATCACACACATCCATGCCCGAGGCAGGATTCGAACCTGCGACCGTAGCAGTCGCACGGTTCCGGGCTGCGCGCCTAGAACCGCGAGACCACCGCGGCCGGCTATAGTTCGATAAAAAGCATCCTCTAACGCGCTATTTACAGTGGTTCACAGAATATAAATGAAGGTGCAGACGTATCAGCCTGCGTAGAAATTGAGCACAAAAAATTATTTTTGTAAAATAATGGACAATTTTGCGCATTCAAGAACAGAGAAATGTCATTTAATTAAGACAAGAATTTAGGTCACTTATTATATACAGTTCATTAGCAATTTACATTTTCGCATTCATATTTATAAGCTAAATCGCGCTTTCCATTACGTGTCCAAAGAATGCAGGGCTCAGTATTTAATTAAAATATACCTTGAGTAGTGTGCAATATTTGTACAGGTACGAGTAACTGTTTCGTGTATAGATAAATCAGGAAAAGACTGTTCATATTGTACTTCGTTTCACCAAATTATTTAAAATAGAATAAGTTTTTCGTACTCCTTGGCACAAGTGAGAGGTGAAGAGGGTGATAGGGCGTAATGGAGTGTGTGTGTATGTGAGGGGGGTTGAAGGAGGGGCGGCTGGCTATGAGAAAAACTGTGTGGGCGATTTTTTTTTTTTTTTTGTGGTTTTAGGGCGCACAACTTCAATGGTCATTAGCGCCCTGACTACTCTAAGATTGCACCGCGAGGCACAAGTTGACAACAACAACTAAAAGGGAAAACACGATAAAAGACAGACTGACAGGCATAGGATTAAAAAACAGCATCATCAAATGTCCTTAGCGAGGTTTGTCAAATTGATAAAACGAAGAACACGAGCAGCTGCTCGTGTGTCATCCGCTAAAATGGCATCGAAAGTACTTGGCAGGTTAAGATCTAGGCGCAGTGTGTTAAAATCTGGACAGGACATTAAAATGTGTCTAACCGTCAGCAAGTGCCCACATGGGCAGAACGGCGCCGGCGCAGCCGTCAGCAGATGGCGATGGCTGAACCGGCAGTGTCCAATTCTTAACCGGGCCAAAACTACCTCCTCCCGCCGAGAAGGGCGTGAGGAGGACGTCCAAGCCACGGGAAGAGGTTTTAAGGCCCGAAGCTTGTTGTCTGTAAGTGCAGCCCAATCGGCATGCCACAGCGATAAAATGCGCCGACAAATGACCCTGCTAAAATCGGACGAAGGGACACAACAAGAAGCTGTCCGAGGCTGGAGGACCGCAGCCTTGGCCGCGGCATCTGCAGCTTCGTTCCCAGGGATACCGACATGGCCAGGAACCCACATAAAGCTAACCGGAGAACCGAAGTCCACCAGCTGCTGAAGAGAGCGTTGGATCCGGTGTACGAAAGGGTGAACCGGGTACGGATCACTGAGGCTCTGGATGGCGCTCAGGGAATCGGAGCAGATGACATAAGCAGAATGTCGGTGGCGGCAGATGTAAAGAACAGCCTGGTAGAGGGCAAAGAGCTCAGCTGTGAAGACCGAACAATGGCCATGGAGCCGGTATTTGAAACTTTGTGCCCCGACAATAAAGGAACACCCGACCCCGTCATTGGTCTTAGAGCCATCTGTATAAATGAAAGTCATGTCGATGAACTTCGAACGAAGTTCCAAAAAACGGGAGTGGTAGACCGAACCGGGGGTAACCTCTTTTGGGAGCGAGCTGAGGTCAAGGTGAAGGCAGACCTGAGCCTGGAGCCAAGGTGGCGTGTGGCTCTCGCCCACTCGAAAGGTTGCAGGGAGTGAAAAATTAAGGTGTTGAAGGAGGCGACGAAAGCGAACTCCAGGGGGTAGGAGGGCAGAGACATGCAACCCGAATTGACGGTCAAGAGAGTCGTCAAAAAAGGAACGATAAGACGGATGGTCGGGCATTGACAGTAGCCGACAGGCATACCGACAAAGCAGTATATCGCGCCTGTAGGTGAGTGGCAATTCGCCAGCGTCAGCATGAAGACTCTCTACGGGACTAGTATAAAATGCTCCGATCGCAAGTCGTAAACCCCGATGTTGTATGGAGTTGAGGCGGCGTAAGATGGATGGCCGTGCAGAGGAGTATACGAAGCTCCCATAATCCAGCTTGGAGCGGACGATCGACCGATATAGACGAAGTAGGACGGTTCGATCCGCTCCCCACGACATACCACTGAGAACACGGAGGACATTTAAAGAACAGGTACAACGGGCGGCCAAATATGACACATGTGGAGACCAGCTAAGTTTCCTGTCAAATGTAAGGCCTAAAAATTTTGTTGTCTCCACGATTGGGAGAGCAACGGGACCGAGTCGTAAGGACGGTGGGAGAAACTCGTTGTAGCGCCAGAAGTTAATACAGACCGTCTTCTCGGCAGAAAAACGTAAGCCATTGGCGACACTCCAGGAGTAAAGGCGGTCAAGAGAACGCTGAAGACAGCGCTCCAGGACACGTGGACACTGCGCGCTGCAATAGATGGTAAAATCGTCCACGAAAAGGGAGCCTGATACATCAGCTGGGAGGCAATAAATTATTGGATTGATCGCGATGGCGAAGAGAGCGACGCTCAAAACTGAGCCCTGTGGCACCCCATTCTTCTGGCGAAAGGTGTCGGACAGGACAGAACCCACACGTACCCTGAACTGTCGATCCATTAAAAAGGAACGAATAAATAGAGGGAGGCGTCCGCGAAGGCCCCATGTATGCATGGTGCGGAGAATGCCCGCCCTCCAACAGGTGTCGTAAGCCTTCTCCAAATCAAAGAACACAGCCGCGGTCGGGCGCTTCCGCAAGAAATTATTCATAATGAAGGTCGACAAGGTAACCAGATGGTCAACAGCAGAGCGGCGCCTACGAAATCCACATTGTACATTGGTAAGTAGGCGTCGAGACTCGAGCAGCCAAACCAATCGAGAGTTAACCATTCGCTCCATCACTTTACAGACACAGCTGGTAAGCGAGATAGGTCGATAACTGGAAGGCAAGTGCTTGTCCTTCCCCGGCTTAGGAATCGGGACAACAATAGACTCGCGCCAGCATGCGGGAACATGTCCCTCAATCCAGATGCGATTGTATGTACGAAGAAGAAAACCTTTACCCGCAGAAGAAAGGTTCTTCAGCATCTGAATATGAATAGAATCAGGCCCTGGAGCGGAGGACCGTGATCGGCCAAGTGCGTTTTCGAGTTCCCGCATGGTGAATGGGGCATTATAACTTTCACAATTCGAGGAGCGGAAGTTAGGTGGCCTAGCCTCCTCTGCCTGTTTGCGGGCGAGGAAGGCAGGGTGGTAATGAGCGGAGCTCGAAACCTCTGCGAAAAAGCGGCCGAAGGCATTGGAGACAGCCTCAGGGGCCACAAGGACGTCATTCGCGACCTTCAAGCCAGAAACTGGTGAGTGGACCTTAGTGCCAGATAGCCGACGCAGGCTACCCCAGACAACAGAAGAAGGAGTAAAACTGTTGAAGGTGCTTGTGAAAGCAGCCCAGCTGGCTTTCTTGCTTTCTTTGATAATACGACGACACTGAGCACGTAATCGTTTATAATTGATACAATTCGCCACTGTAGGGTGGCGTTTAAATGTGCGTAAAGCACGTCGACGAGCACGTAAAGCGTCTCTACATGCTGCGGTCCACCAGGGGTCCGGTACGCGACGTGGAGAAGAAGTAAAATGAGGGATGGAATATTCAGCATCAGCGAGAATGACTTCCGTGAGGTGTGCGACCTGACGATCGCAGCTTGTGAAGGTTTGATCCTGAAAGGTCGCCCTGGAAGAGAAGAGCCCCCAGTCTGCCTTGGAGATGGTCCAACTAGAGGAGCACGGAGAGGGGGTATGCTGCAGGAGATGGATAACACACGGGAAGTGGTCGCTCGAATATGTATCAGAAAGTGCATACCACTCAAACCGGCGTGCATGTTGGGGAGTACATATACAGAGGTCTAAATGGGAATATGTGTGAGATGTGTCCGAAAGAAAAGTAGGGGCGCCAGTATTGAGGCAGACAAGATTGAGCTGGTTGAAAAGGTCTGCTAACAAGGAGCCCCTCCGGCAGGATGCTGGAGAGCCCCAAAGGGGATGGTGGGCATTGAAGTCTCCAGTTAACAAAAATGGTGCAGGTAGCTGAGAAATAAGTTGCATCATGTCTGCCCTGGTAACGGCAGATGACGATGGAGTGTAAACGGTACAAAGGGAAAACGTAAAAGTGGGGAGAGTAATGCGGATGGCAACTGCCTGCAGGCCGGTGTGCAACGTGATGGGATCGTAGTAAATATCATCCCGGACCATCTACATAACCCCTCCATGAGCTGGGATACCTACCACAGGGGGTAGGTCAAAACGCACAGAGGTATAGTGTGCCAAGGCAATTTGATCGCATGGGCGTAGCTTCGTTTCCTGGAGGGCTACGACGAGCGGACGGTGCAAGCGGAGCAGCAACTTCAAGTCCTCTCGGTTGGAGCGAATGCTGCGAATATTCCAGTGAATAAGTGCCATCGTAAGAAAAGGAAGATGAAAGAAGGGGTCACCTCGAAGGCCGCTGAGGGCCTGGCTTCGAGCGAGCACTGCCGCCGCTATCAATAGGCGGACAGTCATCGTCCATTGGGTCTATAGGTTCATCGGCCATCTCGGGAGGATGGCCGGGAGGGGAAGTTTCCTCCGCCGGTGAACGGCCAGATGTACGGCTACCAGCGGTGCGGCCAGGCGAAACGGATGACGGCCTGGGGCGGCAACCGCTGGGTGGCGCAGGAGAAGAAATGCGCCGTGGCGGAGAAGGAGAACTGTGCTTCCTATGAGCCTTTTTGGAAGGACGTTTGGTGGAAGTACCGGTCGAAGGCTGGGAGGTCGAGGTACGTAGGAAGTCTGCACGGGATGGTTCCTTCTTGAAGGCCCGTGCATCTGACTTCGGGGTCTTCGTCTTAGCAGAAGCTGATGAAGGGGCTGGGGTCTGTGGGGTGATGGGAGGAAGAGGAGACGTCGACCGCGCGATCTTAGCACTGGCCGAACGGACGACCGTGGTGCTGAAGGTCAGTTCGCATGTCTGGGTTGCTACCTCCCTGGTAGTCCGAGGAGAGGCGAGGACAGTACTGTATTTCCCCGCTGGGAGCAGCGTGGGCTTCCTACTAGCCAATAGCTTGCGAGCAGCCGAGGTGGACACTTTCTCTTTGACCCGAATTTCTTGGATTCAGCGTTCTTCCTTATAGACAGGACAGTCGCGGGAGGATGCGGCATGGTCACCCTGACAGTTCACACAACGAGGAGACGGAGGTGGACAGTCACCCTCATGGGCATCCCTGCCACAAGTGACACATTTAGCCGCATTGGAACAAGACTGTCGACTGTGATTGAAACGCTGACACTGGTAGCAGCGCGTAGGTGTCGGGACATAGGGGCGAACAGAAATAACCTCGTAGCCCGCCTTGATGCGCGATGGCAGCTTAACACTATCGAAGGTCAAGAAAAGTGTCCGGGTCGGTACAAGGTCATTGTTGACCTTTTTCATGACCCTATGGACAGCCGTCACGCCCTGCTCAGCGAGGAAAGATTGAATCTCCTCGTCAGTCAATCCGTCGAGGGAGCTAGTATAGACTACACCACGAGACGAATTCAAAGTTCGGTGGGCCTCCACCCGGACAGGGAACGTGTACAGGAGTGTGGCCCGAAGCAGTTTTTGTGCCTGAAAGGCACTCTCAGTTTCTAGTAATAAGGTACCGTTACGCAACCTGGTACAAGATTTGACAGATCCGGCTATGGCATCTAAGCCCTTCTGGATAACGAAAGGGTTGACAGAGGAAAAATCCTTTCCGTCCTCAGATCGAGAAACGACGAGGAACTGTGGGGCAGGCGGTAGTACTTTTGTCACTGGTGGCTGGTCACGTTTCCGTTTTTGGGCAGAAGTCGAAAGCGATGGAGTAGAATCCATTGCGGAGGAATCCCCCATGATTGCCAGCGTCTCCGATGGCGCGCTCCTTCCTTGTGGGGACCCTCTCAGAGGGCACTCCCGCCTTAGGTGAATGTTTACACCTCAGGTCACACCTCCCGAGAAACAGACGGAGGGACCAATCGGCATGGTCAGAAGGTATCAGCTCAGGCAATCACCCCTCCCCGGGCCTGGCCTTTACCAGGGGGTACGCGCGTGCCTTACATGTCTACCCAGGGCGGGGAATTACGCGTTACCCCGTCACCGGCTACGCGTGCGAACGCGTGGGTCGGCCTTCAGGCACGCACAGGGAGGAAGGAAGAAGAGGAAAAAGAAGAGAGAGAGGGAGAAAGAGGACAGACTGTCTCAAACGCCGAGGCGGAGACCAGAGAAGGCAAGGAGAAGAAGGCAAGGAGAAGAAGGCAATGAGAAGGCAAGGACAAGAAGGCAATGAGAAGGCAAGGACAAGAAGGCAATGAGAAGGCAAGGAGAAGAAGGCAATGAGAAGGCAAGGAGGAGAAGGCAATGAGAAGGCAAGGAGGAGAAGGCAATGAGAAGGCAAGGAGAAGAAGGCAATGAGAAGGCAAGGAGAAGAAGGCAATGAGAAGGCAAGGAGAAGAAGGCAATGAGGAGGCAAGGAGAAGTCAAGGGAGAGAGTAAGGAAGACAGTGAGGTGGAGAAGAGCAAAGAAAGGAACCAACAAAAGGAGGAAGAAACGAGAAGTGAAAATCCAAAAAGACCACAATTATAGGTCGCGGAACCGTCCGTCTCCGGACGCAGGCGCTAACTACCCCCGTGAGGGGGATGGACTCCTTTTAGTCGCCTCGTACGACAGGCAGGAATACCTCGGGCCTATTCTAACCCCCGGACCCGCAGGGGGGGTGTGGGCGATGTTTTGTTGAGTTGAGAATGGGGTGAAGTGGTAGTAGGCATGTAGGAGAGGGAGGGTCCGCCATTTTATATGCTAGCTCTGGGGACCGAATGACCGTACTTATACCCCTGTCTTCAGTATAAACAAATGTACTGTAATCAGAATGAGATTTTCACTCTGCAGCGGAGTGGGCGCTGATATGAAACTTCCTGGCAGATTAAAACTGTGTGCCCGACCGAGACTCGAACTCGAGACCTTTGCCTTTCGCGGGCAAGTGCTCTACCATCTGAGCTACCGAAGCACGACTCACGCCCGGTCCTCACAGCTTTACTTCTGCCAGTATCTCGTCTCCTACCTTCCAAACTTTACAGAAGCTCTTCTGCGAACCTTTTTAAATGTACTGTAATGACTATAAATATACAGAGACCTGTTATTGTATGAATGCACAGTTGCCAAATTATCATTAAAATCAGTCACATCCACAAAATATCTGGAAGAACGCATACGAAGCGAATGAAAGTGGAACGACGACATATGCGCTAATCCTAGGAAAGGCACATACGTTCCCAGTACTATTAACATTCGTTACAAGACAGGCGTTGTACATCACGACGTGGTTAAAATTCCGTGAGTGTATTGTCCTAGGCGAACTACTATATTGCTTTCTGCTGCGTAAATCTCGCGAAAAGAAAAAAACTAATGTAAAATTAAATTCCAGTTCAAACGGGTGCCTACTAACAATCGTTCTTCCAGCGCACCGCTCCGAGTGGAACAGGAAAGACGGAAGTGACTGCGCTACACGAAGTATACTCCGACACGAACTACACACAGGAAAAATGGTTGCAGATAACGCCTACGCGAGTAAGCACGACACTGTATTGTTACCATGATTAAATTTGATGCCGAAGTCAAGAAGAATGAGCTGGCAGTGTCAACAAATAAAGTGACTGAACATGGTAGCTAAATGTGGATGCTAGTTAACAGGATGTGAATTATGGATGTAGGAATTACACCCATGGCTACTTAGATTCTGTTATTTTCGCCAAAGAAGAAGTAACATGAAACTAACAACAAATGAGCCGCTGATTATGTGAGTAAATACATAATAAGATAGTAAATGTTGCGTATTTATTAAAAATACAGGAAAAGTAACAACTTTGTGTAAACATAACAGCTTTAGTTACATGGAGTTCATGTTCGAAAGAAAAGCCCAACAAATGGAATTTGATTTTAAAGGATGCCACAGTAAACGAGTTCATGAGCGAATTGCTATATCTGAACAACTTAAATTGGAAGAAACACATAGAAAATGTTGTGGGGAAGGCTAACCAAAGACTGCGTTTTATTGGCAGGACACTTAGAAAATGTAACAGACCTACTAAGGAGACTGCCTCCACTACGCTTGTCCGTCCTCTTTTAGAATACTGCTATGCGGTGTGGGATCCTTATCAGATAGGACTGACGGCGTACATCGAAAAAGTTCAAAGAAAGGCAGCACGTTTTGTATTATCGCGAAATATGGGAGAGAGTGTCACAGAAATGATACAGGATTTGGAATGGACATCATCAAAAGAAAGGCGGTTTTCGTTGCGACGGAATCTTCTCACGAAATTCCAATCACCAACTTTCTCCTCCGAATGCGAAAATATTTTGTTGACACCGACTTCCAAAGGGAGGAACGATCACCGAGACAAAATAAGGGAAATAAGAGCGCGTACGGAAAGATAAAGGCGTTCATTCTTTACGCACGCTATACGAGATTGCAGTAATAGAGAATTGTGAAGGTGGTTCGATGAACCCTCTGCCAGGCACCTGAATGTGATTTGCAGAGAATCCATGTAGATGTAGATTTTTGAGGAACCGCGCGACCGCTACAATCGCAGGTTCGAATCCTGTCTCAGGCATGGATGTGTGTGATGTCCTTCGGTTAGTTAGGTCTAAGTAGTTCTAAGTTCTAGGAGACTGATGACCCCTTTGTTATGTCCCATAGTGCTCAGAGCCATTTGAACCATTTTGACGTACTTGTAAAGTAAAACTCATTTTTCATGAAAAACGAAGGATTGGAATTTATGGGAACGGGTGAGTCTGTGAAGACGTTACAGATTTTCACGGATAATGGAGAAGAATAAACTCATCAGTATGAAGTAAGAGACCCTGGATCGGAAACAACCGAGACGAAAGTTATATGCGAAAATCGTTCTGATACCTCTGACAGTACAATACATGTACCGGCACTGTAGGGTAGGCAACCTCCAGAGGTGGTGGTGTGGACCAAAATAAGAAGTAAATTTATAGTAAAAATGGCATCTAAAAAGCATACCTTAGCTATCATCACCTGCTGATCTGCGACATATTTTCTACTGAACAAGCGCCCATATCTCTTAACGTATGCATTTTAGTGTCCATATTTGCACACCTATTTCATTGATTCTGTCCCTATGTCTCCTTCAAAAATATGGAAACCTAAGAGGTTATACTAGAACAGATGTGTTTCACAGTATTGAAGATGAACAAGTGCTCATACACTGATAGGCCAAAACATTATGATTACTCGCCACTGAAAGTTTGGAAGAATCGTGGTGGCGTTGCGGGCCCGTGACACAGTAAGAAAAGTATGTAGGCCGAGCGAAGAAGAATGGGGAATTACCCTAGCAAAAACGTGCTTTGGTAATAGAGAAATCCACTGAGATAAGTGGCTTTGCCAAAGGGCAGTGTCTCGAAAACAACGAAGCTGGTCGATTGGTAACATGCTACTGTTGTGAACATATTCGGAGAGTGGTAGAAGAGCAGTGAAACTACCATTAGGCACTAAGTGCTTGAACGCCCACGACACTTCACAGAACACAGTGTTTGGAGGCTTGTTTGCTCTGTAAAGTAAGACAGATGGCGATCTGTGGCTTCTCAGGCAAAAGAGCGCAATGCCGGTGGACGCACATGTGTTTCGGAGAATACCATTCAGCGCACGTTGTTCAACAACACCGTTCACAAACCCGTGCGTGATCACATGTTGGCTCAACGACATCGTCAATTACGATTGTCGTGGGTGCAGAATCATCGCGATTGGACCTTGCATCACTGGAAACGTGTCGCCTCGTCGGATGAATCACGTTTTCGCTACACCAGGTCGATGGTCGTCTCCACAAACGGCGTCATCCACTCGAACGGCTGCACGAAAAGTGCACTACGAAGCGGACGCAGGCTGCTTGGAACAGTATTACGTGAAAGAAGACATTCTCCTGCGTTTGCATGGGACCTGTGGTACTAATCGAAGACACCATGTCAGCTGCGGTCCACCTGCATCCATTCATGCTTGATGTCTTCCCTGATAACGCTGTCATGTTTCAGCACTTTGTACGTGTCTCGAAGCCAGAATCGTGCAACAGTGGTTCCAGGAACATGCTAGTGAAATCACGTCAATGTCTTGGCCACCAATTTCGGCTGACGTGAATCCGATGGTTCCCATTTGTGTCGCTATCAAGCGCCGTCACAGCGTACACAAAGCAGCGGTCAGTCATTTACGGTAATTACGTGATTTGTAGAAATTTTTCCAGTCCATCTGTGGCATGACTCAGCAAACCAGTGTTTAATAATATTACTTGCAAACATTCTTGGTTACAATTTTCGTTTATTTATCAACTACGCGTTTCACGTTATTTAGGCATCTTCAGGCTGATCTTAATTTGGTATTTCTTAGGACGATCCTTCAGACAATGTAGGTACAGGGCATCGTCGAGTACATCAGGCCAACATCGCTTTCGTTAACCTCAGTAAATACTTTCTATATGGACCTGCATAACACGTACACGTCCACAGGCGTTCATATGGGCGAAAATCTCGTCTCGGAAGTGTTGTAGCTGGTTGCCTATCTGCCTCGCCAGGCCGGCTCTAATTTTAACAAGCCGGCCGTAGCACTAAAATATAAAACTTCCGTTCACAGGCGTCCTGTGAACGTGTACGCGTTATGCAGGTCTTGGAATCACTCACGTCTATCTATAAAGTATTTACTGAGGTTAACGGAGGCGATGTTGGCCTGATGTACTCGACGATGTCCTTTAGCTACATTGTGTAAAGGATCGTCCTAAGAAATATCAAATTAAGATCAGCCTGAAGATGCCTAAATAACGTGAAACACGTAGTTGATAACTAAAAAAAACTAAAAATAATAATAAAAAAACTAAAATTGCAACCAAGACTGTTTTCAACTAATACTACGTGAAACGTCCTTGCCAGGAAGTTTCATATCAGCGCACAGTCCGCTGCAGAGTGAAAATCTCATTCTGAATACTACGTGATTTGTGCGTAGACACTTGGTGCCATATAGCTCCACAAATCTACCAACGAACTGTAGAATCGATGATAGAATCAGTGATATTTCGTTGCAAAGATGACCCAATAAACTATTAAGCAGGTGGTCATAATGTTTTGGCTCGTCAGTGCAGCGGATAAGATACGCATTTCGGAGCCCATGTTAACCACACATTTCTTCTTTTTTTGGTACATGCTTTTCTTTGTTTTGGTGGTTTGTCGGTGGAATTCTCGTTCACCCTGTGTATACCAGGTGTCCCTCCTAACAACTGTCTGGCTCATTTTCTCTAATATTTTGGCAGATGTTTGCAATTTTGTTTTTGCACCATGTAGGTGGAGTTCACTCAAACAAATGCTGCTAATATCGTGTTCCATGCGACGGCCACTGTCGCGTCGATTTGTTCCTCATTACATACAAAATTACTTTTAGAGCCGAGCCCAACAATTTTAGCAACAACATTAGCGGTACATATCTTCCACTGTCAGTGGTATCAGAACGATATTCGGGTATAACTTCCGGATCAGTCATTTCCTGTCCAGGATCTCTCACCTCAAATTGACACATTTATCCTTCACCATGACCCATGAAACTTTGTAACATCATCGCGAAATCACCCTACATACTCCGCCGCTCATTAAAATTGCTGCACCATACAGAAGTCATGCAACAGTCTCCGAACAGGTTTGGATAAGCAAACGCTTAGCTTAAGAGCGCAAGTGCACAGAATATACAAGTTGTTTCAGAAGTGATAGTCAGTATTCAGAGAAATGACACGAATGATCATTCGAAACAAAAAAAGTCAAGTAAACTTGGGCTCTAAAACGCATACGTCAAGAGCTATAAGGAATTCTTGGTCTTCGATACTGCGAAACAAATCTCTTCTACTGGAAGTTCTTTGCTTTCCATATTATGGGAAGTGGTAGCATGGGCCAAAACATCAAAAAAAGTCCATTAAACATGTGCTTTAAAATGCGTACTTTAAATGTTATGAACACTTTTTCATTAGAAGAGTCGTGTTTCAAAGTAGCGAAGAAGAAAAAGTGCTCATAGCTCTTAATTAAGGTGTGCATTTTAAAGCACAAGTTTATTGAACATTTTTTTCTTGTTTTGGTCCATATTAGCACTTCCCAAAATGTGGAAAGCAAAGAGCTTGCAGTCGAAGAGATTTGTTTCGCAGTATGGAAGAGCAAGAATTCCTCAAAACTCATAAGGTATACATTTTAGTGTCCATGTTTACATGACTTTTTTGTTTCGAATGATCATTCCTGTCATATCCGTGAATATTGACCATCACTTCTGAAACAACCTGTATAGGAGTAACACCAAGTCCATTCTGTATATGAGGAAAGACTAAGTGACGGGTTCCTCATACAGATACCGCATTTTAATGTTGCTTGCTTGTGAGAAAATCATGTGATGCTTCGGAGAACCTCGGAGGAACGTCTACTACTATTGTCGGAATGTCGACAGACCATGACGAAATTGTCCGATTGGGACGGAAATCGGTAGATGTGATTCACATGTACAGATTAACCAATTATTATAGTTTCAGAAAAATTGAATAATTTATTCAAGAGAAAGAGCTTCATAAACTGAGCAAGTGAGCAAGTCAATAAAACGTTGGTCCACCTCTGGCCATTATGCAAGGAACTATTCGGCTTTTGGTGTTGATTGACAGCGTAGCTGGATGTACTCCTGAGGGATACCATTCCAAATTCTATTCAGCTGGGCGTGTTAGATCGTCAGAAACCTGAGCTAGTTAGAGCGCCCTGCCCATAATGCTCCAAACATTCTGAACTGGAGAGAGATCCGGGAGATCCGGCAACCTTGCTGGCAAGCATGAAGACAAGCAGTAGAAACTCTCATCGTTTACGGGCGGGCGTTATTTTCCTGAAATGTAAGACCAGGATGGCTTGCCATGAAGGACAACAAAACGGAATGTGGGTAGTCGACGTACCACTGTGCTTTAAGGGTGCCGTAGATGACAACCAAAGGGGTACTGCTATGAAATGAAATCGCGATCCAGGCCATCACTCCTGTTTGTCAAGCCGTACGCCGAGCAACAGTCACTTTGTAAGGTGGCTATAATTTCGCACCTTAGAAGCACTCAAAAAAATGGTTCAAATGGTTCTGAGCACTATGCGACTTAACTTCTGAGGTCATCAGTCGCCTAGAACTTAGAACTAATTAAACCTAAGGACATCACACACATCCATGCCCGAGGCAGGATTCGAACCTGCGACCGTAGCGGTCACGCGGTTCCAGACTGAAGCGTCTAAACCGCACGGCTAGAAGCACTCATCCAAGTACTTTGCCATGATCTACAACCATATTAGGTATTAGTTGATAGGTAGTACATCGTATATGAATATTTAAAGGAGATGTTGTCACATACGCCTTGTAAATAACTGTCAACGCTTATTGCGTGAAAAGTGACAGAGCGTCTTTATTACCATACTAGTAGAGGCTGGAACGACAGTGGAAATGAAACAGCAGATGGAACTCAAGACCTGGGTGGAAGGTCCACACAGGTGTGTTGGTCCTGCTTAAACACAGAAAATAGCAAGACGGACGTCGTATCATCTTAGTGCTGGAGCACAATAGAGTCGCGACCGGCCGTGGAGTAGTCGAACCAGAAGGATTACACTTCGGAAACTACGAAAATCTTGGACACAGGTGAGAGGAACGAAGAAGCGGCACCTCGGAAACCACGCAGGGTTGGTTATTTCCAAGGATTTTTACTCAGAAGCGTATCATTGTATGAGTATAAGCTTTTCCTTGCAAACTTTCCGCGATGGACGACAAAAGACTAAAATATGGTCGGTCGGCGTTCGGAAGAATCCGTAGAAAGGGAGAATATTCAGTGGTTTCGGGAATATGATTCGTTTTCGGAATTATGAGGATAGGGAGCCGAGCCTTGCTGGGAAAAAAGCAGTGGAGAGACGAGGTCTTCCGTTGTGAGTGCCCGTGTGTGACGGTCGCTCGACATCAGCTTTTGTTGGTACAGACGGACTTACTGTCTTTGCTCTGTGTAGAGAGTAGTAGAACAGTCAGGAACTGTACTGTTGCGAACCTATACGATTCTGGACTTGACCTCCAGGCTGAAAGTCGTCGTTGAGTACGCAGCGGTCAGTAATTGAGAGAACTTCCTCTGCTTATACTTACGTTGAGACGTTATCTGAACTCCGTCTTTGTGGTTGAGAGTTCGCGTTTCTCGTCTGTAGAACACAGAGAGGAGAAGACAGTATTAGAGTATATTAGTCAGAGGACCACTTTCTGCCGTCCTAGTGTTTGAAAGAGTTTATTTGTGGCTGGAGTTCTTCCATCGTCGCAGACGAGTACGAGAACCATCACTTCTACGCACCGGACGCAGTACATACGTGGTACCGCAAATTTCTTCGGCTTATTAGGGCTGTAAAAGCTAAACAGCTGTGATCACGTTAGTTTATTTCCACTGCGGTTCCAAGATCATCTCTGAAAGTAGTGACTCCTAGTGTTTGGTATGTAGATAACGTTAGTCATTTCGCGTTATTGATATTAGACCGCGCACTCATAATAAGGGGCAGAGTTGTGTAAGTGGTTAGTAATTTTACTTAGGAAATGTAAACTTTGTAATCTAAATGTTTTTTCTTTAATCTACAATAAATATATAAGCAGGAACAACGTTTATCATTTAGTAGGATTAATTGCCTTCATTATTCATTTATGTGTAAATTGTAATTTATAGAATTAAGAGATCCTAAGAGCTGCTTCAGGGGGTAGTCAGACAGGGCCAAATCTTCATTTTAACGTTTATTATTTCCCGTTGCGCACATTCATTTTACACCCACCTGGAGTGGCTTATTGGAACTTTGGTAACCTACCGCTGTCTGGGGCGTCTGTAGACACGTCTTCTGCCTGGAATCTCATTGACTGGAGTAGAACTGTCTTCAGTGATGAGTCCCGCTTCAAAATTAGCTCCTACGACCAGGGCAGCTGTGAGACCGAGCATGGTGGCGCAGTGGTTAGCAACTGGACGCGCATTCACTAGGACGACGGTTCAAAAACCCGCGTCCGACCATCCTGGTTTAGGTTTTCCGTGACTTCCCTACATCGCTTCAGGCAAATGCCGGGATGGTTCGTTTGAAAGGGAACGACCAACTTCCTTCCCTATCCTTCTCTAATCCAATGGAACCAATGACCTCGCTCTTTAGTCCCCTCCCCAGACCCCAACCAACCAACAGCTATGGGATGCCAACCACGCTGTCACCCACCACACGGCCTGCCAGCCAGGAGTGATGGTATGAGGTACCATTTCATTTCATAGCAGAACCCCTTTGGTTGTCATCCGCGGCACCTTTGCATCAGAGCGGTAGGTCGACGATACTCTACGTCCCGTTTTGTTGCCCTTTATGGCAAGCCATCTTGTGTTTACATTTCCGCAAGATATTGTCCGCCCACATACGGCGAGGGCTGCTTGTCTTCGTGCTTGCCAAACCCTACCTTGGCCAGCAGGGTCGCCAAATTTCTCCCCAGCTGAGAACGTTTGGAGCATTATGGGCAGGGCTCTCCAAGCATTTTTGGATTTTTACGATATAACGCGCCAGTTGGACAGAATCTGGCACGATATCCACCAGGATAACATCCAAGAAGTCTATCAATCAATTCCAAGCCAAATAATTGCTCGCATAAGGGCCAGAGGTGGACCAACGCGTAATTGACTTGTTCAATTTCTAAAGCTGTTTCTCCTGTATAAATCATCCAGATTTTCTGAAATGGTAATCTTTTATCCACCTGTGTATGTACATCATATCTACCGTTTTCCGTCCCATTCGGATCATTCCTTCTTGATAGTTTGTATTCTCCTAGACTGCATCATGGCTGCGGTTTATCGGTCGGGATATTGCTGATCACGATAGTCAGGATACTAAGGCTATCATCTGAATATGGAACTGATGGGTTTCGATTCTCTATACACAATCTCATGGAGAATCTCAATGGTCCGAAGTGGGTAACACCCTAGAGGAAAGACATATCGTTTGTTCGACCGTGTGGGATCGCACATCTGCGTCACGTTTCTGGAAGAAGGAAATGCTCTTGTGTGCAGCAAAAGAAGTATCACATGAATAGTGCATCTAGACTACCAAGTACGGCAACCGCTATTGTGGTCTCCTACCATGCGACAGCACAGATGCATCGGCAGTGGCGTGTCCATGACAACACTGCGCGCCGGAGTTGCATCACATTGCCTTTTCACACGAGTCCCGGTTTTGCGGACAACACAACAATAGATGTATCCGTATCTGATGGTTCCGAGGAGATCGAATATTGTCACATTGCCTCCCTCATTGTCATATGGGTTTTGCAGCAGGCATGATTGATGGCCGCGCGGAGAGGCCGTTCGGTTTCAGGCGCCATGTCACGGACTGCACGGCCCCTCCCGCCGGAGGTTCGAGTCCTCCCTCGGGCATGGGTGTGTGTGTTGTTCTTAGCACAAGTTAGTTGAAGTAGTGTGTAAGTGTAGGGACCGATGACCTCAGCGGTTTGGTCCCTTAGGAATTCAAACACATTTGAACATTTGAACATGATTGATGGTGTAGCATGGAGCTGGATACACAACACGGTCACCTGTTTTTCGCGTAACCGGAAATTTGGATGGCAGACGTTACATTTATGGTGTATTAAGACTAGCAGCTGTGCCATACCTTCGAGGTCTCCACGTCGTCATCTTTCAACAACATAACACAAGACCGCATGTTTCACGTGCTGTCCTGACATACCTCGATAAAGAGAGTGTTCAAGACTTGCCCTGGCCAGCACGTTGTTCTCCTGGTCCGTACTCACTGAAGATCTGGTCATTGGTTGGCGAGTGACGCGCTCTACCATTCCCCAACCACTACGACGGTTGTACTCTGTCGTAGAGTTGAAGAACCACGGGATCCCCTGAATTCGTCTTCCTAGCTCAGTTCGACTCGATTCCCAGACGGGTTAGGGTCATTGTTGCTACCGGAGACGGTTTCTCTGTACACTAAAAAGTTCGTTATTTGAACATTTACAAATCACCTTAAATATAATCATGTATTCCTCCAACTACGCTGTACACGAACATTAAGTAAAATTTCGTCATTTCCTACATTTGCTGGTGTTTTAATTGTAACAGTGTAGTACTCTACTTAGGCACTTGCATGCACGTCTGAAACGTGAAAACGACGTATAGATCAGACGACGGATACAAGGACCACATTACTGCAGATAATTCCAAAGATAACACCAGAGCAGCGTCTTGGGCAGGCAGCGTAAGATAAATAAAGGTCCCAATGCCACTCGTGTTCTAAATGAGCTTTTAATTCAGTGGGTGACGAGACTCGTATGGCGTGACTTGTCCACTTGTAAGAACACGTGTCTGTATGCAGTTACAACTTCCGTTGCTTTTCTGTTGTGGTGTAAACATGTTTATCTCCCCCTCCTCCTGGATTCATGTTCTGTCCGCTCTGAGACATAATACATTAAGATTAGCAGTCGGTTTGTCACAGTCACCTTTTTTATCAGAGACGACAATTTTCTAGAAATAATGACATCCTTACTAAGCCATTTTGTTTTGTTTTCTTTTTCTGTCCATATTGTGTTCAGTAGATTTATTGTGATCTCTGAATGTTGCCACGACGCTAGATACGGTAGCACTAATTATCCTGTTAAAATACGAGACACAACCCTTACTTGCACTTAATAAGTAATTACAAATGTGATGAGAGATGTATTTCAGACTGCACTTGCGTGGTGAATGCACCCTCTGTGGCTGGCGGATGTGGCATATGGCAGTGTGTGCAGGAAGAAGCTCTGACAGCAAGGCACACACATTTGTGTTTTTGGTAGCCATGGTGGCAACATATCTTGTATACGATCATAACCTACAAGTTCAGTAAATGCGTGTCTGTGCCAGTGGAATTTTATTTCATATTATCACGACAAATGTTATATTATTTAAAGACATTTAGCAATTGTTATATAATATAATAACTGCACAAGAGTTTCATTACCCCTATGTGGTACGCCGGCCGGAGTGGCCGAGCGGTTCTAGGCGCTACAGTCTGGAACCGCGCGACAGCTACGATCGCAGGTTCGAATCCTGCCTCGGGCATGGATGTGTGTGATGTCCTTAGGTTAGTTAGGTTTAAGTAGTTCTAAGTTCTAGGGGACTGATGACCTGAGATGTTAAGTCCCATAGTGCTCAGAGCCATCTGAACCATTTGAACCCTATGTGGTACGCAATCAGTGCTTCCCTGGAGCTACTTGACGGGCACCAACACTTTATCCACGTTGTTACCTGGACGCAGTCACTAATTGGTGCAATACGAATATGAAGATGATGATCTTGCAGTTCTCGAAGAATGAAGTTACAATGAAATGCAGACCTTTTGCTGCTTACAGACGTTGATGAATATTAACAAGGAGCCGGCCGGAGTGGCCGTGCGGTTCTAGGCGCTACAGTCTGGACCCGAGCGACCGCTACGGTCGCAGGTTCGAATCCTGCCTCGGGCATGGCTGTGTGTGATGTCCTTAGGTTAGTTAGGTTTAATTAATTCTAAGTTCTAGGCGACTGATGACCTAAGATGTTAAGTCGCATAGTGCTCAGAGCCATTCATTCTATTAACGAGGACAATTGAAAATGTGCTTACATGGCAGACGCGGTATCCGCCACCGAGGACACACAGAATAGCTCCACTGCAGGGACTTGCTAAACATGTCCGAAAGAACAGATATCATCTTCATATAGATAAGGCTTACAGGCCAATGATCTTCTTCAGCGCGGATGCACTCACATTGCCAGAGCTCTTCCTGGAATCGGTAGATTGACTGCGACGAGTAATGAGTATAGTGGGCAGGGGCACTACAAATGTAGTGTGTGGACAATAAGTTGGAAATGTGGGTCTCACGGGGAGCGTGCCAGAGATAAGTCCCTACAGTCTCCTTATCCTCTGTGTCCTCGTTGGCTCAGACGGATAGAGCGTCTGCCATGTAAGCGGAGATCCCATGTTCGAGTGCCGGAAGGGGCGCACATTTTCAACTGTCCCCGTTGTAAGCAGCTAAAGGTCTGGATTTCATTATAATTTCATTCTTCGAGAGCTGCAAGATCACCAATGGTACCTGTTCGGGCACTAAAAATGTAGTGTGTAGACAGTAAGTTGGGAATGTGGGTCTCACTGGGAGCGTTCCAGAGATAAGTCCCTACAGTCGCATTATCCTCTGTGTCCTCGGTGGCTCAGACGGTTAGAGCGTCTGCCATTTAAGCAGGAGATCGCGGGTTCCTGATATTCATGGTACACATGTGAAATGGTCGTACGGGAAAATCCCCACTTCATCGCTGCCTCGGAGATGCTGTGTCCCATCGTTTGTGCGCCGACCATAACACCACGTTCAATCTCACATAAATCTTGCTAATCTGCCATTGTAGCAGCAGAAACCGATCTAACTACTGCGCCAGACACTTTTTGTCTTATATACGCGTTGCCGACGGCAGCGGCTTTTTATTTTGCCTGTTTAAATATCTCTGTATCAGATTACGCATGCTTATACCAGTTTCTCTGGCGCTTCAGTGTAACTGCGCACTGTGACATATTGCGATTAGCAATGCTTGGTCTTACATTCAGAGCGTGTCTTTCGAACCACACCTTTATTCAAGTGCTTTAGTGACGTATTAACAGTACTTAACCATTTTCAGATTGAGTTCTTGTGATAACAGTACAGGGGAACCATCCCGTTGCACTGCGTTTGGTTATAAGTTGACTACCGGTACTTCTAAATTTTATTGGTTTGATATAATACCCGTCAGTTATCAGTTCTGCAGTTTATTTAAGTGTAATCTACTATGATTGTTTCTTTTTCTTTTACTTAAGTCAGATTGCGTCACATAATTGATCATTGGTCAAGAACATACACAAGGTGAACCAGAGGAGGAGGAGGAGGAAATTAGTGTTTAACGTCCCGTCGACAACGAGGTCATTAGAGACGGAGCACAAGCTCGGATTAGGGAAGGATGGGGAAGGAAATCGGCCGTGCCCTTTCAAAGGAATCATCCCGGCATTTGCCTGAAGTGATCTAGGGAAGTCACGGAAAACCTAAATCAGGATGGCCGGATTGAACCGTCGTCCTCCCGAATGCGAGAGTGAACCAAAACTCAACTGAAAAACTTTCAGAGGTAGTAGTATGAACGAGGACAAGAAAAAAATGTGTAGTAAACATCCACACCTCCTCAAGCGCCCGCATGGTGCGCGCCGGAGGGCGCACTGTACCACTACTAGTTGTTTGCTTTCGTGTTCCATCCGCAGCTAGAGCGAGGGGAAAACGAGTGTGTGTAACCCAATATATGACCCCAATTTTTCGAATCTTATCTTCCTGGTACTTACGTGAAATGTGTATTGGTAGCATTAGGATCGTTCTGCAATCAACTTTAAATGCTGGTCCCCTAAACTTTCTCGACATTCTTCCTCGAAAAACCGTCGCTTTCCCTCCAAGGATTCCCATTTGGGTTCCCGAAGCATCTCCATAGCGCGTTGTTCGAACCTACCGGTATCAAATCTAGCAATCTGCTTCTGGATTGCTTCTTTGCTTTTTTTTTAAAATCCGACCTGGTGCGGATCGAAAACACTCCAACAGTACTCAAGAATAGGTCCACCAGCGTCCTACATGCGGCCTCCGTCACAAATGAACCACACATTCCCAAACGTCTGTCAGTAAAACAAATGCCACAGTTCTCCTTCCCTAGCACAGTCCTCACATGCTCGTTCCATTTCATATCACTTTGTAACTTTACGCCCAAATATTTAAACGACGTTGTTATGACAGGAAGGCCACTACTAATGCTGTATACGAGCATTACGCATTTGTTTTTCGTACTCATTCACATTAACTTACATTTTTCTATACTTAGAACCAGCTACCAGAGAAAAATGAGCTGTTAAAGTACGTACTTAAGAGTTACAAACACTTCTTATTCTATATATATGAAGATGGTATCTGTTCTCTCGGACATGTCGGAGAGAACAGATACCATCCTCATATATATAGTTAAGGTTCACCGACCGTTTGACCAACCTCTGTGCGGATGCACACACATTGCCCGAACTCTTACAGGAATCGGTAAAGCTGCGAGTAATGAGTGTAATGGGCAGGGGCACTACGAATATAGTGCGGGACTGTAAGTTGGGAATGTGGGTCTCATGGGAGGCGTGCCAGATATAAGTCCCTGCAGTCGCACTATTCCCTATGTCCTCGGTGGCTCAGATGGATAGAGCGTCTGCCATGTAAGCAGGAGATCCTGGGTTAGAGTCCCGGTCGGGGCACTCATTTTCAACTGTCCGCGTTGACTTATATCAACGCCTGTATGCAGCTAGGGGTATTCATTTCATTGTATTGATTTAATTGTAACTTCTTAATCTTCTTCTGCTGCAATCTCCTTGCTTTCCGTATTTTAGGATGAGAGGATATGGACCAAAATTAAAAAAAAAGTCCAGTGAAAGCGCTTATTTGGTAGAATTGGTGTGTTTCACAGTAGCGAAGATGAACTACTGCTCATGGCTCTTAAGGTACGCATTTTGGAGCCCATGTTGTGTCGTTTTGGTCCATACTATCTCCTCTGAAAGTTCGTCGGTGGAGTTCTGGTTCACCTTGTGTATAACAAGTTTTATCAGTACTAAACCAGGGCTTACTCTAACTACTTATCTTGCTAGAGCATTTCTTAACACAGTAGGCACTTAGAAAGTGATAAGAAAAACAACGAATTGTCTCTTAGTGAAAGTTCAAAAAATGGCTCTGAGCACTGGGCTCTGGGACTTAACATCTAAGGTCATCAGTCCCCTAGAACTTAGAACTACTTAAACCTAACTAACCTAAGGACATCACACATATCCATGCCCGAGGCAGGATTCGAACCTGCGACCGTAGCGGTCGCGCGGTTCCGGACTGAAGCGCCTAGAACCGCTCGGCCACAATGGCCGGCCTTAGTGAAGGGTTGGTAGATGACATTAGAAAGGACGGCCGCGGTGACCGAGTGATTCTAGGCGCTTCAGTTCGGAACCGAGCTGCTGCTGCGGTCGCAGGTTCGACTCCTGCCTCGGGCATGGATGTGTGTGAGGTCCTTAAGTTAGTCAGGTTTAAGTAGTTCTAACTCTAGGGAACTGATGACCTCAGATGTTAAGACCCATAGTGCTCAGAGCCATTTGAACCATTTGACATTAGAAAACACACTAAGAGCAGCGTATAGCTGAAAACGGTAATGCTATAAGGCCTTTATCGAGCAGCGCGTATCAGATCGCTAGCTATGATTATAATGATGAAATTTATTCCCCTTCTGCCTATTTTCTTGCTGTATAATTTTCCTTCCGTCATCGTTGTCATCTAAAGATCCTTATCGTTCAGAGGCAGCGCGTGGCATCTACGTGCGCGAACGTCTGGGCACAGCCGGGGTCCGGATACGAAGAACATTCCTGACGGAAGAGACGGACAGCGGCTGCCTTCATATCGCTGCCGATCTGGCCGCTCATTGTTAATAGACGCCACTTAGGCGGCGCGCCGGCGTGACGTCTCCATAGAGACTGTCAGCGCACAAATTGTTTTACACGCGGGCCGCGCGCCATTGTGGCCGCGGGCCGAGAGTTGGCCCAAACGGGCCGGCGCACAATGGCCGGCCGATGGTATCTGCGTGACGGATGCCCGCCCACCGCCCACCGGCTCAGTCAAAGGCCGCCGGGCGCCGCGCGCCGCGCCGTTACGCTGCACAAATGCGGCGACGACTCCCGACACCGCTGCCGCCGCTGCCGGCATTCCCTGCACTGTCTGGCCGAGGAAGGACGACCCCTCCGCCACCAAAGCCTGTCCGTTAAGGACGCGAGGCATCTTCGAGTGCTGCCTTCTTTTTGTGACAACGCCTTCGGATGGTTCCGAGATTAGCATGAGATCATCGAACATCTTCGCACCTTGGCAGCAATCTTTTCGCTTCACAATTCTCTTGCGGTCCTACGCTGCATCATCTCCAGCTTAGGACCCCAACGACTATTATGGCCATTGTACGGGGGTTGCGCAGATAGTAAAGCATCGCATATTTTTCTTCAACAGTTCTTTATAGAACATAATGAGAATAAGTTTCCTTTAATTTACGTCTATAGTCACAAACTTTTTGTTAAGAGATTATCGGTTTCGGTCTATAATGACCATCATCAGATCTGTTTTAGAAAAACAAAATCCTAATGTACTGAGAATCACACACACGAAACAATGGTGTTTTATCTACATACTCAATTTTTCCACGTAATCTCCATCCCGTTCTATGGCCTTCCTCCAGCGCGAAACAAGGGCGTGTATGCCCCGTCGGTACCAGTCCTTATGTGGGCGGCGGAGCCAGAGCTTCACTGTGTGAATCACCTCCTCATCGTCCTCAAAATGCCTTCCATGAATGGCCTCCTTTAATGGCCCAAACAAGTGGAAGTCCGAGGGGGCTAGCTCAGCGATGTAGGGTGGATGGGATAACACTGTCCAACCCTCTTTTGCGATGTGTTCAGCATTCCACAAACTTGTGTGGGGCCAAGCGTTATCCTGTGGCAGCAAAACATCTCCTGGATAGTTGTGGCGCCAAAGTCACCAGAAGCGCGTCTGGAGTTTTCTTAATATCCTGACATATGCTTCTGAATTGATGGTACCGCCTCTTGGCATCACATCAATGAGAATCATACCTTCACAACCCCAGAACACGATGGTAATGATCTTGTATTGTATTGTATGTTATCCGGGGACCTCGAAACGACGGAGAGGCTCCGTCCCCGCCGCAGCCGCAGTGGTCCACAACCCCACAACGACTACAGCAGTCCACTTCACTCTTCAAAAAATGGTTCAAATGGCTCTGAGCACTATGGGACTTAACATCTGAGGTCATCAGTCCCGTAGGACTTAGAACTACTTAAACCTAACTAACCTAAGGACATCACATACATCCATGCCCGAGGCAGGATTCGAACCTGCGACCATAGCAGTCTCCCGGTTCGGGATTGAAGCGCTAGAACCGCTCGTCCACCGCGGCCGGGACTTCACTCTTCCGCCACCCCGCACCGAACCCAGGGTTATTGTGTGGTTCGGCCCCCGGTGGACCCTAACCATAGAACAAAGGTTTTTTTCTATCTATGTATTCGCAGTAAGCTATATTTATTTATGTAGAGGGTCAGTTGCCACATCTTGCAATAAGCATCCATCCTCTCGAGGTCTTCCGGCTTGTCGCTACAATTTGCTAAATTCGCGACTTCTCTGCATACAACAGCATCCTACTCCTCTTTTGGTGTTACGCCGCTATTTTTAGCTGACTTAACCCCCCCCCCCCCCCATCAACCCCCCCCTCCCCAAGCCCAGTACGCCCTTTGGTGCTCTTTCCATTTTCGGAGTCCGCACTGATACCCTACAGAAGGCACATTCTCTGAACGTTTCCTAGCTTCAGACAAACATCCGCCCCTGTTTATTGGATTTTCTGAACAATCATGAAACGAAATGCGACGAAACGAGTATAGTGGGATGACCACCAAGTGTCTACAACAGCGTAATTAAGAACTCTATTGAAATACAAAACTCGGAAAACCAAATAAGCAGACATAGAGATATAAACTTAAAGGCAGTTTGGAGTCCTGCACTCGACATCTTAAGATCTCTACGGCGACCACACTGACAAGAGCTACAGAGCCCTGGGAGAACATGCGATTCCCGGAATATCAGTGCTGTCTCTGAAAAACTAAAGAGCATCGAAGAGACAACTGGGCGTCGGGAATCAAAGTGACTTGCGAATAGCGGTGTGAGACCGGTAATAAGAAAGAAAGTGTACTGGTAGATAGGACAACTTGGCTGTGGAAATGGAAGGGTAGCCCACAACATAGACAGACAACAGTATTCACAATTACAAGCACCCAAGCTTTAATGATCTTCCAGCAATAAAGGCTCTTAACAAGGACATAAACTTGGTTACAAACATATGTTAACCTTCAACCAGTGAATAGTCCCAATAAAGAATTACCAATCAATAAAACGTAGATAAAGGACTGCTTTACAAGAATGCTTAAATTAACTAAAATCATGAAAGCTAAGTTACAAATTTTATGTTAAGCTTCAACAGGTGAATAACCCCAATAAAGAATTCTCATTTAAATAAAACATAGATAGGAAAATGCCTTACCAAAATGCTTGAATTGTGTAAAATCATGAAAAGCTGAGTTACAACTTTTCTCACAAACTACTTAAGAATTTACAGCAAATAAACAAGTTTGATCTGTTTAACCAGAAGGTAACTGCCAAGTCCAAGCGACCGTAGCCACTCAGAGCGGACGACCGCCCCAACGCTGGTCATCAACCGACATCGTCACGGCCCAGTGGCCACCGTGCTAAAACAGACTAACGTTTCGGCAAGCGACCGACAGCAACACAGGAGTAACAGTGACTAAAAGTCGGCGTACGCCTTACGAAACGCGGCACACCCTGAAGCGGGAGTAGGCACAGCTGACTAGCGGCCATACAACCGCGAGCAAACAAATCTCACGCCGCCCTTACTAACGCGGGAAATGATAGCGAGCGACAAGACGCCACGCACAAAGCAGCAACCGTGCCTACCCCTGGACCACAGAATGTGCCCTGTCTCCTTGTCTATGGTAATACAATTTATAGCACACAAGAAACGATTTAATAATGGCATTAGTTCAATGCAAGATCAGTTAACAGTTAGGTCCAGTAAAAATTTACCAACGGATTTACCTTCAAACCAACTTCCGGACCACAGGCGGAAATTAGTAAACTTGGCATAAGTTTTCACCAGACTGATAAACAAGAAATCAAATTAAACAGTTGCCAAAACTACGAGGTCACTATACGCAAGCCCTTCAAGACCTTGCTATCTTACTCGCAGTTATTAACGACGAAACATACACAAATGAATGACAAGAAATTCACCATTGAAGGTAAAAAAAAAACGCACCACAAAGGTTAAATTAATTAATTTGCAGACGAGCCAGTCACAGAAAGCTCATTTCCACAGGATTAGGACTAACCTCACTCGGCAGCAATACATTTGTGTGCGTGATAACTAGGATGCCCGAACAGGACTCCAAAACCCAAAACACCAGGTCACACGTTAGCTGTCTTGTTCTCGGATACTAGGCACCACCGGGCTAAGATAAGCGCGACGAAAAAAAATCTCTGAAATTACAGCTGCCTGCAGCAAAACAAATGAGTCAGGGTGCATGAACGTAAAGCACAAGCCACTGTTCCAGCCGGAGCGTAACCTTTTCAATGCACATATGGACAGAACAACACACGTGAGCATAAAGGGAGCAGCAGATGCGTACCAAGCAAACTATACTGCGCCAAAATACGACCGACGTCACGTCCACAAACCGGAGCACTGCTCCCGGAGCTGGTGTCTGCTCGCTGGACTGTCGCAACTCTCTATCCCCCGGAAAGCGATGCTGACCGCCGCCTTGCTCAACGCTCCCTTCTCGGCCGTGCACAACTCTTCTCTTGTCGCCTCAGAGTACGGCCGCAATGTCCGTTCTCCCCTGCTGTCCGCCCCAGACTCCCGTACTCGCACTCATTTCCTCGTTAGGATCCGCTCCGACAGGAGGCGCTCGCGATCGCACATAGTGCCAACCTGTCCAGGCGGGAGTTCACATAACTGCAAAACTCGCAAAACCTGAAGGAGACAATTGGGTCGGTCTTCGAAGTATTGCGCATAAAATGAAAACAATAACTCGATTGAACACAGCGAAACACATCATTACTTTCGTACTGAATTGAAAACTCATCGGAAAAAATATTGGTCATAACTTAACAGATGACAATGGTTCTTTTGGAACACTGTACAAGGTGTAGGACTGGCACCAGGAGATCGTGTGACCGCCGATTTGCGTCCTCGCAGTGATATAGCGTGTATCGGCCTGTCAGTTGTATGGAACATCAGAATATGGAATTGCATAAGAATTCATATCTAAATACTGCTTTCCAGAAACTACTGGCTGTCTAGCTATATGGCTGAAGTCATGCAAGGTATCCTGGATCGATGTTCAGGCAAAAGACATACACGTTGTCGCCAAGAAGATGAAGGAGTTATGGAATGAAGATCCATCCTAGTACGTCCACCTCATTCAAAACCCGCGGACGTTGCAGGGTTTGCTCTTCCCCGTCGCGAATGGTCGAGACTCAACCCAAACCGAACGGAACAAGGGAAATGTGGCCATATTTTCAAGAAATAAGATTACTGGAAAAGTGCTGCGAAAGTTTGCTGTGTGGAGGAACAGAAAGTACGACGCTTTGTGGAATACTCCCAATTCCATGTTTTTTAATGCGGTCTGAGAGACTTGCATGAAGTGACACTGAGTGCTACGAGGTGTCTGTCAGATTTAAATGTTAACCTGTGAATTCATTGTGTATGTTCTGTCACCCCTTACGACAAGAATAACAGTTCCATGGAGTAAGTGCATTAGACACAGATAATTGATGAACAAGAACTCCACCGACGACTTTTCGTAAGTTGTTCACCGATACATTCTGAGTATTTTGGTATAGGGGACCAACGGTCTCTTGCGGTTCATTACGTAGTAATAATGTCTTTACGATTTATTCGGGTTGCTACCGCAGCCACCCTTGTTTCCGTGGAAATTCCTTCACAGTATTGAAGAAGACTGTGATACACTTCAACGAAAACATACAGCACACAACTCAGAGTTGTGCATCAACCCTCAGAGGAAACACTGACTGTGATGTGGTTGCCGCTGCTGCGAGAACAGCTCTACGTAGCGTTGTTGTGCCTCTCTTCCATGGCATTAATGAATCCATATGTGATGTGCTTATTAGCGAATTCTGAACTGAGAGTAAGCTTGAAGTCGAAGAGTATTATCGCTATTACTGTTATCATTAGGTACCATCAGCGAATAGAAACAAGTCGCACAGAACATACCGTCGATGTTTGCACTGCTATGCAGTATTTTTAGTGCGATACAAATAGAAAGCTAATTGGAGCAAAGGAACCAAACGAAATGCAGTAACACAGCAATGAGCCGCTGTAGACAGTATGTATTTTATACCAAAATACTTAGCAGGTATCCCTTAGCCTCTGAAAGTAGAGTTTTGGTGTTATTTGTGTGTAGAATATGGGTTTCATATTTTCCCATTCTTTCATTTTGATTATCATCAATCACAAAACAAACTAAACTACGCCCTAACTACACTCATCAGGGTGATTTGCAGGACAAAGCTGTAAAAACATGCTTAAGAAAGATGAGGGACCCTCTCCTAGTAATTCGTCCCAAGAAATCTTTTCTGTGTTTCTGCAAGGGGGTGCCTGAAGACTGGGGGAAGGGATATCACACTCGTTGTTGGTCCACAATTCAGAAACAGTACACACTGCACGATCCCAAGCCCTGTCCAGGGACAACGAAACGTTATAGGTTATGGTAGTTTGCTGAATCTGGCAGAGGTATCAGTGGTCTATGGATTACTCTGGAATCCATCTAAAAGGCACTTTTTTCGGATAATGAGCGTTTCTTAGGAAGGTGAACGCCACTGTCATGCATGCAAAACCTGTCATCTGCTGATACTACCGTCTCCAGGACACAGTGTGGCAGCTACAAGTATGTGACTGCAATGTCGGGCCAACTTAGTACTTTATGGGTAAGCGCTGTCTGCAACAGCGGCTATTGGCTTAGGGACACGTAAGTTGCTGAAGTGGTGTCCAACTGAAAGACCTGCACGAGGGTACTGGCTACACAACATTCTTGTTATTAAAGTGTATGTCGCCAATTATCGATTGTAAATTACATATGTGGATCTGCGGTTTGGTGTTGTGGTGGAGGAGGGGATGTGGCTGTCACAGTTTGTTACAATCTCTCCTCTCCACCCCTCCTAAATCTGCCGTGATCACTATTTGTAAGATGCCACACAAGATTATAGTCAGTATAGTCAATTGTGAACGCAGCTTGATAACTGCAGGCAATATTCACTACTGCCAATGGCTGCACAGCTAAATACTTATTCTCTTACTTTTATTGCGCGCGGGGGGGGGGGGGGGGGGGGGGACGACGACATGTATTTTTCGCAGCTTTGGGAGCTTTTTCTAGCTGGCTCTGGACATGGAAGTAAACTCAAAAGGACGAAAGAGTCATAAACTTGTTTGGCGCTGAAAACGGCAATCCCCAGGAAGGTAGAGGACAGATAAGTCGCTATACCTCATCCCTGCACATCATCCACATCAGGAGCAGTCTGTGTGCCATAAAACTGCATTATGGAAGGCACAATGATAAATTTTGACAAGATAACATCTGAAGCAAGGTGTAGTCCTCAGAACAAGAGATTGTGGGAGACGGGACATTTGACTGTGGCCACACCACGAAAGAATGTTCACTTAAATCCAGTTAACAGGGACTCTGATTGCCTCGCGTTATTTCTGTGGAGGACATACTTTCCCATTTGTATCTATGTGCAAGCCTTTCAATTGGCTGGTGTCAAAAACCTGTCATGCAGTGGGAGAGATTTTCTGCCTCCCTCTCTGCACCAAACTATCATTAGTTAACCACGACAAAATCCATGAGAGTCGGACTTCGTTAAAATTATTTATAAAATTATTATTGGATGGAAAAATCAAGGTATGCTACGATTGGCCTGCAAGATTATTACGCTGGCAGAATCAGCGAAGTTTCACAGGGTAAGGTGAGAGGACACTTGCTGCATTGATACCAAAGAGAGGACAGTTGCTGCTGGGGTCTCAGAGAGCAGATACTTGTTGCAAAGGCGTCGCGGATAGCGATGTCTCCAACTTAGGACAGCATAAAGAGAGAAAACTGGACTCAGAATTCTCAACCATTTCCACTGCCATTTTCCACATTAACATTGTATAAGAATGGTAAGAAACAGCCAGGGATGCAAACACCGAATCGAGGGGGACGTGAGTCTAGTTAGCTTACATATAGGTTTAATTGCACAGTTCGAACATACACTGCCTGCTAGTTACTTCAACCATGTACATTGACTATTCTACTGGTGTTCATAGCCATTATTCAGGGTTCAGTCTTTAAAGTACTATCCATGAGTAGTAGGGCAAAGAGAGCACCTCCCCACATTGCATTGTTGCCACATTTAATCAAGATGGCGGAGATAGATGTTGCAAACGTCACAATGATGTCATGGTGGGAAGTTCAAATTTTGGAGATAAAATAGGTCAATTGGGCTACTTCCACTAACGTAACTCCCTCCCCTCTCCCTCTCCTCCCATCTCCCCTAGAAAATGCTGGGAAGCTCAAATTTTAGCAGGGAAAAAAGGTCAATTGGGCTACCTCTACTAACATAAGAAAAGGCAGGAAAGTAGGTCACTTGGGCTACCTCCACTAATCTGAATCATCTGACCGCCACCTCTTCCTAGAAATTGGCAGGAAAAGAGCTCAGCCTGTGCTGGACTGCTGGATATGGTGGGTGTAAGCCTTTATTTTGCATGCAGTGTTTATTTAAACAATTCGAGGCAGTCCATCCAGTGTGTTCACCATCAGGTCTCGAGTTCAACTGACCTAGTACACAGTACTTCTACCAGAAGGTGCTGTCGTCCGTTCTGTGATGTAATCCAAGATGGCGGTCTCGAGGGGGGAGGGGACTGTGGGAAAAAGACTCAGCCTGTGCTGGGCTGCTGGAGAGAGGAAGGAGTCTACTTTATTTATTTTGCAACAATTTATTTAGGGATCGATTTCATGTGGTTCATTTATTACACTAATACAAAACACTCGCCCTGATAAGCTTTGTGGTCACGCTACTTAGCCTACAGACCTACAAAATATTCGTAAATCACTGAAATAATGCAGTACACTGATGTACAGACACGCAAACAACACGTAAATTGTCAAAAAATAATGTATGTAAAAGGCTCTGCTAACACTCTCACAACGCTTAAACAGCCGAAAATAACACAGTGCACAAACACCAACTGCACATAAAAAATGCATCCAAACCATCATCAACTTCAATGTATCAGAGGCTCCAAAATGCGCTCGCACCACCGCTGCCACAAGCCACAGCCAGACAGACAAATGCAGGGGACACTAACTATTGCACTCAGGTCGCTACAGCTTTTTAGGATATACACTTACAATTCTTTGAGTGTTACACTGAAGTCACATGTTTATGTAAATAAGAGCCAAGTCACCCTATGGATGCACACATGTAACCACTGCTAGTGCAATGCCTCTCTACCTGCAGTCCAGCGAAGACCTAATTGCCGAGCGACTCACCCTTGCACACACAGCTAAACGGTTCTCAATGCTATACTGACGTCACATGTCTATGTAAATAAAAGCCAAGTCTACCTCTCAGAAATAGTAAAGTGCTGAAGAAATAGTTAACCGTCGCTTTTGTAGGAGCTTTTATAATGTCTCAGCTTGTCTGCATGGAAATTATTATCCTAACAGGAGCTGTTTACGAAAATAGCCCAGAATAACACCGATTTCATTCTTCCTGATGGTCCTAATGAGGCACCCCGTCCATAAAATATTATCCTTCCTGGAAATCACGACATGCTGCATTCAGCATACGTCTCAGAAACGATAAACGTTCTTGCCACTAAGTAGGGCTCCTATTTCCCAGCACAAAGGAAGTCTTGCGAATGAATGGAGCATTCTGATGGGCTCTTACTGAAGTTACCCACCAAATTACCGATGTTGCCAGTGTGGAAGTACTGTCTGCCTTCTTCTTTCTTTCTGCAGGTGTGACTTTTAGACTCAAAACTATTTTGTGCAGATCGCCATATTACACTGACAGTTAAAGCCAGCAAAAATGTCCTACAGATCGTTAAATACAGGAAGACACTTGCTCAATTACGCTGCTTTGCCACTGAGAATGGAAGCTTGAATATTAGACCAGGAAACCGACCTCCAACCTGGCAATATATCACCGCATACCATGTCGATGTAGCAAATGTACAATTCGTATCCTGTACCATACAAGATTGCCCTTTTTCATCATGCAAATAGATATCGACCGCCAGACACTCATACATATACCACAAAGACAGACAGCATAAGCACATGCACCGTAGGTATACTCCTCGCTGCACTAGATATTTCCCATGAGGTTGGGCTGTCATCCACCGCAGCTGACGGTCACATATCATCTGCTCCTGATGCGTGACCAGAGTGCCCTTAGCGGACTGAAGTCACTCTCAGAATGGTTGAACAAAGTCGGGGTCAGTCTGAGTTCATCAGTCCCCTAGAACTTAGAACTACTTAAACCTAACTAACCTAAGGACATCACACACATCCATGCCCGAGGCAGGATTCCAACCTGCGACCGTAGCGGTCGTGCGGTTACAGACTGTAGCGCCTAGAACCGCTCGGCCACCCCGGCCGGCGCTACTAACTTGGATTTGTGAGTCATGTTGTACTTCTGTAAGAAGAACTACAAAATCTGTGAACATTAACATTTTCACTTACACGTTGCCTCGTGTGTAGAACTTTTCGTAAGAACAATTTGTGCAATAAACAATGTATTTGCTCAGTAGCAGTGAACTGTATGTTTCTTTCATTTTTTCTTGTTTCCTTATGGACCAAGGAAGATATTTGCACAGTAATTATGATACACACAATTAGTGGTGTCGCAATTTGTGTGTATTTATAATTTTATAATTTTTATTATGAAGATATGGTGTAAGTATGTTATTAATTGGCTTGGTACTGTCAATACTTGACATAGTAAAGATACCTATTTACCAATATGTACCATAATTTGTTTACACAGTGGTACAAGTATTTCTATATGAGAATCTATGTGTTGCTATTAGTATAGATGATATTTTTTGTTTGCATTTACACATTCTTTTCGTATTCCCATACGCCTTAAGAATTTTCAAATATGTACTCTACATCACCAACACAAATGTGGCACAATTTACTTTTATTGTGTTCCGGTTATCATATATATATGCTTCCATAAATGCCAATGTATTTTTATTAAGCTTGTTGTTTAGTGTCATTAATCGTGTAGTGGAAAATGGAAATGAGCGTTTGGTGTCATTGGCCGGGAGGCCCCTTGCGAGGCAGGTCCGGCCGCCTTGGTGCAGGTCTTACTACATTCGACGCTACATTGGACGACCTGCGCGCCGGATGGGGATGAAATGATGATGAAGACAGCCCAACACCCAATCTCTGAGCGGAGAAAATCCCTGACCCAGCTGACCACTCAGCTATCAGGACGGACAATCGTATAGTAATTTGGTGCTGTAATACAGGAAGTGTGGATGTAGTCACTAGACGTGGATTTTGAACACAACCCATACAGGTGTGTGTGAGATTATCAAGACATTCCCTTTTCTTGTGTACATTATAAGACTAATCAGTATGTTTGTGTGGTACAGAACTGTCCGGTATTTCCCTTTTTTATTATGTGCTTTCCATGTAAAATATACCGCTTGTACCAGTATATGAGTGAGTGTGAGAAGGCTTGTCAATAAGTGTGCTTGAATATTTTCACCTTGTCACCTTCACCCCAAATCAACCTGCTGAACCCATGGTATGAAACTTGTCAGCTGCTGAGCAGAAAAAACAAAAATTAAAAATAGCAGCAATAGCCGATCAAAAATGTGATGAACTTTCGCTACACAGTAATCAAAGCACAACTTCATCGGTATTAATTTTGAAGATAAGGAGGAGGTTATGTTATATGGCAGTGATGTTACATGGCAGTTTCCAAACTGTCACACAACGTATTTAACAGTGAGGTGACAAAAGTTATGGAAAATCGTGTCAGACTTCCTTTTGCACTGTGTAGTGCAGCAGCTCGAAGTAGCATGGGCTCAACATGCCGTTGGAAGTCCTCGGCAGAAATATTGACCCATGCTGCCTATATAGCCGCCCATAATCGCGAAGTTCTTCCAATAGAGGATATTGTGCAGGAACTGACCTCTCGATTACGGTCCACAAATGTTCGATGGGAATCATGTCAGGCTATCTGGACGTCCAAATCACTCACTCGAATTATCCAGAATCTTCTGAGGTGACGCATCGTCATCCATAAAATTTCCATCACCCTTTAGGAACACGAAGTCAACGAATGGCTGAAGATGGTTTCCGAGTACCCGAACATAACCATTTTCTATCAATAATCTGTTCAGCTTCATCAGAGGATCCAGTACAATCCATGTAAATGCAGCCCACACCGTTATGGAGCCACAACCAGCTTGCACAGCGCCTTGTTGACAACTTGGGTCCATGCCTTCGTGGGATCTGCACCATACTCTAAGCCTACCACCAGCTCTTACCAACTGAAATTCGGAATCATCTGACCTGGCCACGGTTTTCTTATCGTCTAGGGTTCAGCTTATATGGTCACGAGCCCAGGAATTGCTCTGTAGGTGACGTCATGCTGTTATCAAAGCTACGCGCTTCGGTCGTCTGTTGCCATAGCCCAATGACGCAAAATTTCTCTGCACTGTCCGAACGGATACGTTCGTCCTATATCCCACATTTTTTCTGTTGTTATTTACTGAAAAATCTTGTCTGTTAGCAGTGACAACTCCATGAAAATGCCTTCCGCTGCTCTCCGTCGTTCAGAGAAGGCTGTTGGGCACTTCATTGCCCATGGTGAGAGGTAACGCCTGAAATTTGGCTTTCTCGGCACTCTTGACGCAGGGGATCTCTGAATATTGAATGCCCTAACGACTTCCTAAATGGAATGTCCCATGCATCTAGCTCCAACTATCATTCTGTGTTCAAAGTCTGTTAATTCTCATCATGCGGCCATATTCGCGTCGGAAACATTTTTACATCAATCACCTAAGTATAGTGTAATATGTGCATCACAGTAATCATTTAACACTGCGTTATGACAGTATTCACTTCTGCCAATGATCGTACAGATAATCACTTATTCTTCTACTTTTCTTTTACTACGGTGAGAGGGCTCTCTTATTTTCTCCAGCCTTGGAAGCTCTGTCTTACTGGATCTGGCTATGTAAGTAAGCTGCAGAAAGTCATAATCTTGTTTGGCACTGAAAGCAGCCCTCCCAAGCTGGTAGAAGACAGAGAATTCGCTGTGCACCAATTTCGCAAAGCAGACGCCTCGAGGGCAGTCTGTGTCCCAACAACTGGATTGTACAAGACACTAGGAGACATTCTTTTTGGAAAGATAACATCTGAAGCCAGGTGTAGCTCTCAGACTAGGCGAGCCTGGAACGAGCTGTTTTCTGTAGTCACACCATGAAAGAATGTTTGTTCACATCCAAGTAACAGGAGTTCTGTTTGTCCCACGATAATTATTTTTGTAGAAGGCACACCTTTTCATGCGTGTCTAAATGCTAGCCTTTCGATTGACTAGGGATAGAAATCTGCCATGCATTGGGAGAGGTTTTCTGCCTTACTCCCCATGCTAGAGGACTGTTGTAAGCTGACGTGGGTCATGACCTACCTACTTTAGAAGTTTACTCTCAAATCACAGGTGACGCAGGCATTTTGGTCATCTGTTTCTTGGTACGTGAGCGGCTGGGTACAGGAGTGGAATGGAGACGGGGCCTATGCTTGGAAACTGTTCGAAATGTCTCATATCTTAGGCTAAGGATGTAGACACGGTGATGATAGTAAAATGAGACTCTGGATTGGGTTCTTGATCTACTTTTTATTGCTTCTTCACATGTTAACAATGAATATATAGAAGAGCACAGTCACTGGTTTATAAAAACATTGATGACGGTTACTAGGTTCCCAAATTCCAAACAGAACTTCATTAAGATTCAGATATACAATGTAAGGTGTGGTACTACAGACCACGAACCATGGAGACGCCAGGTGTATGGGTGAGGTGGACATCTCAGTCCTACGTGTATGGGTGAGATGGACCAGTGTACGGGGAGAGAGGGATTGTATAAATCTGGCTATACTTGAATAAAAGTGTCGATTAAAACTATGTTTTTTTATCTGGAATATGCTGTAATGAATTCAGGATTATCAAATTAAATATTTTAGTCCAAAACAACTTTATCATTTTATTGTAAATCTTGACTGAACATTGACTTTTCTAATGTGTTGTTGGTTTTGTTCAAGCATGAGCAATTATACTTATTGCATGAGCAATTATACTTATTGCCGAACGTTGAACAATATTCATGTGACCATCGTGAACGGGAAACACAATAAATCCAGTCCTCTTTTTTATTAGTTACATAATAGATTTCACCATGCCCAACACATTCATCTTCATCACATTCATCACAATTACTTTCAGTATTTTACAATGTCTTCATTGTTGCAGTGTTCAACATCTGATGAATACCGTGAAGCCGGCCCTGGGTGGCCGCGCGGTTCTAGGCGCTACAATCTGGGACCGCGCGACCGCTACGGTCGAATCCTGCCTCGGGCATAGATGTATGTGATGTTCTTAGGTTAATTAGGCTTAACTAGTTCTAAGTTCTAGGGGACCGATGACCTCAGAAGTTAAGTCACGTAGTGCTCAGAGCCATTTGAACCATTTTTTCATACCGTGAGCTATTTGCCGTATTTTTCTGTTTTACTCGTGGTTTCTTCGGTCTGTTTTTTCTCTTAATTAGTAGTCTCTTTTGGCGATCTTTTCTGTGCCTTTCTTCTATTTCCTTTCTTTTCTTATCTCTTTATTTATTTATTTACAGTTTAATATTTTCAGCAGAGCTTAGCACTTGGAATGCAGCTGATTCTTTCCTCTTGAAATTCATGGTTTCATCGATATAGGAAACAGCTGATACTCCTTCCAAAAGTTTTATCTGTATTGGCTTAGGAGTAGTCAGTTTTGAAGTGATGCAGTGATAATCTTGTAAGTTTAAGGTTAGTAGTGTCCGAAGTTGTGTTAGTGAATAAATTTGACTTGTGCCGATAAATCTGCTCTTTTGGTGTGTTGCGGATCAGTAATTCTTCAGATGAGCTTCGAAATGATTGGTTGGCTTGTTTACAAGATTCTCCTCTTCCGTTTGTTACTACAGGCATATCTTCCGAAAAATAAGTATAATCTGGGACTGCAGCCATATTCAATGGAATTATTCCACATGTCTTGAAGCTAAATTTAATTGTACTCCACCTTTCTCACATTAAAACAAGTGTTCCGTTTCTCCCAAGTAATACTGGTCCATCTCTCCCGATTGTCTGGGAGAGATGGGGCACCCCGTTTTCCGTCTGTAGGCAGCGAACTCTATGGCCATTTTGGGTTAGTACCATGTCTACACATTTGTCAATCTCGCTGTAAAAAGACTGCATCAATATTGTGCAGATTAAGCCTCAATACTAAAATTATATAACTACACGATAAAACTTTTCGGGTTATCAGAGCAGAAAATGATATTTTTCTCCTCTGTTAATGAGATGCGAACATCTCCTCTCCGGAGCTCGAGTGCTGGTGTATCTTAGTTCGAACATTCAAGCACTGAGCTCTTCTTTATGTGTTTGCCAGTTGAATAACATTAACGCACTTTCATAGTGCCCAGGACTCGACATAGTCTGAACAGACATTGTATTGAAGAGTGATAAATTTACCAATCTTACCTGTCTGTATGTATTACAATATTCAAATCTATTGTTAACAACTGACACGGAAAATACACCGACAAAGTTACGTATTACCTTTACTATTTGAGATTAGATGAAGAATAAATTAATATATGAATTCTCTGTTCATGGACGATATCTGTTCCTCGCTGCTGTATCGACTAAAGAACCACACAGCGTGTAAAGGAAGACGTAACAGTATTATTGCTGAAGTGTGAGCGGTGGGCACAATACATTTCGTCTTACGGAATGGTGTTTGTCATTTCAACTATTCAAATGGCCTTATGAGGTGCATCGCAAATTTTCCCTGAAATTATAGTTGAATTGTTACTTATGGTCAAAGTACTTCTCAAGGGTAGGTCTGCCATACACTTCAAATTTTCTTCAATAATGATTTTATTAATTGTATCAAATAAAATTCTTTGTTCCTGAGCTTCTTCAAACCATGCACTATATTTCACATCTTCTTTGAAGAGTTAATCAATAAATCTAGATATGTTCCACATATTAGAGTTCAAATAATTTACACAAGATGGTGTTTATTCGGTATGTGTTCTATCTTAGCCTTACCTACACAAACTGGTGTCTGTTGACGAACAACAACAACAACAACACACACACACACACAAATATATATATATATATATATATATATATATATAAGTGTTATTCTTCATTTTGTTGCCACACTATTTTGTCTCTATTGAATTAAAAATGACGTATAATATGTTTTAATCTAAGTACTCTTTTAGTTTAATTCCATCATTGTATTCTATAATTCAAATTGTTCTGATCAGAGGACATGTGTTAAGACGTCAGGGAACATCTTCCATAGTACTAGAGAGATTTATGGAGGGTAAAAACTGTAGGGTAACACAGAGATTTGAATGTATCCGAAAAATAAATGAAGACATTGGATGTATGTGCTACTCCGAGATGAAGAGGTCGGCACAAGAGCGAAATTCGTCGAGGTTGCTATCAGAAGAAGGAGACAGGCGTGTCTCTTACCTGACGCCACTCCCTTTCAAACCCTCTCCCCAGCGCCCGTTCCACCGAAAGATAAGGAGGTAATGTTCCCTTCATCGACAGAGTGCTACTCTGTTGAAGGAAATCAATTGTGTCGGCTTAGTCTGGGATAATGTCAGTCTAGGCCCACGTAAGATATTGTATGACAAAGACTCACGCTTCTCCGTGTCCTAATTTAAGCCCTGATCCACATAAATGAATGTTTACTGCCAATAAGAAAAAACTGTAACCGAGTCATTTGAAAAATTTGCTGTTACAGTGGTTTGTTGAGTCTCCGAATCAGTAATACCCCATGGTTTTAATTTCGGACAGCCGTCCACAATCAATTCTGATTAATGATTTAGACCCAGTTAGACAAATTTTACGTAACAACTGTATTTACTTCAGGTTATATGGTCAGCCAATTAGTATCGCCCACAGGGACAGCGCAAGCCAGGTAGCGAATGGCGCGTCGAGCTGGGTAGGCGACGCCGTGTTTTGCTTCTGGCGGCGCCCGGCTGTGGGCAGGGCTAGGTGGTGGCTAGGTGGCTTGCTATCAATAACGGAACGCGATCTCGGGGCTCATATCGCGCGCCATATAGGAGCGGGCAGGGCAGCGCTGCGGCTTCCTGGAGAAGACTTCCTGCGACCAGAGTCAATATTTTGCTTCCATCCTGCTGGTCAAGCGGACCGCCTCCCAGGGCGCCCTCCGATAACCGAAAATACGCCGCCCCGCTGGGATTACTCTGACCACCGCCCCCGTGGCGGCGGATCGACCGGCGAAAAAACAAGGCGCTGTGGTCCGGCAACTTTCTACCGCCAAGCCAACCTCTGGCGGACGCTGCTGTACTGCCAGTTCGTCTTCGTCGTCTTCTTCGAGTTGGCCCGAGTCTCGCAATACCAGCTCCATTTTCGAATGACGTTCCTGTCGTGTACACCAAGGTGGCGGGCAGCTACCCGGATCTGCAGCCCTTCAAAAAATGTTTAAATGTGTGTGAAATCTTATGGGACGTAACTGCTAAGGTCATCAATCCCTAAGCTTACATACTACTTAGCCGAAATTATCCTAAGGACAAACACACACACCCATGCCCGAGGGAGGACTCGAACCTCCGACGGGACCAGCCGCACAGCCCATGACTGCAGCTCAGCAGCCCTTCTTGCCACAAAGTGACAATGCGCACAAGATCTAACAACTCAAAATGATCTTTCAAGGCATGTCAACAAAGCGAATATTATGACTTAGTCATTTGGCTATTATTTTATATCCCTTTGGATCACTAATGTAACTTTGCCTTTGTAGCCACTTTCACACGTTTCAGTGGTTCAAATGGCTCTATTTAGGGAACCTCCCCATCGCACGCCCCTCAGATTTAGTTATAAGTTGGCACAGTGGATAGGCCTTGAAAAACTGAACACAGATCAATCGAGAAAACAGGAAGAACTTTTGTGGAACTATGAAAAAAGTAAGCAAAATATAAAAACTGAATAGTCCATGCGCAAGATAGGCAACATCAATGCTAGTGTGTGTAGAGAAGCGCCGTGGTCCCATGGTTAACGTGAGCAGCTGCAGAATGAGAGGTCCTTGGTTCAAGTCTCCCTCGAGTGAAAAGTTTAATTTTTTTTATTTTCAGACAATTATCAAAGTTCAGGCACTCACACATAATCAACTTCGCTCATCAAGATTCCAGGACTTGTTCAGATTTGCTTGGACATAGGCAGGAGTCAAAATTTGAAAACGTGAAAAACATATGTTTTGACAGAGCACAGGGAAAATTGTGCAACTGTGAAACTGTTGCATTCATTTGTTGCAGTTTATGTGACAAAGTCTTATGTTTTCATCACTTTTTTGGGAGTGATTATCACATCCGAAAGAAAATCTAAATCGGGCAAGGTAGAAGAACCTTTTTACCCATTCGCCAAGTGTACAAGTTAGGTGGGTCGACAACATATTCCTGTCATGTGACGCACATGCCGTCACCAGTGTCGTATAGAATGTATCAGACGTGTTTTCCTGTGGAGGAATCGGTTGACCTATGACCTTGCGATCAAATGATTTCGGTTCCCATTGGAGAGGCACGTCCTTTCGTCTACTAATTGCACGGTTTTACGGTGCGGTTGCAAAACACAGACACTACACTTATTACAGTGAACAGAGACGTCAATGAACGAACGGACAGATCGTGACTTTGCGAAAATAAACTTCTCACTCGAGGGAAGACTTGAACCAAGGATCTCTTCTTCCGCAGCTGCTCACACTAACCACGAGGCCACGGCGCTGCTGAGCTTACACTCGTCTTCATGTTGCTTATCTTGCACATGGACCACCCAATTTGTATATTTTGCTTTTTTTTTCATAGTTCCACACAACTTCTTCCTGTTTTCTCGATTGATCTGTGTTCAGTTTTTCAAGGCCTATCCACTGTGCCAACTTATAACTAAATCTCAGGGGGGTGCGATGGGGAGGTTCCCTTGTAAGCAATATGGGACTTAACATATGAGGTTAACAATCCCCTAGACTTAGAACTACGTAAACCTAACTAACCTAAGGACACCACACGCATCCATGCCCGAGGCAGGATTCGAACCTGCGACCGTAGCAGCAGCGCGGTTCCGCACTGAAGCGCCTAGAACCACTCGGCCACAGCGTCCGGCATCAGGAGGTCTCACATGGCACCGCATTGTATTTTAAGATCTATTTCGACGAACATTGGTATTCACTTTCCGTGGCCCCTCTCTTGTATTTTATATACTTTATATCGAAGTTTACGTGCGCAGTTCTTTTCGTTTGTAAATTCGAGACACTGTTACACTACGCAAGGGAGGGAGGTTGAGGTTTTACATCTTGTCTACATCAAGGTCCTTAGAGACGGTGCACATGCTCGGAATTTTTCAATAATAGATAACGAAATCGACCGTTCCCTATCGAAGTAATCTTCCCGGCATTTGTCTGGAGAGATTTAGGTTAATCTGGGTGGCCAGACGCGGATTTGTGCCGTCGTCCTCCCGAATGCGAGTTCAGTGTGACAATCGCTGCGCCACCTCGCTCGCTACGTTACATACGCGATTTCCCTTTTGTTATATGCGGCCGGCTTCAAACTGCTCATTATCAACTGACTGATTATTGACAATCTGCATGAAACAATGAAAGCTACGTTACCCATATTACTAAACGGCTAACCTTGTTCATAACGTACGTCCTAGTTGCAGGTTGCCTATCCAACGAGTTCTAGGGGCAACAAAAATTTCATTTTCAATTTTTCATATAATTAGTGACCCACCTTCAAAATTTAAAATGCCCTAACTTACTCATTAAGAGGTATAATGTTATGTTAAAGGTTTAACACAATCAGGTCAGTATTACATTTAGAAATTCTGACCCTGCGCAACTTACGGCCCGCAGATTATCCAGACTATATTCATACTGTATTTGTGAATGAGAACACTTAGCAACTTCCAACAAACTTCAAACGTAATTTCAAACCTTTTGACGCTTGTCAGTCGAACTTCCTGATGCCACAATATACCGTCAGATTTGAATTGCTAATAACTAAGAGACAAATAATGCGTAAACAATGGTTGAGAGAACAACGGATACATCATGTTCGTACGTGTTTGTCGCGCAGTATTTGTTTCGCCTGTGAAGCCATCGCATCACAGCAGGTTCACACACAATACGAAAGTTGTAACTTGGTGTCGCTTGGAAACACCTTTAGCTTGGATATTGATTCAGGTGTCATTGCGAAGAGCTTGCGAAACACTACTTGGACCCAAAGTGATGTGATAAAAGTATTCGCCAGAATATTTGTTTCGCCTGTGAAGCCATCGCACCACAGCAGGTTCACACACAATACGAAAGTTGTAAATTGGTGTCGCTTGGAAACACCTTTAGCTAGGATATTGATTCAGGTGTCATTGCGAAGAGCTTGCGAAACACTACTTGGACCCAAAGTGATGTGATAAAAGTATTCGCCAGAATATAAGTGAAAATCGTATTAAACTGAAAAATACAAAACAACGAATCATGTCGTCTCATATGACTCTCGATTAAAATGTTCCGAATTATCGAAAATGCGAGTCAGAGGATATTTCGCATCGAAAGGAATCTAAAAAGCCTGAAAAGTCCAGTGGAGAGCGAAAGTGAGAGCTGTGGTAGCAGCATTGAAACGAAAATGGAAAAACCGCGCAAAGCTATTACGTAGCTGGCCGAACGGGGAAACAACCGCCAACGACAGCCCAAACTTGTCATTTATCTATTCTGTAACCACTATAATACTTTGTGCAACCATTGTATTGAAGAGATTGATAATAATTAAAGTACATATTAATACGAAATAGTTGTAATGATTTTATGTTTTCACGAAAAATCTACCGCGTGGATCCGAACTAGGCCACAGGAATTGTTTCCTAAACTTTTTCTCGCTTTAAGACTTAACCATCAAATGTTTAACATACTCAGTCGCAAAATTATCAAACCTTTGAAGCTATTTTATACACTGGAATTCGATTCATTAAGCAATCGTTTTACTGGTTTTACTGGTTTGAACTAACTAGGGCGAGTACCAGTCCGACTTTTTGAAAGTCCGAATTATAGCAATGTTTTTTTTAATAGTTGTTTAAAGCTTTTGTTAAAAATACAAAGCGCTTGATTTCTTCATAAAATGGTTCAACACTTGTACTGTTTGCAATTAAACTTTCCCCACCCCTTTCTGCTGTTAAAGACATTGTGCCGATTACGGAGTCGGAGCAGCCAACAGTATTGAAACCTGTTTGGCCTAATTTATCAGCAAATCTCCCCTCTGCAGCGTGCAACTGGACTCCTCTTGCAGGAATTCCGACAGGCCGTTGTAGTTTGTAGCAGACGTACACAGCATTATCCATGCTTTCTATTTTTGGTCCACTTGTGTGTTTTCCTTTTTCAGCTAGTTCGTCTGGTTATAGCACAAAGAATTTTCTTTAACCCTGTAAAATGCCAAACTCTCATAACACTTTGGGCAGAAGCAGCGGCTAGGATTTTACCAAGTAGTCTCATTTTATCTTCTAAAACCAACGAATTATTTTAAAAATAGATTAAAAGCGATCCTGACCGCAATAAAATATTTATTTACAGTTGTCGCCGGTTTCCGTCAGAATGTAACCATCTTCCGACCAATTAAACTACTCACGATTGGTAGACGGTGGCGGTGAACGGAGCAGGTGTTGTGACTCCGCGAACGTCAACTGCTAACGAGAGCAACGAAGTTGTTACTTAGATACACGATGCTCCGCCCACGTAATTTGGTATGCGAGAACGGAGCATCACTTATTTAAGCTGCAACTAGGTTGCTCTCGTTAGCAGCTGACGTTCGCGGAGTTACAACACCAGTTCCCTTCACTGCCACGGCCTACCATTGTTTCTTCTTTTAATTTTTGTTATAAATCATATATTTTATATGTTACTACTATATCAGACTTCCCTCTAAGCCCATTATGTGTTCATGTTACAGTTTAAATGGTCTGAAGATGGTTACGTTCTGATAGAAACCGGTAAACACTTAAAATCAATATTTTATTGTTCTTAATCCGTTTTTATGTTTTTAGCTAGTCAACTGTTTTTCTGCACGAGAAATGTTCTCAGAAATTACTTGATAATTTATTCACTGACGACAAAAAAATTCGCAACTCTGACTGACATGATTTCTGGAGTTCCCCAAGGTAGTGCTATAGGCCCTTTGCTGTTCCTTATCTATACAAACGATTTGGCAGACAATCTGATCATCCGTCTTAGGTTTTTTGCAGATGACGCTGTCGTTTATCGACTAATAAAGTCATGAGAAGATCGAAACAAATTGCAAAATTAGAAAAGGTATTTGAATGGTGCGAAAATTAGCAGTTGACCCTAAATAACGAAGAGTGTGAGGCCATCCACATGAGTTCTGAAAGGAATTCGTTCAACTTCGGTTACAAGATAAATCATTTAAATATAAAGGCCGTAAATTCAACTATGGAAATGAAGTCCCATGCTGCTTTACAGAGCGTAGGGGAACGACGCGGGAGACACGCACCGCATTACTAGGCAAGATCCTAATGGAGGTGGTTTGCCGTTCCCTTCCTCCAACCGTAATGGGGATGAATGATGATGATGAAGACCACACAACAACACCCAGTCATCTCGAGGCAGGTGAAAATTCCAGACCCCACCGGGAATCGAACCCGGGACCCCGTGCTCGGGAAGCGAGAACGCTACCGCGAGACCACGAGTGGCGGACTAAATTCAACTAAGTACCTAGGAATTACCATTACGAACAACTTAAATTGGAAGGAACACACAGAAAATGTTGTAGGGAAGGCTAACCAAAGACTGCGTTTTGTTGGCAGGATACTTAGAAAATGTGACAGATCTACTAAGGAGATTGCATACACTACGCTTGTCCGTCCTCTTTTGGAATACTGCTGCGCGGTGTGAGATCCTTACCAGACAGGACTGACGGAGTACATAGAAAAAGTTCAAAGAAAAAAAATGGTTCAAATGGCTCTGAGCACTATGGGACTCAACTGCTGAGGTCATTAGTCCCCTAGAACTTAGAACTAGTTAAACCTAACTAACCTAAGGACATCACTAACATCCATGCCCGAGGCAGGATGCGAACCTGCGACCGTAGCGGTCTTGCGGTTCCAGACGGCAGCGCCTTTAACCGCACGGCCAGTTCAAAGAAAGGCAGCGCGTTTTGTATTATCGTGAAATATGGGAGAGAGTGTCACTGAAATGATACAGGATTTGGGCTGGAAATCAATAAAAGAAAGGTGTTTTTCGTTGCGACGGAATCTTCTCACGAAATTCCAATCACCAATTTTCTTCTCCGAATACGAAAATACTTTGTTGACATCGATCTACATAGGGAGGAACGATCACCACGATAAAATAACTGAAATCAGAGCTCGTACGGAAAGATATAGGTGTTCGTTCTTTCCGCACGCTATACGAGATTGGAATAATGGAGAATCGTGAAGGTGATTCGATGAACCCTCTGCCAGGCACTTAAGTGTGACTTTCAGAGTATCGATGTAGATATAGATGTAGATAAACGAAAGTTGTTATGCGTGTTCCTACATCTGAAAGACGATGTCTATTCAAATTTAGCGCCAGTTGCGTAAGAGTGGCCCTAACAGCACCATTATTAGGTTGCACATCAAGTTTGCTTCAAATAAATGCTGTAAAGGTCGTAAGCGTTAGTTATCTTGGAGATTGGACGTGCCAATTTGATTTTAGTCAAGACTGCCTTTAAAGCTACAAAGACGCCGTTCCAACCCTCACTGAGTTTGAACTAGGTCGTGTAAAAGGGCTCCGAGAAGCTGGATACTCCTTCTGTGACATCGCAGAAACACTTGACGGGAACGTAGCCATTGTACGTGACTGGTGGTAGCGGTGATCAAGAAAATGTACGGGCGCAAGAAGACCGGGCTTCGGACGGCCACGTGGCACTACCGAGGGGGAAGACCATAGTGTTCGACGTAGGGCTCTGGCACTTCGTATTTCATCTGCAGAAGCAGTGTGAGCAGCAGTTGCCACCACAGTGACACAACGAACTGTTACAAATCGGTTACTTCAAGGACACATCCGAGCCAGACGCTCTGTACCATACATTCCACTGACCTCAGACCATCACCACTTGCGACTTCAGTGCTGACAAGCGAGAGCTCGTTGGAGGGCAAAGTGGAAATCTGTTGTGTTTTTTAATGAAAGCTGGTGCTACCTCGGTGCCAGTGATGGCCGCATGTTGATTAGAAAGAGGTCAGTTGAGGGCTGTATCCAACCTGCCTGCGTGACAGACACACTGGAACTACACCTGGTTATACCGTCTGGAATGGTTATTTCACGCACCCTGACTGCAAACTTGTACGCCAATCTGGTGATTCGACCTGTTGTGTTGCCATTCATGAACAGAATTCCAGGGGTTGTTTTCCAACAGGATAACGCTCACCCACATACTGCTACCGAGCGTCCGGTCTTTCTGATTTAGGTTTTCCGTGATTTCCCTAAAACGCTTCAGGCAAATGCCGGGATTGTTCCTTTGGAAGGGCACTGCCGATTTCCTTCCCATCCTTCCCTAATCGGGTGGGACTGATGACCTCGCTGTTTGGTCCTCTTCCCCATATCAACCAACCACATACTGCTGTTGTACCCCAACATGCTCTACAGAGTGTTGACATGAGGCCTCGGCCTGCTCAATCACCGGTTCTGTCTCCAGTCGAGCACATATGGAAGATTGCTGGATGTCAACTCCAGCGTCAACCACAAACAGTACTGATCGTCCCTGTATTGCACGACCAAGTGCAACAGACATGAAACTCTGTCACACAAACTGACAACCGGCACGTGTAAAACACAAAGCATGAGCGTTTACATGCTTTCATTCAACACTCTGGCGGCAACACCAGTTATGTACCTGAGCCATGCTGTGGCTCGCATTGATGCTGTTTGTAGGTTTCCGCCCTCTTTTGGAGGCCAGACGGTATCGTTTGATTGGTACGATTGCGGTTGTTTGTCTTCTTCTCGTGTTGACTGGCGCCACTCGGTTTCGCAAGCGTTGCCTGTCCGTTAGTGGCAGCAGCGGCGGTTAGCGACATGTAGTAACTGTTGCCCTGTCTTTGGGGCGACGTCGTTGTTTTTCCGGGTGGTGTGAGTAGGCCAGTTCGGTTGGGGACTGAGGAGCAAACAGGTCCACACAGTGCCAGAACACGCCGGGACCACTGGCGCATGCATGGACTGCTGGATTGAAGGGCTGTGGTCACGAGGGTGCACGACCTTGTCGGAAACCGAATCCAGCAAGCTTTAAGATGAGTGCATTTCAGTCCAAGCAGAGAAACCTCCACCATTGTGATATCTCGCGATTCTCCAGTGTCTTGGGTTCGTGTTGCTGCTCGTAGTGTGCAGCAAGTGGAGTGCTTGGGGAAGGCGGATCTGATTAGCTTTGTTGTTCCATCGTTGCATTTGATTTTATCGGACTAAGGTAGCTTCAGCAAGATTATCATTAGTCATTCGTTGGACTGCCACTTGTCTGAGTTACCATCTTGTGAAGTGAGTGCAACTCTTGGCTGCCTATATCATCGCTCGCGAAAGTGTTTGTTGCTGGGCCTTCTCAGAGGTCGATTCCTGAAGCACCGTCTGTGGCCTGTTGGTTCTTGTAAGACATGTGTGTTCTAAAAGGAGGTTTGATGGCCAGTAGTTCAGTGTAACGCTCCTTCAGTCTACTCCTTCTGCTGTGTTTGTGGCGACTTACCTGTAATATTTCAATACCTGTAATTTGTAAGTTGCAGCGAGTTTTAAACAATTCTTAATTTATTGCCATTTCTGGATGTAAGGCCTTCTGCCCAGATCACAGTGGCTTGCTTTTAAAACATTATCTGTTGTATCCGTAATTAATGGTGGTTTGCTAAATTGTAACTCACTGAAAACACTATTATTTACACTGTTGTTTATTCCTTCATTAATAATATGTGGTATTTTTATTTATTGTTGAGTCTGCAATTACTGGTTTGAAATAAATTGTGTGTAACTGTAAGAGGCAACCAACAGTAACTGATTACGTCCCCGTCGGCAATCGTAACCGAATCCTGCCATCCCTTGACTACCACCAGGTTTCAGTACCAGCATTTCACATTTACAATGGCTTATCTCGCCTTTACATTAACCCGTTTTCTTGCCATGTTAATCACTTCAGTATGTTACCTAGAAAAATGTATTCCCAAAATTTCATTATTCTACATTAATTAATTTTTTGGTGTTGCGGCTTTTTTCCGTCAGTGTATTTATTCCCAACACTCACCTTAGACAATCGTTCTCCTGTCTTTTCCGTAGCGTTTATGTCAGCTGTTAGTGGGTGAACTTCTTCAGGATTTGGCAAATTTAGTTTTAGTATTTCACTTTGTGGCCGGATGCCCTTGTTGGTATCACAGTCATCAAGGCAAGCTAAGGGAGGGAACTTGTGTGCACCATTTGTATGCGAATCGTGAAAGCATTGATCTGTGTGTCATCGTATTTTATCTGTTTTCGTATCGTATTCTCTGTGGAGGATCTGGGGTACCATGCCAGTATTTGCATAAAAGTGCTTTGAAAGTCATCCAGAAACCACATTGAGGTTGACTGGTGTACCAGCGTACTACAGTAGTTAATCTGCTGTGCGGATTCGATCAACGTGTGGCCAACATCCTTGTCTCAAAAAGTAGCGCACTGCGCGTTATGTTGTACAGGCGGCTCCTAACGCTTTCGTTAAAGTGTTTTTTAATCACTTTTAAGCGATCACAGAGATGAAGTTTAACACAACACGTCATGTGGTCTTCAGCAAGCGAAATTGACGGGTTTTGACTGTGTTGTGTGCTTGTGACCTTCAGTGGTCACTTATTAACGGTCACCGGAGATGATAATGGGATATGAGGGCATGTGTTCAACATTTTACACTTAATGAAACTGGCGCGATTGATGTCCGGCGGTGTAGTAAGACGGCGTTTCACTTCGCAATAAGAAAGGAAAAAAATCGAATTAACGAATTCGTAATTAGTGTAGTTCGAATTACTATTTTTCACTTCGTACTGTAACATATCAAAAAAGTGGCATTAATAAGCCGATCCCCTTAGGATTGAATATGATGTCCTTGATATATACTACAACGTGCAAATGTAACTCATAACAAAGAAAGATATTAATGAATCACTTGAAAAAGGCTACAAAACCTGAATTCCAACAGTGTATCCCCAAAGATATAAAATAACAGCAAAAATCATTTAGACAATGCTAGATGATAGAAACTCGTGATGACACCGCAACTGAACAGTGTACGCAAGTCGCATTGTCCTATTGACCACTGCCGACACAGTGGCCGTTATTGAATTGCGCTAGAAATGTGGATCTACTTCCTTTACAAATCGACGGTGGTACGTAAAAATTTCCTGTCGTCAAACGAGTATTGAAAAAGATGTTTCCGATAAGATAGGAATGTGCATAAAAATTATGCCTCGCATGAGAATGATGCAAAACGTCTTTTGAACAGTTATTAGGTTAATCAGCTGCTAGCGGGAGAGGCACCGACTCACAGACTGTGAAAACTGCGGAAGGTTGTCGATATTGCGACCTGCATTGACCTCTCCGTTCCGTTTTGTGGGTGAATCACAATATCTGGTTAGGGGCAGTGTAGTGGCTCGAGATACCTTTAGTTACTTCGATGACAGACTTCGATGGCCTACTAGTTACTCTATTCATTCCCTAGACAATCAAACCACAAATAACTGGAGCAGTGTCATCAGAGTATTTCACCACGTTGTTGAATTCCTCGACCGATAATACTCCTTCCAGTGACCAGATTGCTAGCGCTTGCAGCGGCAGCTGCTTCCGTACGCTGCAACTTTGCCGCAAAAGACGGATGGATATGCTGCAAGCGCTGAAAGCAAATCTGTTTTCCACACAAGTCATTATATAATTAGTCTATTATAGCGTAATGATCACGAATTTTTTTCATATCTGAGATTCAAAAGCTGTAGAAATAATTATACGAAAGTAATTTCGCAGTACATACATTTTGTACCACAGGACATGTTCCGTGGACCTAAAAACGACGTATGATGTTGTTGATAGAGATAAGTCGCTATATGCAAATGAGATACATTGTTTTCTTTTTGCTGAATTTTTTTCACATTTTATCGGAGACACAGGGGTCGACTGTACCACGCGCTATGACTGAGGTACATCAAGTAATGAAACTTTCCAGTAGCTGCCAATATTAATAATCGAGTGCTCAATTTATTTGATAAAACATCATTTTGTGCATGATAACGAGTTAGAACCTTCTTTTCTTCCGAACATTTGACATTTTCTCTTTCTGCATATCGCAATATATCAAAAACATTTGGCGTATAAAAGATACTATCAGATTTAACAGAAAGGAAATGTGTCGTGCAGTCGGCATGCTTACACGGAAGTACAGGAAGATAACAAGATGGAACACTCAAAGGGCGGCGGCACAGGAACAAAACATATAAGTCGAATGGATAATCGTAGCTTCCATCTGCGGTAACGAACCAACACGGGCAGCCACTTAACAGTATTTGCTCGTGCTGCTATGAGATCGTAAGAAACAGATATTCAGAGCTGCGGCGTAATAAAATTGAAAAGCTGTCCGATGCCCACAGCTGATGAAGTACGGGGATCGAAGAACAATTATTATAACAGGACTGTTGCCGGCTGGACTTGAGTTGCCCGATAAAACAGAGCGCGGAAGAAGGGCGAGCGGCAACTCCTGGAACAACAAACAAGCAGCTACGTGGTTCGCGCCTTCCCTGCCCTGGGAGGCGCTTGACGACGCCTCGCCTTGACGGATTAATGCGGATATCGCGCCATTGTCTGGCGCCGCGCCTTCGATTGCCTTTACCAGTCCCATGGGAGAGCAAGTTGCTTCAAATTTCCCTTCAACGAACAACTTTGCTCCCTCCATCAGCCACTCGTTCATCGAAATGCCACTGGAAATGTTTGCGGCAGCGTCTGCGAAAATGTGGCAAAACTAAAAGAGTGATGGAGTCAAATTCATCAAAAGAAATGTTGAGGCATTAGGTACAGAAGTGACGTCGAATACATATTTTTAAGCAGCGCAAATTAATTTATAGTACTTATTATCAAACATCGATAGTAGTATCAAATATCCTTCTAAGTACTGCAGTTCTGAAGAAAAGTGTATCGTAATCTGCTGAGTCAGAGATAAAGCATATATATTATTTTAATTAATATTGTGTTTATACTGGTTGCTGGTGAGGAGGAAAGTTAGTTATTTGTATTTTCTTAATGATCTCATTCATAAGCAGCCATATCACAGTCGCTCAAGAAAGTTAAAATTGAGCTTTACTTGTTTAATCAGAATCGGACGATGACTCTCCTTGTCCGCAGCCTCCATGATTCGACGCGATCTGCAGTCCTGTGTAAATAAAATGTCTTGGTTTTCTTGCGTTGCGTAGTCAGTCGGCAAACCTCAGATCAAGCAGAAAGTTTGCTGTGATAGAGTTTAATTATCCGATGAGATAATGGAGCTCTTGGATCTAATAATTGCAGGTTCGTTTCCAATTCATCGGAAGTTCCCTTCTGATTACCAACGAAACGACACCTCCGTGCAAATTTCCAATTAGAGAATACATATACAATGAAATTCCTTACACACCTTTGATGTAAATGCTCAGTATATATTTTCTTGAGTAGCATACAATACATTTTCAGTCTCTTTCTTCCAGTAATTTTGATAGCAAAATTACAATTATTCAATGCGGCTATTCGGCACGGAGAAGATCCTAGAAGTCCTCTCAACACACCAGAGAGAATATTACAAAGAGTAATTATGCGCTCATGGAATAGTAATAGTACTGCACTACTTTGCGCATAGATTCTGCGAGTATATAGATGGTCAAGTAGGAAACGTAATTCACTCATAGAATTGTGCAGGGATAGTTAGGAGAATATAAAGATACTCGTATTACACATAGTTATGCAGATACCGTTTTCAATAAACAAACAAGGCGGCAGTTTAGTATTAGCTTATTAATTACGCTGAGGTGACAATAAGTCATAGGATAGCGATGTGCACATATACCAACGGCGGTAGTATTGCTTACACAAGATATAAAAGGGCAATCTACATCCAAGATGCTACTCCAGGCTGGTGTAAAATGAATGTGCGCAACGGAAATTAATAAACGCTAAAACGAAGATTTGGCCCTGAAGCAGATCTTAGGATCTCTTAATTCTATAAACTACAATCTAAATATGAATGAATGATGAAGGCAACTAATCCTACTAAATGATAAACGTTATTCCTGCTTATATATTTATAGTAGTTTAAAAAAAACCTTTATATTACACAGCTTACATTTCCTAAGTAATATGTTGTTGTTGTGGTCTTCAATCCTGAGACTGGTTTGATGCAGTTCTCCATGCTACTCTATCCTGTGCAAGCTTCTTCATCTCCCAGTACCTACTGCAACCTACATCCCTCTAAATCTGCTTAGTTATTCTCTTGGTCTCCCTCTACGATTTTTACCCTCCACGCTGCCCTCCAATACTAAATTGGTGATCCCTTGATGCCTCAGAACATGTCCTACCAACCGATCCCTTCTTCTGGCCAAGTTGTGCCACAAACTTCTCTTCTCCCCAATCCTATTCAATACCTCCTCATTAGTTATGTGATCTACCCATCTAATCTTCAGCATTCTTCTGTAGCACCACATTTCGAAAGCTTCTATTCTCTTCTTGTCCAAACTATTTATCTTCCATGTTTCACTTCCATACATGTCTACACTCCATACAAATACTTTCAGAAATGACTTCCTGACACTTAAATCTATGCTCGATGTTAACAAATTTCTCTTCTTCAGAAACGATTTCCTTGCCATTGCCAGTCTACATTTTATATCCTCTCTACTTCGACCATCATCAGTTATTTTGCTCCCCAAATAGCAAAATTCCTTTACTACTTTAAGTGTCTCATTTCCTAATCTAATTTCCTCAGCATCACCCGACTTAATTCGACTAAATTCCATTATCCTCGTTTTGCTTTTGTTGATGTTCATCTTATATCCTCCTTTCAAGAAGCTATCCATTCCATTCAACTGCTCTTTCAAGTCCTTTGCTGTCTCTGACAGATTTACAATGTCATCGGCGAACCTCAAAGTTTTTATTTCTTCTCCATGGATTTTAATGCCTACTCCGAATTTTTCTTTTGTTTCCCTTACCGCTTGCTAAATATACAGATTGAATAACATCGGGGAGAGGCTACAACCCTGTCTTACTCCCTTTCCAACCACTGCTTCCCTTTGCAGCGCAGTTACACAGCCCAGCTGACAATAATAGTAAACAGGTGACATGTCGATACCACGTCATAAAGTCTTTGGGAATTTCGTTCTGTGTACTCAATTCGACAGCACGCATCAAGCACGTGAAAAATATACGCAGGTGCCAGCATTTGAGACAGAACGTGTAGTTGGGCACAAAGAAAGCAGTTGGAGCTCGCCATTTGAATAGGTGCGATGCCACTATTCGACGATATTTGCAAGAGTGAGTGAATCACAGCCGAACACAGAGTCGAGAAGGAAGCGGTTGAACTAGAGAGACGACAGAACAGGAGGACTGAGCAGTCGTCAAAGAGGCACATAGGGCCCTGGATTCATCATCATCGGTCCGAGGTGCAGCTGGTGCTTGAGTGACCACAAGGACCATTAGCAGGCGACTCACAGAAAGGGTGCTGTGATCACGGCACATCTTGCATCGATTACTATGGACCTCTATACAGAAACAAGACCATTTACAGTGGTGTCGGCCCCATTCGATCTGGAATGTTATTGACTGGAGTAGAGCTGTCTTCAGTGATTAGTCACGCTTAGAACTGAGCTCTGATGGCCAGCGAAGACGTGCCTGGAGTCGTCACGGACAGTTTTACCATGTCAATCTGACTATCGCTCGCCATACATCCCGACAACCAGAGTGACGGTCGGGTGTGCCTTCCCTTTTCATAACAGAATCCTTTTGATTGTCATCCGTGGCACCTTTACAACACAGCGGTACGTCGATGACATTCTGCGCTCTACTTTGCTGCCCTTAATGACAAGCCAACCTGAACTTACATTTTAGCAAGATAATGCCAGCCCACAGACGACTGGCGTTTATTGCTTGGTGCTTGGTAGACCCAACCTTGGCCAGCATGGTCGCCGGATCTCCCTACAATCGAGAACGTTTGAACGTCCGACTAGCTCGCTGTTTTGACACCCTACGCACCAACTTGACAGAGTTTGGCACGATATCACTTAGGAGGACATTCAACAACACTAGCAATCAGTGTCAAGCAGAATAACTGCTTGTACAAGGGCCAGAGGTGGACCAATGCGCTATTGACTTGCTGCTCAGTCTGTGACGCTCTTTCTCTTGAACAAGCCATCCGGTTTTTCTGAAACTGTAACCGTTTGTTTTCTGTACATGTACATCACGTCTACCGATTTCTGTCCCATTCGGATAAATCCTTCGTAGCGAGTCATTTTTTTTTTATTTTTTTATTTTTTTTTTACTTTTTAGTGTATATGGCAGCTACTTCTTGGAGTTTATTATCTGAGAAAATTATAGCCATAGTTGTCGCTGATCTCCGAGAAATGCTGAAATGTATCTACTAAGATGTTTAATGACAATCCATTTCGTTCTCATCATCCGTTGCAGATTACCACTGGTTGAAAAGCTGCCCTTCCAGTGAGAGGAGTAGCACAGTACTTGTTGCTTTACTTTCAACAACCAGAAAAAGGACAGAATTATCACCATGTGTCACCGTGAAGGCAAAAAATGTTTCAAGTGACTCTGAGCATTATGGGACTTGACTTCTGAGGTCATCAGTCCCCTAGAACTTGGAACTACTTAAACCTAACTAACCTGAGGACATCACACACATCCATGCCCGAGGCAGGATTCGAACCTGCGGCCGTACTGGTCGCGTGGTTCCAGACTGTAGCGCCTAGAACCGCTCGGCCACTCTGGCCGGCGTGAAGCCAAGATTTCTAATATATACTAAAAGTAATAAAGAAATGAAAACTGAACCCTGTAGTATAATATTTGAGCATGCTTCCAATTTGCAATGCCTAACGCTTTGTCAGGGGCAAGAAACTGCTACATATTGCTTTCTGTTACAACATAAAATAAAAAGTCTAAACATGATGTGTTCATTATTGTGCAGTACTTTAGCTTTTGCATGAGTATATCATGGTACACCATCAAAAACCTTAGCTGAGACACATAGTGTTCGTAAAGGACATTGTTTCTGATTCGTCGATTTTGTGTATCTTCTGGAAAGATGGACCCAACCTGTTCTGTAGATAAGGCTCTTTAAAATTTATACAGTTCATCGCCAAGTGCTTGTAACTTCACTTATACAAGTAAATGATCTTTTCAGAAACTCCTAAAAATAATGGTACTGTTGAGATAGGTTTTTACTTTTCTATGCCCCGTGGTGGTATAATTTAATAACAGTAAATTTAAGTGTATCCGTTGAGCTTCAATTGTCCTATCTACTTGGATCGGTCAACAAAACACAATATCAAGATATAGGAAAGTTAATGGGGAGAAATGGCGTGGTGGGCTGGACTAAGTAACATAGAGGTTTCACTTTCTGTTCCATATTTATTTTCAAATGAAGGGTAGCAACCTGAAGACTATCTTGATTAACCAATTATTGTTCTGTTGACATCACAGTGCAGTTATTGAAGTGGTAAACAATATCCAGAAGATTTCACTAATGCGCAATTAAAGCCAACTGGCAATCAAGAAACAGTTGTCAAAGCACAAGCTTAATAAAAAATAGTATCATTTAACATGCAACGAGAGCCGTGCACGGCTCGTGTTCATGCCTTTTTTTGTTTGTCGTCTTCTGTTATAGTACTGCCGCCTCGTTTTCTTATTTCATTTACTGGTGTCACTAACTTTCTGCCTTACTTGCCCGTGAGTGGCAGCAGCAGCGCATATCGATAAGTGCACTGTCGTACCATCTCTCGAGCGACCGGTAGTATTTTCGGGTCGTCGTTTGTCTGCAGGTCAGCTGGAGATGGATCAGCAGTGCAGTCGGGGACGGAACAGCGGTCGACGACGAAGGAGCGTCGGCGACGGGGCACCAGTGAGGTGCGGACAGCCAGTACTTCCCGACCGCTGGCGACACACATGCACTGTCCGACTGAAGAAGACTGGAGTGGGAACGACCGTTGGTTGGTCATTCGGTCAGTCGTCTCATCAGCCGACGTCTGTTTGGTCCTTTAACCGTTTCCGTGTGTGTAGCAGTCGGGCAGTTGGGGCAGAGCAGCAAGGAAGTCTCCGTAGCACGTGGTCACACCGGAGCCGCTGGCGGCGTGCATGCGCGGTTTGAGTTGCGAGGTGCTTCTTGCGAGGGCTACAAAGTTCGTCGCCCACCGATCCTGGACGTTCAAGTTGAGTCCTCACTTATCCTTCTATCAAGCCTCAACTCCTATCACATCTCTTCGTTTGATCCTGTTTGTCACTTTCTGGGAGATTCACGCAAGCAACAACGTGTGTGCATTGAAGTCGGCTAGAATTGCAGCCGTCTTCCTGTGTGGCGTTTAAATTAAGTGAATTCATTTCTTCATTAATAAAGTGTACCAGCGGTATATTCTACCTTGTGGCCGTTGACGTTCCGGTGACCTGTCTGGTCGTTGACGTAGTTTTTGGCAGTGTGTTTCCTCGTCGTGTTGATACTATCCAGCACGGCGTGTAGTTCGAAGGTGAGGTGTTGTTAGTAGTTTTGGGCGTTTATTCTGACTTGGCTGGATTGAGCACCAGTATCCAGAACATTGTGCTATTGCCATCTTGTTGTCGTTTTGCTGATCGGGTGGAGCAGAACTGATCTTGTTGGTTAGTTCGTCGGCTGGCTTCGGCTGGGTTGCCTTCCGGCTAAGAGGTTGTCGGTCTGGCTGCCTGTCTCACCTAAACGTGCGTTAGTGTTACCTTCCCAGGCCGATTCTTGGAACCTTCTGAGCGCCTCTCCTTGTGTTTTACACAGTGATTTCCCTATTAGTCTTAAGTACTCTGTATGGCCTTCAGCCGAGTTTTAGCTTATTAAAATTGGAAGGCTTTTATTCTTAGGCCTTAAACCCTAAAAAATTGCTTCTTGTTTGGTATGTGGTCTTCAGCCGAGTTTCAGCCTTTCAAAATTAAAATTGAAAATTCTTTGTGCCTAGGCGTTAAGCTGTAAATTTGTTTGAAACTGGTATATGGCCTTCAGCCGAGTTTTCAGCCTTTTCAAATCAAAATTTGAAGAATTTTGTCTAGGCCTTAAGCCATAAGCAATATTTTCTAGTTTGTATTTGGCTTCAGCCGAGTTTTCCAGCTTAAATTTAAAATTGGAAATTTCTTTGTCTGGGCTTTAAGCCGCGAGATTGTTTTTCGTGTGTGGCCTTCAGCCGAGTTTTATGTGAAGCGTTTTAGGATAAAGCCTTTAGCCTATTTTAGTCGAAATTTAGAAGCTGTTCCCTTTAGGCCATAAGCCCTAAAATTGTTTTCTGCATGGTGTGTGGCCTTCAGCCGAGTTTTACACGAAATATTTTAAGATAAAGCCTTCAGCCTTTTCAAATTGAAAACTCTTCTTCCTAGGCCTTAACCCATTAAATTGTTTTGTTGATATGCGGCCTTCAGCCGAGTTTTCAGCCTATTTAGATTAAATATTGAAAATCCTTGTCTCGGCCTTAAGCCGTAACACTGTTCTTGATTAATGTGAGGCCTTCAGCCGAGTTCTATGGGAAAAATTTAAGCTAAGGCTTTCAGCCTATTTATATTGAAGATACAAAAAATTTTTTCTAAAGAAGTGAAACATCCAGAAGAACTCCTGTTCCTCAATTCCTTGCTTAGGCCTTGTGCCTTGGATTTTCGATGTGGGCTTCAGCCGATCTAAATTAAATCAAAGTACGTCTTTCATTAAAAACTTGAGAGTTTTTGATTCTTGCTTGTGTGATTGTCTGTTTAAGAAATAAGGTTCATATGTTGAATGCAACTGACAGTAACTTATTTTGGCCCCTTTCCACAAATATAACCTCATCCGCTCTGTCCTGCTAGTCCAGGGATTTCACTGGACACATAACCCAGAGGACCATGGATTGAAACAATGCTCTGATACCAGTGAAGTCCCTGGACTAGCAGCACACAGCGGGTGAGGACACCATTTGTGTTTCGGAAGTCACTCAACCGAGTGACAGGCAACTGGAGAGGGTGCAGGCATATTAATGCTAGGCTTAAGGCGTAGACCGTCATAAAAGATGACAAACAATAAAAGGCATGAACACGAGCTGTGCACAGCTCACAATGGTCTGAATATTTAGCACACTAGTCAACAACTGTGTAAAATATCTTGTTAAATACAGTTACTGTAATCTTTAAAAGCTCAAATTCTTGTAGGACATGAACACTGTTGCCTCCACATGCACAAATATGGACAAATCTTTACCACTCCCATATACGGCATACTGGCAAAGAGGTTTGAGATCCCCTGCTATACATGCAGGATAGAACAGATAGTTTAATTTGTGGAAAGGGGACAAAATGAGTGGCTGTCAGTTGCACTCCAAGATCCTACTTTATCCATTTGACAAATATTACAAGAGTAAAGAAAACATTAAAAACAGAGCAAGTCAAACATTAATTTTAGAACTTAATTCCTGGCTAACTGCGGCATTCAGTCTCACGCCTCAAAGGCAAAACAACTTTAATTTAAAACCGGATGAAGGCCAATCAAGGCTCAAAAACAAGAATTTGACTTTTAAAAGGCAGAAGGCCTCATCTTAAAACATTTCTCTAAAGTAGGCTGAAGGCCCAAACAATCTCATGCCTTAAAGGCAAAACAACTTTAATTTAAAATCGGCTGAAGGCCAATAATTTAAGACACAAAACAGGAATTTGAATTTAAAAGGCAGAAGACCTTATCTTAAAACATTTCTCTAAATTAGGCTGAAGACCCAAACAATCTCACGCCTTAAAGGCAAAACAACTTTAAATTAAAATCGGCTGAAGGCCAATAACTTGAGACCCAAAACAGGAATTTGAATTTAAAAGGCAAGTCAACTCCACAGGAGGGTGGCTGGAATTTTGCCAAGTTGAAAAGACACGTTGTTGCTCGCAGGAATGTCCCAACAGCCCACAACGAAGAACAAACGACACAATGTGGTTGGGGCTGGCTGGAAGATTAAGTAAAGACTCAACTTTCGTGCCTGGGATCCGTGAGCCACGGACCTCGTAGTATAAATTTGTTTTTCGCATCAAGTCTCACAGAAGACTAACTATAGTGAACACAGCTGATGTCTCCTGCACGCATTAACATTTAAACCACTAACAACGTATCAGATAAGCCCCACATAACTTTATAACTTACCAACCACAATACAAAGCATCTCTACTTAGAATTACCCCCAGGGAGATCTTTTTCATTAAAAAAAAAGACAGGATTTTAAGTAACCCATTTGCCCAGAGGCTGTTAATACCATACAACTGCACGTACAGCTCACAACGTGGTGAAGGGTAAATGTATTTGGTAGACTGGAGAAATTGCAGTTACTGCACTATCAGAAAATTCTAAACAAATAACAACAATGCATATCTCTGGCTTACGATATTTCCTGGAAAGGAAAACAAGACACTCCAAATAGTAGTAGTAGTAGCTTTATTCATCTATAGATCTCTTTTTACAAGGATATAGGATATGTCAAAAGTATTTACAAGTTTAGACCAATTTAAAATAAGCTAATTCGCATACACATACATTTACAGACTGCTAGTTAAAGACCATCATTAGATTTACAAATAACTTATTAAATAGTGTAATGCCACACTGTTCACTCATATCTCACTATCACACATTGCACACACTATATACATATTGTTTCATAACACTTCACTCACTACACACACAAACATACACACATTGGTGCTCTCTGGACCATTTTCTGTACCGCAACTTCCCATTTGCTATCCTGAAAACCTGAGTCAGCATCCCTCTAGAATGAGTGAGATGTTGAGCTTAGAAAGAGGAAGAGGTGTTAGTATTGTGCTATGCATAGCTTGGGGGTAAGTATTTCTAGAAAAGGAAAAGAGAAGAAAAAAACAGTGTGAAGGTGTTATGTGGAATGTTGGATGTATGATAATCATTGTTATTATTTATTTGCATAACATTTTTTTACCGAACTCCTACTCTGTTTTGTCGACACTCTGGTTTTTCTCCAAAAGAAGCTCAGAGACAGCTCTCTGCTTGGAATGCATCTCCGTTAGAGACGTCATTTCGAAGACTGCGTATAGCACCGCCACCTGTCGGAACTTCTTGAAACTACAGGGGTACAAGTGGTAATATTCCACGACGTCCCACAACAACGTCTGCATTTTTTCAACCGATATTGGCCAACAAAAATGTGTAGCATTACTTGTTGAAAGCCACGCGTACATTATCATTAATTTTTGGGGTGCATACTGGTTGGAAATGAATGACAGATTTTGTTGACGGTTACTCGTTCGGTATCAGACACTAGGACCCTGCTGTAAGTATCACTGATATAGTGTTGTTGATTTACCATTTAGTCTGCTGAGCGCTGTTGGCAAGCGGGGTGCACTCAGCCCTTGTGAGGCAAACTGAGGAGCTACTAGACTGAAAATAGCGACTCTGGTCTGTAAACTAACGTACGACCGGGAGAGCGGTGTGCTGTCCACGTGCCCCTCCAAATCCGCGTCCAGTGACGCCTGTGGGCTGAGGATGACACGGCGGCCGGTCGATACCATTGGGCCTTCATGGCCTTTTCGGGCGGAGCTTAGCTTAGTGTAGTTGATTTGATCTGCTACTCTCTCCCAATCACTGCGGATTGTCTCGTTCAAGTAAATCAGTTGAATTAAGAATGGAGGTGCACATTATGCAAATAATTTGGCAGAGAAATCACAGGCATTTGAGCTTTAGTGATTACGGCAGATTCTTATCGTCACTGCCTGTGAACTCTATTCTTCCTCACAAAATTGTTAAAAGAGGACAAAAAATTGAGCTACCAATTTTTATCTTTTCCTTTGTTGTTATATCGATGGCCTGGAAGCGTCTATAGGTGATACGGGTATTATTTAGTTAACCAGTGACGTTGGAGGAAATGACAGTACAAAACAAAACGTTGAATACAAAGCACAGCAAGGAGGCGATGCCACCAAAGGTCTCTGTTCCGTCGAAAAATGTCTGATGAAAAATGGAGTGTTTGCTCTACGAGCAAACGGGAGAGGCACAGACGCAAGGGTCGCTTGTTTTCTGCTTCTGCTTTCTACGCCCCCTGAACCACAATGCGTAATTGCAGGTAAGCACACGCGGGGGCGCTTACTTTTGATGTTTAACTTGCGGCGTATGTAGCGCGCCGCCACACAATGCCCCAATACGCCAGATGGGACGTACTTGTACGCGCACTGGAAATTCTGCACAATGCTTCAGTCGCCAAAGTCGAGAGGGAGTGGCTATAAAGCGATGAGATGCTTTGAGCGATCGAGAAACTATTGTTGTGCGCAATACTGAGAGTTGCTTGCTTTGACTGTTGGCGATCAGGTGGCATCCAGTTTGGGCAGAGAAAGCATCAGGACTCGATCGTTATCTCGTATGAGAAAGGCATGTAGGATTTAACGACATGAAGACGATGTGAGTCACTGCCCAAATAGCAACGATCGCTAAGAAACTGAGCATTAACTTATAAAATACAAGGTTGTATTTAATGCATGGTTATCACCGCGAAATTTTTCAGAACTACATACTTGTGCAAAAATTCCCATTGTCAGTATGAAGCGGTTTGAGCAAGGAGAGAATTTTTTACGTGAATAATTGTGGCGAAAGTATCTAAGATTTAATACTAGGAAGGTCACCGCTAGGTAGCGTGAAGCTGAGGTCTTCGGAAACATCAGTGAAAATACGAGGGTGGTTGGAAAAGTTCTCTGAAAGGAATAGAAAAAAGGTGCTTACGTCACTGAAACTTTTTCTTTATTTTTCAGTCTAGTCTCCTTGTAGATTAATGCACTTGGTCCAACGTTGTTCCAGTACCTTGATCCCATCTCGAAAATGAGGTTGCTCCAGACCTGCAAAATAGTTGTCAACTCCGTCTATCAATTCTTCGTTTGAAGTGAATCTTCGTCTAACAAGAAAAATTTTCAGTTTTGGGAAGAGATGGAAGTACCGCCATACCAGGTGAATAAGGGGGGGGTGTGGCATCAATTCATACCTTAGTTCGTGTAATTTTGCCATAGCGACAGTACATGTGTACGTGCGCGCTTCAAGAGTCGCGGCACCCATCTTGCAGAGAATTTTTTCTTTTCTAATTCTTCAGTTGAAATGTGATATACCCTTCAGATGATGTCTGGCAAGCGTGAGCAATTTTACGCGTTTTCAATCGGCGATCCTCCATGACCATTTTATGCACTTTTACAATGATTGCTGGAGTAGTGACACATCTTGACCGATCACCGCACGGATCATCATCTAAGCTCTCCCAACCAAATTTAAAATCATTTATCCACTTGGAAACAGTTGAATATGAAGGAGCAGAGTTACCCACTGTATTCTGGAAATCGGCATGAATGTCTTTTGCTTTCATACCTTTCTTTACGAAGTAATTAAACACTGCTCGAATCTCGATTTTTTTCGCAAATTACTACGTGGGAACAACAGAGCCACGTCACCGCCACAGCACTCTTCGAAGAGCACTGACGTGGAACGTGTTTACAGGTAATAGTCCAATGAATATCACGTGAACAACTCGTTGCGCTAGCGCTGACCTCTTGTGGTGATTCCGAGAACTTTTCAAACCACCCCCGTAGATGAGAGTTCTTAACCAAAGAAGAGCTTTAACCGTCAAAAGCGATTTTCTATTTTGGAGCAATAAACATTTACTTAGATCACGGTGGTGGTGAAAGCATTCCCGTTTGTTTCAGCAAAACATAGTCACTGGGTATCAACTATAAAATTTCACATTATAAATCACAATTACTCTCTTAAATTAAGAATGGTTCGAGAGTATCTTTTTGTGCCTGTGGGTGCTATTTACATTGTGTTCTGCTTCTTGCAAGATACAGGAGACGGAAGGACGAAGTCTTCAAAAACAGCTAAAAAGCAGTGAGAAATAAACATATGAACACGAAATGACACAGAATAACAAATATATTTAGAAAGCATTGCCCTCTACGACCTTTGAAAGAAGTTGCACACTGCAAAAGAAAATCGTCTACAGCAACAAGTTGAAAATAGGAAAAATGGTTCAAATGGCTCTGAGCACTATGCGACTTAACTTCTGAGGTCATCAGTCGCCTAGAACTTAGAACTAATTAAACCTAACTAACCTAAGGACATCACACACATCCATGCCCGAGGCAGGATTCGAACCTGCGACCGCAGCGGTCGCTCGGTTCCAGACTGTAGCGCCTAGAGCCGGCCGGTGTGGCCGTGCGGTATAGGCGCTTCAGTCTGGAACCGCGTGACCGCTCCGGTCGCAGGTTCGACTCCTGCCTCGGGCATGGATGTGTGTGCTGTCCTTAGGTTAGTTAGGTTTAAGTAGTTCTAGGGGACTAATGACCACAGACGTTGGGTCCCGTGGTGCTCAGAGCCATTTGTAGCGCCTAGAACCGCACGGCCACTCCGGCTGGCAAAATAGGAAAATTCAGGAATTTTTTCACTGACCTAGATAACCGGAAATTGACTGCTGCAGACTTATCAGAAACATTTAAATGCGTTGTTAAAGCATAACAGAGTCAAGTAGATTATCGGGTATAGGCTCCACCTTTTATCCAAAACACTGTTTTTTCTTGTTATCCAAACATGTTTTTTGTTCGTTTTAAAGTGTATGTTGAGGGTTGTCTTCTGTCGCTCAGCCAGGCATTCCCCAGCAAGCTCTACAATAAATACAGCGACACCTTAATGCAACTTCAGAAGATAATCCTCAACATACAGTTTAAAACGAACAAAAACGTCCTTTAGGCCTCATTTTGTTAGATCGGTTATTACCTAAAATATGTCCACTTTTTACAGTTTTTCAATAAACAAAACCCACTGATGATGGCACAGAGGTTCCGAAAGATGTTTGGGTGACAAGAAAAAATAATGTTTTGCATAAAAGGCATAACCTATATCCAATAATTTTAACTGCAAACACAGAAAAATACAGGGGCTGTAAATCCAAAAGAATCAAGGAGTGAGACAAAAACAATTCACATCATTAATAATCTTTGTAAGATCTTAACGAAGCACCAACCAGGTTTACAAATGGATACGATGTCCTCCGATGGAAACAGAATGTAATATTGGTTACATACTCAAAAACAATGCTGCAGTCAGATAATCGTCATCCAGCTTTAATATGATAGCTACACATCACCGGAATGGAACCAATGAACGAGGAATTTAACCATCATACAAACTATACTCACTGCCCTCAGTAATCTGTGTTACATATTCCAAACTATTGCCCTAAAATTTCTAAATAGTGCTCGTCTTCCATGGCTAATACAGTTTGTCGTTGACATCACACGTAGTCCATTCAATGCGTACGAGTCCTTTCTGTTTACCACATTTGTATTCTTATATTGGTTATAACATCTATTTTTCTCGCTTTAGCTTTCTTTTTGCTTTCCAGTATCCTGCTACAGCACCATGTTTAGAATACTTCAAGTCTGTACGTCTGGCTGTCCTCACACAATTTCTTCCATATTCAGTGGTCAGACGCACACTTTTAAAAACTACTGCTTTATTGACAAAAAAGTAGAAAATATCTGTTATGAAACAACTCTTTTATAGTGTGTGACGGTCTTCTAGTCCTCCATTCGTTTCGTGTATGCTTCTTTTCTAGATATGAAACTTAATTCAAATATTTTACGGTACCTTCCACAATTCAGATACTCACTTCACTAGACGTCCTACTTACTAGTGATAATGCGTAATTATCTCCTCGTTTGTTTTACAAAAAGATACGAATTCCAATTGCAACTAGGAACCACCATATGCTCAGAACCCACTTTCCCTGCTCCTACGTCTCTATTAACGTAGGATGTTAAACAAAAAAAAAAATTTATTGACCCTCCGCCTTATGTCTTTAATAACAGCGGAATGTTTTCCCTGATATTTCCTTTTTATCATAAAAGTTGGTTTTTTAAGAAGTGTGTTTCGCAAGTTGCGTCACACGCCTTCTAGAACCACTGAAGCGCTGAGACTAATATTCGTCTCATCGCCATAACTCTGCTGTCTCCATGACGTCCACAGAAGAATATTGTAATTTTGTACTTTTGTGCATACTGTTTTGTGAATTCTTGTTAAAATAAATTCTAATTCGATGAATAGGCAGAGCAACAACTCTTTTACTGAGAATATCCTGAGTGACTTGAAGAGTAAATCATGCTGAGTTGGATACGGTTACACAGAGGTGAGATCGCTCCGCCGCTGTCACTTGATGAGGAAAATTTCTGGGGACGCGCCTATTCAGACCCAGCAACTAAACCATCATCAGCTTTCGATCAGTATAAAATCAGTAACCCCACCCTTGTTCTTTAAAGAATCGAATTCCGATTATACAACAGCTTCAGATGTCTGATAACAAATGAGTAAATGTGTTTTAAGAAAAACTACTTTTATGCATCTCAATGTATAAGATGTCATGTCTTCTGAACTATATGTCACACAACGATATAATGTTTCGCATACATTATATGCTATATGTGGGTTCCGTCTACAAATGTGTTGTGAATGGAGTTGGTAGTAAAGAAGTAATAAATTAAAACGCCATGCCCGATGATGAAGTTTTACTGCATGAAGACCGAAAACGAAGTAAGAGAATTTTTTTTTGTCCTGTCTTAATTCTGTGGGCCGTGTCAGCGAGAAGAAGTTTCTAAAAAGTTTGAAATTATGTGTAGATGGTGTTGGAAGTCCCTCAGAGCTATCATTCTCAAATACCGGCTGAATATAATCCGTGAGGTACGCTGCCTCAAGGTATATACAGAGTTTCGAGTTTTAATACTTGATGTATTGCGTTAAAGCTATAACCGATGCTTTTAATGAGTAGATTATCATAGCATTTTAAATTTTTAATTCGGGTCAATAATTATATGGAATACTGATAATTAATTTTTTTTAGTACTGTAAGCCATTAAATAGATTGCTTTTCGCTGTCTAGCAATACAGATCAATCAGTTTGTACTGCCGTCTTACATAGTCTAAACGTGCCATCTCACCAGAGATTCATCGATTCAAATATCTCTAAGGTGAAGATGTTTGTGTGCTGTAAACTGACGATTATTTAATGTTAGCATTTTGGACGCGGCGAAAATAGTCTTTAATATGCAGATCATTCTTGCACATAATTTGCACTGTGAAGAGATTAAATATTTCAGGTATACTACCGCTCATTTATTTCAATAAACTAACAACTGACGTACAATTCCTGTAGATACCATATACACTACTGGCCATTAAAATTGCTACACCACAAAAATGACGTGCTACAGACGCGAAATTTAAAAGACAGGAAGAAAATGGTGTGATATGCAAATGATTAGCTTCTAAGAGCATTCACCGAAGGTTGGCGCCGGTGGCGACACCTACAACGTGCTGACATGAGGAAAGTTTCCAGCCGATTTCTCATACACAAACAGCAGTTGACCGGCGTTGCCTGGTGAAACATTGTTGTGATGCCTCATGTAAGGAGGAGAAATGCGTACCATCACGTTTCCGACTTTGATAGAGGTCGGGTTGTAGCCTATCGCGATTGCTGTTTATCTTATCGCGACATTGCTTCTCGCGTTGGTCGAGATCCAGTGACTGTTAGCAGGATATGGAGGGTAACACGGAACGTCGTGCTGGATCCCAACGGCCTCGTATCACTGGTAGTCGAGATGACAGGCATCTTATCCGCATGGCTGTAACGGATCGTGGAGCCACGTCTCGATCCATGAGTCAACAGATGGGGACGTTTGCAAGACAACAACCATGTGCACTAACAGTTCGACGACGACGTTTGCAGCAGCATGGACTATCAGCTCGGAGACCATGGCTGCGGTCATCCTTGACACTGCATCACAGACAGGAGCGCCTGCGATGGTGTACTCAACGACGAACCTGGGTGCACGAATGGCAAAACGCCATTTTTTCGGATGAATCCAGGTTCTGTTTACACCATCATCATGATGGTCGCATCCGTGTTTGGCGACATCGCGGTGAACGCACATTGGAAGTGTGTATGTCATCGCCATACTGGCGTGTCACCCGGCGTGATGGTATGGGGTGCCATTGGTTACACATCTCGGTCACCTCTTGTTCGCATTGACGGCACTTTGAACAGTAGACGTTATATTTCAGATGTGTTACGACCCGTGGTTCTACCCTTCATTTGATCCCTGCGAAACCCTACATTACAGAAGGATAATGCACGACCGCATGTTGCAGGTCCTGCACTGGCCTTTCTGGATACAGAAAATGTTCGATTGCTGCCCTGGCCAGCACATTCTTCAGATCTCTCACCAATTGAAAACGACTTGTCAACGGTGGCCGAGCAACTGGCTCCTCACAATACGCCACTCTTGATGAACTGTGGTATCGTGTTGAAGCTGCATGTGCAGATGTACCTGTACACGCCATCCAAGCTCAGTTTGACTCAATGCCCAGGCGTATCAAGGCCGTTATTACGGTCAGAGGTGGTTGTTCTGGGTACTGATTTCTCAGGATCTATGAACGCAAATTGCGTGAAAATGTATTCAGATGTCAGTTCTAGCATAATATATTTGTCCAATGAATACCCGTTTATCATCTGCATTTCTTCTTGGTGTAGCAATTTTAATGACCAGTAGGGTAATACCATGGCTCCATCCGAGTAAGCAAAGGAATAGTACAGATTTGGTAAACATGTCCGGCTTATGTGTTTGTTTGCATCTATATGTAGTATTATCTACGAGAGTGTTGTGTGCATACAAAATAGTTACACGAACTGGTATGTTTGTTTACCTGTGTAACGAATGAATGCCCATTCAGTCCTGTGTATTTCAGTTTCTTAGTGACGTTTGATAGCGTGCACATCGTTGTTATGGCTCCAAGAGTGGAGATTTCTGTAGACGAAATTGCTGCAGTTGTAGTATACGGACGAGCGGGTTTATCTATGCATCAAATTGCGAAACAATGTGGCGTGTCTATAGGGGAGTGCTATAAGCCCTTCACCAGTAGAAGACAACAGGTAGCAAAGTGCACCTCGCAAAACAACTTAAAGTGTTGACCAATTCATCAGAAATATAGGTAAGAGAAATAGGTTCAAACCAGCAGCAAAAATTCAATTCGCGTAGAATTGGTAGAAATGAACAAGAAAAACATGTCTATAAAACGCAGACTGACTGATGCTGGCTTGAAAGGACGTGTGGCAGCGAGGAAACCGCTTCTGAAGCTCGTAAATAAAGAGAAGAGACTCGAATGGGCTACGAAACGTAGTAAGTGGACACATGAAGAGTTGAAGAAAGTATTATTCGCAGATGAATCGAAATTCCAGATCTTTGTTACCATAAGGAGGATATTTGTTCGTCGATCTGGAGAAGAAGAGTTGGCCCAGTAGTGCATTCTACTTACATTTAAACACGGTAAGGTTTTTATTACAGTTCTGAGGTGTTTTTCACGAGACGAAGTTGGCGACACTGTGAAAATAGAAGGATGTATGGACGAGAAGTACTACCATTGCTTACTTCATTATCATACGATACCCTATGGATTACGCTTAATAGGGAAAGAGGTCACATTACAACAGGACAATGACCCAAAAAACCAGTCGGCGTTCTGTAAGAAGTACATTGCATCAGAGGAAAAACGGAAGATACTGAAATACATGGTATGGCCATCCCAAAGACCTGGTTGTAATCTTACTGAAATGGTCTGAGATGATGTGGCCAGACGTAACCGAAAAGTTCAAGTAACGGGCATGGAGCATCTCTGAAATATCGTTAAGGATGTGTGGAATCACATAGATTCCCAATACCTACGAAAACTTATTGGTCGCATGGGTAGAGTTTATTTGACAGTCATTAAATTCTAGGGAAGATACTATGAAGTAAGTAAAATATAATTTTTAAGTTTTTATTATACACTGAAGAGCCAAAGAAACTGGTACACTTGCCTAATGTCGTGTACTGCCCCCGGGTGCACGCAGATGCGCCGGGGCACAACGTGGCGTGGACTCGACTAAAGTTTGAAGTGGTGCTGGAGGGAATTGATACCACGAATTCTGCAGGACTGTCCATAAATTGGTAAGAGTACGGGGGGTGAAGATCTCTTCTGAACAGCACGTTGCAAGGCATCCCAGATGTGCTCAATAAAGTTCACGTCTGGGGAGTTTGGTGGCCAGCGAAAGTGTTTAAACTCAGAAGAGTGTTCATGGAGCCACGCTGTAGCAATTCTGAATGTGTGGGTGTCGCACTGTCCCGCTGGAACTGCCCAAGTCCGTCGGAATGCACAATGACCATGAATGGATGCTGGTGATTAGACAGGATGCTTACGTACGTGTCACCTGTCAGAGTCGTATGCAGACGTATAAGGGGTTCCATATCACTGCAACCGCACACGCTCCACATCATTATAGAGCCTCCACGAGCTTAAACAGTACCCTGCTGACATGCAGAGTCCATGGATTTATGAGGTTGTATCCATACAGGTACACGTCTATCCCCTCGATACAATTTGAAACGAGACTCGTCCGACCAGGAATTATGTTTCCAGTCATCAACAGTCCAATGTCGGTGTTGACCGGCCCAGGTGGGGCGTAAAGCTTTGTGTCGTGCACTTATCAAGGGTACACGAGTGGACCTTTGGCTCCGGAAGCCCTTATCGATGATGTTTCGTTGAATGGTTCGCACGGTGACACTTGTTGATGGTCCAGCACTGAAATTTGCAACAAGTTGCGGAGGGGTTGCACTTCTGTCACGTTGAACGATTCTCTTCAGTCGTCGTTGGTCCTGTTCTTCCAGGATCCTCTTCTGGCAGGAGTAATCGTGTTTGAGCATGCCTTTTTGGGATCATCGCAACCCACCCTGAATGGGGAAGGTCTTAGAAAATGTTGGCTAAACATTCTCAGCTAGCTGGGAGGCCGCAACCAGCGAGTCACTCCTCATGCGGAAAACGAAGTTTACAAAATCTCTAATGATACGAACCTCCAATCTTCGAACTTTAATTGATTTGAAAGCCAATAACAGTCTCAGAGAAGAACAGCGCTTGTCACCCAGGAGCTTGATCGGATGGACATTGATATTGCTGCCTTCAGTGAAACCAGATTGTCCAAAGAAGGTAAAATTACAGAGTTCGGTAGTTACACGATCTTATGGGAGGGAAAATATGAAGGAGAACGTTGCATTCAGGGTGTCTGATTCGCTGTGAAGAACACATTCGTGAATGATTATCAGGTAACTCCAGCTGATCTCAGTAAAAGAATTACGTCCCTCCTAACGGCCTGTCTGGAGGTAAATTTATGACTCTCATACGCCCCATCACTGGATGCTGACTTAGACACTAAAGATCAGTTCTATAACCTGGTGAGCAGAACCATCATCGAAGTACCACTTCGAGACAAGCTCTTTTTACATGGTGATTTCAACGCCAGAGTTGGTATGGAGCACTGTGATGGGGAAACAGGGACATGTCAGCTGCAATGATAATGGTCTACTGCTCTTTGGTTTATGTGCTGAACTTTAACTCTTTATTGACAACACCCAGTTCCGCCTACCTAATCGTTACAACAACACTTGGATGCATCCTCGCTCGAAGCAGTGGCAAATTCTTGACTATATCATCACCAGGCAATTGGCAGACCGTAAGCTCCTCTTTTGTCGGTTGAAGATCTCAATCTGTCTTAAACTAAAAAGATTTGTCCACAACCTGCTCAGACGGGAACACCTCTACGCTTGAATTTCAATCCATTGCTACCTATTACAGGAATGCAGTCTCAAACAAGCTGGCTAGTCATCAAGTTAGCACTAACAGTTCAAAGTAGGAATGGGCCACACTTCATAATGTCATTACTGAGTCAGTTAAAGAAACAGTTAATTTTGTGAAGAAAAAAAGACAACACTGGTTTGATTAAAATAGTGAAGAAATTATGCGTCTTGAAAAGGAACTGAAAATTTTGTAATTTAATCTCAAAGATACAAGAAGAAAATTTGCTCGACTATCATACCAGAGGAATACTCTAAAAAACTTTTTTATCATTGAGAGACATAGGACTAATTTCGAGATTCTTTTATTACTTCTAGTATTAAATACCTTTTTGTTCTGATGTGCTGGCGTAAAGACGTACTGTATAGTTTCATGTCTATGTGTGTGTTAAATGAAGGTGTTAAATGATGAAAAATGTGTTTTATGATTTCTGTCAAGATCAAGCCTAAATCCCATACCAGTGGAGTACAAATTATTCTGTTAATTCGAGAAGGCGAATTTTAGATGGAAGCGACGATCTTTACGACGGTACTGCTCAACAATAGAGGTACGTGATTGTGCTCACTACTTTTCCTTTGGTGGCCGTTAAGATTAATTTCGATGTGTTTTTGCCGAGACATTCAGAACCTGCAATCTTCCTTTTCGTATAAAAATAGGATTGGCTCAATGGGCTCTGAGTACTATGGGACTAAACTTCTGAGGTCATCAGTCCCCTAGAACTTAGAACTACTTAAACCTAACTAACCTAAGGACAACACACACACCCGTGCCCGAGGCAGGATTCGAACCTGCGACTAAAAATAGGAGTCCGTTTGAAAAAAGAAATATTCTTAAATTTAAATAGTTGCAATTCTTTTACCCAGGCCACGGGGAATGATAGAAAGTACGTGCCTCTGCCCTGATTGTACGTTCGCAAACTCCGAGTGTGTTACGACGTAATTATTTTACACAAAAAAATTTAAGATAGATCTTTCTCATCAGATCGCAACCACTCGTACGCGAATGTACGTACCCTCTGAATGTGTCTAGTCAGTCGTGCGCACTGTTCTAAAGCTTTTCTGTTAATATTCTGTGGATTGCATCTCCGCAATTAATTTTTGTTTTACGCGAAGTATTTATTACGCAAGTTTCAGGCTCCATTTAATGTCAAAAAATTCCGAAGTACGGCTTACTAAGCAAACCGCTACAATAATTTCATATCTCTACAACTACAATAAAAACAAAAAACAATAACAAAAAAAAACAAAAACAATAACAGAGAGGGTACGTTACAGTGGCGACCGAGCGCCGTGACGATTATTTCAGTAAAAATCAGTAGAAATTTTAGTTCAAATATTTAAGCCATTTTTTCCATCCATTATTGCTACTACAACTCATTGTTTCTGTTGCATGTTACGCGAGCTGCGTACCTAAAAAGAAAAAACCCATAGAAATTACTAATTTTTGAGAGAAAAGTGTTGGACCATTTAATGTTAATTCTTCTGACTACAAAACCGTCCGAAAAAAAAACACGTAAGGTAAGAGCAGCAGCACTACTGCGCTTTAGTTGAAAGTAAATGTGGGATTATTTTTTTCATTTTTTCGACACCCACTGCGTGGTACGCATCAGTTCCTTTTTACTAAATTCATGTCCATTTTTTTACGCAAAAATTGCAATAGTTCATTTGCTATTATATGTAAATGCATCACAAGATGGCGGACAAAATTTATTAATTGCGCGCGAAAAAGAAAAGAGTCATTTATCAGTCTTCTGTTTTGCCAGAGACATATTTTACGTGAATTTCCACGGACGAGCGCAAAGCCATCTGTGATTTATTTACGTGTAGTACGAGCTGTAGTGATAGTGACGTTCGGCTGCACGCTGTTCTGAGTTGTGAATCGGCATGGTGAAACTCAGATTTCAAACCAAAACCATGGATAGTTCGTCAGATGAGGAAACCATAGTCCAATCTTTACATAACCTTGAGGCAGAAAGTACTGCGAATACTGAAAACACAGTCGCAGCGACCGGCAGTGCTCAGTCGCAAGCCACGGGCGACAACATGTCGACTACAGAATCAGACACGAATACTGACAATAAACAAGACCCAGTAGAACCAAACCTCATGCGCATGTTCAGAGAGATGCAGACGAATTTAATGTCACAGTTTGCAGCTCACGTTACAGCTCAGATAGGTACTGTTAACACACGTGTAGAAAATGTTGCAGCACAAATGCACGCTCACACGGAAAATGTTACAGCACAAATGCACGCTCACATAGAAAACCACACAGAAAATGTCACCACGCAGATAGATAATGTTGCAGCACAAATAAGTACTGTAAATACGCGTGTAGAAAATATTACGACAAAAATGGACAAAATAGAAAATGACGTGAAGAACCTGACCGACATGCAAAACAACTTGACGACTCAACTGACCCAGTTAAGAAGAGAGGTAGCGGATCAAGTGATAGAGGTAGTACGCGAAGATTTAAATTACATGAGCAAAGACATTGACAACTTAAAAAAGTCCACAGTTAAGGATATGCCAGAACAGAACCGTACCTTAGCCGAAAATTTTGAAGCTGTGAGTTTACAGCAGACCGAGCTTAGTGTCAAAATGCAGGAGGCTGTAGACCAAGTTGATGACATGACGAAACAACAAAAACAGCAGTTTGACGAATTTTTAGAGGAAAAAGACAAACATATCAACCATACTTTAGAGACAGAACTAAAAAAAGCAATAACTCATACTGTAGAGCAGGTGTACACTACCCAGAACACGACCGTAACTAAACTACAAACTGACCTAGCTCAGTTACAAAAGACTCTGACACAGGACTTACCTGACTGGAAAAAAGTAGACGAGCAACTAAAGAGCAAACACCCTACACTGAACGAGAGAGAACAACATCCAGAAGAGTAATTTGATGACAGAGGCACAGGTGAGAGTGACGATGCGGCAAACAGTTATCTTTATCCCGATGTACCCGTGTTTTTACCTAACCAAGATCGTAACGGTAACCGACATTACCGCGACGAACGAGAGACACCAGGCAACCGAACCAACTTTGTCGGCTGTTCTGTTAGAGGAAAGCCTTATAAAACACACGCAGTTCCAAGTGTTTATCCCAGAAAAAAAAAATCCGTCCACCCGGTAATTTTTATAATGTCATTTAAGAATGTGTTGCCTAAGACCTGGTCTGAAAAGCAAAAAATACAGTATGTAACTGGATATATACAAGGCAATGGTGCCCTATGGGCAATGGAAATGTCGGAAAACTGTCAGACTTTAGAACAAATTGAAGGTGCATTTTTATCAAAGAATTGGTCACAAGGTGTACAAGAGAGATTAAGGAAAGCTTTGTTCAACCCGGAGCAATACAATCCAAAATTTGGATCACTCCAGAAGTATTTTGAAAAATACTTAAATAAAACGTGGTTCTGGGACGAGCCCGTCACACACACAGACGTGCTGCGCATCCTGAAGGCAAAATTACCGTTCAGTATCCGAGAAAAATTAGTACAAGTACCAGACAGTAATCTCGAATATTTCCTATCTGTATTAGATTCTATCGATTTAATTAATGAGGATGCCAGGCAAAATCAAGCCCACCAAAATAATTTTCGTGGCAGCGATAGCAACCAGCCTGCGCAGCGCCAGCCGCCATTTCGGCGTCAACAATGTAGCGTGCGCGGCTAAGTCGCGACCGGCTTTTGTCGATCGCGCCCCGACAGCACAGACGCCAGGCCCGAGTTCGGAAGGAAATTACGGCAACAGCTACAACCAGACCTACCATCAACAGTACAATAGAAAAAGAAAAAACGGTGATAGGAATTTTTCTGGTTATTCCGATGACCGAAAACGTACCTGGAACGGAAATGGCAATAGGAACCAGTGGGGAAACAGTTACAATAATTTCGAACCTGAATTTAGCGGCAACCACAACGGGGATCATCAAAGTAGGCAGTGGCAATATTCAGTTAACAACCAAGCCTATCAATCTCAAACATTAGGTGACAATATGCCGCTAAACTCAGGGCAAAACCACGACAGGAATACTCAGCTAGGGAACAACACGTCAGGGGTAAATATAATTGAAGTCGCAAACGAAACACAAACAGATGTGAACCGCGGAGCGTTAAACTAAACATGGTCTCATTATTCTCCCCAATGTTGGCCCTGATATGCAATAAGAAAGAGAATAATGAATGGGTAAACCCTATCCCGTCTGTTCCTAGACAACCTGTAGACCTAAATGAAAAAAATAAGGCAAGTATTAATCTCTATCACACAACAAGCCCAACGCCAAAAGAAGCATTATAATAAACAGCTACATGGTGTTGCCAGATTTACAATCAGAGAAAAGGTGTTATTCAAAACTCATGTGAAATCTTCCTTGTTAGCTCAGAAAAACGCTAAGTGGCAAATAAAATATACTGCTCCGTACGTAATTGTACATATTCCGCACGACGGATGTTATTTACTTGCATATCCTCACAATGGCAAGATCAAAGAACTGTATGCACACAGAGACTTAAGAAAATTCTGCTATAATTATCACACGCTATACCTGTTAATGCACACGTATAAAAAAAGTTACTGTGAAAAAGAGAACGAACACGATTAGGATAAAGAAAGTACATCTTATGCAGCTAAGTGAATAAGAACTTTTCACTATTATTGTTTACATTTGTCAGTGAACGTGGACGCAAAGACACAGGTAAGCTAGGACATACGCGTCAGTTGGTGACTAGCGATGTTTAACACGAAGTGTACTTGTAAGTTTTGACGGAATGTTTTTGTTTGGTCGCAGTGGTATTTTAGTTTTAAGTTTATATACGGAGGTATCTGGAGCGAACAATTAGCACAGACCTCGGAACAATATAGATGTAGGTTATTTTTCTTTATGCCATTTGTGTATCAAAGCAATAAGGTACAGGGTAAGTTACAGAAAAATATTGGACTCCCTGAGGCACAAAGGATAAATGTGTGACGCAAATACACTATAGGTTGCTGAGAAAGTATTGTGTGTTTTTGACGTATCTACACCACGAGGTTTTATCTATAAATGTATCGCATAGAAAATGATGTTAATTTTTTTTGGATGCTGCAATTATAAAAAATGATTTCTGGCTGTTAATGAAAGTTTAGCGTACTATATATCATACGCACAGTAACCTAATCTAAGGAAAGTGCACCTACAGTTAGGATTCATGAATAACAACTTGTGTGCTCTTACTGTCATACAGACAATTTTTTTTTCAACTTTATATACATGTTTGAATGCAAGTACGATGTTGAGATACGATTAGTGAATGTTAACTGAGGCAAACATAACACCGCCTCTTATAACAAAATAAAGGAGTATGTACAAGGTAAGTTACAGTAAACCAACTAGCCAAAAAAATGAGGTAACGCCGAAACAAACAATTATTTACAGGTGGCGTTCGGCGAGATACTGCGAGACTTCAATCGGCGGAGAAAAGCCACTAAGTTCCATTAATGTCACTATGACTGACGATTACGTAATAAAACATTACCAAGATCACTGAGAAATACACTACGTGACACTAAGTAACGCCAGAGGATTTTAATAATCTATTTTTCCAGTATGAAAACACTAAGGATGTATGCTGACTTTAGAGGGATGCAGTACACTTATTTTTTTTTTTTGCAATGTTTATAATATTTTGTCCAATCTGAGCAGAAGATATTTGATGGAAGGAAAAAGTAAAACAAACATGAACACAAAGAAACACCATATACGCAAGCACAGACTTTAGAGGCAGTAGCGCACAGCAGCCAAGCTTCATTATTAATCTGTTGTTTGTACTACCTAGCAATTTAAGTATAGTGATTTATTTATGTATGTATTTTCTTATTTTTTTACTATTTGTTTGTTTATGATGTGTGTACCATGCGTTGTTACGAACTTGTGTGACGAAAGGATAAAAAAAAATCCCCCCCCCCCCCCACATAGTAACTCGCGGGTAGAAAATGAACAGATTTTGCCTCATTTGGAGACAACTTCTAAAAAACACTTATAGTGCGTTCATGTCCTAGTGTTGTCACTTCAATACATAAGTGCATCAGTAGTACGACATAAACTTAGAAAGTGCTGTTGTTCTCAAGCGTGTTCTCCTATGCTCTATGAGATGTCAGGCAGTGTCGCGACCGCGAAATGTAGTATTAGAGGCACGTACTCCCTGAGAACACAATCACCTACCAATTTATGTAATAAAATGTTGTGAGCAAAAAGTACGCCGACATAGTTCCGTGTAGAAGCATAGGAAAAAAATAACGAACATGGGCATTTATCATAAAAGACAAGCTAGTGGTATCATGAGATACAGTTTTGTTTCTGAACGAACTGGATATTGAACAGGACAGTGTATATTTACCCAGTGACAATGAGTTATTCAGTGTCAGTGACTTGTGAGCTATACGCAAATAGACAAGTGAAAATACGTTTCATATCACAAACCTTTTTCTTCGAGGTAAAAGAGATATAGTGAATCGATGAAGCCTGCTACGGTACGAGTGTTTGTGCACTATATAGGCCAGTGTGCCGTTGCAAGTCAGATAGTGAAGTGCAGTACTTATCTTTTGTGCAGTAAACTTAGAAGGCACCCAGTGGTCCCTTCCCACAGCCAAGGTGTACGGCAAGTTGAAACAAGTGCGGTTGGTTTTTCGCAAACTCTGCGAACACTGCACGAGACACCGAAAAGTATGGACCGGGACGCGCGGCATCGCTTTACGGCGGTGGGCCCACGCAGCTGCTCAGCTCCAAACGGCGCGCAGCGCGCCATCAAACTGATTGTTGCGTCTGCAGTTATGCGCATCTGACGCATTATTGGCTAACGGCGTAACATAGGAGGACAATTTAAATGCAAAGCAATATCTACGTTTAAATGGACACCCAACAAAGTGCCAAGGCATGTAAAAAAACAGTTTCCTGACACACTAAATAAAGTCTGACTACCACAGCTCATGATTCACGTCCCACGTTACCTTTGAACAACGCCTGTGTTTATGTATATATATATTAGTATTAAGTACTAATCCAAGTGAATTTTTATTTGTTACATGCTTATATTGCCCATGACGAGACAATAGCAAAATGCGAAAAGGATGTCACTAAGCAGATCCTGGCGTAGAAGAGGGTTAAGCAGTGGAAAGCACAAGCAACTCTAGGCAAGAACTAACGCCTCTTGCTGCCCCAGACACCTCTGCTGGCCCAGCACCCTATATCCGTACACTCCAATAAATATGTGACTTTCCAGTAACTTTTTTTTTTTTTTTTTTTTACTCAGGAGACAAAGACTTATGAAAAATGAATTTTATTGTCATCATGCGAACGAGAAGGCTGTTTATACGGCGATATATTATCTATAAAACAATGTAATACCCTTGTATAATACAATGTACAAAGAGATAATAAAATAATTTTGTGTATACTGTACGACATAAAAAAGAAAGAAAAGAAGAGAAAGAAAGTAAAAGGAGTATGTAACAATTCTGTGTATAATTATCCAGATGTGATGATTTTATGTGAAATACGATGTAACGACAATGTAAAAGATTTTGTGTGTATAGTATGTAAGTTTGTGTGTTTTATGTGTGTTCTGTATATCCTAATGTATATGTTTTGTCCACATTGCCTTGTGTCAGAACTGGCATCAAAATCATGTTTGTACTCGTAGAATGAAGATATGGGAAGAAAGACACTGACAGTGCAGTCCCATTACGTGTGTATAACAGTCAAGTGTTAAGTGTTTGGGCTCATTGCCCGGAAAATTAACATTTCTTCGGACAATTCGCCCAAGGGGGCGATGAAAACGAACTAAAAAATGTTGTAATTTAATCTCAAAGATACAAGAAGAAAATTTGTTCGACTGTTATACCAGAGGAAAACTCTAAAAAAACTTTTTTATCATTGAGAGACAAAGGACTAATTTCGAGATTCTTTTATTACTTCTAGTATTAACTACCTTTTTGTTTTGATGTGCTGAAGTAAAGACGTACTGTATAGTTTCGTGTCTATGTGTGTGTTAAATGAAGGTGTTAAATGATGAAAAATGTGTTTTATAATTTCTGTCAAGATCAAGCCTAAATCCCATACCAATGGAGTACAAATTATTCTGTTAATTCAAGAAGGCGAATTTTAGATGGACGACGATCTTTACGACGGCGCTGCTCAACAATAGAGGTACGTGATTGTGCTCACTACTTTCCTTTGGTGGCCGCTAAGATTAATTTCGATGTGTTTTTGTCGAGACATACAGAACTTGCAATCTTCCTTTTCGTATAAAAATAAGAGTCCGATTGAAAAAAGAAATATTCTTAAATTTGAATAGTTGCAATTCTTTTACCCAGGCCACGGGGAATGATAGAAAGTACGTGCCTCTGCCCTGATTGTACGTTCGCAAACTCCGAGTGTGTTGCGACGTAATTATTTTACACAAAAAAAAAATTAAGATAGATCTTTCTCATCAGATCGCAACCACTCGTACGCGAATGTACGTACCCTCTAAATGTGTCTAGTCAGTCGTGCGCATTGTTCTACAGCTTTTCTGTTAATATTCTGTGGATTGCATCTCCGCAATTAATTTTTGTTTATGCCGCAAATCGCACTTCAAGCGAAGTATTTATTACGCATGTTTCAGGCTCCATTTAATGTCAAAAAATTGCGAAGTGCGACTGACTAAGCAAACCGCTACAATAATTTCATATCTCTACAACTACAATAACAACAAAAAACAATAAACAATAACAATAACAGAGAGAGAGGGTACGTTACAGTCTGATCAATACTAAGCGAGAAGCCCGTCCATCCTTTCTTCAGCATCCGTCTTGCCGCGTAAAGAAATCACATTTAATGGAACTTAAGGGGAAATATCAGGCACAATTAGGGAAATCATGAATAACTGGTGGCAACAAAAAGCTGAAGAGCTGCAAAGTTCATCTGATGCTTGTGACCTGCAGAACTTTTACGCAGACATAAAGGAGTTATACGGCCCAATTCGATTCTCATCAGGAAAATTGTAGCCTGCTGTCAGTTCCACACCACTTTAACTGAGAATGAAAATATTTTAGGGCATTGGAAAGATCATATCACTGTGCCTTCTAAATCGTACCTGTAGTGTCGCTGAGGTCTTTCTATATGTCCTCAGCAGTCCCAACAACCATGGATGGCACTTCCCCCACATACAGAGCCTTTATTAAAGCACTCAATCAGTTAACACCAAGACCTGATAATAATCCTCTGGAACTTGTACCAAACGGAGGTACATCCTTGAAGAAAGGACTTTTTACGCTGAGCATCTTAATTTGGGAAACTCTAGAAGTACCTGACGAGTTGAAGAATGCTACCGTCAGCACTATCTTTAAGAAAGGCCACCGTAGAATATGCGGGAACTATCGTAGTATATCGCTGTTATCAGTGGCAGAAAAATTATCGCAAGAATTCTATTAAATCGGGTCCAAATCATTTGAGAGTAGATTTTGCTTGAATCTCAATGCGGTTTCAAAATGTCCAGAGGCGCAACAGATATGATCTTTTGTGCTAGACAACAACAAAAATTGCAGATAGTAACAGAAGCCTCTATATTTATTTTTCTGTGATATGGTAAAAGCCTTTGATTCAGTACCTAGATCTTGCATGTGGAAGGTACTAAGTCATTTTGGTTGTCCTGAACACAATATGGATCTGGTTCAAGCTCTACGTGATGCAATGTCTGGGCAGGTTCTTCATGGTAACACTGCATTTAATTCATTTCCAATCACTCAGAGTTTGAAGAAGGCTGTGTGCTTACTCCACCACTCTTCGTTCCGTATGTGGCTGCCATGCTGTACGAATCATTTGCAAACAGCCAAGGCATGGAGATACAATTTCGTTTTGATGGAGATCTCTTCAGTCTGACCAGACTTAGTTTGCAAAGAGGTACCCAGATTACTCAGGTGACAGAAATACTGTAAGTCAATGACACTTCATCTCCTGCTCTAACACCGGTAGAGTTACAACTGTCAATCAACTATTTTAAAACCGCATGTGATTGCTTTGGTCTTACCATCAGTGCGGTGAAAACGAAGGTTCTCCCAGAACCTGTCCTGGGAGTAACTCTTCCTGAGTACAATATCTCTACCGTAAACACAGAGCTGGAGCAGGTTGAGCACTTTTCATATCTCGGAAGCATCTTGCCTAAACAGTATACATACGAACAAGAAGTTGATAAAAGGATTGGGGCTGCCCGTACAGCATTTGGATGGTTAATATAAAGAGTCTTCATGAATAAAGACATAAAGCTGCAAACCAAACTCATGGTGTACAGAGCTGTCGTTCATTTCTGTGCTACTGTATGGTTGTGAAACTTCGACATTCTATCGCCATGGTATCAAGAAAGTCGAACGCTTCCACCAACAAAAAGATTATCTTGAACGTTAAGTGGGAGGAGACCATGTGGTCCATACTGCGGCTATCGAGAAGGCGCATCTAAACAGGATTGAGGCAACCATCATCGCTCATCAATTGAGAGGGTTAGGCCATATCCATCGCATGAGTGACACAAGGCTTCCCCGCCAAATCCATGACGGTGAAATCTGCTCTGGCAGTAGACCTCATGGAGTCCTTCTCAAGCGCTTTAAGGACCAGATAAAACACATAATTAAGACGACTGGAATAAACATACGAAGATGGAAGAATATGCTGTGGACCGCTTACTGTGGAGAAACACTATATTCACTGCCGTTAACTTGTTTGGCCAAGTGACAAGCAAGAAAGCTCGGTCAGTTATAACACCACTCTCCTCCAACCATTCATTTCGATATATGTGGATACATGTCTTATGCCAGGATTGGTCTGTACAGACACCGAAAACACATCCGAAAGTTCAATTGAAATGATCAAAATATGCAGGAAGAAGGTGTACATATTCAGAATCGAGTTGCAGCCGACGACGACAATACAATTACGTTTTTGAAGAAATAAAGTTTTGCTTGTGCTCACGTTTCAAGTTTCACCTAAAAGTCATGTTTTATCGAAGTTAATGAGCAGTATTGTACGTTACCTTTTTCCAAAATATTCAGAAGTGGAAATCCCTTTGTCTCACACCCAGACTATTGTACCCTCTTGGGGAGAGAACGAACACACACACACACACACACACACACACACACACACATATATATATATATATATATATATATATATATATATATATATATATACACACACACACACGTTATCGTTGTTCCAGAAAGATGTTTAAAATAGTTCCTTCCAGGAATTTCGGGAAATTAACTCGATTACTAGGCCAATGTCAGAAATGGAAATCCACTGCTGAATATACCCAAACCGTAGAGGGCTATTCTAATAAGAAAAGTGAGGTCACCTTGTGCATTGCATGCAAAAGCGCACTATCTACACCGTCCATAGAAAACATTCCCACAAATTTTATTCCTGGAGTATACGTGACGCCAGTGCAGTTACTCCGGTGGCAGTCTGAACTAACAACTGTAAACAGACGTGCATTCTGCCAGTCAGTTGTGTGCAGTCAGTGTTGAGCATTGGACGTGCGGTCTTAGCGTACCAAAGTTGTAGCATCACAAATCACAAAGGAACGACGTCTACAAATGGAGCGTTCAAAAAACTACCCAGAATTCCATAAATAGAAAACAGTCTTTGTTGCAAATGTTTTACTAATCCAGAGACTGTTTTCTATTTTTGAATGATTGGAACACTCTTGCTGCCTCAGGCCAAAATGAAGTGGAGTAATATATTCTCCAGCATGTTTCGAAGAAGAGTAATGTGTGTGCAAAGTTAGTCACGCATTCCTTAACTCACGTAAATTAATAAAAACGACGTGTGGACGCAGCAGGCGTCTTGCTACGGTGTGACTGAAATAAAAAACGCGACCAGTTATTTTCTGGAAAAAATCATTGTTGGTGACGACGCTTGCTGTTATCAATACGAAGCTGCCAGAAACCATAAAGTGCGGAAATTCACTCGAAGGGTCACTGCTTTGATGACAAAACCGACGACATGCCAAAAAAGACTTTTCTCACTTTCTACTTGGTTGTCTGAACGTTCACTGCGTTGTACTCAATGGTGGTTATGTATGTGTGTGTGGGGAAGGAGGCGGGAGCGGAGAATATGTAGTACATCTGAAGCATTAAAACCGTAATCTTGACATTTGTCCATTTTTATTAATATAGTCTCAAACTCTTTGGACTGACTGGGAATATTTGAAAATCTTCAATGCGTTTGTTCGAATATTAAAAATTTTAAGGCTAGTTTAACACAATCGGTAAGCTAGAACTCTGACAGTAGGACTGCCTCTGGCCAAAAGATTCTTCTGATGAAGTCGCACCTCGTAACTCTCAGTCCACTGACTAAGAATGTAGAGACTGCAGGACCACAATTTAATACAACAAAACCCGTCATACTCTTTATATATCTCGTAACTTACAAGTAACTGTTCATAATTAATGAAACGGATTTTACTAATATTTTCTGCGTGAACAGCCACTACGAGGCTATAATTTTTGAGGACTCGTTTCAGTTAGACCTCGAAGGGGACATTTGAATTTTCGTTCTAGAAGAAGGTAGACCTGCCTGTGGTATCGTGTTGCTTTTGATGGAGTGGGTGATAGCTTCTGGGCGATGTACGGCCACTCCCATTCTCTAATTTGTGAATGGACTTTCTAATTCGAGAGGTCTGAATGTGTTCCAGAGTGGGACTAACATTTGTTGCTTCATTTACGTAACTGAGAAAAGACGGAGAATGAGTTATTGTTCTTTGTATTGTGGGTGTTAATTTGTAAATCATCATGTTAAATACGGAACTGTTTTGAATAGGTGAGTATTTCGTGTATTGTGTATAGATTTCACGTTTCTTCGATAGCTATTTAGTATGAGGATTTTGCTGCCATTCTTGTAACGCCCTCAAAGTAACTTTACTCCATTTGGTCAGGGCATTTTCTGTCTGCACTTTAACTGAATGCCATAGGAACGCTTTTCATTTATTTGAGATTTTTTCCTTGCATAAACAGTAATCAACATAATTGTCTGTCGTTTACAAAAATTGCAGATGTTAGAGTAGAACCATTGTAATTAAATTATTCCTTTATATTGTAGTTCTGTGTACTTTATTACCTCGCAACTCTGGCCAGCGCATAGAGTATTTAACCGCAGGTTCACAGCTAATTCATTGCAGTGAATTAGCTGCGGAGCATGAAAGCAGACATGCATAGCTAGATCCTATGACTACATCGAACTATTCTATTTAAATGTGTAACGCTGATGACTTAACATGATAACGATTGTTATCAGTGGCAGTTATTGTAAATAGACGAAAATCGTAATACTGACCTTGTTCTTTATCTCTGAACTACAAAGTAATTATTATTCCAGATATACTATATATACCTAATGACTTTATCCAAATCGGCAAAGGCTTTTATTAGCTAAATAGGTGTCACTGCGGAAATAAGCAGGATTTTCCGTGCTGACCTCTAGCAGTTAGGTATCTATTTGTTGCACTCAAAGTTCGTTGGAATTTGACTGAAAGGAACTCATTTATGCATCAGTCCGCTCTGCCTTCTAGAGAAGGTATTGAATGAACAGAAAGAAAGTCTTCTCTCCCCCATTTAATTTGAATGTACATTCGAAGTAGCACACGCCAAGTAAGTTATCGAATGAACTCTCTTACACTCCTAAATAGATACACATTCCACAGCTTCATAGTTTCGAGTGGGATGGAATCATCAAAACAGCAAATTAAAAATAGCTGCAACTTCCCAGTTTCGACCAAACTTTTCGGAGGGTTCTCTTGCCTGCCAGACAAACACCGCTAGTGCAAATCGCCTACCAAATATTCCTAATTGAGACTCCTTTAGACGCATCCCCAACTAGCTGGGAATAGACTGAATATGAAACGAGAGTGTTCTATGACTCTTTGCCGCTTATGAGAGTATTCTCTGGCATTACACCATGGCAGTCCACAAATACACTCAGCATCACTCAGCTATCTTCATTTCTTTTGATGGTGTTCAATCCATATCCTTCTTCTTTTAGCCGTACCTCCCGGAGGCATAGTTATACATCCGGCACTCGTCCATCGTTATTAAACGTCTATAGAAGTCATTTCGTTTGACCTGGCGGCTGCAACATTTTCGCTGTTGCCTCAGTTCAAAAATGGTTCATATGGCTCTGAGCACTATGGGACTTAACATCTGAGATCATCAGTCCCCTAGAACTTAGAACTACTTAAACCTAACTAACCTAAGGACATCACACACATCCATGCCCGAGGCAGGATTCAAACCTGCGACCGTAGCAGCAGCGTGGTTCCGGACTGCAGCGCCTAGAACCGCTCGGCCACACGGGCCGGCTGTTGCCTCAGTTCACTGGGCCCTTTGGAACGGCGTGAAAGCTAGTTGGTCATGTCCAAAATTAATGCAATATGTTGAAAACTGTGTCATAACGATTTTCACTCCTTGCACTGTGGCCTTGGTTATGATCTACTGGTCTTTCAGCACCAGGACCTCCACATTTCTTGTGATTCCCGGTTCTTCACAGAGGGACGGACCTCGTTCTTCGTCATTAAGACTTGTCTGGCCGCACTACAAGCGCCCGTGCCGCCTAACAATTGTATCATTTGATGGTGCATTGTTGCCTTATTTTTTACTAACTCAGCATGGATTGTAGCACCGTTACTCTCCTTCAAATGCAGAAAACGATTTACCGCATAATACTCCACTTTATCAGTGAGATAGGCCATTTTTTTCGGGTACTCTAGTGGCGTGCTACAGTACTGCTATAACGTAGTTTCCGTTGTAATTGTTTATACTGCTTCCATCTGTTTAAATCCCGGCAAGGGTAGTTGTGTTCTGAGGCTTCATTCCTGCTGTGTCGGCAACCAACATCATAACAGTGCTTCGAAAATGCCTAATAAACAGGGGACAATTCTCCGGATGGCAGACGCCCATGCTCCGACTGTCCACCAGGGGGCGCCTCACGCACCACTAGAGCCAGCGGGATGCATGGATCCACACTCTTCCTCAAGACACGTAGTCGAAAATAGGCCCGGCTGTAACCTAGCACCAAGCGGTGTTTGGGGCAGTACTCTGGCCACGTCAGACCAGTTCACTCTGAGTGGGTTTCATGAGCCAGACGGCGATTCCACAAGGGTGCCATCAATCAGGGTTCTCACTTGAGAGCTGCTTCAACAACATCACTGCCCTTCATGTCTAACTTAGTGACCCGGGGAGCTGCCAGCTGTGGACATAGTGTGTGTGTGTATTGCCTCCTCGCTGAAGAAGAAAGAGAAGAGTCGTCGTCGGAGACTTGTGGACTTGTAAAGTTATTCCTGCTTAACTAGTTCCCAGAATTAGACAATTTTGCTCACTCTGGGAACTAAACTTTGTTCATTCAGTTTGTTCTTTAACACTGAGCGTACTACATGACTTTGAATGTTATAAAGTGTGTTTAGTTATCTTAGATTCATGACAATCTAACTGGCTCTCAGTCACCAGAAATATTATCGTTCTGTTTCAACTTCTGTTTCAGTTCATGTCAGAGTAAATGTGCTACTGATCTTTGATTAAAAAAAAATTTCAGTCATTGCTGCTTGGATAAATTTTGTGCCACCTTTGGCAGACATATTCCAGTTTTTAAGTAAGGCCGTAAGACAGATCCACACAATTATAGACCTATATCGTTGACGTCAATCTATTGTAGAATTATGGAACATGTTTTATGCTAAAGAATTATGAATTTTTGGAAAATGAATAACTGCTCTTTAAAAATCGAAGTGGATTCCGCAAACAGAGGTCCTACGAGATTCAGCTCGCTCTGATCCTCCATGTGATCCACAGCGCAGTGGGCAACAGCGCTCATGTTGATGCCGTGTTCTTTGACTTCAATAAGGTATTTGACACCGTCCCGCATTGCTGTTTAACGAAAAAAATCCGAGCTTATGGAGTATCGGAGCAGACCTGCGATTGGATTCAAGACTTTCTTGCAGACAGAACTCAACACGTTGCTCTTAACGGAACAAAATCGACAGATGTAAAGGCAATATTCGGAGTGCCACAGGGAAGTGTGATAGGACCGCTGCTGCTTACAATATATATAAATGATCTAGTAGAAAGCGTCGGATGCTCTTTGAGGCTGTTCGCAAATGATGTAGATGTCTACAGGGTGTGGTAGATAAGTAATGAGACTCAGTCTAGAAAAACAAATTTATTGATCCAATTTGTACAAAACGTTAATATTCTTCAAAGTACTCGCCTTGGGCGTCGACACAACGTTGCCAGCGCGTTTTCCAAGCTTCATAGGCCCCACTGTAGTCCGTTTGAGTTATCCCAGTTAGTGCCTTCGTGACAGCACGTTGGATGTTCGGAATATCGTCGAAACGATGACCCTTCAGGCATCTTTTGACCTTCGGAAATAGGAAGAAATCAGGAGGACTCAAGTCAGGGCTGTATGGTGGCTGTGGCAAAACTTCAACTCCAATTCGGGTCAAGTAGGAGGTCACGAGGAACGCTGTGTGCGCCAGAGCGTTGTCGTGGTGGAGACGCCAGCGTTGAGCAAGGTCCTGTCGCTTCCGTTTGACGGCTCTGTGCAATCGCTGAAGGACTTCTTTGTAGAATTCGGCATTGACAGTCTTCCCCTGAGGGACAAACTCTTTGTGAATTAACCCTCGCTTGTCGAAAAACACAATCAGCGTTGTCTTGATGCGGGACTTTGACATTCTTGCTTTCTTCAGCCGCGGGGATGCCGGTGTGTGCCACTCCGAGCTCTGAGCTTTCGTCTCCGGGTCGTACTGGAATGTCCACGATTCGTCGCCTGTTACTACGTTGTCTAAAAAGTGTGGATTATTTTCCAAATCATTCAACATCTCATGGCAAACGTCCACTCGTTGTTGCTTTTGTTCGGCGGTGAGCACTCGGGGAACAAATTTTGCGCAAACTTTCCTCATCATCAAATCTTGCGTAACAATTTGGTGAACCGTAAATTTATTCACGGAGACCTCATCGGCGATCATTTTGAGACTTAAACGACGGTCGGAGTCCAGGAGTTCTTTCACTTTGGCCACCGTTTCATCCACACGACTCGTTGAAGGGCGTCCAGATCGTTCCATGTCTTCAACGGATTCCCTCCCGTTTTTAAATTCATTAAACCACCAAAACACTTGAGCTCTTGATAGGGAGTCTTCTTTGTAGGCCTCCGTAATCATAGCAAAAGTTTCCGAAGCAGTTTTGCCCAAGCAAAAGCAAAATTTGATTGCATACCGCTGTTCTATCGAGCGACCCATCTTCAGCGTTTTCACAAGTGTCACGGGCACACAAACAACGTAATACGCGAAGCTCGACCCTCACTGCACCAGAGCTCCGACGCGACTGCGAACTGGTTCTATTGTTAGCTCAGATCCCCCACCACGTGACGTACAGGTGGAGACCGCCCTGCGAGCGACTGGGGCGCCGCGCGGCGGCCAGTCTCATTACTTATCTACCACACCCTGTATATCAAAACAGCAACGCTAGAAGAATTTTCAGAACGACCTGCAGAGAATTGATGAATGGTGCAGGCTCTGGGAGTTGACCCTGAAATGTAACATATTGAGCAAACAGAGGAAAAGAAATTCACTACTGTACAGCTACACTATTGATGACAAACAGCTGGAGACAGCGTGTGCCGTGAAATATCTAGGCGTAACTATCCAGAGCGACCTTAAGTGGAATGACCACATAATACAGATAGTGGTAAAAGCAGAATCTTAAGGAAATCCACGATAGAAGTGACTTATAAGGCGCTTGTTCACATGATTATTGAGTATTGTTAATCTATCTGGGGTCCCTGTCTGGTAGGCCTGATAGAGGAGATAGAGAATACTCAACGAAGAGCGGCGCGTTTGGTCATGGGCTCGTTTAGTTGGCGAGAGAGGGTTACGGAGATGCTAAACAAACTCCACTGGCAGACGTTGCAAAAGAGGAGTTGCGCATCACGGAGTGATTTTCTATTGAAATTTCAAGACAATATATTACTTCCCCCACATACAACTGGTGTATAGACCACAAGGAGAAAATTCGAAAAATTAGAGCCAATACAGAGCCTTATAGACAATAATTCTTCCCACGCACTATTCGTGAGTGGAACAGAGTTGGAGAGATCAGATAGTGGTACCGAAAGTACCCTCCACCACACACCATTTGGCGGCTTGCGGAGAATCATGTAGATGTACATAAGGAACCGAAGTAACACTTGACTGCTCTTGTGATTTTATTGTTTTTGGACTTTTCAGTGTTAATTTTTGAACTGTAATGAATATTAGTGAGAAAATCAGAGACATGGAAACTTTATTATTAATCAACAAAATTCCATACTCTTTATGTTGAGACATTGTTCTGGTATATCTTCTGCTTTGAAGAAGTATTCTGCTACAAGTGCGTATAACCTGCTCTCTTTTACTTTCGCGAAGATGGTGACCCCTGCTTGAGTTCATCGATCTGTTCTTGACGTTCACTCGTAGCTAAATAATTAAATGAGGTAGTAGACCTACAGTTATGCCTTCTGAGTTGTCATTCATTACTTCCAATTTGTTTTACAGCAACAAATGTTATCACTCTATTCACCATTCAGTTCAAACAAAATTTCTTCATCAATTTTCTTATTCAGCAGTCACACCGATCTTATGCCTTCAGTATTCTGTCTAGAAGCTGTATATAATCTCAACCTTTCCACAGTACTTTCATATCTTTCGGCGTCTTTCACTCTTACATCTATCACTCTCGACATCGGAGGTATTTCTCCTCATGTGCTGTGCTGTATTATGTTACGTTGTGACGCTACCGTGGAGTCCCATCCAGGGCTTTAACGTCCCCGCATCGTACGCTTTGTTTTTCACTGATTGAAACACACGGCTACTTGCGATTTCCGAACCAGTGCAGTATTACTCCAAACAATTTCTTTTCATTACCGCTGCTTTTTTCTTATCAAAATTTTACGTAAAACTGGTGCTGAGTTCAGGATGAATTTAACTATTCATTTGCCTACATAAAAGTTTTAATTATTAATCCAAGTAATGAAATGTGTGAGGACATAGAAGTTTCCGAAGACACGATCAATTTACTCTGTGGTGCGATAATTTCTGTGTTTATCAGGATTGCAAGTAGTCATGGTGTACCGGCAAACAGACCCATTTCTTCGAGAGTCTGTGGCAGTGAAGGAAAATTATTGTTTGCTGGATTTCAAGAGATGAAAGAAAACCAAGACGACGATGTAAATTCACCTGTGTGGATTAGAAATCATGCAGGAGTGACACATTTGAGTGTAGCTGATGGCTGCAACGAACATTAACGTCTAGAGGAGGCGTTCCTCGAGCAGTGTATGTCAAATGTTTAAATGTGTGTGAAATCTTAAGGGACTTAACTGCTAAGATCATCAGTCCCTAAGCTTACACACTACTTAACCTAAATTATCCTAAGGAAAAACACACACACCCATGCCCGAGGGAGGACTCGAACCGGGACCAACCGCACAGTCCATGACTGTAGCGCCTTTGACCGCTCAGCTAATCCCGCGCGGCTGTATGTCAAATGTATGATGATGATACACACAGGCAGATGACCAGGAATTTCGCTGCTGACGCCGACGGAAGTCATCCCACCCCCTAGGTGAGAGCCCTTCCGCGAAGGGCTGCACCCCAGCGGTGCAGCAGGAAGCCCGCGGCTCGCGTGAGGTTGCAGTCGAAAAGGCAGCCGTGAGCCAGCGGCCGCTAGGGCTGTGCTAGGGCAGCCGGTCACGCGAGGTCCAGCGCGAACTGGGGGTGCCCTCGGCGGTCGCGTGCGGAGCGCGCTTCGCCGGCTGACGCGTACGTAACCTGACGCTCACAGCTCTCGCTGCATCCGCGAAGTGGCCGGCCTTGTACCACCGGCGATCGCGCGGCAGATCCAACCGAACAAGGGTAATTTCGGAAGCAAGCATCAAATCTAAGTGAGTTTCAACGTGGTGTTATAGTCGGCGCACGAGCGATGGGACACAGCATCTCGACCATTTCACGCCGCGCGGGATTAGCCGAGTGGTCTGAGGCGCTGCGGTCATGGACTGTGCGGCTGATCCCGGGGGAGGTTCGAGTCCTTCCTCGGGGATGGGTGTGTGTGTGTTTGACCTTAGGATTATTGGGTTAAGTAGTGTGTAAGCTTAGGTTCAAATGGCTCTGAGCACTATGGGACTCAACTGCTGAGGTCATTAGTCCCCTAGAACTTAGAACTAGTTAAACCTAACTAACCTAAGGACATCACACACATCCATGCCCGAGGCAGGATTCGAACCTGCGACCGTAGCGGTCTCGCGGTTCCAGACTGCAGCGCCAGAACCGCGCGGCCACTTCGGCCGGCTGTAAGCTTAGGGACTGATGACCTTAGCAGTAAAGTCCCATAAGATTTCACACACATTTGAATATTTGAACCATTTCACGAGTGTACCGTGAATATCAGGTATCCAGTAAAATATCAAATCTCTGACATCGCGGAGGCCAGAAAAAGATCTCGCCCATTCGTGTACCCTCCATTACTGCACGACATAAATCTTTAGGCCTCGCCTAGGCCCGTCGATACTCACATTGGACTGTTGAAGACTGGAAACATGTTGCCTAGTCGGACGAGTTTCGTTGATGACTGGAAACATGTTGCCTGGTCAGACAAATCTCGTCCCAAATCCATCGAGCGGATGGACGTGTACGCTTATGGAGACAACGTCATGAATCCATGAACACTAGATGTCACCACGGACTGTTGAAGCTGGTGGAGGCTCTGTGGGGTGTGTGCAGTTGGAGTGATATGGGACCCGTTATACGTCTAGATATGTCTCTGGCAGGCCATACGTACGTAAGCATTATGTCTGAACACCTGCATCCATTGCCGGCCGTTGTGGCCGAGCGGTTCAAGGCGCTTCAGTCTGGAAACGCGCGACCGCTACGGTCACAGGTTCGAATCCTGCCTCGGGCATGGATGTGTGTCATGTCCTTAGGTTAGTTAGGTTTAAGTAGTTCTAAGTTCTAAGGGACTGATGACCTCAGATGTTAAATCCCATAGTGCTCAGAGCCTTTTGAACCTGCATCCATTCATGTCCATTATGCATTCCGACGGACTTCGGCAAATTCCTGCAGGACAATGTGACACCCCGCAAGTCCAGAAATGCTACAGAGTGGCTTCAGGAACACTCGGCTGAGTTTAAACACTTCCTCTGTCCACCAAACTCCCCAGTCATAAAAGTTATTAAAGATTTCCACCCGCTCGTACTCTTACGGATTTATGGACAGCCCTGCAGGATTCGTGATGTCAGTTCCCTCCAGCACTATTTCAGACATTAGTCGAGCCATGCCACGTCGTGTTGCGATACTTCTACGTGCTCGCGGGTGCCCCTACACAACATTAGGAAGGTGTAACTTCTTCGACTCTTCAGTGTAGAACTCAGTATATGATCTGACAACTTGAAAGGCGTCCGTTTAGCAACGAGCGTCTTTTATGCATCACAGAACTGCACCACGCTCCACGTAAATCAGTTGTTGCTCAAAGACAGTCACGAGCTGCCTCCGACGACGAGAATGATTCAGCTTTTCCAAAAACAAGGAAGTGTTGGTTTATCTTACCGCGAGGCCAAAGCTTTGACCAGAGCAGGCATTAACAACGCTTCACGGCAGCGTTCGTTTCAGCTCCAAGGTGCTGCGAAGCACAAAGGCACTCTCGCCTCGTCCTCTGCACTGGTCATCGCGTTGCAGGAAGCAGTATTTGCGATATTTCTCTTGTGTATGGTACGGACACATTCAGCCGACAACATTCCATACGATGGGGAGAATACAGCAAGCCACGAGCATTTCCGTTCATTCATATGAATGGAATTGATAACGTTCAAGTTAAGTAAAACAGTGTCGTTTCTGCGTTGTCAAATGCATGTTTCACGTCCACCATATTGGGTCTAGTTCTCACTCACTGCTGATTCAGAACAGTGGTGATCTCAACCCGTTCCTCCGCTAGTCGCCTGTAAAATCAGTACTTGAACAACGAAAATTGATACCAACAGCCGCATTGTAATCCAAACGTCGTTTGTTCAAGACATGTTACCAATTTCGACGTGAAAAGGCGTCATCTTCAGCCCCTGTATATGAAAAATATGTAACATGACAGTAAAGTATAATGAGAGTACCGACAACAATAATCTCAGTTTGTGACTAAAACCGGGATCAATAACATAATACAATTACATAATAAAAATGTGCTATAAGTTCCCATATGAAACAAAAGTCAGTATCTAATTTACATTGCTCAATTTTTCTAATACTACCACAATTACATACTCCAACGACCGAGGGAGCCCACGAGTACAACGAACTACAGCAGTAAAACAACCGGAGTCATGAATATCCCTAGCCGGAATACTTGTGAATACTTAATACGCAAATAATAACATGAAACGTCTCTGTTAGATTCTTTTCAATTTACTTAAGATATATTTCGTGTTGTAACACTCAGTCATTTGTGATTTAGTTTTGCACTTCATGTTTGTCCTCAGTACTATGTATGTTACCTTATTTTGTGCTTCCAAATTTTCTTTGTCTCTTTATCCTCTGTATGAATGAGTGAGTGAGTGGGTATGTTGAATTTGTCTTTTAAATGACAGCAGTACACCCTGTGGATGCCTGCAGTGGTGGTCACAGTGCAGCCAACGTAACTTTCTAAGTCAATTCAAAGAGATTGTACCTTTTCGGTAGTCATTCGACAATAGTTAAGTTGGTGGCGGAAAGGATCCCTTGCTGTCTTCCGGTTACCTGGGGAAGGTTCGTTATAGGGAGAGCGTGCTCTTGCTACCTTTGGTGAGTGAAAATGGTAGTCTTAAGAGCGACATGGCGCTGATGAGTGTGTCAATGTGTAATGGTGGGTAGTTGTTCCATCTGACGTATAAGTTTGATCTGCTAGTTCAGTTTGAAGTTCGGTAGTAGAATTCTAATAGTTTTTAGAGTTTATTAATGAGTATATTTTCTGTATTTAGTAAGTCTTTTGTCCTCGGTTTGTGTGACCAGAACACGTGGTGCAGAAGTTTATTACGCCAGCGAAGGTTTAAAATTAAATGATGTAACTTCTCCTCTAATTGAAATGTATGTGTAAATTTTTCTTGTGTGTATATGTTTTATTTCTTCTGCTTTTCATTACATTTCAGTTTTAATATTGGTATCTCAGTGTTATTCATAATCTATACGGTTTACATATTTTGTGTTCTCAAAGTTTTCACGAATCTCAGTAATTTTTCTTTTTTGTTGAATATTCACAGCATTTCCGGGTGTTTCACGCCAACGTACCATGGTTTCATGTGGAAGATAATGTAGATAAATTTCTTTGTCGGAAAGTGTTCCATAATAATCGTATTCACAACAGTTCAATCATAGTTATGGGGATGAATCTCTGAGTCTTTGACTTCCTGCGGCGGGAAAAATTCTTTTATATGTGTTCTTGTGTGTGTGTGAACCGTGTATATTTGTGTGAACTTTTCTCATTCATGCCTAAGATTTCCTTTCTTATTCATCGCCACAAGGTACCTCAGCACTCAGAGTAATAATAACATGAGTGAGTTGAATAATTAAATAACAGACAAAGACAAAGCATAGGTTAAAATCACTTCGTGAATATTTAATATGATGTTTTATTTTAATAAATTGTGTGAAACTGTGATGACCGTTTCTCAGCCAAATCCCTTCCCTTGCATGGTGGATGGTGTTTCTGAAGTGCAAAAGGCAGGCCTCATATTTCTAGATTTTGTCTGATTAGCTTTTTTTTATCTTATAACATAAAACCAAACGGCTGGAGTAAACAAATGCGACAAAACCTAATAAACAGTGGTTTAAAGGATAATGCAAATCCATCAAAATACCGCGTGTACTCTAATGATCCCCAATACAGGAACAATGTAAATTACTGTCTAAAACGTAGTGTACAAAAAACGCTGAAGTCATAAAAAACAGACACATGCTCCGTTGCTATTACTATACAGTACCACAGTCTTATCCCTAAGGTCAATGAAGACAAATTTGTAACTGATCTAAGTAAAGGCCCATAAATATGCAATATCTCCAAAATAACAACTAAACAAGTCACCAATGTTTCTACTAATTCCAGAAAATGTACTGGACATAAAACAATGTTACCAACATTAGTAATATCCACCATCAACATGTACCCACAGGGTTAAAAGTAACGTACATGATACATATCGACGAACAATTGCCGAAGAATATCACGTGCGGCAAATCCTCTATTTACACGTAACAACAGCCTACAAAGTAACTTAGTAGAAGTCAGTCAGTAAAACCAGTAGCCACATATGTATAACATACACTTACAGGACTGTGTACTTAGAAACGTCCATATGGAAATCCTGCGGAAATTAACCAAGAGACAGATATGTATTAACATACTAGAGCAAGACAATCAATTCCGAAGAGTCCATCAGAAGAGGAACGTAGACAATAGCTTGCACAAAGGTGACAAACGCCGAGCGCATCCTTTCATGTCCTGTCTGGCCTAGAGAAAGGTTGTAGCATCCCTCCCATACCTAACCGCAATCTACGTGAAGTAACATTAGACTAAATACATAATTCATATATTAAACCTACGCACACCTGAACTTTACTGGGCTAGTGAACACCAGTGCAAAACCAAACTGTGAAGGCACTTTATAAGAAGAAACTCAACACAGAACCTACTCCCAGGTAAACCAGGCGCGAAACCATGCTGTTAAAACAAAAATAAAAGTTGCAGTTGAAATCATTCATTGTGTAGAATAACATCAACCGCAACAATGTCACAACCGAACACTGCACAAGTACGCACAAAGTAGTAAAAAGGGCGAAATACACTGAAGAGCCCAAGAAACAGGTACAACTGCCTAATGTCGTGTAGGGCCCACGCGAGCACGCAGAAGTGCCGCAACACGACGTGGCATGGACTGGACTAATGCCTGAGGACGTGCTGGAGGGAATTGACACCATGAAAGCGGGTGAAGATCTCTTCTGAACAGCACGTTGCAAGGCATCCCAGATATGCTCAATAATGTTCATGTCTGGGGAGCTTGGTGGCCAGCGGAAGTGTTTAAATCCGGAGAAGTGTTCCTGGAGCCACGCTGTAGCAATTCTGAACGAGTTACGTGTCGCATGTCCAGCTGGAATTGTACCGTGAATATAAGGATACTCTGTATTTCAATTTTTCAATTTATTTATGTGTTTTTTCAGCTTGTTTCTTACACTTACGCGGCATATACTCTGAGGTTACATTGCACGTGTGTGCCCCACTAGTATTTATTGTTTTGCAAGACATTTTGAACAATTTAGATAAGAAGTGAGCTATATAGTTCGCCGATATATCCTACAGATGAAACGAAGTAATTGCAAATCGACGCATTCGCCACACTAGGTTAGTGTTTTCAGATCCTTAGGTAACATACGAAAAAAACACGTATCTTTCACAAATCGGACCTAGAAGGTGCTGTTGTCCATACTCTGCGAACGTGTAGTATGTGGCTTGCAGTTGCTGTACATGTTTAGTATTCAGTTGTGTTACTTCCGAGTGACTTCGCATTCTTCCTCCTTTTCGCTTTTCGTAAATTTGCCATCTCCAACTGGTAGTTAAAAGTCAGTTCGCGTTATCAGAGAGTCGTATTTATTGTTCTGGGCGCCCTTACCATCCATCTACATCAGAGCTTCCCAAATTTTTCCTCTGTCGGAATATTTCGATGAAATATCTTCTTTATTTTGAAGGTTAATAAAATGAATAAGATTCCAGAAATGAGAAAAAATTGTTTCATTCCGTGATTACTTCTATTTTAAATCATAATTAATAACACAGAAATCATAACAAAAAAAGAAAAAATGTCGGAAAAACTGGCATGTTATTTACAGTTTTTCGCGGTGCCTCTATTCACTTCCTGCAGAACATCAGTGTTGGCGGAAAACAATTCGGGAAACCCTGATTTATATCATTCCGTGGACGATGATTAAAAAACAAAGAACAGATCCAAATTGTTTATTACAGACAAACAATAAAAGATGGAAACTATAAAAGAAACTATAAAAAATGGAGACACATTGTCCTTGTTACTGGAAAGAGGAAGTTCTAAAATTTTGACAAAGCTGCGCTGTTATTTGTCCGTAGCAACTTGGCGAGTACACCACAAGAGAAGTCATTTTGGGTGGTGGAACTGGCGCGAAGTCAAACCATTGTTCAAGTACACTCCGCCGTCGATTCAGCAAGAAGTCGCTTTTGCACTAGTAGATTTATGTCTAACATAAAAAATTCTTGGAAGTTGCTTGCATATGCAAAGGGAAGAACACTGGTCAACCACGCACGTCTGAGGAAAATGTCGAGCGTATCCGCCATACAGTCATTCGGAGGCCTCGGAAGTTCACAAGACGGGCAGGCCAGGCACTTTCAACTTTCTGAAATAGCAGTGTGGCGAGTTCTGAAACGATGACTGTACATGCAGCCTTACAAGTTGCAGTCACTGCAGCAATTGTGTCCCGGCGACCATAACAGAAGGTAGGAATTTTGCATTTCAGTTCTCCAGGGTATGGTAGAAGATATTTTTTCCTAACGACTCATTCTTACTGACGAATTGACATTTCATTTATCGGGTGAAGTGAATAGCCGTAATTTAAGAATTTGGCGGTAACAAAGTCCTGGCGTCGTCGTCGAACGCGGAAGAGACTCACCGAAACTGAATTGTTTTGTGCCGTTTCTGTTCTCAAAGTATATGGATCTTTCTTTTTTGCGGAGGAAACTGCGACAGGAATGTCATACCTGGACATGCTGCAAAATTGGGTATTTCCTCAAGAAGATTCCAATGATTTTATTTCTATACATGACTGCTCCCTGCCTCACTTTCAACTTGAGGTGTTGCGTTACCTTAACAGCACCATCCCACAATACTGGTTCGGAAGATGTGGGCAATAAGATCCTTTGACGAACTAGATCACCACACCCCACACTGTACGACTTTTTGCTGTTTGGGGCACATAAAAGAGAGAGTTTTGCTCAACCTACGGCAGCTACTCTTCAAGATCTGAGAAACTGAATTACTAAAGCTTTCGGTTCAATAAACAGGGAGCCATGCATTAGTGTATGGAATGAAAAGGACTGCCGTTTCTGTCTTTATCCAGCAAAACATGGTACTCATGCTGAGCGTGTAGTATACCGTCTGGGTAAACATGAAACTTTTAACTGTCATCTATCCTATGGCATGCGCAGTGAGTTCCTATCTTTCGTACTTTCCTCTAAGAAACAAGTGAAATCTGTTCTTTTATTTATCACCATGTACATTTCATAAATTAAAATCCCTCGCCGCTGTAGGGATTCTGAAAGGGCTTTCACTAACAGACAGACCAATTGACGACGAATTTTGTGTATATTATTTATAATTGTAGTAATGAAGAGTGTGTAATTTATGTATTGTTATCTGTTCCATATTTAATTGGCGTCTGAAGGGCATCTCGTGGCAGTGATGCTACGGCGAGATACTAGCTGGTCAGCTGCAGAGGAGGCAGTATCTGGAGGGAAAAGCAGCGAAGTAAACAGCCGAGGCAGCGAAGTTTTACATATATACTTTCTATACATATTATCAGATCAAGTTCCCCGCCGCGTTTTTCTGCCTAACCACGTAAAGGTTCAAATGGTTCAAATGGCTCTAAGCACTATGGGACTTAGTATCTGAGGTCATCAGTCCCCTAGACTTAGAACTACTTAAACCTAACTAACTAAAGACATCAGACATTTCCATGCCCGAGGCAGGATTCGAACCTGCTACCGTAGCAGCCGTGTGGTTCCGGACTGAAGCGCCTAGAACCGCTCGACCACAGCGGCCGGCACGTAAAGGATAATCTCAGGAGCTTCTGTAGAGATTTTGATAACGGTTTTCACTAATACATATAGTGTGTACATAATTTGCTACCGCTGCTTTGGGCAAATCACTCGGCCGTACATACACTATGTGATCAAAAGTATCCGGACACCTGGTGTAGTGGGACGAAATTAAACGTCACCCATCCACCAAAGTCAGCCCAGTTTGCAGGTGACTATGAGTTTAATTTAGTTTTGTTTATGTGTTTTCTTATTATTTGTAATAAGTGTGAATTATCTAAAAGTTTGTATTTTTTTTATGTGTTTCATGTACGGGGAGATCGGCGCAACGAACGGGGACAGCATCTTCGTTGCCGCGACCAGAGAGGAAATTGCTGGCCGCTATACGTCGCGGGTCGACAGCCAAGGAGCAACAGAAGATCCTGGAACCGAGTTGTTGCGTCGTGTTTCTAAAAAAATTAAAAATGAATTTTTATACTCTTTTTGTACAACAATGACGTCAGGATGAGCTTAGTCTTATTGAGATGTTAGTCACTGTCTGTCAACGCTCCAGTTCACATCTGTATGTGTAGGAAGCTAATAAAATAGTGTATGCTACTAAAGTTGAAACACGTGTCTTGAAGATTTATTTATGAAGAGTTATGTGAACGGATTAATAATATATTTGACAAGATTAGTAATTCTTACGTCGTTCACCGAAACTTTGAATCTAAAAAGTTTATTTAATGTGTGATTCTGATATCGATTAGATCAAGATAACGTGTGTCGATATAATTTTCTGAGGAGAAACAAACGAAATTTAAATTGGGAAAAGTTACAAAAACCAATTGGCCCAAGTGATGTAATTCTTTGCACACGACTCAACGGATGTTTTACAGTTTCGTTCAAGAACCATTCTATGGCAATTTAAAAAGAATATGAATCATTTTTGAAGTGGGTTGTAACTGACGTAGGTGACGAAGTCTGCACATGGTCATATATCAAACGAAAACCTAATACGTAACGTTACACTACACCGTGGCGACCTTAGAAACAGGACTTGTGTGCAACTAAGGCACACAGGTACGAAACAAAACATCAAGAGTCCTTCAAGTCAACGCGAGTTTTCGTGGAGCCTTCACCAGCCAGCGGCGACTTCGTGGGTGTGGGCATCTGACGGAGGCGCAGCCAAGCAGTACGGTCACGCAGTTGTTCCACGAGAAGGCGCATCTGTTGGGCAGCAGCTGAACGCTGCAAACCCCGACAACCTTTTTTCTCCCTAAACTAATAGGCCCAGTACGTCAGCTGCGGGGCGTTCCTCCGGCTGGTATTAGAGGTGTTGCTGAGGGCTTCGACTGTCTACGGCGGTGCCGGGCGTGGTTGCAGCTAGCGACGTTTCCGGTGTTCGACTCAGCGTCCTGCCGGTTGCGGAAGCGGGGTCGCAGCATCTCAGCGGCTGCATCGACGGCTGTTACATCTGCAGCCCATAGCAGCACACTGATCATCGAGAACTACAAATTACAATATTAGTGTCCGGTGAGTTTGTTTCAAGTTGGAAGTGGAGTGTTGTACATAGGAAGTGTGCTTTTATAGGATTGTTGATTCCAAGTCTGCGTGTGTAAATAGTTAATATTTTATAATAATGTCGGGAAGTGAAATGTCAGACGAAGAGCAATCTATGTCCGATAGGAGCATGAGATCCCTTTTTAGGGCGATCGCTAAATTGAAACAATCTAACGAAGAATCTACTGCTAGATTAAAAGAGGAATTAAAACAGGCTAACGAGGAATCTACTGCTAGATTGAAACAGGAACTAAAACAGGAATTAAGACAATCTAACGAGGAATCTACTGCTAGATTAAAAGAGGAATTAAAACAGTCTAACGAAGAATCTATGGCTAGATTAAAACAGTCTAACGAGGAATCTACTGCTAGACTTAAAGGGGAGCTAACAAAATCAACAGACAGGTTGCAGGAATATCTTAATGAAACCAGTCGAGAATTAAGTGATAAAATAGAGTCTTCTAAAGTTGAAATGCAGGAAAAATTAGTAGGACTTAGTAATAAGATTGCTGATAATTGTAAAAGGTTAGAAGAACATATCCAGGAATCGCGCGAGGAAAAAGCTCGCATGCGACACGATATTACTGACTTATCCGAGAGACTAGATAGTGTCAATATCTTAGTTGTAAATGAAATACAGAAAAATAACGATATGTTACGAGATGAATTTTCTATGCAAACAGAAACTGTTCGCAGAGAATTATTGAAATCTATTAAAGAGGTCTCTACCAAACCTGTAGAGATTTCTTCAATAGATAATGTAGAATTAGAGACATTAACTCATCAAGTAGAAAAGGACCATACCGAAATCGAAAACATGAAATTTTTAATTACTGAGATATGCAGTAATCTTGAGACTGCCAAAGATAATAATATTGATGAAGGCACAGAGCGTTCACATCGTGAACACAGTGAAGAATCGATATTAGCTAATCGCGTATCCAATACAGAAATGCGGATACAGGAAATTACTAAACGGTTATCGGAATTAGTTAATAACGAGAACATTTCAGGTAGCAGAGGTAATAACATAATCAGAGACAACAGTCGCATCGAATTTGCTAGCACGGACGACAACAATATGAATAAGGCAATCACGGCAAGCCAATCCGATGCAACTCCGTCTCTGCAATCTAAACAAAATCCGACTATTTCTCTCGCAGAATGTCTGGATGACATAACAACAAATTCAAATGTAGCAAGTCGATTTCCTGTATTCAAACCAGGAGGCGAACTGCACCCTATAATCTTTATAAAAGCTTTTGAAACATCATTATCTCCTAAATGGAGTAATGAAAAACGCATTCAATTTGTAATAGGACATTTAGAAGCAGAAGCTGCGGAGTGGGCAGTACTGCATAGAACTGAATTCAGGGATTGGGATGATTTTGTTAAGCAGTTTAAACAAAATTATTGGTCAAGAGGAAAACAACAACACTTAACTTTAGAGTTGTTAGACCCTCCTCCATATTCTAAACGGTGGGGAGGTTATAGGAATTATTTTGAATGGCATTTAAACCGTGCTAAATTAATTGAAGAACCAATTATTGAAAGTCATTTAATACGAGTACTAATTAGTAGGTTACCGTATTACGTAAAGGAAAGAATGATAGAAAGAGAATGGTCACAGCCGTGCGAATTGTTAGGATATTTAGAGCAGTTAGATATACTTAATAGAGAAAGGGAAGACGAGAAGTTTAGATTTGGTAGAAATGACAATCCTCGAAATAATAATAATAATTCAGAACCACGAAAAGCTAATAACAACAATCATAGCCGGTTCTGTTATATAAAACGTCAATCTAAAGATAAAGAGAGCCAACAAAATCGTGGTAATAACTCTAAAATGCGGAAATTACACAATAACGATCATGAGATAAATCATCCTCAAGTAATTAATGAAGGTCAAGTGGTAGGTGACGTCATCATAGAACGTTCGGAAAACTAGTAAAGTCCTTTAGTACGGGTCAACTAAAGGGAACTATTGGTCAAGATTATCCAAGACCCAATTGCAATTTATCATTAAGCTGCCAAAAGGACGATGTCTGGCAACAAGATTTACTTCAGGAAGACAATCAGATAAGGGAGAATGTAACATATAAACCCGTTATTAAAGGTTATATTAAAGACACCGAAGTAAATATTATAGTTGATTCGGGTAGCGAAGTAAGTATTTTATCCAAAGAATTATTTCAGCTTAAAAGAAAATATTGGAATTTCCCGACTTTACCTGTAACTGGGGTGAAAATTATAGGAGTTACTGGTAAAAGAAGTCAAAATATTACTGAAGAAGTTTATGTAACTTTTGAAATTGCTGAACAATTAATTGCTCACTCTGTACTCGTCGTAGCCAACTTAAATGTGGCCATAATTTTAGGTATAGATTGGCTGTGTAAATATAAAGCTATATTAGATTTTAAAGATTCTTCCTTAACCATCCATAAGGAGGCATGTACTTTTAAGGTGAGGTTCTCTAACAGTCAAGTACCTGAAAATTGCTACGAGTCCTTACAGATTAAGTACGCACCGACCATGAATCTATTAACAGATTTTAGTGATCTTGGGTATGCAGTATACCAATGTCAGGCTAGTAATAGTATCGAAACCGAAGTGAAAGAAAAATGTTTATCTACGAATTGTCTATCCGAGCAAGAAAAGGAAGAGTTGGAATCTTTGATGTTAGAATTTAGAGCCGTCTTCTCAGATGAACCGGGGAGAATTAAAGATTACGTTTGTAAACTTAAGATTAAAGATAAGAAACCATTCTTTAAGAAACCTTATCCTATTCCAGTACAATTCAAAGAAGCGGCTAGTAGAGAAATAAATAAGATGCTAGAACAAAACATTATCGAACGATCAGGTAGCGCTTTTAACAGTCCGTTGTGGGTAGTTAAGAAAGCTACTGGTGGGGTACGACTGGTTCTGGATGCCCGTGAATTAAATAAAATTATAGAGATGGAAAGAGACAGACCTATTCCTATGGAGGACGTACTTCTTAAGATTGCTGGTTCTCGTTATATGAGTACAATGGATTTAACCGCCGGCTACCATCAAGTAACATTACACCCGGATTCACGGCAATATACGGCTTTTCTTTTTGAAGGCAGATCATATCAGTTCCAAGTTTTACCTTTTGGACTTAATATATCAGTGTCAACTTTCATTAGGGCATTAGATTCTGCTTTGGGTCAGCAATTGTTACAAAAGATTATTTTATATGTAGATGATATTTTGGTAGCTACTAAAACGTGGGAAGAACACGTAACGATATTACGGGAATTGTTTAACCGTTTAATTGACAGAGGAATTACTTTAAAATTATCTAAGTCTTACTTCGGAAAGGAGGAAGTGAGATTTTTGGGGCATATAGTGGACAGTAAAGGTATTAGGCCAGACCCAGCACGTATTGAAGCTATTGCTCGATGCCCGAGTCCTAGAAATCGGAAACAATTGAAATCATTCTTAGGAATGGTAGGATTTCTAAGAAGATTTCTTCCAGGGCAGGATATTGTTAATCCTACATTACTACATTTATTGAAAGAGAAGTCAGTATGGCTCTGGGGACAAAAGGAAGAGGAAGTTTTTAATAAGATAAAAGGAGCGTTAACCAAAGCCAAAATGTTATACCACCCAGATTTCGATCAGGACTTTGGTATGTGTACGGATGCCTCTGATTATGGTGTGTCTTGTGTAATATTCCAAGGTGATCTGACCAATGAAGAGGGATTATATCGGCCTATTGGATTCGCTAGTCGAACTTTAAATAAACATGAAAGAAATTATTTTGTATCTGAGAAGGAAGCTCTCGCCGTGGTATGGTGTTTTCAACGATTTAGAGGATTATTAATGGGAAGAAAAACAATTGTATATACTGATCATCAGGCTTTAATCTTTTTGAACAATTGCCGGTTACTTCACCGTAGGCTATTACGTTGGGTATTATACTTGCAAGAATTTCAGTACGAAATTAGGTATATAAAAGGATCTCAGAATGTAGTTTCAGATGCTTTGTCAAGGCTTCCCGTAGGAATGGAGAATATTAATATTGCAGAAGAACCAGGAACAAATTATCATGTTTATTTCCTTTTGACTAAGGAGAACGAACGTAAGGTTAAACGGATAGTAACTGCTGTTAGATGCAATCAAAGAAATGACGATCAATATAGGGACCTTATACAAAACCTTAATAATGGGGACGAAACAGTTAACACCCGGGGTGTGTGGTTATATTTTAACGACTTGTTGTATTGGAAAGCACAGAGGGAACACCAGAGATGGAAAATCTGCATTCCGAAAATTGTTGTGGACGAGTTAATTACTTATATTCATGAAGGTTACGGGCATTTTGGAATTCATAAATGTATTAAACATCTAATGAAGTATTATTATTTCAAAAATATGTCACGTATTGTGAGAAGTATTATTAGGGCTTGTGAAACCTGTCAAAAGGTTAAAGTTAATAACAAATCCAAGCGTTATAAATTATATGCTGTAATTCCTCGAGGTTTGTGGGATCTACTATCATTAGATTTTTTCGGCCCTCTGCCTCGGAGTTCAGGAGGATTAACATATGTGTTTGTTGTAATGGAATGTTGGTCCAAACATGTGAAACTTTATACTTTGAAACGAGCGAATACAGCAAGCGTTATACGCTGCCTCACCCGAAATTACTTTGTTAACTGGGGCATTCCTAAACGACTTATGTCTGACAACGGTAGTGCCTTTATTAGTCAAAGATTTCAAGATATGATAAAACAATATGGAATCAAACATATCTTAATTTCGAAATATCACCCTCAAAGTAATTTAGTAGAAAGAGTCATGAAAGAATTAGGACGATTATGTAGAACTTATTGTGCACATAAACATACTCGGTGGGCCAAACTAATGCCTGAATTCGAAAAGATATTAAATGAATTGCCTCACCTAACGACGGGATTATCACCTATAGAAATTTTAGGCAAACGAATTATAGGTGAGCCTTTACTAGCTGCTTTACCTTGGCCACCAGTAAATGAGATACAACAATGCATTCCAGACGAAAAAGTTTGCGAACAGATTGTAAAAAATGCCGAACGGAGAATTAAAAGTTATAATCAACAGGCTATAGAACCCTCATTTCAGGTAGGAGATCTTGTGTTAGTACGATCTCATCCTAAAAGTTCTAAGATCGGTAAGGAATGTAGAAAATTCTTCTTTATCTTTGAAGGTCCATATGTTGTACGTAAGATTGTACATCCCAAAGCATTACTTCTTATGGAACCTTCATCAGGTGTAATTAAAGGATTATATAGTGTTGATCAAATGAAACTCTTCATTCCTAAATAAGTTAATATTTAGTATATGTTACATACGGAAGAGCGTTCATAGTTTATTCATGTGAAGTTTTCGTGATAGTTACGTATTATTTTAAAGAATAGAACAGAAAGCTTAAACAAGTGTTCTACAATAATCTACTGGTACTTCAAAAAGAGAAAGATAACCCAAAGGGGGATTTATATGGAAGAAATTTTGCTCTTAGGTCAAAAGGAATTTTGCATATTTTAAATTTACTCGGATAGTAGGAACCAAAGGGGATGGTTAATAGTTTTAGGGACCATGGGCGTCCAGAGCTATATGGCTCACGAGAACATAGCAGAGTGCCTTTAATAGAGGTTTGCAATAGTGTTAATATAGAACACACCCAACGGGGCTCTCTCGCTTGTTTCTCCTAAATAAATGGCCATTACCCAACAAGGTGTCCGAAGGTAAAGAAAGCCGTGCCGAGATTCTAAAGAAAGTTTTGCTTGATTTCTTCTTGACCTCAGGCATAAATAAGGCATTAGTGAAAAGAATGACGTAAAATAAATAGTACTATTAGTTATTGTGAGAAACTTATTAGTAATATACATTCTTGGAAAGAATAACTCTAGTAAATAAAGGAAACTGAAACTAATCTATCACAATTTGAACGCTCTGTCCTAATGTACAACGTTAAAGAACGTACTAAATTAGTATTTATTAGCAACTGTTAACTGAAGAGGAGCAATCTCCCTATATTCGGTTACGAATTACCATAATAGCACAATTAAGAGTAAATGACAAATAGTCACAACGATATCGTATTAAAAGGATGAAATCTATCTAATAGCAAGGACTCTAGGTTACGTAAAATGTGAGAAAAATGTATTAACAGTTAAATATTGTATATTGAAAAGTTTTAATTCGGTTAAAACCTGACAAACTGAGCTTGTGGGTGGGGTATGTAGTGGGACGAAATTAAACGTCACCCATCCACCAAAGTCAGCCCAGTTTGCAGGTGACTATGAGTTTAATTTAGTTTTGTTTATGTGTTTTCTTATTATTTGTAATAAGTGTGAATTATCTAAAAGTTTGTATTTTTTTTATGTGTTTCATGTACGGGGAGATCGGCGCAACGAACGGGGACAGCATCTTCGTTGCCGCGACCAGAGAGGAAATTGCTGGCCGCTATACGTCGCGGGTCGACAGCCAAGGAGCAACAGAAGATCCTGGAACCGAGTTGTTGCGTCGTGTTTCTAAAAAAATTAAAAATGAATTTTTATACTCTTTTTGTACAACAATGACGTCAGGATGAGCTTAGTCTTATTGAGATGTTAGTCACTGTCTGTCAACGCTCAAGTTCACATCTGTATGTGTAGGAAGCTAATAAAATAGTGTATGCTACTAAAGTTGAAACACGTGTCTTGAAGATTTATTTATGAAGAGTTATGTGAACGGATTAATAATATATTTGACAAGATTAGTAATTCTTACGTCGTTCACCGAAACTTTGAATCTAAAAAGTTTATTTAATGTGTGATTCTGATATCGATTAGATCAAGATAACGTGTGTCGATATAATTTTCTGAGGAGAAACAAACGAAATTTAAATTCGAAAAAGTTACGAAAACCAATTGGCCCAAGTGATGTAATTCTCTGCACACGACTCAACTGATGTTTTACAGTTTCGTTCAAGAACCATTCTATGAAAATTTAAAAGGCATATAAATCATTTTTGAAGTGGTTGTAACTGACGTAGGTGACGAAGTCTGCACATGGTCATATATCAAACGCAAATCATAAATACGTAACGTTACACCACACTGGCTGATAATGACTTACAAGCGCTTCGCGCCCTCCATCGGTAATGCTGGCATTCAATATGGTGTTGGCCCACCCTTAGCTTTGACGAAAGCTTCCACTCTCGCAGGCACACGTTCAATCAGGTGCTGGAAGGTTTCTTGGGGAATGGCAGCCCATTCTGCACTGAATGATGCACAGAGGAGACATATCGATATCGGTCGGTGAGGCCTGGCACGAAGTCGGCGTTCCAAAACATCCCAAAGGTGTTCTATAGGATTGAAGTCAGGACTCTGTGGAGGTCAGTCCATTACAGGGATATTATTGTCGTGTAACCACTCCGCCACAGGGCTTGCATTATGAACAGGTGCTCGATCGTGCAATTTCCGAATTGTTGCTCATCGACCACGCACGTACACTTCGAGGCGTGTCCTGGTAGATCTCATCGTGCCGAGGAAAAACAAACTTCCATGCAGAGGTCTACGTAGCCCCCAAGGATAGATGCATATTTGTGTTGATCCACTGTGCCTTTAAGAATGACAAGATCACCCAGTAAATGCCAATCTCCCAGAGCATAACTCTCCTTCTTTCGGCATGGACACTTCCGAAGATTGTTGTAGGGTGTTTGCTTTCAATCCGATGGAGCATAAAACGTGATTCATCTGGAAAGGATACCTGTCGCCAGCCAGTGGACGTCCAGTTGCGGTATTAGTGTCCAAATTCCAAGATTCGTCGGTGGTGAACCGCAGTCAGCATGGGTGCATGATCCAGGCGCGAGCTAGACGACGCATACGCAGCACCTTGTTTGTACCCCCTTGGTTCATTTGGGCGGCCAGTTTCTTAAGGTTTGCTCGTCTATTCGCCCGTACACATCTTCTCATCCATCTTTCACCCCTGTTATATATGGCCCGTGGTGTATCACAGCTGTCTTGGGGCCGATTTTGGATAGCGCCATTTTGCGATGCAGGGTATATTTTAACCTCGGTGGTATGAGAACAGTTTACAAACTCAGCTGTTTCGGATTGCATGTTGACGTCGAACACTGCGATGGTCATATTAATGTGATTGGACCACGTATTATCTCGCCTTTGGCGGGACGTCAAAAGAATTTGCCTTACTTCCTTATTTACATTACATTTTTTTACATTAGTGGTATTTTAGATGCAGCAGAGAAGAGTTTCTCGGACCTGTGAAAAGATCAGTTACCTTTAGTTGAAGTGAAAAATAATAAAATTGCTTGACATTATGAAATACTGGAGTATTAAAGTGCCAATAACAGTTACGTTATAACGTAAAACATTATCTTCAATGGTTTCTGTGATTATACGAGGGGACCTTAGAACGTAAGCTACACATCACTTTGCCAGGTCAAGTAACTATAAATGAATGCTGCACTACACTTGAAGGTGGCACAGATACAAGAGACTGTTTTTCAAAGTAGTCACCAAGTTTCTGTAAACAACGCTCTGAATGTTCTACCAGTCATTCGGTTCCTCTACTGTAGAAATCCGATCCTTGCTCATGTAGTCATTCGAGAACCGATGTGTGAAAGTCCTTATCGTTAGGAAATTTCTTCCCCCCCCCCCCCCCCCCCCCTGCCCCTAGCTTGCCGGAAACATGTAAATGACGTTGTATGAGAACTGTACTTTAAGACCTGCGACACCCACTTCTGTACGAACTTGGTCAAACTATCGTAATAATTTCACAGCGGCTAGGTGGAATATTGAACTTCGTCCGTATACCGCCAGAATTTCACGGTGAACCTGTATGCAATTTAGACGTTTTCTGCCCAAAAATACTACTTTATGCAATTTAGACGTTTTCTGCCCCAAAATACTACTGTCCCGTTGACATCAGTCTTAGAGTACCTTTCCAGTTGCCTCGCAGTTTCTGTCGCGTACCGTGATGCAGCTGTTATCCGTACCGCAGCAGAACTGTGTCCGCAGGATACCCAGAAACACGTACTCTCTTCTGACACTGCGGCAATGGGTTTAGCGTGGGACGACAAGTGTAACTTAACTTCTAAAGTCCCTACCTAATTGCTCAACATAGTTCTTTAATTCAAACTTAAAGTGCACCACATTGTTCGTAAGGCAAGTAAACATTCTGACAGGTTGTAGGAATACCGAAGTATCACAATCCTTCCTATACTAATGATAAACCACTGAAGTCTTGGTGAGGTTCAAAAAATGGCTCTGACCACTATGGGACTTAACTGCTGAGGTCATCAGTCCCCTAGAACTTAGAACTACTTAAACCTAACTAACCTAAGGACATACATCCATGCCCGAGGCAGGATTCGAACCTGCGACCGTAGCGTCTTGGTGAGGGTTAGTTTGGTAAGTAATATTATATTCATAATTTAAAGAAGTTTTTCAGGAAAGAGAAATACTCATAAAGACAAAGAGCATTAACTGGGATAAGGAGGCCGTCGGCTTTGCCGCAGTGTTGACATCGATTGCTGTCGGATCACCGAAGTTATGCACTGTTGGGCTTGGCCAGCACTTAGATCGGTCACCATCACCGTCTTCTGAGTGCCATTGGTAAGAGGGGTGCACTTAGCCCTTGTGTGGCAAATTGAGGAGCTACTTTATTGAGAAGTAGCAACTTCAGTCACGAAAGCTGACAATGGCTGTAAGAGCAGCGTGCTGACCACATGCCCCTTCATATTGTAAGTACGCTGTTTATGTTTTCTTATTGGTAACGCCACGTAGCGCTCTGTATGAAAATCACTGGCTGTGCTGTGTGCAGTCTGTGGCTAGTTTGCATGGTTGTCTGCCATTGTAGTGTTGGGCAGCTGGACGTGAACAGCGCGCAGCGTTGCGCAGTTGGAGGTGAGCCACCAGCAGTGGTGGATGTGGGGAGAGAAATGGCGGAGTTTTGAAATTTGTAAGACTGGATGTCATGAAGTGCTATATATACACTATTAAGGTAAATACATTGTTTCTTCTCTACCAAAATCTTTCATTTGCTAACTATGCCTATCAGTAGTTAGTGCCTTCCGTAGTTTGAATCTTTTATTTAGCTGGCAGTAGTGGCGCTCGCTGTATTGCAGTAGCTTGAGTAACGAAGATTTTTGTGAGGAAAGTGATTTGTGAAAGGTATAGGTTAATGTTAGTCAGGGTCATTCTTTTGTAGGGATTTCTGAAAGTCAGATTGCGTTGCGCTAAAAATATTATGTGTCAGTTTAAGCACAGTCATGTATAATTTTTCAAAAGGGGACGTTTCAATATCCGCATCCGGTGACGCCTAGGGGTTGAGAATGACATTGCATCCAGTCGCTACCGTTGCACCTTCAAGGCCTGTTCAGAAGGTGTTTCTTTTTTTGTATTGTGATACTGTCGAAATTTTATTTTTATAAAGATCTCTGCATGATGCTCCACACTGAAGAGCCAAAGAAACTGGTACATCTCGAAACGTCCCCTTTTGAACAATTATACATGACTGTGCTTAAACTGACATACAATATTTTTAGCGCAACGCAATCTGACTTTCAATAATCCCTACAAAAGAATGGCCCTGATTAACATTAACCTATACCTTTCACAAATCACTTACCTCACAAAAATCTTCGTTACTCGAACTACTGCAATACAGCGAGCGCCACTACTGCCAGCTAAATAAAAGATTCAAACTACTGAAGGCACTAACTACTGATAGGCATAGTTAGCAAATGAAAGATTTTGATAGAGAACAAACAATGTATTTACCTTAATAGTCATAATTGACTTCCAGTCTCACAAATTTCAAAACTCCGCCATCTCTCTCCCCACATCCACCACTGCTGGCTGCTCACCTCCAACTGCGCGACGCTACGCGCTGTTATCAGCCAACTGCCCAACGCTACAATGGCAGACAACAATGCAAACTAGCCACAGACTGCACGCAGCACAGCCAGTGATTTTCATACAGAGCGCTACGTGGCGTTACCAATAAGAAAACCTAAACAGCCTACTTACATAGCCCCCATGCTCCCCACAAAAAATTTTTAAAAATTATTTTCGGCACTGGCCAATACAGATTTGAAAAAATTTTTCAAAATTATAGTAAGAAAGATATCAAATGCACACACTTATTGATACAATGTTGGTCAAAAGCTAAAATTTTCTCACAGTCCATAAAGGCAGTCCTGATCGTTCATCACAGTAAAATAGCAGTGTTTTTCTCAAAGTCTGAGCAGTAGAAGAAAATGCACACGGAAGTAGTGGATTTCCATGCAATCTTGAAGAAGTAGTGTTGTCCTTCCAATGGAAAGACAGTGCTGACTCTTGACATGCAGACAGGTATTGGTCCACAACAGAGCAAACCCACAGCAGAGTCAGTCGAAATTTTGAAGAGCACTGGTAGGTAGGCCATCACAGAGCAGACCCACAGTAGTCCTGGTAGAGATTACGGTATTGGTGGGCCACCAGAGGTGCAGACCCACTGCAGTCCTTGTAGAAATAATGGTAATGGTGGGCCATCAAAGATGCAGACCCACTGCAGTCCTTGTAGAGACGGCCAGCAGCCATCTGTTGCAACTGTGCAGGTGCACAATCACCATCGAAGAGCCTTGCGGAAAATATAGCAAGTCCATAAACCACCACTTGTGCACTCACAAAGTTTTTGAAATTGTCCTTAGAACCAGCAATGCTGTTATCCAGTCCCTTGCTGAATTAGTAACACACGTGCAAACACTAACAGTCCCTACTTCTCACATTGGAGCGCGAGTGTCCTCTGAAATACGTAATTCTTGTATTACCTGTGTCAGCTGATCTTGTACTTCCCGGATTTCTCTTCGGTGTTGCGTATTAATTTGATTCAGATTTTGTTTGAATTTCCTAATTCGTTCGCACTCTTCTGTGTCATTAAAGACTACTGGTTTTGTGTCATTCAGATTATCATCTACCTTCGTAGATAAATTATTTAGCTGATCCGAAAGTTCAAATACTTTCTCTGATAATGAACTAATTTCCTCCATGTGTCTTTCTGAACCAATTTTCAGAGTATCTACTGTGTCCTTTAAGCTTTCTTGAGTTTTTGCAAGTTGCGTAACCGAATCGGTAGATGCAACTGAGTCAATTTTAGCTTGCAAGGTCTCATGATTTTGATGAACAATAGTTTGCAGTTCTTTTATGGCTGCTTCGTGATTCTGTAATGCATTTTCATGCCGCGAAAAAATAGGTTGAAAATGCTCACAAATCTGTGTTTTTACGTCATTACAGACTTTTTGACATTTCGATTCAATGTTATGAACTCAGTAGTTAAATCTTCACGTGTTTGTTCAAGCGTGGTGTCTAACTTTTGAAGATTTTGTTCCATTGCGTCTAACTGTTGCTGTGTTTGTCTCTGATGTTGTTCCATTGTATCTAACTTTTGAAGATTTTGTTCCATTGTGTCTAACTGTTGCTGTGTTTGTCTCTGGTGTTGTTCTATTGTGTCTAACTTTTGAAGCTTTTGTCCCATTTGTTGCATTAATTGTAATAACAATGCACTGGTGTCTGAAACATGTTCCTCAGTGCTTTTCGGCAGTGAATTTGCACCGGCAACATTCACATTTTGACAAGCGGAAAATGTGTCTTGACTCATTTGAGAAAACGGTGAGAACCCAAAACCTGAGTCTACAGTATTTGCAATATTGTGTTCTTTCATTCCCGATTCCTGAGGCGAGCTGTTGCCGGCCGATCGATCGATAATGCTTCCCTGTTCACTACCTGTTTCACTGTCTACACCATTATTTGACGCCCACTCCATTTCCCTATGCACAGTTACCAAACTACTACTTTGAATATTAGTTAATTCATTACATGGTGGCGCTAACACACTGCTTTCGTCTTCACTGTCATTTCTCAGTTTACTTTGGAGCCTAGTATTACGTTTTTCACACGCCATTATTGTCATAATATTTCACACAACAACACAGAAAAGCACAATTTGAAGAGCGAAAATAAGAGAACACATTAACAAAGCACTGAAAATAATATCTAGTTAATTGCAGCTGCGAAATACTTGGTGCAAATCTACATGCGTGCCACACCTGTTATACTGTACAACAATGAAAGACTGCAACTACAAAGGAAATTCTCTCTATAATTATGCACTAGCAATAAACAATAGCTACACTAATTACACAACTACAAGAAAAAAATCAGAAGATTCCAGTGAGGTATCCTAGGCTAAGGGTCGACATATGGATAACACTTCTGACTGCGCATCAGAAGATTCCAGGTTCGTATCCTGGCAGGGTCGCCATATGAAACGTCCCCTTTTGAACAATTATACATGACTGTGCTTAAACTGACATACAATATTTTTAGCGCAACGCAATCTGACTTTCAATAATCCCTACAAAAGAATGGCCCTGATTAACATTAACCTATACCTTTCACAAATCACTTACCTCACAAAAATCTTCGTTACTCGAACTACTGCAATACAGCGAGCGCCACTACTGCCAGCTAAATAAAAGATTCAAACTACTGAAGGCACTAACTACTGATAGGCATAGTTAGCAAATGAAAGATTTTAATAGAGAACAAACAATGTATTTACCTTAATAGTCATAATTGACATCCAGTCTTACAAATTTCAAAACTCCGCCATCTCTCTCCCCACATCCACCACTGCTGGCGGCTCACCTCCAACTGCGCAACGCTACGCGCTGTTAACAGCCAACTGCCCAACGCTGCAATGGCACACAACAATGCAAACTAACCACAGACTGCACACAGCACAGCCAGTGATTTCCATACAGAGCGCTACGTGGCGTCACCAATAAGAAAACCTAAACAGTCTACGTACAATCTGCCTAACATCGTGTAGGGCCCTGCGAGCACGCAAAAGTGGCGTAGCACGACGTGGCATGGACTCGAGTAATAGCTGAAGAAGTTCTGCAGGGAATTGACACCATTCATCCCGCAGGGCTGTCCATAAATCCGTAAGAGTATGAGGAAGTGTAGATGTCTTCTGAACAGCACGCTGCAACGTACCCCAGATATGCTCAATAATGGACATGTCTGGGGAGCCTGGTGGCCAGCGGAAGTGTTTAAATCCAGAAGAGTGTTCCGGGAGCTACTCTGTAGCAGTTCCGGAATAGGGTGTCTCATTGCCTACTGGAATTTCCCAAGTCTGTCGGAATGCACAATGGACATGAATGGATGCAAGCCATCAGACAGGATATTTACGTATGTCTCAACTGTATCTAGAAATGTCCGGGGTCCCATGTCACTCCAACTGCACACGCCCCACACCATTACAGAGCATCCCTGTACTTGAACAGTTTCCTGCCGACATGCAGGGTCCATCGATTCATGAGGTTGTCCCCATACCCATACATGTTGTAAGAGGTCCGAGCTGATGTAATTTCGATGTATTGCTCATGTGCTGCCTGCGATATGCAAGGTCTCTGACCAGAGAGCAGTGTTGACTGCAGTAGGAACAGTGTAGCTGTACCAGTAACTTGTTGCTAGTCTGGAGTCTGCTCAGGTCTGGTATGGTGTATCGTGTTGGCTGGCCCGGTCGCGGTGCAGCGATGCCGGAGCCTGAGTATTATTGTATAAGGTAAAAAGCAGCCTCGTGCATATGTAGTAATGTTTTCTGAAGTCGCATGTAAATGTTTTAAAACTCTCGTAATAATAATCTTCCTCATAAAAAGTAACTTTCAACAACCATTCATTTCAATTTAAAGAATTTACTAATTTCTCCCATCCATGATCATCCCGATTATTGCAATAGAAAAATCAGTTGCTTTCTTTCATAAATGACAGATAGGTCGGCCAGCATTGCACAGAGCTGTGCCGTAAAAATTTATTGTAAGAGCAGATATATCCGGCGACTTCATTGAGGTAAGAATTTTTCCTTTTCTTATTCAGAATGATCTTTCAGGGCCATGACGCAGTACTGCTGTCGTCCAAAATTTACCAGGTTAAATTCACAGTGAATTATTGAAAAGTTATAAGTGAGCGACAATTTAATTGAGAGGTTAGTTACATTATTTTATTACCAGGTTACTGAATTTATTTTTTTATTGGGACGTTACACTGAATGTGAACGACATAATTATAGTTTTTACTGTTGAGAGGTTTAGGAATTTTTCTGTTTTGAGGTTACGCTAAATGTGAATGAATTTTGAGCTTAGATTAAATCAGAAACAATTTTGTGTGGAGGTTAATGTGAAAAGAATTTTGTAGGGAGGTTATAAATGGGAACGAATTTTGCGGGGAGATTAAATGTAAATCAATTTTGTGGGGAGGTTACACTGTGAAATAATTTTGTTTTGAGGTTACACTAAATTAGAATCATATTTATATTATTTATTTTATTTTGAGGGGAGGTTACAACGTTCATCCGCTTGATACAATTTGAAACGAGACTCGTCCGACCAGGCAACATGTTTCCAGTCATCAACACTCCGATGTCGGTGTTGTCGTACCCAGGAGTGGTGTAACGCTTTGTGTCCTCCAGTACAAGAGCGGACCTTCGGCTCTGAAAGCCCATGTCGATGATGTTTCGTTGAATGGTTCGTACGCTCACACTTGTTGATGACCTAGCATTGAAATCTGCAGCAATTTGCGGAAGGATTGCACTTCTGTCACGTTGAACGATTCTCTTCAATCGTCGTTGGTCCCCTACTTCCATGATCTTTTCCTGGCCGCAGCTATGTTGGAGTTTTGATGTCTTACCGGATTCCTGATATTCACGGTACACTCCTGAAATGGTCGTACAGGAAGATCCCCACTTCATAGCTACCTCGGAGATGCTGTGCCCAATCGCTCGTGCGCCGACTGTAACACAACGTTCAAACTCACCTAATTCTTAATAATCTGCCATTGTAGCAACAGTAACCGATGTAACAACTGTGCCAGACACTTGTTGTCTTACCTGGTTATAGGGGTTGCCGACCCAGCGCCGGCTTCTGCCTGTTTACATATTTCTGTATTTGAATACGCATGCCTATACCAATTTCTTTGGCGCTTCAGTGTAGAACTAACAACAGATATAGTTATTAGACATGCCATTGTGCTCTGAAAATCCTGTCAGTTGCAGTTTTCTTCCGAAAAAGAGAATTCTGTATTCTTCATTGAACATAAATTTGCATGATAAACCAATTTCTCCAGTTTTAAATTATCTATTGTAGCAATCACGTATAATATGAATGCAGTTGAACTAAAGCACTGTATTAATTCTAGGATGTGGGTTTTCCAGTTAAAGTGCGATGTACTAGTAGTCCTAGAAAGGAAATTCTTGTATTCATTGTTTGAATAGACTGTTTTTATAGTTTGTGGTGTTCTATGAAAAGTACTCATTTGTACGTACCAAGTCTTTTCAGTGTTCGATGAAGACACATTTGGCTTTAATTACACTCCTGGAAATTGAAATAAGAACACCGTGAATTCATTGTCCCAGGAAGGGGAAACTTTATTGACACATTCCTGGGGTCAGATACATCACATGATCACACTGACAGAACCACAGGCACATAGACACAGGCAACAGAGCATGCACAATGTCGGCACTAGTACAGTGTATATCCACCTTTCGCAGCAATGCAGGCTGCTATTCTCCCATGGAGACGATCGTAGAGATGTTGGATGTAGTCCTGTGGAACGGCTTGCCATGCCATTTCCACCTGGCGCCTCAGTTGGACCAGCGTTCGTGCTGGACGTGCAGACCGCGTGAGACGGCGCTTCATCCAGTCCAAAACATGCTCAATGGGGGACAGATCCGGAGATCTTGCTGGCCAGGGTAGTTGACTTACACCTTCTAGAGCACGTTGGGTGGCACGGGATACATGCGGACGTGCATTGTCCTGTTGGAACAGCAAGTTCCCTTTCCGGTCTAGGAATGGTAAAACGATGGGTTCGATGACGGTTTGGATGTACCGTGCACTATTCAGTGTCCCCTCGACGATCACCAGTGGTGTACGGCCAGTGTAGGAGATCGCTCCCCACACCATGATGCCGGGTGTTGGCCCTGTGTGCCTCGGTCGTATGCAGTCCTGATTGTGGCGCTCACCTGCACGGCGCCAAACACGCATACGACCATCATTGGCACCAAAGGCAGAAGCGACTCTCATCGCTGAAGACGACACGTCTCCATTCGTCCCTCGATTCACACCTGTCGCGACACCACTGGAGGCGGGCTGCACGATGTTGGGGCGTGAGCGGAAGACGGCCTAACGGTGTGCGGGACCGTAGCCCAGCTTCATGGAGACGGTTGCGAATGGTCCTCGCCGATACCCCAGGAGCAACAGTGTCCCTAATTTGCTGGGAAGTGGCGGTGCGGTCCCCTACGGCACTGCGTAGGATCCTACGGTCTTGGAGTGCATCCGTGCGTCGCTGCGGTCCGGTCCCAGGTCGACGGGCACGTGCACCTTCCGCCGACCACTGGCGACAACATCGATGTACTGTGGAGACCTCACGCCCCACGTGTTGAGCAATTCGGCGGTACGTCCACCCGGCCTCCCGCATGCCCACTATACGCCCTCGCTCAAAGTCCGTCAACTGCACATACGGTTCACGTCCACGCTGTCGCGGCATGCTACCAGTGTTAAAGACTGCGATGGAGCTCCGTATGCCACGGCAAACTGGCTGACACTGACGGCGGCGGTGCACAAATGCTGCGCAGCTAGCGCCATTCGACGGCCAACACCGCGGTTCCTGGTGTGTCCGCTGTGCCGTGCGTGTGATCATTGCTTGTACAGCCCTCTCGCAGTGTCCGGAGCAAGTATGGTGGGTCTGACACACCGGTGTCAATGTGTTCTTTTTTCCATTTCCAGGAGTGTATTTTGCAGGGCAAGAAGATCCACGAAACAGCAGCAATTCTGAAACTTAGTCACAGGTCATCACTGTGTGCTGGAAGGAGACTCGAAATCTGGACTACCTTTTGCGGGCAAGTGCTCCACCGACTGACATACCCCAGCACGACTCACGATCCACTCTCGCAACCGTACTTCCTGGCAGTGCCTCATTACCTACTTTCGAAGTTTCGGTCCAGCGCACAGTTTTAATCTGCCATGGATGTACCTTCCTCTGCGAAGTGAAAATTTCATTCTAGCAGCAAATTTTGTTTGCACTTTATCGGCAGACCAGTTTCAGAAACCTATGTTTCCACTATCAGCGCTGTATAACGACCGAAAAATTGTTTTGTCAATAATTACCTGCTGCGTTCAGTATTCCATAATACTTTAACTTTTTTATGAAGATATCATGGTTCACGCAATCAAAAGCGTTATAAAAGTGGTAATAATAAAAATCGTCCAGTTCGTTTGCCAGCAGTATAACCTGTCCTCTGACACTTGTAATAGCAATTTAGTGACAGATATTTGTAGTGTCACGGAGAAAATCGTCACGGAGAGGCCAACTGAGACCCGTTGGCCACACCACAGCGCGGCGCGGCGCCGTCTGTTTTGGGAGGTGGTTGCCGGTGTTGTGGGTGGGCTGGCGCTGCATGTTGTGAGTCAGGGCGGGGTTTGGGGCGTGGGTGTGGGTGGGATTAAACGTCACGCGACGGTCTCATCACGCTGAGTGGGCGCCAGCTGCAACCGTGCAGTCGTAAACTGCGCGCCTCCGCTCACCTGCGTAGTGACCGTGCGCTGTGCATGCGCATGCAGACCCACTGGGGTTTGCTTGGACGGCTGGCGATGCGGCTTTCATATCTCAGGCGGTAGCCACATATCTCAGGAAACGCTGTCAGCAGTTTTATTAAAGAAAACAGTAATCCAGTGGCAACTATTCAATGCTTTTTCACACAGTGTAGTGACTGAAAGGCCTGTGCGACACTTCACCCACTAAAACAAGATGCTGCTTTGTAAAACCCTTGCACAATGATCCTACATCCTCTATCACTTGGCTAAGACATGCAATGAGCTTGAAAAAACTTGTGACGTGGTACCTGGGACCTAATTTTGCCTGAAAGATCTGGCCCACACCTCTTCTATGACTACAACCTGACAACAGAACTTCCCATACTTTCTATCTTTTTTTAAATTTTGAAGCAGTTGGTTTCTTGGTGGCAGCCTGTTGAGAATTAACTACACTTACATCTACTTGAGACTCGTCCTGAATTAACTGAGGAAACAAGGCAAATCTGTTGTTTGTGCAAATAATGAAACTGTCAGTTACTGTTCTCTTTCTGTGGTCCCTGTCTGTCGCTACCACTTCACACCTGTCTTCACCCTTCTGCCCCCCTTACCCTCATCATTTCCACCCTAACACTATCCAGTTCAGCCCTCAGGGAGAACTACCCTTGTAAGTAGGCTGTTTATGTTTTCTTATTGGCAACGTTACGTAGCGCTCTGTATGAAAATCACTGGCTGTGCTGTTTGCAGTCTGTGGCTATTTTGCATTGTTGTCTGCCATTGTAGTGTTGGGCAGCGGCAGCTGGATGTGAACAGCGCGTAGCGTTGCGCAGTTGGAGGTGAGCCGCCAGCAGTGGTGGATGTGGGGAGAGAAATGGCGGAGTTTTGAATTTTGTAAGACTGGATGTCATGAACTGCTATATATATTATGACTTTTGATGACTATTAATGTAAATACATTGTTTGTTCTCTATTAAAATCTTTCATTTGCTAAGTATGCCTATCAGTAGTTAGTGCCTTCCGTAGTTTGAACCTTTTATTTGGCTGGCAGTGGTGGCGCTCGCTGTATTGCAGTAGTTCGAGTAACGAAGATTTTTGTGAGGTAAGTGATTTGTGAAAGGTATAGGTTAATGTTAGTCAGGGCCATTCTTCTGTAGGGATTTTTGAAAGTCAGATTGCGTTGCGCTAAAAATATTGTGTGTCAGTTTAAGCACAGTCATGTATAATTTTTCTAAGGGGACGTTTCAAATGTCGACCCTTAGCCGAGGATACCTCACTGGAATCTTCTGATTTTTTCTTGTAGTTTCTGTGATTAGTGTAGATTTTGTTTATTGCTGGAGCGTAATTGTAGGGGGAATCTCCTTTGTAGTTGCAGTCTTTCATTGTTGTACAGTAAAACAGGTGTGGCACGCATGTAAATTTGCTCCAAGTACTTTGCAGCTGCGCTTGCAATTAACTAGATATTATTTTCAGTGCTATGTTAATGTGTTTTCTTATTTTTGCTCTTCAAATTGTGTTTTTCTGTGTTATCGTGTGAAATATTGTGACAATAATGGCGTGTGAAAAACGTAACACTAGGCTCCAAAGTAAACTGAGAAATAATAGTGACGACGAGCGTAGCTTACCGGTACCATTGTGTAATGAATTAACAGACATTCAAAGTAGTAATTTGGTAACTGTGCATAGGGAAATGGAGCGGGCGTCAAATAATGGTGTAGACAGTGAAACAGGTAGTGAACAGGGAAGCATTATCAATCGATCGGTCGGCAACAGCTCGCCTCAGGAATCGGGAATGACAGAACACAATATTGCAAATACTGTAGACTCAGGTTTTGGGTTCTCACCGTTTTCTCAAATGAGTCAAGACACATTTTCCGCTTGCAAAATGTGAATGTTGCCGGTGCAAATTCACTGCGGAAAAGCATAGAGGAACAGACTCCAGACACAAATACATTATTATTGCAATTAATGCAACAAATGAAACAAAATCAGAGACAAACACAGCAACAGTTAGTCACAATGGAACAAAATCTTCAAAAGTTGGACACAGTGGAACAAAATCTTAAAAAGTTAGACACAATGGAACAAAATCTTAAAAAGTTAGACACAATGAAACAAAATCTTCAAAAGTTAGACACCACGCTTGAACAAACACGTGAAGATTTAACTACTGAGTTACATTACATCGAATTGAAATGTCAAAAAGTCTACAATGACGTAAAAACACAAATTTGTGAGCATTTCCAACCTATCTTTTCGCGTCATGAAAATGCATTACAGAATCACGAAGCAGCCATAAAAGAACTGCAAACTATTGTTCATGAAAATCACGACACCTTGCAAGCTAAAATTGACTCAGTTGCATCTACCGATTCGGTTACGCAACTTGCAAAAACTCAGGAAAACTTAAAGGACACAGTAGATACGATTTCAACACAAATGGACACTCTGAAATTTGGTTCAGAAAAACACACAGAGGAAATAATTTCACTATTGGATAAAGTAGCCGAACTTTCAGATCAGTTCACTAACTTATCTACAAAGGTAGATGATGATCTGAATGACACAAGACCTGTAGCCTTCACGGACACTGAAGAGTATGAACAAATTAGAAAATTCAAACAAAATCAAAATCAAATCAATACACAGTACAAAAGAGAAATCCGGGAAGTACAAGATCAGTTGGCACAAGTAATACAAGAATTACATATTTCAGAGGACACTCACACTCCAGTACGGGAAGAGGGACATAGAAATACGGAACAACCACAAAATAATAACACAGGACATTTCGGAAATTATGAAAGAAATTGGCAAGGTGCACCGAATTTTGAAATGGAACCGCCGAAACGACGTAACAATGACCGACATGCGACTGGCCGACATGATGAACTTGACTATAAGCTGTTTATTACTACACGTAAATTCAAAACATTTAAGAATTACGTCAACGACATTCATCCACAAGCATGGCTTCATCGATTCTCTCATTGTTTTCCTCCCAAATGGTCATTGCAGCACAGATTAGAATTTATGTGTGGCTACTTAGAGAATGAACCAGCTGTAAGAATGCGATCGGTCATTCACGATTGTCACAGTGAAGGAGAATTTTATCATGCCTTCCTCCCAGCATATTGGTCTCAAGCTACACAAGACCGGGTAAAACATAGCATCATAATGATGAAACATTTCGAACAATCTGAATTTTCCAGTCTTGTGAAATATTTTGAAGACATGTTGCACAAGAATCAGTATCCTTCAAACCCATACAGCCCCTCAGAACTCATCCGCATTTGCTTAATCAAATTGCCTGAACATTTACGACATATTATTTTAGCAGGTCGTTGCAAAGACGACATTGAAGCTTTTCAGGGACTGTTACAAGAACTGGGAATTGACACTGACAGTTGCGGAACGCGAAAACAGGAACACAACAATTACAGGTCACATCCGTTGCAATTCCGCGATGACAGAAATAATACACGACAAGGCTATTCTTACAACGTAAATCGTGACCAAAACAGACACCACCCGTATGACAACCGTTGGCAGAGTAGTAATAATTGTAGGGAAAGATCACCTCTCCGTGGTAGTAACTATCACAGAGACAATCAGAGAAACAGACAATTTGGGAACCAAAATTATTATCAAGGGAGACAGAATAACTTTAGACGCAACGGTCCAGTGCGCAGTTACGATTCAGGGAGAAATTCTCCACCACATGACTGACAAGAAAGAAACTATGGAATCTACCGACACGACGACAGACGATATGATCGTAACGACATACCTGAATTGCATCAGAACTGGCGGGATTCAAACAGGGCAGGGCCTTCTCGTCAAGGTGAATTTGTAGAAGTTAGATCTCCTAATCCCAATAACGACGCACGCCAACAAAGAGATAGCAGACACTGACTCGCACCGCAGGCAGCCCCGTGCGCCGGTTGGCTCAGAGAAAAATAACATAGACGCTAACATTGAGAAAAATTCCAGTATTCTTTACCGACGTATACCACATGATAATTGCGTTGAAGTTGAAACTCTGCGTACTAGGAAGAGTAAAGGTTTACACCACATTTCACAAGTAAAACCGTTTATTGAAAGATAATCTGCTTTTTAACTTTGTCTTTGCCATAAAACTTTTCACCTCACATTTCTAGTATGCATTGTCAGACTTAGAAACTGTTACCATGCAACAATGTTTGAAGTTAAATATCCAATCAAGAACCAAGAGAACTTATTTAAACGAGTATTACAAATGCATTGTTATAGTGAACAGACGACACAGTGTTATTGTGTGTGTACATTCTTGCTTGTTAGTTGCACGATTACGTAACGACTATAAGGCTCACATACTTAGAACATATACTGGTACTGCTAATGAGATTTTAATGCAACATTTCGGTTTACTTGAAAATACATTCTGGATTTAAAGTACTTTCTGTGAAGGACCAGATGAGACAGTGGTTAGTTTATGTGACAGCTACACGATTTTATCACAACGCTACTAATGAGTGACAATTTACAATGTTCCTTTTGCAGTGTTTCTGTTTTATATCTGCACAGTTTTTCTGTATTATTCTGGAAAGTAAAACATGTTTTAGTAGTAACTTTTGTGGTATAGCTACAATGAGACAGCCTTTTCTGTAGCACAACAATACGTTACAGCACAGTACTTTCTTCATCACGGCAATAAGCGTAATAACTAAGATATCTATACGCAAAGCATTTCACTTTTGTTTATCATGAGGTAAGTACATTGACTTTTGCGGAACTTAGCTTTCGGAGGACGATAACTACGACACTTCCACAGAGATTATCTTACAACAAGACGCACAGTTTAGTGCTACAGTACGTGTATTTGAGTGATTAATTTTGTACTTAAAACATTTATTTTTAAAGATATTTGAAGTACAATGATACAAAGGTTTTCCGTGATACATTTCATTCCATTGCTGTAATCTGTAACACCTGAGGGTATAATTACATTAATCCTCAGGGGGATACATGCTTACTTTGTGTATCATGTGTTTGGCAAGCACAAGGAGCCCTAGCTAATATGGTATTTGCTTATACAACTTTACACATTGGTACCATATTTATCTAACACACAAATTACACAACTATCTGATCATTTAACTGAGAGATAAACATTTTTTTTACTGTATCAGTGACAGATGTTTACGTAATTACACCTTTGGATAACTTCACACTTACGAAATTGTATTTTGTCTGTACTTTGTGAACTGTTCATACTTTTTCGGAACCATTGTGATACTATGAGAGCTTTGAATGATGTATTTGGTAAGGGAGCATGATTTTAAAGTACGTTTGAGGTAGATGACACTATTGAAATGAGCAGAGAATATTTTTAGGCTTTGACGTTATTGCAGAAAGCTACGACGTTTTTGAGATTTCACTGAGGTGTTATGATGTTACTTTCATGACGACAATGTGTATTATGCTGTTGAGGTATGTTTATGATCAATAAGCTGATGTTATATGAGGAATTTGATTATGCTATGTATTTATTATGATGAAATATTGAAGAAGTGTCGACGAATATGTATATGTGTAATAAGGTAAGGAATAATGAGTAGTGGTTAGGTACTTTGGTTTGTGAAAAAGGATGTTGGAATCCAAGAATCATACTTTAAGAGTTACAAAATGTGTGAAAATGCGTGAATGCACCACAATGCCGACGAAAATTTTTTGGACACTGTTATATTTACAAGATTTTGTTTCTACAGATTTGTAACGCAAATATTTCGACCTGTGAAATTTTATTTGTATCCAACTGTCACTGTAGCGGAAACTGACGTCGTAAATATTTCGGTAGGTCACTGTAAGCACCCAGCTGTGCAACAGTCGCCTGGAAAAAAGCCATTAGTGTGTGCCTTTCAGAGGCACAGGTAGAAAAAAAAAAGAGGCCATTATCCTTGCTATTGACATTTCTTTGTCGAAAGCATCGCAAATATGACACGCTCAAACTTGAGAACATATTATTACACTGTGGAGCTCTTAATTTATGATATTTACTAAAATGCCTAATGAAATGATGAGCTACATTTTACATCTATTGTCTTTCTAGTTGAGCGATTGCTCATTTTGTTTAATATCTGGTCTCCAGCTGTGTTGCAGCATTGGTTTTATAAAATAAAATTAAATGCATTTGCTAATGTGAACACTTTCTATCAACAGATCTATTAAATAATTACTTTATGATCCACATTCTTCGAAAAAGGAGCTCTTGGAATGGAAAGAACAATAAGAAGGGACTAACAACAGCAACTGCATATATAATTTGCTTTTCAAGTACTTGGTAATTTTTTGTAGAATTAGTTTTTGTGGTGCACCACTTTAATGACATAGATATTAAGATGTGAACAGACATTTCCCTTATCTGCGTTGTAGTCATTAGTGTACTATTTTTTCTGCTTGAGCTATGTCATGTTTAGATATAAGTTATTACATTTGCTGCTGCTGTTTGCAGGCATAGTGCTACTAAATTTCATTTTGTATTACTCTGTTAAGCTAGTTTTACTACTGATTTATTTTTCTTGTTGGTGCACATTGGCTCATATTAGTTGTAATGTATCATTGCTTGGTAATTTAGATTTACTGCAGTTTGCTTTGACAATTTCCATTTTTTCATTGCTGTTTGTATTATTGTTTTATGCTGCTACATTGCCTCGTCCCTTAGTTTAGCATCTGAGCTCAGTAGATTTAAGTTAGCCTAAGAGGGGGTAGACGATATAAGAGAATGAGTTGCGATGAATTGGAAGAAATGCATTGAGAAGTTATACGAAAAAAGTGCAGAAAGCAGGTATAGATAGGACTTTTTGGGAATAATGATGAACAAAGGGAGATCTCCAAGAAAAAAAAAGGTTTTGTTTGCAAAATACTGCAGTACCAAATGTTACACTGAAAACAAACCCTGTCCTTTCCCCCTGTGTTATCCCACTATGTGTTTGTGTTCCCTTGTGTATTTGTGTTTTTCCTGTCTTTATGTGTTTAGCTGATGTTGTTATGTTGTAGAATTTTTCTAATACTATGTTATTTACTTTGTAAAGATGTTTAAACATTATTTGTTCTGTTCTGTTTTAATGATCATGTGTGAAGTTGATGTTTCGAAAGTTATTCTGATCTTTTATGTATGTACTCATGTCATAATTCCTGTAACACTGATGTATATGTTATTTCGATTCTTTTTTAAAGCCTGTACTACAAATGTTATCTGTATTGTTATGTTCTTTAATGATGTATTTTGTACCTTTGTTATTGTATTCTTATGTTATAAAATTGTAATTGACACCAGTTCATCACATTATTAACTTGTAAGTTCCATTTCACTGCACACGTTTCTCTTGGTCACAGTATATGGACAATATGTGAGAAATAGGGACTGATAGTGTTTGCACGTGTGTTAATAATTCAGCAAGGGACTGGTTCTAAGGTCAATTCCAAAAACATTGTGAGTGCACAAGTGGTGGTTTATGGACTTGCTATATTCTCCACAAGACTCTTCGATGGTGATTGTGCACCTGCACAGTCGCAACAGATGGCTGCTGGCCATCTCTACAAGGACTGCAGTGGGTCTGCATCTTTGATGGCCCACCAATACCATTATTTCTACAAGGACTGCAGTGGATCTGCACCTCTGGTGGCCCACCAATAAAATAATCTCTACCAGGACTACAATGGGTCTGCTCTGTGATGACCTACTTACCAGTATTCTTCAAAACTTCGAATGACTCTGCTGTGGGTTTGCTCTGTTGTGGCCCATTACCTGTCTGCATGTCAGGAGTCAGCACTGTCTTTCCGTTGGAAGGACAACACCACTTCTTCAAGACTGCATGGAAATCCACTACTTCCGTGTGCATTTTCTTTTACTGCTCAGACATTGAGAAAAACACTGCTATTTTACTGTGATGAATGATCAGGACTGTCTTTATGGACTGTGAGAAAATTTTAGCTTTTGACCAACATTGTATCAATAAGTGTGTGCATTTGATATCTTTGTTATTGTAATTATGAAAAATTTTATCAAATCATTATCGGCCACTGCCCAAAACAATTTGTAAAATTTTTTGTGGGGTGCATGGGGGCTATGTAAGTAGGCTGCTTATGTTTTCTTATTGGCAACGTTACGTAGCGCTCTGTATGAAAATCACTGACTGTGCTGTGTGCAGTCTGTGGCTAGTTTGCATTGTTGTCTGCCATTGTAGTGTTGGGCAGCGGCAGCTGGATGTGAACAGCGCGTAGCGTTGCGCAGTTGGAGGTGAGCCGCCAACAGTGGTGGATGTGGGGAGAGAAATGGCGGAGTTTTGAAATTTGTAAGACTGGATGTCATGTACTGCTATATATATTATGACTTTTGATGACTATTAATGTAAATACATTGTTTGTTCTCTATTAAAATCTTTCATTTGCTAACTATGCCTATCAGTAGTTAGTGCCTTCCGTAGTTTGAATCTTTTATTTAGCTGGCAGTAGTGGCGCTCGCTGTATTGCAGTAGTTTGAGTAACGAAGATTTTTGTGAGGTAAGTGATTTGTGAAAGGTATAGGTTAATGTCAGTCAGGGCCATTCTTTTGTAGGGATTTTTGAAAGTCAGATTGCGTTGCGCTAAAAATATTGTGTGTCAGTTTAAGCACAGTCATGTATAATTTTTCTAAGGGGACATTTCACCCTTCCTGTTCAACTCTTTTCCTGTCTCTTGAACATACTTTGCAATACCGTGGAAGAGACCCATTTACTTCCCCAATTCACATGCCATTACATCCCCCCCCCCCCCCCAATGTAAGCATCTGTCACAAGAGCTACATAAAACTCCAGAACTAATTGTCCTACACTTTCCTACTGCAGCTCAAACACTTCTCGCTCATGATTGTTTACAATCTTTTCACAAAATTTATCTAGACAGTAACAGTAATACTATATTAACTGCACAAGAGACACTAAAGTTATGTGGAACACTAATATATATTTATACTATTAATATAGTAAAGTAATGTACTTAAAATAACGTAAAAACTCAAAACTAGTACACGCGAAAAACTAGGCCTAAGATCGCGTATGCGCCATATGGACCTTACGCGTTTTGGAAACAAATAAAAGACAGAACTTAAACCTTTAATTCTCCGAGTAGATACGGCACTACTACATAGAAGTGTAACGGAAACAACCTAAATTATTCACTTCACACTCGTGCAAACTTGTTTAACTGGTATGAAAGCCTGAGTCTAAAGTACGTAGAAAGCGGCGATTAGAACGCCTTTTTTATTTAATTTTTTTTTCAGGAAACATGTTGAAACAAGTGAACCCTTCAATATATAAGATGAAATAGGCTCTAATTAACTTCCTTATAGTGAAATATTAACTTAACCGACAGTTACTACAGAATTAACTACTTATCTTCACGAGCTCAATATTCAAGCATGTGTCGTCTGTGCCAAGATTCTCGAAAACGCTGAATAACTACAACTTTTCAGAGAACAGAGCATCTTAATGTAGAAAACCAGCGCCCTCAAAGCTGTGACAGTTCTTGTCTTGATATGTATGAGACCTGATTGGTAGGTAGAGAGCGCAAAAGATAAGGTTAAGGTTATGGCTGGGGCCATAAACAGTTACTGTGAGTTGCACAATCAAACATACTACTTTATTTTTCTAAGAACCTCTTATTTGCATGCTGGCTTAAGGATCACAATTAAACAATATGGCTGAAGGCCTAGTGAAAGAAAACTTAAGATGCTTTCTGGGCGGAAGACCCAAATCAACACAGCTAACACAAGAATGGCTGAAAGCCTGGCTTAGAAATCAAAAGCAATTAAAAATGGAAGGTAAAATTTTTTTCTTAAAAAAATCCAATGAAAACACTACACATCTGAAGGAAAACTATAATTAAGGCACATTAAAAAACAAATTTTTTCCAAGCAAGAAAATTTCCTTTTAAAATTACAAAAGAACGGCTGAAGCCTGATTAACTTATTGCCCTACTGAAGGCCACAAACAAGTTTGAAACAACGGCTGAAAACCTGAATAACAAGTCACATAAATAATTTAGAATAAACCCCTTGCTTCTTACTAAAAATTTTCCTTTAGAGAATACACACGGCTGAAAGCCTTATTAAGGGGTTCACGCAAATCCTCGGCTGAAGTCCGCACATAACACATGGAACAGGTAACGGCTTAGGGCCTGCATACAAACAATTTCAGATAGAACAATTTCTAAAAATAAAAAAAATAAAATTTTTCTAAAACAATCAACGCTCAAAATTTTAATTCAACACGGCTGAAGGCCTTAGTGTGAAGTTAAAAAAAAGGGAATTAATACACGGCAAAAGGCATCGCACAATACTTCAACTGAAATGAAAATCAAAATTTAAAACAAACAGAACAAGTGGTGCTCATAAGTGTTCCAAGGGTCGGCCTGGGAAGATAGCTCAAACGTAAGGTGAGGTGAGACAGGCAGCCAAGAGTTGAAGTTAGGTAATCGTATGGCAACTCAAATTAGGGACGGCCGAAGGACCGACCAACAATTTAACAAATCCCCTTCCGTCGGCCAGCGGCCCAGTGATGGAGCATATCGGCCGAGGACGAGGATACGAACAGCACTACGTCTCCACAAACTGGATCCTAAGAAAAAAACAGCTTGGGAAACAATAACCTCTCTAAGCAAAATATGAACCAGACAACTTAAAGGCTGTCGAACTACACGCCGTGCTGGACAGCAACAACACGACAAGGAAAAGGCACACTGCCTACAACTACGCTAACGACCAGGGCAGGTAACTGGAGCCTTAACGGCCACAGGGCTGAAAATATCGTTGGTACACTTCACTGATAAGTAACAATCAATTTAATAATTAATCACAACACAGGAAGACGGCTGCAAGATTTCGCCAACTCGAACACATCATACGATGCTGCTAGCCCGAACGGCCAAGGGGGCCACAGCCCACAAATGAACAAAGAGATGTCACAATGGTTGAGGTTTCATAATAGATAAACTGATCACTCAACATCAGCGTCCAGGTTCAATGGGCAACGAACTTGTCGCTCTCGCAGCTAGCGCCTCACGATCCGACAGCACGTGCACACCCCCAGCGGCGCCGGCCTGGCCCTCGCGCCGCCGAGACTTGCTTGCTCCTCCGTCCCACCCGACTCACGCCATCCAGCACGCAGACAGCATTAAAATAACTGCTCAGACAAAGCCACACCAGCTACACACGGTTCCACGAAACACTTCCACAAACAACTCAAACAATACTAAAACCAGCCACTGTGGAACAACAAGGACGAATTACAAGTCGACACACACCGAGAATGCAGAAGCGCCCGGCGACCAAATACACGTCGTCCGATGAGACGATCGACTGAATGACCAAACAAAGTCGTCCACACTCACGTCATGTATGTCGGCAATGATCGGTCGAGTCATGGCTGTCCGGACCTCATTGCTGCTCCGTGCCGACTCCCTTGATGTCCGTTCACAACTCGGACACACGACGACCCAGAGACACTGGCTTGGACCCAACCATACAGAAGGAACACTTGCCCATTGACCACCCGACTTCTCTGCACAAGGAAGGAACCGACACACGTCCCGCAAGATGACCAATTGAAGGGGCCCAGAAGCGGTCGGAAGACCAAATTCAAGTCGCCCGATGAGACTAGCGACCGACCAACCAACCAACGGTCGTCCTGCTCAAGTCTCGTTCTGTCCGACAGTGCGTGTGTATCGCCAGCGGTCGGGCGAGTACTGGCTGTGCAGACCTCACTGGAGCTCCATCCCGACTGATGGTTCAAATGTCTCTGAGCACTATGGGACTTAACAGCGGAGGTCATCAGTCCCCTAGAATTGTGAACTACTTAAACCTAACTGACCTAAGGACATCACACACATACATGCCCGAGGCAGGATTCGAACCTGCGCCTAGAACCGCACGGCCACTCCGGCCGGCATCCCGACTGAACTCACAGCTCACCACGACCCGGAAATACTAGCTGTCGCTCCAAAGATAGTACAACAGTGCTCTTATAAATAGTACTGGTGCTGCCACTCACGGGCAGGCAGGCCAGCAACTTAGTGACGCCAGTAAAACGAATAAGAAACGGGATGGCGGTACCGCAAAGACAAGATGTCAAGTAATAAACGGCACGAACACGAGTCGCGCACGGCTCAATGTAGACCTCACAGAGATATTAGGTCAATCATTTTAAACTCTAGGGTTCTGCAGAGCTATTTTCTTGTTTTGAACTGTGGGTAAAGCGCAAGGATTAGACTTCACGACTAGAACATGCCTGTCCAACATCTCTCGTACGAGGATACAGCAACGTAGTTGTATTTGTCGACCAGCCGTATTCAGGGAATCATGTAACTGTTCCATCACCCATGAAGGCTGGGTGATAGTTAAAAGGTATTCGTGCAGGCGAGTCAGTGCGCACCACAAGAGATACCCACATCCGTGAAAGCCAATTAGCTCTCAGTGACAAATCCTGGGCGGCCAAGTGTACCACACACCTATATTCCTACGTAAACGCCCTGTGCACGCCTGACTGTAACCGGGGCGAAGCAGATATCTCTAGGTAGTGTGCAGTGATTTGGATTGCCTGGAACGCTATACATCAAACATATGGCCACGTTTTTAAGTCCAGCACAGAACACCTCTTCCGATTTACCCGCCAAAATTGTCCACGTGTTAGTGTCGATCTACAAATTTTCCTTGCCACAAGTCCAACACGAAAATGGCAGCACTAGTCTTCAGATAATATGCGTCGCAGACGCTCATCTTGTACGTTTTTCTCATCTTCTCCGATATGTGAAGATGAAAATTGAGCTTTGTACTGTAAACGTTTCAGATTACCTGTAGCGGTACTGGACGTTCACATGAACACCTATTCTCGCCCCATCGCGCAAATCTGGACCAAGCCTACTAATAGAAATTAGTCGGGGCTGTGTCACCTTTATGACGATATCTGCTGGGGACACTTCCAGTAAGTTGTCTGAAAGTCTGTGATGGAATGGCAGCTCATTCTTCCTCATGTGTTAATGATGTTGGACGCTGGGGTTTGAAGCAAAGTTGACATTCTAACTCATATCATAAGTGTTCCACTGAGTTATGACGGCATCCAATAAAAAAGGGCAGTGGCCAAGATTTGTTTCTCGCGATGCAGTGGTGAAAACAGTGGTGATGGCAGTGGGTGCTGGTACGGAGTCTGGGGCCAGCAGTGTGATTGTGACGTTGTGACAGTGGCGATGGGTATAGGAAGCAGCCCGGAGGAGTAGGGTATAAGTTCAGGAAGGACCGGTGTAGAACGGAAAGGCGAAGCACTCACAGTCAAAGGAAAGACTGGACGACACGTAGTTTGTGGGTTTTACTACCTTGCAGGAAGGACTGGAAGTCTCTAACGGTTTACCAGAGCCTACACTAAACCCTGTTTGTCATAGTGTAAAAAAGACGCATTTATAAGACAATATGAATACTGAGACTAGATGACACATTACTCGTGAAAGTGTGAAAGGGAGGAATCTTTTATCAAAGGGCCAAAGGGTGTCGATAAAACCCTTTTCACTTTTAATTTATGTTGATACGTCACTTTGATAGTTAGTCTCTCCACCTGTAAGTATAATGTCCCACATGCCGTCATTTCTCATTCAGTTCCCGCCGTAAGCTATGCATGATAACAGCCGGCCGGGGTGGCAGAGCGGTTCTACGCGCTACAGTCTGGAACCGTGCGACCGCTACGGTCGCAGTTTCAAATCCTGCCAAGGGCATGGATGTGTGTGATGTCCTTAGGTTAGTTAGGTTTAAGTAGTTGTAAGTTCTAGGGGAATGATGACCTCAGCAGTTAAGTCCCATAGTGCTCAGAGCCATTCGAACCATGATGACAGGCTATGTTTCTTTGTAGTGTCTGTTTTTTCTGCACTGGTTTTCCTACAGTTCGGAGATCATTATGAACGGACACTGGGCCTTCGCAACTGTCACCCGGGCCAGTGATTTCCGTTTAGAATAATTCCGCTCGTCTCAAGTGTGTGGCTGGTGACCCAAAATAGTTACAGTCATCGATGTTGGAAGAATTGGTATTAAAGGCTGGCGAGAGTAGTTAATTTGGTTTAAGTAACATATTTAAGGCACGCGATATTGCACGCTGTGTAACACGGTGCATTGTCATGCTTGCAAGCTTGCTACTCTCTTTTAGAATCTGGACTTTAATAAAAATAGCAAAGTAATGTTAATCAGAACACAGGGAGAAGTTGTGATCTAAATTCATCCTTAACATCACAACACAACAAAAATGTCAAAAGAAACGTCACACAAACATTTTTATTTGACAAACGCTTAAACTAACATGGGGTCTTTGGTGGACAAAGTGATCAGCTGGGGATCGACACACGACACTAGCCAGAACACTAATCGCTTTATCTGACTTCATACACGTGAATCCGGCTTATGGCACAAAAACTATGTCACCATCAAGCGTTTATACTCCACTATTCCAAAAAAGAAAAATGTGGTTGGAATGAACAGGGTGCTGAAAAACATATATTGGAGCAATGCGCCGTAGCACGAATACTTTACCCTCCTGCTGGTCAGGGCAGCACGCCACGATGCATTCGGCGACCGAAGTCATGGACGGTCGCAATCTGTTGTTAATGGTGCGCTCCCAAAAACTGCAAGTACTCGGTCTCGCGTTCGGTTAATTCGGAACGCAGGTACTTTCCTACGAGCCTCTGAAACCCCAGTGGATTCCAGTGTGCAGGTGGATCCTTATGCTGATCTGACAAACCAATTTGACTACGTGTCACGACTACGCGTGACGGAATATGTCAAATGTTTAGACGGCCGACTCAAGACAAATAAGTACACCCATGCATCACTCGTTGTGTGCGTGATGCTAGAAGCAGTGCCTCTGTCAGTTCAGAAGGTGACTGGCACAGGCTGTAAGTGGCACACTAGCAAAGGACACAAGTCTCACCGTTTAGGTAGAGACCTGCAGTTCTTTACTGGTGAAGCGCCAGTACAAGAGTGATCTTCTCTTTCTGTCTGCTTTCCTCCTCAACTCTGTAGCAAAAGCCCACTTACATCTTAGACTTCGGAGTGCGGCATTCGAAGCTCGGAGAGCGCCCCTTGTTCTGCATACACCGATTTGACCAATCTGAGACTTTAAAGTTAATGGGGAGAAAAGGGAAAAGATTCAAATATTTACTATGAAAAACAGTCTTGATCACAACTTATTTATTACGGTGACCGGTTTCTACCACTACTGTGTCATCTTCAGACCAATGAGTGAGAACCTTCTTCTGGTGGTAAATCACACAGTAGTGGCTGATTCTGTTCGCTGTTTTCATGGGTTATTTTACAGCCACCCTCTGCAACACTGGACGGTCATTGTTCGTCAGTACATGAGATCTACCTCGTCTCGGTTTAAACATGGTTGTTGCTTCACTTTTCTACAGTCACATCACCAACAATCGATCTGGGCAGATTTAGAGGGGTTGTAAAGTCTGTGATGGATTTGTCCCTGAGTTGACGTCCAGTGACTAGACAACGCTCGAAGTGACCAAGCTACATGGCGTTCTGCGGCGTTTAGGCAGTGGAGGTGCAAGTTACGTTGACGAACGTAAGAATGGATCGGAGAAGACTTTTGCAGACGTAGACGATTATGGAAGGATATGGCCTCTAAGTACAGCATGCTGTTAATTCTTGCGACTTTAGTGTGATATGGACATCTTATTGGACGGTTGGTAGACGGGCAGCATCATAAGACTTCATGTGTTTTGCTGAAAGCGGCATACGGACGGTTTTTTCGAGCCTCAACGTTGAACGTGCCGAGTTCGATGTGTTGGTTAACGCTCGAAAACGATACGACTTGTGCGTACGGTACTTGTGCCTCTTCGGGTATAAGCGATTGCATTGTGCTCCAGAGACAGTTATCGGCTGTATCTGCTATCAGACTGTTTACGAAATGGACGCGAAGAAAATTCCTACCGTACCTTACTTGCACTGCGGTGGCAAAAGTCATGGGATGCCTACTAATATCGTGTCGGACCTCCTTTTGCCGCAGTAGCCCATTACCTCGACGTGGCATGGGCTCAACGGGTCGTTGGAAGTCCTCTGCAGAAATACTGAGTCATCCTGCCGCTGTAGTCGTCAGTAATTGGAAAATTTGCCGGTGCAGTATTTTGAGAATGAACTGACCTCTCGATTGTGTCCCATTAATGTTCGATGGGGTCCATGTCGAGCGATCCGGTTGGCCAAATAATTTGCCTGAACTGCACAGAAATGTTCTTCAAACGAATCGCGAACAACTGGGGCCCATTGACATTGCGCATTGTCATCCATAAAGATCCCATTGCTGTTAGCGAACATTAAGTTCATTAATGGCTGTAAATAGTTTCCAAGTAGTCAAACATACCCAATTCCCGTCAATGATCGGTTCAGTTGGACCAGAGAACGCAATCAGTTCCACGCAAACCCAGCCCCATTATTACTAACTGAAATCGGGACTCATCTGCCCCCGCCACTGTTTTCCGGTCGTCTACAGCCCAGCCGCTGTGTTCACGAGGCCAGAAGAGGCGCTGCAGGCGATGACGTGCTGTTAGCAAATGCACTCGCGTCGATCGTCTGCTGCAGTAGCCCACTAAAGCAAATTTCGCCGCAATGTCCTAACCGATAAGTTCGTCGTACGTCACGCATTGTTTTCTGCTGTTATTTCACGCAGTGTTGCTTGTCCGTTTGCAGTGGCAACTCTATGCTAATGCCACTGCTCTCGGTAGTTAAGTGAAGGCCGTCGGACACTGCGTTGTCCATGGTGAGATGTAATGCCTCAAGCTTGGTATTCTCATCACACTCTTGACACTGTATCTCGGAATATTGAATTCCCTAACGATTTCTGGAATAGAATGTCTACTGCGTCTAGCTCCAACTACCACTCCGCGTTCAAAGTCTCATAATTCCCGTTGTGCGGCCACAATCATGTCTGAAACCTTTCCACGTTAATCACGTGAGTACACATGGCCTTTTGGCACTTAAGTATAAAACTCATATTTCGTCGTTTAACCATACGTTAGTGATGTAGTTCTGTCTACAATATACATAACAAAAAACTTCTTTGTCCATGAACATGTTACAAGGCAAAAGCGAACGTGCCATTGTCAGTCAATAACGACATCGGATTATAAAAGTTAAGTTACAAATTTATAATAGTGCTCCACAGAAAATAATGTTTATCTTGAAACTTCCTGGCAGATTAAAACTGTGTGCCAGACCGAGACTCGAACTCGGGACCTTTGCCTTTCGCGGGCAAGTGCTCTACCAACTGAGCTACCCAAGCACGACGTACAGCCGGCACGGTAGCTCAGCGTGTTCGGTCAGAGGGTTAGCTGCCCTCTGTAATAAAAAAAAAATTGAGTTAATCGATCAACAACGAACTTAAACGGGTGTCTTACGACGTCCGCTCCGAGCAGATGCAACGAACAAAAGCGAACAAAATGAGATTAAAAAAAAAAGTTGGTAGAGCACTAGCCCGCGAAAGTCAAAAGCCCCGAGTTCGAGTCTCGGTCCGGCACACAATTTTAATCTGCCAGGAAGTTTCATATCAGCGTACACTCCGCTGTAGAGAGAAAATTTCATTCTAAATGTTTATCTTATCGTTATTACTTTTTAGTAAAATCCTTAGGTCATGCTTACTTGATCACTGTTTCTATTCAGCAGCAGAATCTTTACATTTGAAATGTAAAACTTGAAACAAGAAAGAGCAAAATATCATACTGCACTTAGTGCAAGCTGTGTTGTAAACAAAACCAATCGACCAAACTCACTTCTCATAAACAGCACATTTATACGAGGATTGGAACTTTAATAGTGCAACTATTTATTTACAGCTCGTACAAAATAGATACGTCTTTCAAAGTTTTACTGACCTTCAAAGTAGTCACCAGCATTGTATGTAACCCGTTGCCAGCGATGTGGAAGTCGTAGGTTACTCTTAACAGTGCCAGTTGTATTGACAGTTCGAGCAGCGCGGTCTATTGCCCGACGGATTCGTAGCAGTTCTGAAGCGAATACCGTGAAGTGTTTCCTTCAGTTAAGAAATCGAGTTGAACTTATGACGGCCTAACTCAGGGGAGTGCAGTAGATGGTACAGCACTTAGCAGCCCCATCAGCCAAACAAATCAGTAACATCTTGCACTGTAAGTGCTTGAGCATTGTCCAGCAAAATGATGGTCAGGTCCTGCAGGAAGTGCCATGACTTCTGTCTCTACGCTACTCATTTTTGGAACACAACCTACGAAATGTGTGCGAAAAATAAAATTCAGTCGAGACCACATTCACAATGTAGTACATGTAAAGTGTATTTGTGCTGCAATGAAAAAAAGAACTGTTTCCTACAATTTCATGAGGTATCACTAAATATGTGATATGTATACACTGTCAAAAATGTATAGCTAAGTTACTATGCATTGTGAAGTTGCTCTAGAATAAATTTATGCGAAATTTAAAAAAAAATTCAGAAATATCATATTTCTGTTAATTAATTTACTAATGTAAAAATATTTAATATTTATGTGGAATAAAATACAAGTTATAAAAATTGGAGCATTTTTCTGCGCATGTTGTGATTCTGTCCATGGAGTCTCACGGTACTTCTGAGTACCAGGAGAGAAAAAAGTTGTGCAAAATAAAATAAAATTTTACAAAAAATCCTACCGTCATTTGAGGCCACAATAGCATAAATTCTGCAAAGAAAATATTAAAAAGCAATTTTTTTCTTATGTCAGGAAACAAAGGGTTAATACCTACACCGAATTTTTCTTTTGTTTGCTTCACTACTTGCTCAATATACAGATTGAATAACATCGGGGACAGGCTACAACCCTGTCTCACTCCCTTCCCAACCGCTGCTTCATTTTCATGCCCCTCGACTCTTATAACTGCCATCTGGTTTCTGTAAAAATTGTAAATAGACTTTCGCTCCCTGTATTTTACCCCTGCCACCTTTAGAATTTGAAAGAGAGTATTCCAGTCAACATTGTCAAAAGCTTTCTGTAACTCCACAAATGCTAGAAATGTAGGTTTGCCTTTCCTTAATCTATTTTCTAAGATAAGTCGTAGGGTCAGCATTGCCTCACGTGTTCCAACATTTCTGCGGAATCCTAACTGATCTTCACCGAGGTCGGCTTCTACCAGTTTTTCCATTCGTCTGTAAAGAATTCGAGTTAGTATTTTGCAGCTGTGACTTATTAAACTGATAGTTCGGTAATTTTCACATCTGTCAACGCCTGCTTTCTTTGGGATTGGAATTATTATATTCTTCTTGAAGTCTGAGGATATTTCGCCTGTCTCATACATCTTGCTCACCAGATGGTACAGTTTTGTCAGGACTGGCTCTCCCAAGGCCGTCAGTAGTTCCAATGGAATGTTGTCTACTCCCGGGGCCTTGTTTCGACTCAGGTCTTTTATTGCTCTGTCAAACACTTCACGCAGTATCATATCTCCCATTTCATCTTCATCTACATCCTCTTCCATTTCCATAATATTGTCCTCAAGTACATCGCCTTTGTATAGACCCTCTATATACTCCTCCCACCTTTCTGCTTTCCCTTCTTGGTTTAGAACTGGGTTTCCATCTGAGCTCTTGATATTCATACAAGTGGCTCTCTTTTCTCCAAATGTCTCTTTAATTCTCCTGCAGGCAGTATCTATCTTACCCCTGGTGAGATAACCCTCTACATCCTTACATTTGTCCTGTAGCCATCCCTGCTTAGCCATTTTGCACTTCCTGTCGATCTCATTTTTGAGACGTTTGTATTCCCTTTTGCCTGCTGCATTTACTGCGTTTTTATATTTTCTCCTTTCATCAACTAATGCAATATTTCTTCTGTTACCCAAGGATTTCTACTAGCCCTCGTCTTTTTACCTACTTAATCCTCTGCTGCCTTCACTACTTCATCCCTCAGAGCTACCCATTCTTCTTCTACTGTATTTCTTTCCCCCATTCCTGTCAATTGTTCCCTTATGCTCTCCCTGAAACTCTGTACAACCTCTGGTTTAGTCAGTTTATCCAGGTCCCATCTCCTTAAATTCCCACCTTTTGGCAGTTTCTTTAGTTTCAATCTACAGTTCATAACCAATAGATTGTGGTCAGAGTCCACATCTGCCCCTGGAAATGTCTTACAGTTTAAAACCTGGTTCCTAAATCTCTGTCTTACCATTATATAATCTATCTGATACCTTCTAGTATCTCCAGGATTCTTCAATGTATAAAACCTTCTTTTATGATTCTTGAACCAAGTGTTAGCTATGATTAAGTTATGCTCTGTGCAAATTCCTACCAGACGGCTTCCTCTTTCATTTTTCTCCCCCAATCCATATTCACCCACTACGTTTCCTTCTCTCCCTTTTCCGACTCTCTAATCCCAGTCACCCATGACTATTAAATTTTCGTCTCCCTTCACTACCTGAATAATTTCTTTTATCTCATCATACATTTCATCAATTTCTTCATCATCTGCAGAGCTAGTTGGCATATAAACTTGTACTACTGTAGCAGGCATGGGCTTCGTGTCTATCTTGGCCACAATAATGCGTTCACTATGCTGTTGGTAGTAGCTTACCCGCACTCCTATTTTTTTTATTCAGTGTTAAACCTACTCCTGCATTACCCCTATTTGATTTTGTATTTATAACACTGTATTCACCTGACCAAAAGTCTTGTTCCTCCTGCCACCGAAGTTCACTAATTCCCACCATATCTAACTTTAACCTGTTCATTTCCCTTTTTAAATTTTCTAACCTACCTGCCCGATTAAGGGATCTTACATTCCACGCTCCGATCCGTAGAACACCAGTTTTCTTTCTCCTGATAACGACGTCCTCTTGATTAGTCCCCGCCCGGAGATCCGAATGGGGGACTGTTTTACCTCCGGAATATTTTACCCAAGAGGACGCCATCATCATTTAACCATACAGTAAAGCTGCATGCCGTCGAGAAAAATTACGGCTGTAGTTTCCCCTTGCTTTCAGCCGTTCGCAGTACCAGCACAGCAAGGCCATTTTGGTTAGTGTTACAATGCCAGATCAGTCAATCAGTCAATCATCCAGACTGTTGCCCCTGCAACTACTGAAAAGGCTGCTGCCCCTCTTCGGGAACCAAACGTTTGTCTGTCCTCTCAACAGATACCTCTCCGTTGTGGTTGCACCTACGGTACGGCCATCTGTATCGCAGAGGCACGCAAGCCTCCCCACCAACGGCAAGGTCCATGTTTCTTGGAGGGGGATGGGGGGGGTGGGGGAGGGGGTGTGTTTCGTTTGGCGAAGTGCAAAATTTTACACTTTTCAACATATAAAGTAAGTTGTCAATTCTTGCGCCATTTTTAAGTCTTATCAAGATCTGACAACATTTAGTCGTCTTTCCTCATACAGTACCTCACTGAGGTTCCGTGTTACAAATCGTATGAATGATCCAGCACGAGCCAAGGTCCATGGTTCATGGGGGTAGATATGTTATTAATTAACATTTAATTTAACGAATTGTGTCAAGAGCAATACGTTTTTGATAGATCCTCAATATGACGTCTTGAAACGGCACCCTTTCGTAATATGCAAGTTACAATAATTTTTTAACCACGAATATGATTCCCGTCATTTTATTACAACAAATCATAATTTAACGACGGGTTTTGGAGAGCTCCTCAATTTTCTGGTGCTTAGAAACGACATATGTAGATGTACTTGTAGATGTATAGGTCTATACAAGCAAACTTCTACTGAATGCCAATATGACCTCCCGTGACTCCATACTGAAGACAGATGGCGGTAGGTGACGTAGGTGGCGTTCTTTCATCTCATTGGTATACGTTGAAACGCACGTTCGGAATACATGACATACGAGATACTGCTTTGCACCTTCGGAAAGACTCCCCAGCGTGCATTTTCCACGCTATGACGTCAAAATCTCCGCATGCTAAACGCGTCCGTGTTCTGAAGGCTTAGCGCTATAAAATTTGCAGGTACGAGATTTGTTACGGATGCTCGCCCGTTTATGTCAGTATTCCGCGTGTTGTGCCTCAAGTTAAGTTCGTAGCGTGGGCTGTTGGGGCGATAGAGATCAGATGCGCCACGAGGCGCGCGTCAGCTGTTCACGCCACGCCACATGGCCGGTGGCGGCGGTAGCGTCACACGCCGCAGCTACTAACGCCCCAGCGCCTATCCGCGGCGCCATCTGTGCGCATGCGTCACGCGGCCGGACGTGACGCGGCTGTTTTTTAAAATAATAAATAGATTCATTATGCGATTGACGGGCGGGCGGGCGCCGCTGTTATCTTTGCATCGCGCGCACGCGACCGCCGCTGTTTACCCTGCGGATTGCAGCAGATTTCTGCCGCCTGTGCTTCCACAAACAAGCGGGTGCTGACCGGGAGGGCAGGCCGCGACACGGCCGCCCACACAACATTCGGCCGCCACTTACAGCACTGCCAGCGCCAGTACTGGTGGATTCAAGCTTTTGCTTGTTTTATGAGAGGCACTGGTAGCGCGCACGTATTAATATACTACTAGGAAAAATTTGTACATCCCGAAAGACGAAGTCGACATTGATCCGATGACAAAATATGCCACCTGGGGATGTAGATGTGCTGATAATGGTTTCAACGTCGTCCGTCAACCGACAATGGCACAGCTACCAGAGTTCCAGCTGTGTATATTCTATAAAAATGGTTCAAATGTCTCTGAGCACTATGGGACTTAGAGGCAGGATTCGAACCTGCGATCATAGCGGTCACGCGGTGCCAGACGACGCGCCTAGAACCGCACGGCCACATCGGCCGGATATATTCTCTAATATTGGACTTGTAGACTTACAGAAAGCTTTTGACAATGTTGACTGGAATGCTCTCTTTCACATTCTGAAGGTGGCAGGGGTAAAATGCAGGGAGCGAAAGGCTATTTACAATTTGTGCAGAAACCAGATGGCAGTTATAAGAGTCGAGGGACATGAAAGGGAAGCAATGGTTGGGAAGGGAATGAGACAGGGTTGTAGCCTCTCCCCGATGTTATTCAATCTGTATATTGAGCAAGCAGTAAAGGAAACAAAAGAAAAATTCGGAGTAGGAATTAAAATCCACGAAGAAGAAATAAAAACTTTGAGGTTCGCCGATGACATTGTAATTCTGTCAGAGAAGGCAAAGGACCTGGAAGAGCAACTGAACGGAATGGACAGTGTCTTGGAAGGAGGATATAAGATGAACATCAACAGAAGCAAAACGAGGATAATGGAATGTAGTCGAATTAAGTTGGGTGATGCTGCGGGAATTAGATTAGGAAATGAGAGGCTTAAAGTAGTAAATGAGTTTTGCAATTTGGCGAGCAAAATAACTGATGATGGTCGAAGTAGAGAGGATATAAAATGTAGACTGGCAATGGCAAGGAAAGCGTTTCTGAAGATGAGAAATTTGTTAACATCGAGTATAGATTTAAGTGTCAGGAAGTCGTTTCTGAAAGTATTTGTATCGACTGTAGCCATGGGTGGAAGTGAAACGTGGACGATAAATAGTTTGGACAAGAAGAGAATAGAAGCTTTCGAAATGTGGTGCTACAGAAGAATGCTGAAGTTTAGATTGGTAGATCACATAACTAATGAGGAGGTATTGAATAGGATTGGAGAGAAGAGAAATTTGTTTCACAACTTGACTAGAAGAAGGGATCGGTTGGTAGGGCATATTCTGAGGCATCAAGGGATCACCAATTTAGTATTGGAGGGCAGCGTGGAGGGTAAAAATCGTAGAGAGAGACGACGAGATGAATACACTAAACAGATCCAGAAGGATGTAGGTTGCAGTATGTACTGGGAGATGAAGAAGCTTGCACAGGTTAGAGTAGCATGGAGAGCAGCATCAAACCAGTCTCAGGACTGAAGACCACAACAACAACATTGGATGCTCACAGCCAGAACGGTCAGTGTGGTGCCGACGTGTGAAGCAAGGAGACAACCATGCCACACTAACACACTTGTGCTCCAACAGCCAAATGAGAGAGTTCGAAAAGGGTCAAATTGTGGCCTTCCGAGTGATGGGATGGTTCTTCCGGAGAACTGCCAAACAAGTTTGATGTTGTGTAACGATGCTGGCGTAAGTGATCATATGAACATTCTAACATCCATAGACGAGACTACGGACGTCCACGCAGCACAGGCGCCTGCCAGTATCGTCGTATTGTAAGGCAGCAGTGGCAGATCGTGCAGCTACCACAGCACAGGTCAGAGGGCTTGTAGGTCCAGACTCCTCAACACAATCTGTTGCGAACTGGTTATTAGAAATGGGACTACGGGTACGCACACCTCTAGCCCGTCTTCCACTCACGCCACAGCATCAAAGTATGTAGTATGTCAGATATTCTGAATGTACGTTTGAACGTATACCAATGAGATGGAAAAACGCCACCTACGTCACTTGCACACCATCTGTATTCAGTACGGAGTCGCGAGCCGTCACATTGGAATTCATTTGAAACTTGTATGTATAGGACTATACACCTACATGTACATCTATATCTGCTGTTTCTAATTTAGTCAGAAGATCACTTGGGAGATGGAGTGAAGCGCCGAAGTCTTCAGTGATAAAAGCAGATTCTGCCTGCACGCAAGTGATAGTCATTTGGACATAAGACATAGACATCACGAACACTCGTCCGAAACACACTGACCCCATCCCTGGCCTTATGATCAGGGGTGCGACAAGTTACAACTCTTGTTCACCTTTGGTGCTACCGGAGGATACGCTAACCAGCGAGCAGTTCGTACAGGATGTTGTCAGGCTCATTTTTTTGCGATTCTTGCAACAGGAAGATGATGTGTTGCTTCAAAAGGATAATGTTCGTCAGTACACTGCCAGAGAGACGCAACGTGCTCTGCAAGAGGTGCAGCAACTTCCCAGATCAGCACGACCTCCAGACTTACCTTCAGTCGAGAATGTGTAGGATATGATGGTACGAGAAGTGACTCGTGCGACTCATCAACCAATCAATCTTACAGAACTAGATGGACTTATCGAGAAGGCGTGGTATAATGTATCCCAGGACAGTATCCGCCATCTGTACGATCGACTAGGTGCTATAGTCAGCGTATGCATTGTCGCCTATGGAGGCTCCACCACTTACCAACATGAGTGTTTCAGCACGAGTCGATACCTAGTAACTCAGAACCGCTTGCGCTGTTGATCTCTAAAGGTAATTATTTCATGTACTCCATACGCACTGTTGCGAGAATAAATCTTGAGTGAACTGGAAACGTCTAAACGGGTGTACCATTCTTTCTTCTTCTTCTTAATTTTTCAGGCAGTATATATTCCAGCCTATAATGCTGTGACCTGATGAATCTCTAACTAAAACGGAACGTCCCCATCTGCGGAGGGCGTCTTCTGTGGGAGTTGTAGCTCCCTTTTAGGTACGATGCACACCCTGACTCGCTACTGACTGACGTAAAATACCTTTTCCGTGTGCTTCCGTGCAGACACGTGACGTCACACGTTTTCAATACCGGAGTGCAGATGACCGTTGTCGATTGGTGTCGTTCGCTATTACTATCACTCCATGGTGGAAGACTTGCTCACATTTTCTTGAGCACAGGGAGCCAGATACAATTCAGTTTCACACCCTCCTCCTCTGGATTAAAATTCTTAGAGTGTTTAGTAATCTCTGTGGCCTCTGTTTCACAATATCCGCTTGAGGCTGCCATTACCTGAGTTTCATCACACCGAATTTTGTAGTGTCCTGGCTTAAAAAGATGTTTCAGCCCTTCTAGTCGTTTTTCGACCATTCTTTTCGTATTTCCCACTTACGCATATCCTAAACAACACGGAAAATGTAAATTCCCGCTTTTTCCAGGGTTTACGATCACCCTTGGTTGACTTCTTGGATTACTAAACCTTCCGTGGGGTCTTGTAGATTAAGGCGACGTTCTTCCTTGTCAAGATCTTTTCTACCCGATCAGTTATGGTGGGTATATAACCTAAAATATTATGACAGTTATTAGCTATTTAGGTGCTATTCGGTTCTCGTGAACACACCAGACAAAAAGCTGAGTCACCTTTCAACCCCCCCCCCCCCCTCCCCTCCCCGGAAAAAGCCCGACAATACCGTGTAAGGAGATTGAGGCCTTAGTAATCACAACATGGCGAAGGAGAGGGTCCACAAGGTACTGCAGGTATGCCTTATCCAGCTAAAGCCACTCACCAACGGCTAGATCCTGTAGACCTACCGACTTCCGGGTATGTAAACTGTCACGTTTAAACTGTGTAAGTAGGCTGTTTAGGTTTTTACGTTGGTAACGTCACGTAGCACTCTGCATGAAAATCACTGGCTGAGCTGTGTGCAGTCTGTGGCTGGTTGGCATTGTTGGAATATTCGCTATTGTAGTGTTGGGCAGTTGGATGTGTACAGCGCGTAGCGTTGCGCAGTTGGAGGTGAGCCGCCAGCAGTGGTGGATGTGGGGAGAGAGATGGCATAACTTTGAGAGCGGACGATCTGGACGTGTGTCCATCAGAAAGAGTAAATTTGTAATACTGTATATCATGAACTGACATATATATATATATATATATATATATATATATATATATATATATATATATATATATGTTGACTTGAATATTATTAAGGTAAATACATTGTTTGTTCTCTGTCAAAATCTTTCATTTGCTAACTATGCCTATCAGTAGTTAGTGCCTTCAGTAGTTAGAATCTTTTATTTAGCTGGCAGTATTGGCGCTCGCTGTATTGCAGTAGTTCGAGAAACAAAGATTTTTGTGAGGTAAGTGATTCATGAAAGGTATAGGTTATTGTTAGTCAGCTTGCGTTGCGCTAAAAATATTGTGTGTCAGTTTAGTGTTGATCAGAATAAGTAAAGGGAGAAATGTGTGAGTACGTTCAATTCTGCTCAGCTGTTTGAAAATCAAATAACGTAATGGGTTTACCAGCACAGAAATTCACAAATTTTTGTAAGGGGAGGTTTCAGCTGTTGCAAGTAGTCTCAGACATTTTTTATGGGAATGAGATTGGTTGAATTAGAGGGCTATTTGAGATGCGATATGGTGCTTGAATGTTCCTCGGACCAGGAACGTATACGTGGAGGAATGTGAACACCTATATTGACATCTTGGTACACAGGGGTATTCACTGCATATGTATCACGAATCTCCAGAGCAGGAGGCGACATTTGGTTACCGAGAATGTTGAAATAAACATACTACACGGTCCAGTCCCGTTAATGCGACCACCGCCTATGTTAGACGTCAACGTCCAACAAAAATTATGTTGGGGGACTCAGAAAACAGTGCAGTCGTTATCGTAATGCGGAAACAGAAAATTTATCTGACATCCAAAAGGGCAAGATCACTGGATTTCGGGCCAAGGGCGGAAGCCTTTCCGAAACTGCTAAGTTTGTAAACTTGCGTGCCGCGAATGTTGGAGTACGCCGTGTATGACAAAATGGCGCTATCCAAAACCGACGCTGATGTAGCTGTTGTCCACAACGGGCCATAGATGACAGGGACGAACGACGGCGAATGAAGTGCAACTGTTGAGCAACTGGTCGCTCAGATGAACAATGGGCTACCAACAGCGTATCCTCAACGACCGTCCAGCGAACGTTGCTGCGAATGGGCCTCCCCAGAAGGCGTCTGCTTAATGACCCATGCTGACTGCTGTCCATTAGCGGCGAAGGTTGGAATCTGCACGCCGGTACCTCAACTGAACGTCCACTGAGTGGCGACAGGTGACCGTATCAGGTGAACCACGTTTTATGCTCTATCGGCCAGATGGCTCTTCGCACATACGGCGCGAAAAGTCCGAAACCAAACACCTTGCAACGAGAAGGGAGCGCTACAATCTGGGGAATATTTTTGTGCGCGCGGCTGCTACGGTCGCAGGTTCGAATCCCGCCTCGGGCATGGATGTGTGTGATGTCCTTAGGTTAGTTAGGTTTAAGTAGTTCTAAGTTCTAGGGGATTGATGACCACAGCTGTTGAGTCCCATAGTGCTCAGAGCCATTTGAACCATTTTTGAATATTTTTGTGGCATTGCCTGAATTATCTCGTCATTCTGGAAGGCACAATGGATCAACACATATATCCTTCTGGACCATGTCCACCCCTCATACAGTTTGGTTTTCTTCTGACATCCACCAGCAGGGCAATAACGTGTCACATAGCTCGCGGTGTTTACGTGCGTGGTTCGGAGAGCACCGAGATGAGTTTACAGTGTTCTCCTGGCCACTACGCTCTCCGGATTTAAAGCCACTCGGGAATCTGTGAAACCACCTTTATTGGGCTGTTCGCGCCTGTTCGATCCTCAATCGAGAAACCTAGCGTAGCTTGCCATGGCACAATATCTTCCCTAACCTCATTGACTCTTCCTGCACGTTTCGCGCTGCAATAGATGGTTGTTGAGACTTTTGACAGGAGGTTACAATACTGTCACTGGACAGTGTACTTCAAGGTCACGTTCACATGAAGGGTGGATCCAGTTCGTCGGCCGGCCGGAGTGGCCGAGCGGTTCTAGGCGCTACAGTCTGGAACCGCGCGACGCTACGGTCGCAGGTTCGAATCCTGCCTCGGGCATGGATGTGTGTGATGTCCTTAGGTTAGTTAAGTTTAAGTAGTTCTAAGTTCTAGGGGACTGATGACCTAAGATGTTAAGTCCCATAGTGCTCAGAGCCATTTTTTATTTTATCACGCCATACACCTTTATTTTTTGAACCGTATCATCAGTGTCAAAGTCTATAGATGCAGCTATATATGTGTGTTTCATTTTTTTGTTTTTAAAGCTATTCTTTTGTTTCCAAACTTTCGAATTTTCATTACCATGCCACAGAGGATGTGAACACATTTTCCTCGTGTTAATTCGTAAGGCTGGAAGCAGAAGAACATATTTATAAGCAGTTAAGTAAATATACATAAGCATCTATACATAAGCATATATACATAAGCATTTATAGGCCTTACCACTGATGGTATATTTCAAAAATAAAGGCGAAACTAGTCCGGCATGATAAAATTAGTTTTATTCAGTTGCACCTGAAAGCGTAAACATAATATTATACCCAATGGGGAACGCCAGGACAACAAAAGTTAAAAGTGGTCACATAACAACTTCCGGCCTGAATAAAACCTTCGACACACTGCTGTTTCATTGCACAACTGAACCATCATTGCACTCTATGCACTGCATAATTTTGGAAAGAAGCGAAATCGTGCCAGCCGCGCGGGATTAACCGAGCGGTCTACGGCGCTGCAGTTATGGACTGTGCCGAGGTTAGAGTCCTCCCTCGGGCATGGGTGTGTATGTTTGTCCTTAGGATGAATTAGGTTAAGTAGTGTGTAAGCTTAGAGACTGATGACCTTAGCAGTTAAGTCCCCTAAGATTTCACACACATTTGAACATCGTGCCTCTCCAGACCAATTCTATAACTCACAAGTCAGCTACCGCTAAATTTCTGTGTTGTTTGGCCTATTACAGATGTGCAGCTTTATATGCAGCTGTGATCAGGTGTCTTTTGCTAGTTACCCGACTTCAGACGTCCCTTGACAATGTTCTTCGAAAACTGGTTGAGATGGGGCTGCGTTCTCTGACAGTAGAAATTTGTTGGATTTGGAACCGATTGTCATTGACCGCTCGTAGCATCCGTCTGTTGTTCCTACGGGTTAGGATCTTTTACGACCACTATTCCTACACCTAATTACGTTTACCTAGAGTCGTAAATCATTCCTTGTAGCCACATTAGACATTCTGCATTGATGCATCTACAAATCGGGTTATTTAATGGACGGTGTGGTCATGAGTGCGCCCGCATCTGGAAATACCTTTCTACTATTTCGTCACGTCTCCACGTTGGCTCATCTCGTCCCGATGATTCCATACAACCTCCAGCCACATGATGTTTAGGGATCAGAAACGGAGCGAGTACGAGTCTGATATTGAGGGCTGCATACACCAGAAAACAAGGTTCCGCTGTTGCATGCGTGCTAACTGGCTTCGTACCTTCCCACTATAGTTCCGGGTGTATAATGAGTCTGACAAGGGGAGGTCACGACGTTGGGATCACAGATTTACCTCAAACTTTGTGTAAGTAGGCTGTTTAGGTCTTTGTGTTGGTACCGCCACGTAGCGCTCTCTATTAAAATCGGTGACTGCGCTGTGTCCAGTCTGTAGCTGGTTGGACTGGTTGTTGGAAGTTATTCGCCAGTGTAGTGTTGGGTAGTTGGATGTGAATAGCCCGTAGCGTTGGGCAGTTGGAGGTGGGCCGCCTGCAGTGGTGGATGTGGGGAGAGAGATGCCAGAGTTCTGAGATGTTAATATGAGCGGACGATCTGGACGTGTGTCTGTCAGAAAAAGGAAATTTGTTAAACTTGATGTCACGATTTGAACACTATTAAGGTATATACATTGTTTGTTCTCTATCAAAATCTTTCATTTGCTGACAATATGCCTATCAGTTGTTAGTGCCTTCAGTAGTTAGAATCTTTAATTTAGCTAGCAGTACTGGCGCTCGCTGTATCGTAGTATTTAGAGTAACGCAGATTTTTGTGTGGTAAGTGATTCATGAAGGGCAAAGGCTATTGTTAGTCAGGGCTATTATTTTGTAGGGATTATTGAAAGTCAGATTGCGTTGCGCTAAAAATACTGTGTGTCAGTGTAGTACTGATCAGAATAAGCAAAGAGAAAACACTCTCAGTACGTCATTTTCACTCTGGAGTTTGAAAATCAAGCAACGTAGAAGTTTTACCAGCACTGTCATTCTTTACATTCAAAGAGGAAGTGTCACTTGTACATCTTCATTAGGCCATTAAAACGACATAATGTGCAAGTAGTAAGGTGCACTACTGTGGCAATTCCGAGTAAATCGCAAGAGAAATTTTGCGTGTCTGTAATGTAACTGATGTATCTGTGCGTAGAAGCCGGCAGTTGAGAATTCATCGTGGTAAAGTAGTTACTGTTCGAGCTACGAAAGAGCGACGTGTATGACGCGACGGTTGGACTCCTGCTCAAACTTAGTTTTTAATCTATATTTTTTTGCATCACTGGTCATATTATTTAATTTATATGACATTTTAGAGATAACGTAATTAAAAACACCTCGTGTATTTGTATGAAGTTTCAATCAGTTTCGTGTTATTTGACTATTTACTATTTTTAATTATATTTAAATATTAGAACAAACAAATTTATAACTGTCGACAGGCAAATGAAGAAACTAATAGAGTTTTCCTGAAAATATATGCTTACCGTGATTTGCAAAATCCCATATGCATGCAGTCTTGTAAGGTACCCGGAACTACTCTGCACCTCGAGGCTTCTAGTTGCACATATAGAGACCAGACTCATTTGGCTGTTAACTTGTTTACTGGTGAGATGTTGCTAAAGCAACAAGAGAGAATAGTGTAGGTGCAAATTTTTTGAATGTCACAAAAATGAAGGTTTGAGCGGGAGTCAAACCTTCGTTCATCTTACGAAGCTCGAACTCTAACGTCCAGACCCTAAGTACAGATACATAAGTTACATAATTGCTTTTTCGAATGCTGTGGTAAACTTAATTTAATAATTAACCATCATTCAGAGGATATATTTGCTCCTCGTGTGATGTTTTCTTGTACTATCGTCACATCCTCTGTCCAAAGTGTATGTATGCCAGCATAATTGTTAGACATTTTCTGAATAGAGATCACTGAGGGAGGTGGCGCAGTAGTTAGCACACTGGACTCGCATTCGGGAGGACGACGGTTCAAACCTGTCTCCGGCCATCCTGATTTAGGTTTTCGTGATTTTCCTAAATTGCTTCATGCTAATGCCGGGAAAGGGCACGGCCGATTTCATTTCCTAATCCGAGCTTGTGCTACGTCTCTAATGACCTCGCCGTCGACTGGACGTTCAAGACTAATCTCCTCCTCCTCTGAATAAAGATCAAATATTAAAATTAATCTACAGCAGTCTTCAAAAAAGTTATATGTGTACATAGCCACCACAGTCTCATGAAACATAGATTTGTTAGACGCCATCTGATTCCGACAGTCGGTCATTTCACCTTGTCAATGGTACTTCACAACAGCATGACCTTGCACTCAACTTTTGTACTGATTCTCGACTATATATATATATATATATATATATATATATATATATATATATATATATATATATAGGGTGGTCCATTGATCGTGACCAGGCCAAATATCGCACGAAATAAGCTTCAAACAAAAAACTAGAAAGAACGAAACTTGTGTAGCTTGAAGGGGCAAACCAGATGGCGCTATGGTTGGCCCGCTATATAGCGCTGCCATAGGTCAAACGGATATCAACTGCATTTTTTAAAATAGGAACCACCATTTTTATTACATATCCGTGTAGTACGTAAACAAATATGAATGTTTTAGTTGGACCACTTTTCTCGCTTTGTGATAGATGGAGCTGTAATAGTCACAAACATACGGCTCACAATTTTAGACGAACCGTAGGTAACAGGTAGGTTTTTTAAATTAAAATACAGAACTTAGGTACGTTTGAACATTTTATTTCGGTTGTTACAATGTGATACATGTACCTTTATCAACTTATCATTTCTGAGAACGCATGCTGTTACAGCGTGATTACCTGTAAATACCACATTAATGCAATAAATGCTCAAAATGATGTCCGTCAACCTCAATGCATTTGGCAATACGTGTAACGACATACCTCTCTACAGCGAGTAGTTCGCCTTCCGTAATGTTAGCACATGCATTGACAATGCGCTGACGCATGTTGTCAGGCGTTGTCGGTGGATCACGATAGCAAATATCCTTCAACTTTCCCCACAGAAAGAAATCCGGGGACGTCAGATCCGGTGAACGTGCGGGCCATGCTATAGTGCTTCGACGACCAATCCACCTGTCATGAAATATGCTATTCAACACCGCTTCAACCAGAAGCGAGCCATGTGCCGGACATCCATCATGTTGGAAGTACATCGCCATTCCGTCGTGCAGTGAAACATCTTGTAGTAACATCGGTAGAACATTACGTACGAAATCAGCATACATTGCACCATTTAGATTGCCATCTATAAAATGGGGGCCAATTATCCTTCCTCCCGTAGTGCGGCACCATACATCAACCCACCAAGGTCGCTGATGTTCCACTTGTCGCAGCCATCGAGGATTTTCCGTTGCGCAATAGTGCATATTATTCCGGTTTACGTTATCGCTGTTGGTGAATGATGCTTCGTCGCTAAATAGAACGCGAGCAAAAAGTCTGTCATCGTCCCGTAATTTCTCTTGTGCCAGGTGGCAGAACTGTACACGACGTTCAAAATAGTTACCATGCAATTCCTGGTGCATAGAAATATGGTACTGGTGCAATAGCTGTTGATGTAGCATTCTCAACACGGACGTTTTTGAGATTCCCGATTCTCGCGCAATTTAACTGCTACTGATGAGCGGATAAGCCGCGACAGTAGCTAAAACATCTACTTGGGCATCATTTGTTGCAGGCCGTGGTTGACGTTTCACATGTGGCTGAACACTTCCTGTTTCCTTAAATAACGTAATTATCCGGCAGAGAGTCCGAACACTTGGATGATGTCGTCCAGGATACCGAGCAGCATACATAGCACACGCCCGTCGGGCATATTGATCGCAATAACCATACATCAACACGATACCGACCTTTTCCGCAATTGGTAAACGGTCCATTGTAACAAGGGTAATGTTTCACGATGCAAATACCGTCCGCACTGACGAAATGTTACGTGATACCACATACTTAATACTTATACGTTTGTGACTATTACAGCGACATCCATCACAAAGCGAAAAACGTGTTCCAACTAAAACATTCATATTTCTTTACGTACTACAGGAATGTGCTCGTTTCCCCCTTCAAGCTAGACGAGTTTCGTTCTTTGTAGTTTTTTCGTTTGATGCTTATTTCGAGAGATATTTGGCCCGGTCACTATCAATGGACCACCCTGTGTATACATATATAGTCGAGAGAGAGAGTGGCGCAGCAATCGTGTCGTGTGCTCAACGGTGCGCGCACTCCCTCTACGTGGTGGGCATATGGCAGTAGCAATCAGTGATTCCAAGCGAACATTTCACGGAAATATGAGTGAACGAAAGGACGAGACAGAGTGGCACCATACTGTGTGTAAATTTGTTGGATGTGCAACGCCTCTAAAAGCAGTGAAGTAGCACACGTCGCCACGAAACACGGCGTCAAAATTGTGGCCGGAAAAAGATGCTCACTGAGAGGGACCGGAGACGCTTCACGAGGCTTGTGAATGAAAATCTCATCCAGACTCGACGGAAATGCTGCAGTCAGTGAATGGAGGACTACCCCAACGTCTTTGAGAGAGAACATTGCGACGGGAACTGCAAGCAACCAACATTTGGTGTCGGTCACCTGCAAGAGGCCGTTGCTCACACAGGCACATAAAAACGACAACAGTGAAGTTCGTCGGGCTGGAAGTGTTTATGAATGATTTTCTCTAGATTCACCCACATTTATTACATCTCGATTGGCCGGGAAAATGATTTGACTTGAACTCAAAGAAAATCTGAGGGACTACTAGTCAGAACTACTAATAAAACACCGACATCAGTGTCCCCGCTGTATGGGGACTTCGGCGATTTGCCTAATCTGGATTCAACATACCTGTACAACCACATGGCCTCACTACCTAACCGAATCTAGGCGGTTATCAACTCCAGCGGCGGAATTACGCCGTATGAAATGATACTATTTTATCCAGTGGGCTTATATACGTAAACACAAAATGTGTATTTACAGACTTTGGGGATATGTTCCTGACACCAAAACAAGAAAAAAGTTCATACAAATATTTGTTCGAAAATTCTTCTTTTTGAGTTACCAATGAAAGTTGACGTTCAACGGATTTCCAGGTGCAACAAAACAACTTCTGTTATCTATGCACCCGCTTGACTCATTTTATCCCAGATGGCCAGGTAGACTTGTTTACATTCGTCATTCGTCTGTTTTCAACGTGCTCATTGTGTATATGTACCAAAGAAAGTGAGTTCACTAAAAGTGCTCTGACTAAACATGGTAAGATATTCGTTTCGTGAGCAGGTAGGCATGATATTTATGTACGACGACATGAATGATAATCGATAATAGACATGAGGCTGCACAGCTGTACCTGGAGGCGTTTCCAGACCGAAAACGGAACAATTATCTAATCTTTCGTGCTGTGAATAGTTGCACTGCCGAGACAAGATCCTTAACACCACAGACGATTGACAGAGGAAGATCACGTGTTGCTCGTGCCAGAAAGAGCACGTTCTACGGTCTGTTGAATAAGAGCCAGGTATCAGAGCAATACAAATGTCCCTAGCATGTGTTACATTTCCAAGTTCAGCATGGAAGATACTTCATTAGCAACCCGTATCATCTTCTACGCGGGCAGAGCCTTACACCTGCCGATCACTCACTACGGAAGAACTTTTGCCGATTGTTTGTTGCACAAACTGCCATTCCTTTGTTCGTCTCTAGAGTTCTGTTTGCACAGGAGGCAACGTTTGAGAGAGTTGAAATAACAAATATCCGTAACCAACACATACGGGCCGATCGCAATCCTCAAGCTACAATGCAGGCTAGACATCAGCATCAGTTTAACATTGAAACATCGGCTGGAATTGTAGGTGCGTGTCTGGTAGCTGCTTGCACTATCCTAGCATGTCTTACTGATGCTGTCTAGAGGGACTTTATTCAGAACACCCTCCAAGACCTACTAGTAGATATGCCCCTGCAAATAAGAAGAAATATGTGGTTTATGCCTGACTGAGCTCCAGCTCATTTCTGTCTCAGTGTTCGAGATGCACTGGTTGGTGTCTATCATGACAGGCGGATGGATGAAGGAGAACCAGTTCCATGACCTGCACGCTGCTCTGACCTCAGTCCTTTGGATTATTATCCCAGGGTGGGGGGGGGGGGGGGGGGGCACTTTAAACACTTGATCTGTAAACCAAACGGATGTAGAAACTTTTCATCGATGAGTCATAAAAACCTGCAAAACCATTCAAAACAGTCAGAGTGTATTTGAAATTGTGCGACAGTCAATGATTAGACTAGTGCATACGTTTTACGGTATATTGATAATTTTTACTTATGGACCGTCTGACAGCAACTGAATAAAACACAATTTTAGTTCCATACGCGTTTCGCCTTTATTTTCTCCAAGGCATCATCAGTGGCGGGTTGCGTTGACGATTTCCTACATATTACGCTCCTGTTGCATTTTTGGTGTTGTTGTTCTTCTTATAAATGTCAATTTACGGTTTCCTCCCACATTTCACAGCACTATGAACTGAACACTTGCTTCGATGCAAAGTTTTGGTTTCTGTTGTAAAATTTATCAATACACCGTAATATTACACGCAACTGAGGAAGACAAGACTACAAAAGTGTTTAGAAGCCAGAGACGAAACCTGCCCCAGGACGTATTTTTCAAACCTCCTCCATACATATGCGCGCAAGCACACACGAATGAATATATATACATATAGTCCACTTACGTTAATTTGACCACCATCTATGTTCGACGTCAAAGTGCAAACAGCAGGTGGCAGCCCTCGAAGTGGGGAGGACGCGGTAAACAGTGCAATCGTTGTTGTATTGCGGGAACGGAGCGATTTATCTGCCGTCCAAAAGTTCATGATGGTTGGTTTTTGGGCCAAGGGTAGAAGAATTTCTGAAACAGCTAAGTTTGTAAACAGTGTGCGTGCCGCTGCGGTTGAAGTATACCGAGAATGGCAAAATAGCGCTATCCAAACACAGGGCGGAGGCAACTGCGATGCACCACGGGCCATAGAAGACAGGAATGAATGATGGCTGCGGAAATGCGAACGGAGGATTAGATGTGCAACCGTCGAGCAGCTGACTGCCGAGATGAACCGAGGGGCTACAAACAGTGTCTCCCCAACAACTGTTCAGCGAACGTTGCTGCGTATTGGCCTCTGCAGAACCAGTGCTGCGTGCACCTCATCAGCGAAGAAGGCTGCAATTTGCACGCCAGTATAGCAACTTGACGTCCACTGAGTGAGGACGATTCGTCGTTTCAGATTAATCACGTTTTGTGCTCCATCGGCCGTTGGCGTGTACGGCGCGAAACGTCTGAAAGCAAACACCCTGCAACAATTGTCGAAAAAAAATGTGTGTGTGAATTCCTAAGGGAGCAAACTGCTGAGGTCATCGGCCCTTTGTCTTACGCAGTGCTTAAACTAACTTAATCTAACTTGTGCTAGGAACAACACACACACCCATTCCCGAGAGAGGACTCGAAACTCCGGTGAGAGCGGCTGCGCAATCCGTGATATGGCGCCTCTAACCGCGCGGTCACTCCGCGCAGCAACAATTGTCGGAAGGATCCAAAGCAGAGGAGAGGGCGCTGTGCTTTAGAAATGTTTTCGTGCTACAGTGGATCAGCACAAGTATGCATCTATCCTTAGAGACCATTTCCACCTCTACCTGCACTTTGTTTTTCCTCCAAAGAAGAAATGTTCAAATGTGTGCGAAATCTTATGGGACTTAACTGCTAAGGTCATCAGTCCCTAAGCTTACACACTACTTAACCTAAATTATCCTGAGGACAAACACACACACCCATGTCCGATGGAGGACTCGAACCTCCGCCGGGACCAGCCGCACAGTCCACGACTGCAGCGCCTTATACCGCTCGGCTAATCCCGCGCGGCGTTTTTCCTCCACCCAATGGCATGAATCAGTAGGACAATGTAACGAATCACAGAACTCGAAGTGTACGTGTGTGTGGTTGGGAGGACATCAAAATGAGTTGTCGTGCGCCACTGGCCACCAGTCTGCCCGGATGCAAAACCAGTCGATAATCTGCTCGCACCATGGATCCTTAATCGAGATACCTAGCGCAACTGGCCACGGCACTGGATTTGGAACGGCTTCACATCCCCGTCGGTATTTTCCAAAACCTCACTGACTCTCTTCCTGCACGTCTTGGATCGGCCCACGCTGCAAAACGTTGTTATTCAGGCTTTTGGATAGTGAATAAATAGATCAATATTCACTGATAACCGATCAGTCGTTGTACTGATGTATACTAATCGCCATGCCCAGCAGTTGCGTATGTTGCTGCAATACAGAGAGTCCGCGGTTATGCTGGCGAATTCGTGAACTGGCTCTCCTTTCTACGCGGGACGAGTCCCCTTGGATCTGACAACAGACTCAAGCGACGAGTTTTCAGGTAAATGGGCAACGGCGGAGTCTCCCGATTCGTCTCTGAGCACACGGAGGCGGGGAGTTCGGAGATAACATTCCAGGACTCACTGGAGTTTAAAGTATATTTACGAAGGTCACTTTTGATCACTAATGCACACGCTAGCGCCACATGAGTACCTTCTGTACATTACAATATGTGATCACAAGTATCCGGACACCTGGCTAAAAATGACTTACAAGTTTGTGGCGCCCTCCATCGGTAATGCGGGAATTCATTATGGTGTTGGCCCATCCTTAGCCTTGATGACAGCTTCCGCTCTCGCAGGCATATGCGCACTCAGGTGCTGGAATGTTTCTTGGGGAATGGCAGCCCATTCTTCACGGACTGCTGCACTGAGGAGAGGTATCGATGCCGGTCGGTGAGGTCTGGCACTAAGTCGGCGTTCCAAAACATCCCAAAGGTGTTCTATAGGATTCAGGTCAGGACTCTGTGCAGGACAGTCCATTATAGGGATGTTATTGTCGTGTAAGCATTCCGCCATAGGCTGTGCATTGTGAACAGGTGCTCGGTCGTGTTGAAAGATGCTACCGCCATCTTCGAACTGATCTTCAACAGTGCGCAGCAAGAAGGTGCTTAAAACATCAATGTAGGTCTGTGCTGTGATAGTGCCACGCAAAACAACAAGGGGTGCAAGCACCCACCATGAAATACACGACCACACCATAACACCACCGTCTCCGAATTTTACTGCTGGCACTAAACACGCTAACAGATGACGTTCACCGGGCATTCGCCATACCTACACCCTGCCATTGGATCGCCACATTGTGTACAGTGATTTGTCACGCCCACGACGTTTTTCCACGGTTCAGTCGTCCAACGATTAGCCTCCTTACACCAAGCGAGGCGTCGTTTGGCATTTACCGACGTGATTTGTGGCTTATGAGTAGCCGCTCGATCATGAAATCCAAGTTTTCTCACATCCCCCCTAACTGTCATAGTACTTGAAGTGGATCCTGATGAAGTTTGGAATTTCTGTGTGACGGTCTGGATAGATTCCTGCCTATTACAGATTACGACCCACTTCAACTGCGGCGGTCTATGTCAGTCAACAGACGCGGTCGGCCTGTACGCTTTTGTGCTGTACGTGTCCCTTCACGTTCCCACATCACTATCACATCGGACCTAGGGATGTTTAGGAGTGTCGAAATCTCGCGTACAGACGTGTGACACAAGTGACAACCAATCACCTGACCATGTTCGGATTCCGTCAGTTTCGCGGAGCGCTCCTTTCTGCTCTCTCACGATGTCTAACGAGTACTGAGGTCGCTTATTGGAGTTCTTGGCAGTAGGTGGCAGCACAATGCACCAAATATAAAAACGTATGTTTTGGGTTGTGTCCCGATACTTTTGATCACATAGTGTACACGCACAAGAGTACATTCAGTGTCAGCGATAAGACTTCCAACAGCAGTCTTGAAAATCATTAAACCCACAGTTATTGTGCAATTTTTAAGGTTACAGTACAATATAAGTAACTCTAACAGTCACTGCAAGGCGAAATTTTCACACAAAATGGAGTTATTGTACTCTTATTGCTATACTTAACTTGGACATCCAAATATTTCGTAACTACTCTACTTATCTGAACAATTTACAATAAAGGATAGCACAGACATGGGAGAGAAATTTTCTGTGTTGGTAAAACTTGCATCTGTTTTATTATCGATATGTTTAAGCAGCTACAGATTCTTTTAAATCGGAGGATGTACTTTTCGTGGGTGTATAAAGTGATTAGGAAGCTGAGTTCAGTTTTATAACAATCTGTTAAGTTACGGAGTAATTCCCGTAAAAATATGCATATTATTGTATTCGTTCGTAGTGATAAGTGCAGCCATTATATTATCTTTCAGAGTACAGTTTGACAGATTCTTCAAAATTTCTGGCAGATTAACTGTTACATCTTAAAATATCTAGTTCTCCATTATCCAATCTCACACTTCGCAGACTGTCACAAAGGCAAGTACACTAGAATCGACGCACAATGCCGGTTCGGCTAGCCGCCGGTCTACCGCCCTGTTTCCCGAGCGGGAAGGCGTGTCGGTCCCCGACACGAATCCTCCTGCGCAAACACTATCTGCACATACGCTTACACCACAATTACTCTACCACGCAAGCGCCGGCCGGAGTGGTCGAGCGGTTCAAGGCGCTACAGTCTGGAACAGCGCGACCGCTACGGTCGCAGGTTCGAATCCTGCCTCGGGCATGGATGTGTGTGACGTCCTTAGGTTAGTTAGGTTTGAGTAGTTCTAAGTTTTAGGGCACTGATGAACTCAGCAGTTAAGTCCCATAGTGCTCAGAGCCATTTGAACCAACTCTACCACGCAAACATTTGGGGCTATACTCGTCTTGTATGAGACATTCCCAGGGGGATCCACTGGGGGCCGAGCCGCACAATAAACCTGCGTTCGGTATTGGGTGGGTGGACTGCTGTTGCCTGTTGTAGTCTTGTGAACGACTGAGGGCAACGACGGGACGAGGCCCGTCGTTTCTAGGTCCCCGGTAAAATATATGCACATACAGGGTGGTCCATTGATAGTGACCGGGCCAAATATCTCACGAAATAAGCAGCAAACGAAAAGCTACAAAGAAAGAAACTTGTCTAGCTTGAAGGGGGAAACCAGATGGCGCTGTGGTTGGCCCGCTAGATGACGGTGTCATAGGTCAAACGGGTATCAACTGCGCTTTTTTAAAACAGGAACCCCATTTTTTATTACAAATTCGTGTAGTACGTAAAGAAATATGAATGTTTTAGTTGGACCACTTTTTTCCCTTTGTGATAGATGGCGCTGTAATAGTCACAAACGTGTAAGTGCGTGGTATCGCGTAACATTCAGACAGTGCGGACGGTATTTGCTTCGTGATACATTACCCATGTTAAAATGGATCGTTTACCAATTGCGGAGAAGATCCATATGGTGTTGATGTATGGCTATTGTGATCAAAATGCCCAACGGGCGTGTGCTATGTATGTGCTCGGTATCCTGGACGACATCATCCAAGTGTCCGGACCGTTCGCCGGATAGTTACGTTATTTAAGGAAACAGGAAGTATTCAGCCACATGTGAAACGTCAACCACGACCTGCAACAAATGATGATGCACAAGTAGGTGTTTTAGCTGCTGTCGCGACTAATCCACACATCAGTAGTAGACAAATTGTGCGAGAATCGGGAATCTCAAAAACGTCGGTGTTGAGAATGCTGCATCAACACCGATTGCGCCCGTACCATATTTCTATGCACCAGGACTGGATGGCGACGACTTTGAACGTCGTGTACAGTTCTGCCACTGGGCACAAGAGAAATTACGAGACGATGACAGATTTATTGCACGCGTTCTATTTAGCGATGAAGCGTCATTCACCAACAGCGATAACGTAAACCGGCATAATATCCACTATTGGGCAACGGAAAACCCTCGATAGCTGCGACAAGTGGAACTTCAGCGACCTTGGCTGGTTAATGTATGGTGTGGCATTATGGAAGGAAAGATAGTTGGCCCCCATTTTATCGATGGCGATCTAAATGGTGCAATTTATGCTGATTTCCTACGTAATGTTCTACCAATGTTACTACAAGATGGTTCACTGCATGACAGAATGGCGATGTACTTCCAACAAGATGGATGTCTGGCACATAGCTCGCTTCCAGTTGAAGCGGTATTGAATAGCATATCTCATGACAGGTGGATTCGTCATCGAAGCACCATACCATGGCCCGCACGTTCACCGGATCTGACGTCCCCGGATTTCTTTCTGTGGGGAAAGTTGAAGGATATTTGCTATCGTGATCCACCGACAACGCCTGACAACATGCGTCAGCGCACTGTCAATGCATGTGCGAACATTACGGAAGGCGAACTACTCGCTGTTGAGAGGACTGTCGTTACACGTATTGCCAAATGCATTGAGGTTGACGGACATAATTTTGAGCATTTATTGCATTAATGTAGTATTTAGAGGTCCAATGTTCAAATGTGTGTGAAATCTTATGGGACTTAACTGCTAATGTCATCAGTCCCTAAGCTAAATTATCCTAAGGACAAACACACACACCCATGCCCGAGGGAGGACTCGAACCTCCGCCAGGACCAGCCGCACAGTCCATGACTGCAGCGCCTTATACCGCTCAGCTAATCCCGCGCGGAATTAAAGGTAATCACGCTGTAACAGCATGCGTTCTCAGAAATGATAAGTTCACAAAGGTACATGTATCACATTGGAACAACCGAAATAAAATGTTCGAACGTACCAAGGTTCTGTATTTTAATTAAAAAAACTTACCTGTTACCAACTGTTCCTCTAAAATTGTGAGCCATATGTTTCTGACTATTACTGCGCCATCTATCACAAAGCGAAAGAAGTGGTCCAAGTAAAACATTCATATTTCTTTACGTACTACACGAATATGTAATAAAAAATTTGGTTTCCTATTTTTAAAAAACGCAGTTGATATCCGTTGGACCTATGGCAGTGCCATCTAGCGGGCCAACCACAGCGCCATCTGGTTTCCCCCTTCAAGCTAGAGAAGTTTCGTTGTAGTTTTTAGTTTGACGCTTATTTCGTGAGATATTTGGACCGGTCACGATCAATGGACCACCATGTATACCGGGTGAACAAAAAGTCAGTATAAATCTGAAAACTTAATAAACCACGGAACAATGTAGATAAAGAGGTAAAAATTGACACACATGCTTCTAATGACATGAGGTTTTATTAGAACCAAAGAAAAAGTTCACAAAATTTCCGACAGATGGCGCTGGTAAGCAAAACGTCAGTGACTGCGCATGACAATCGTGTATAAAAGGAGCTGTAATGAGAGAGAGAGAATCAGATGCGCCAGCAGTCGCAGCATGTTGACGTTACCTGAAAATGCGCTTTTAGTGAAGCTTAATTATCAAACCCGTGAAAGATCTCTTGCGTGCGTCGTTTGGTGATGATCGTGTGCTCAGCCGGCACTTTCGTCATGCTTGGCTTCCCAGGTCCCAGACCTCAGTCCGTGCGATTATTGATTTTAGGGATACCTGAAGTCACAAGTGTATCGTGATCGACCGACATCTCTAGGGATGCTGAAAGACAACATCCGACGCCAATGCCTCACCGTAACTCCGGAAATGCTTTACAGTGCTGTTCGCAGCATTATTCCTCGACTACAGCTATTGTTGAGGAATGATGGTGGACATACTGAGCGTTTCCTGTAAAGAACATCATCTTTGCTTTGTCTTACTTTGTTATGCTAATTATTGCTATTCTGATCAGATGAAGCGCCATCTGTCGAACATTTTTTGAACTTTTGTATTTTTTTGGTTCTAATAAAGCCCCATGTCATTCCAAGCATGTGCGTCAATTTGTACCTCTCTATCTACATTATTCCGTGATTTATTCAGTTTTCAAATGTATACTGACTTTTTGATCACCCCGTACAAACGTACCTATGCACAACAATAATATCTGGTACACACCACTTCAGGCAAAGGATCAAGCCCTGTTCAGAATGCCCTAAACCAGGGCCAGCGACAGCGTGCCAAACTCCACGCGTGCAGCGTGTGTGGGCCACGAGCGGGACGAGGCCCGGCCTGTCTCACCTTTGCACGTTTCTTCCCGCAAGTACCAGGTCCAGAGCGTAATATCATTCAGTATTCCGGCGTGGCGTTTTTCGGTCGGCACAACTCTTTTCAGTTTGGCAGAATCGTAGTGCCAGCATTATTTACTCTTCGCTATTTGTTCGTGATATGGAGGACACTGACAAGTCCAGTGAATGTTTGCGCAAATCGTGGCAGTCTAGTGATTTATCGTCACAAGCCTTTAAAAATGATTGGGAATAACAGAAGAGAGGGATGAGAAATCTCGATATATATTATGCAGCCACATAAGTGACGGGTATTACAAATTTGCTATGTGACGACGTTATAACACTACAGAGAAAGAATTCAATGATTTAAATGGCAATGAAAGAGCAGAGCAGAGCGACAGACGGGATTCAGTGTTCTGTACGTAAAAAACACTTTGTAATACATTTGCAGGTATGGAACATGTGAAGGAATTGCTGGTGCAAACAATAAAATTTCTGAAGTCGCACGCAAGATCTCAGTTGCAACAGTTTTCGATAGAACTGCGGTAAACGCGTAGAGATTTTATATACAGGGTGCACATAAAGTTCGGGAACACTTTCAGTTATTTATTGCGCAAGAACCAAACGTTGTATAGATATAATATATATGTCATTTTGAAGAGAAACCCAGAAAGTTCTTTTTTTTTTCATGTATACCGCCACAGCGTAGTTTGGTAATTTGCCGATAGTCAGCGCTAGTCGCAAACATGGCGAGTTCAAGTGCGGAGTGAGCTTTCTGTGTGTTGGAATTCGACAAAAACAAGTGTGCTGCAGCTGTTCAACGGATGTTTAGAACCAAGTACGGTAAGAAGCCACCAACAAGAAAGGCCGTTTACCATTGGCACAACAAATTCATTACGACCCGTTGCTTGTGCCCGGGATAGAGAAGCGGACGTCCCAGTGTGAGTGATGTGAATGTTTGCGACTAACGCTGACTATCGGCAAATTACCAAACTACGCTGTGGCGGTATATATGAAAAAAAATTCAGGGTTTCTCTTCAAAATGACATATGAATGATATCTGCACAATGTTTAGTTCTTGTGTGATAAATAATTGAAAGTGTTTATGTACACTTTGTGTACACCTTGTATTACTGCAAATTACGTTGGTTAAGTCAGGCTGCATGCCTGGAAGCATTTTTCAGTTTAAATTCACTATTCTTGTATTTATGGAGGAAAAAGGAGTGCAGGAACTAAAATTAGAACATCTGGAATTGATTACAGACATCGCATTTTAAGTGGACTTAAATGCGCACTGCCCACAGTAAGCAATGGCAAGGGAAGAAATAACTTGTTTTTGCGATTATAAAGAAAATTGCTTTTTGAAGGAACACATTCTGACAAGCAGAGTCCGGTTCCCTAAGCTCCTTAGGAAAACACGACGTTTGAAGTGAAAGATTTACAAGGATAGTTTCCTAAACGTTTTAAGGACACTGCCAGTCTTACATCTGTTTTCGAGCTGTTTGATCGGCCTTTTGCCATTTCAGTTGAAGGCGGCCCTGTGGATGTGAGGATGTAACTGATTGACTGTCAAGGTAATTCCCGTTTTAAAGACTAGTCCCTTTAACGTTAAACTGCCGAGGATGTCTACTTTGTTTTTCTCAGATAATTCACACGTCTCCATAACTACGTTGCTACAATATTTCAGACAACATATGTGTGTGTGAAATAATTTTTCCATTATGAAGCAAAATAAGTCACAAGTACAAGGCAACCTGAGTGCGAATATCTGTGAAATTATATTCGTCTGTCGGTATGCCGACAGTTTGTACCAGAGAAGAATTATGTTTTCAGCGCGCCAAAAATAATTCAATAGTACTGAAAATTTTAATGTGCACATTTTTGATTAGGCTTTACCGTGACTGTTATTGACATTAAATGAAACAACAAGTTTACTGTTACCAGTCACTGTTTATTTATATCCACGACGCGTTTCAAAGTTTGTTTTGTTTTCGACCTGTGTTGTTGAGAAATGTGCAACATAAAACAAATTCGCACGCAGTGCGACTGCATTGCCATTTGAGAGTGGCACGTTCGCAGTTCCCCACACCCCATGTTCAGACAGGGTGGCGTGTTGGTGTGGGAAAAGTGACAGTCTGGCTGAGGGCTGTGGCACTGATGCCAGGGCACGGCCCGCGAGCCGAATTCTTGGCCACCCCTGCCCTAAACGGAGAACAGAGAGTAGAGAACATGACTCGGCGGTTATATTTAGAAACTTGCCTTCCCAAGACGCTTCTAACGCTGTTAGAAAAATAGGAGGCTATAGTGTTCCATTAAGACATCATATATGCTTCTGTTAAAAAAAAAAAAAAAAAAAAAAGTGTTTGCAATTCAGTCTCGTACCGTTTCCGCGAAACTTTGTTCCGACACCTCGTAGTGCTGTTACTCTCACATTTTCCCATGAATTAAGATTAGGAAATGAAATACAATAAAGTGTTGATTGTAATGAGTGGGTAAACATTATGTCGTTATATAGATCTAAATTTAATTAATTGGTTCCTCTTTCACTGTTAACTAGCCTCGTGCGAGTGCCCATGAACGCCTCTCAACACATGGTGAGAGGTTGATTTGAGTTCTTGTATACACAGTGATGTGAAGATGACTGCTTGAGACTTTCCAAAAAATGGTTCAAATGGCTCTAAGCACTATGGGACTCAACGTCTGAGGTCATCAGTCCCCTAGAACTTAGAACTACTTAAACCTAACTAACCTAAGGACATCACACACATCCATGCCCGAGACAGTATTCGAACCTGCGATCGTAGCGGTTCCGCGGTTCCAGACTCTAGCGCCTAGAACCGCTCGGCCACCCTGGCCGGCGAGACTTTCCAAAAATATGTTCAAATGTGTGTGAAATCTTATGGGACTTCACTGCTAAGGTCATCAGTCCCTAAGCTTACACACTACTTAACCTAAATTATCCTAAGGACAAACACACACACCCATGCCCGAGGGAGGACTCGAACCTCCGCAGGGACCAGCCGCACAGTCCATGACTGCAGCGCCCTAGACCGCTCGGCTAATCCCGCGCGGCTGAGACTTTCCAAACTAGTACTGTATAAAGATAAGGGTGGTTTCATCTGGAAATAAACATCACTTTCATAATTCCAGCGAAAGGCAATTTTACAACGAACGAATCTCATGAGACCCCCATTCGTTGGTTTCATGAGTATTGTTGATGTCTGAGAGTCTTACCATGTTGGCTTAATAGGACAGAACAGATGCAATGAAGAGCAGCATGTTAAACGTTGTAAACGACGGTGGAGAACGTCTCGGAGAAGCAAGTAAACTTCATTGAGAGAAGTAACAACAGAAACGACACGTATTACGATGGTGTTTATAGTGAAAATTTCGAGATCGCACTTCCGAGTAGAATCATACAATATGTCCCATTCTCTGACATATATCTCGCAAAATGTCCTCGACGTGAATGGAAATAAATTTGACCTTTTACGTAAGTTTACCGGAAATAGTGCCCCACGTAGACCATTATAACGAACAGGAAAATGGGAAATGGCATTCGTGCACGAAGCAAGGAAGCTAACAAAGTACGTATATAGATGTAGAATATTATAGATTAGTATTCGATTCATGGGCGTCCGCAGAAATTTATCGAACAAGGACAACATTCTAACGTTTTGTTTCTTACACATATCAAAAAAAGTTTTGCATCACTCCGGTTCCAAGAACTCCTGAAGATAAACGCTGACTGTGGATATTGTATCACAGACACAGTCCGATTGACTATTCAGAGAAGTCACTAAACCCGCCCAAAGATGTAAACAACCATGCATGACCAGCGCCTATTAGACCGAGGGGTCCGACAGCCGATTAGTTCTAGTCATTCCACCAAGAATGAGGTACATGGCTCGTGTTGTCTGTAGTTCTACCATGCCAAGACGGTCAATACCGCGGTTCGATCGCGTCCGCATTGTTACTTTGTGCCACGAAGGGCTCTCAAGAAGGGAAGTGTCCAGGCGTCTCGGAGGTGAACCAACTGATGTTCGGACATGGAGGAGATACAGAGAGACAGGAACTGTCGATGACATGCCTCGCTCAGGCCGCCCAAGGGCTACTACTGCAATGGATGACCGCTACCTACGGCTTATGGCTCGCAGAAACCTTGGCCACAACGCCACTATGTTGAGTAATGCTTTTCGTGCTGCCACAGGACGCCGTGTAAAGACTCAAACTGTGCGCAATAGGCCGCATGATGCGCAACTTCAGTCCCGACGTCCATGGCGAGGTCCATCTTTGCAACCACGACGCCATGCAGCGCTGTACAGATGGACCCAACAACATCCCAAATGGACCGCTCAGGATTGGCATCACGTTCTCTTCACCGATGAGTGTCGCATATGCCTTCAATCGGACAGTCGGAGACATGATTGGAGGCATCTCGGTCAGGCTGAACGTCTTAAGACACACTGTACAGAGAGTGCAACAAGGTGGAGGTTCCCTGCTGTTTTGGAGTGCCATTATGTGGGCCGACGTACGCCGCTGGTGGTTATGGAAGTCGTCGTAACGGCTGTACGATACGTCAGTGCCATTCTCCGACCGATAGTGCAGCCACATCGACAGCATGTTGGTGAGGCCACAATGCGCGCCCCCATCGTGCACATCTTGTAAATGACTTCCTTCAGGATATCGACATCGCTCGACTAGAGTGGCCAGCATGTTCTCCAGACATGAACTCTATCGAACATGCCTGGGACAGATTAAAAAGGGACGACGTGACCCACCAATCACTCTGCGGGTCTACGCCGAATCGCCGTTGAAGAGTGGGACAATCTGGACCAACAGAGCCTCGATGAACTTGTGGTTAGTATGCCACGACGAATACATGAGTCAATGCAAGAGGACGTGCTACAGGGTATTAGAGGTACTGGTGTGTACAGCTATTTGGACCACCACGTCTGAAGGTCTCGCTGTATGGTAGTACAACATGCAATGTGTGGTTTTCATGAGCAATAAGAAGGGCGTTAATGACGTTTATGTTGATCTCTATTACAATTTTCTGTACAGGTTCCGGAGCTCTCTGAACCGAGGTGATGCAAAACTTTTTTTGGTGTGTATCTAACCGATTTAGTGAATCTGTAAATGTGTTGTGCTCCACGAAGCAAAGTTGGTAAGAAGTACACAAAACTTACTACATTTCGAACGACTGGTAGACGTAACCTCAAGAGTTTTAGGGCAGATTATTTTGATACCTAAACGATGATGATATTTCAGTAATATAGACAATGGCATTAGGACAAATTAATGAAGACATTCGATTAGGTTACAAAAGAGGAAATGTACAAGTAGGCAGTCAAGCGTTTACAGACGACTAGCAGTTTTTTCAGACTCAATGGAAACAACCGGTAGACCGATAGAATTGCTGAAAGAACAAGATGGAAAAGCTGGGTCACAAATATCCATAAGGAAGTCAAGTTTGTAACAGTTATTCAAGAAATCTCCTAGATAATGAAAACTAAATACGGAAGAAATGAGAGATCTAACAAGTTCAAGTATTTAAGAGAAGTAACTGAATAAGACATTTCGGAGAAAGAAGCCATTAAAAGAAGAGTAAATAATTACCTCACCTAAGAACCTATATAATAAGAAATCAATATCCTTCAATGCCAAACTCAGACACTACTCTACAGCAATTCGCCGTAAGCAGTTTATATATCCGAATATTTAACCATAACTGTATCCTGCGACGCCAGACGTGAAGACGATCTGCAGCGCAGTTTGAAGCTGGTAGTCGGTAATAAAAAATGTGATCCAAACAGTGTTTGTTTAAGATGATGTGTAACGCAGTTTGAATCTGGTAGTCGGTAATAAAAAATGTGGTTCAAACAGTGTTTGTTTATATATTATTTTGTTCTAATCAAAATGGCGGTGGCGGAAGCACTGGCCATCGTAGATAGAAAAGTACTAAGGAATAGTCTGGGACCAACTAAAAGGGCAATCATAATAAGGAAAGCATGATAATAGTCAGTTGCTTAAAGAGATTGAAGAAATTACAGACTTGATTAAGGAAGGAAGAGCAGCTTTTTCTGGCCACATCCAAAAGATGAATACCAACAGTCTGAAAAAAAAAATATTCACTTACTTCGATAAATTAAAAATCGGTAACGTATAGTACAAAGAAGTTGGAAGGGACATGGACGAACTTCGAGTTACTGTGCAAGATATCGAGGATCAACTACCACTTAAAAAGAAATTGCAAGATTCGAAAGGTTTCCGTGAAAACCCCAATGAGAAGACTGGAGCCACTTGGACAGACGAAAGAAGAGAGAAATATAGAGAAATGATGAGAGATGTAGGGAAGAAAAGAAAGCAGAAATATTTGAAATTACTGAGACCGTAGTGGCTCATCCATGAAAGAAGAAGGCATGGCGATAAACTGTAGCTTTTATGTTTATATGATATATAGTTATTGCCAAAGTAACAGTATTTCCCTCTGCGCACGACAGTGTTAAATCTAAGCTGTGTAAGACGCAAAGGTTCTCGTCAGATCGTTGAAGTTAAGTACCATTCGGCGTGGTCAGTATCTGGATTGGTCACCGTCATGGTACGCCGCTCGCTGTTGGCTATTTTCCCTTTGCCTTTACGGCAGAGGTGAGGAGTGGTGACGTAAAGTCGCTGCTCACCATTCTTCACGCCGATGTCCTGGATTAAATTCCAAGACCCTCCGCAATGTATCAGGGAATGAAGGCATGCGACACTGCTCAACGTGATCCGTCCGTCGGATGGGGACGTTGATGTTAAAATTGGTCCAAATGGCTATGGGACTAAACAACTGACGTCATCAGTTCCCTAGACTTAGAACTACTTAAAACTAACTAACCTAAGGACATCACACACATCCATGCCCGAGGCAGGATTCGAACCTGCGACCATAGCAGCAGCGCGCATCCGGACTGCAGTGCCTAGAACCGCACGGTCACAAAGGCCGGCCCGTTGGTGCTCTTCGCGAGTAGTAGGCTATGTGCTGGCACTGGATGTCACTTTCTCCCTCCGCTCATCATATCCAACATGAACATGACACTACAGTACACGCACACCATTAAAGTAATCTACAATTAACAAAACACACTTACAGACACAACTCTCATACGTCGGGAAGGAAAGGTGCCTGTAGGCACGGAAGATAGGTAAAATCTTTCCAATTAGGCGACTGTAACTGCCCTTTGGCTGGGGTTTTCCAGCCATTCATACCATATGACTACACTTTTCTTCAGTTATGTCAAGAACTGTGTAAGAATCTGAATGAGCGAGAATTTTTTAATGAACCTTCAGATTCCAGGAGGGAGCAAGTGCCCCACCGCCTTCTTGTCCTTCTTTACAGCACAGAATCCCTTACGGCGTTTTCTGTCTACCTCGTTGCTGTAGCTGAAAATCTTATGACGTATGTCTAAAAGATTCTCTGGAAGCAGTAATCAAGAACTCACTGTCAAGAAGATTCCGCGACAAATAGACTGCCAAGAGCTATATCCGTTCCAGTGCTACCAATATTTTGTGTCATTTGAATTTGTGAATGTTATGTACAATGCTTTAGCACTATATTACGACTGTCGGAAGAACACGAAGGAGCGAATGTAACCAACTAACAAGATGTTTCTCGATGAAAAAAAAGTAATCTATCCGCTTAGCTATATACTCATGGCATTCTTCAGCCTTACAGTGCCGTATATGGCAGTTCGTGTTGTATAGAAGATATGATCCACGTCCGAAGAATGGAATTTTGCTTACACGCACACATTTATTGCTGTTATTCGCTGCAGTACATCATTCATGAGCGAGTACGCCAGGCACAATCCAGTCAGTACAGATTTGAGATAAACTTTTCATATTTGGAAGACTCACACCTCTGGCGCGGAGATAGTAACTCGCGTCATAAAAGGGTGAAAACGCTGTGTAACCAGGCATTAGCGCGCCGCTTCATAAATTATGAAATGAACGTCAACGTTTCCCTGTAGCGTTGGGGGCGGGCTCGCGCGCTCCCATGCCGGCGCGACGATGCTGTGCCAACACGGGCGCCGATAAAATATCACTTATTCATATATTTGCGTTGCCCGGCCGCTCGGTTACTTACACGGAAGAGCGGGTGCCATATTTCCCCGTGCCGACAATACGCGGCAGCGCTCTCGCGGAAAGCGTACAGAAGAGAGAATATCCGAAGCAGTGTGGCGCTGTATTCAGAACGCGGAAGAGCTGATTTATCGTTTACCTTTGTCGTTTGTCTTTTAATCTTCAAATAAAATCACGATTTACGTTGCAAATAAGGGACGACAAAAAAAGCAGTAATTTATGTATTGACTCCCGTTTTCAAAGAGTGCTTTAAATATTTGATATTGTGTCTTACGTAAAAATTGTAAGCGACCCGTCCTTCTGGTAAATTCGGATTACGTGCAAATATATATCCTGGAGCATGCGCTGAATAAAATGCCCTATTCAGCAAACTTTGGACCCAAGAAATATTATAATATTATCTGACTACAATTTCTTTAAAGGAATAGAACAAGAGAAGGATAGAGAGAGCTTACTTTGCCCAACGTAATAATAGCGGCAATAAAAAAACATCAGAATGAAATCTGTGATCGTACTAATCTGTGATAAGCTGTAACACAAATATCTGTATTATCTCTGCTTGCCTCGTATAACCTCTCTGTCTGCTTTACTTAATGTGACATTTGTATAATCACGCTATATAAATGTTTTATTCATTACTTGTGCCCATTTATGTCAATGTAATTAAGCTATGGATGTAATTTTGCAAGTTGTGTTCTGGAAAAGAAAGAAAATGTTAAAAATTTACTTGTGACACATGTTCATGCATAGGTTGCTTAAGCTTGTAATCATGTAAAAGCTGGAGAGAAGTCCTTCCGCAAAGAAACCCGTCTGTCGGGAATAGAAAAGGTGGATTTGGCGATCGAGCTGCAAGGCTCCTTTGACTCAAGCATTAGTCGGTGGCTAGCAGGCAAAGGGTGTGTGCTGGAAGAGACAGCAAGATTATATAACGTAGCCTCGGATGTGCAAGCAATTTGGCTTATTATTCATGGCATACATTATCTACCTCTGTACTACTAATATCCGACGTGAAGAAAAGAATTTTCAGAGCTTGCTATACAGCAAGGGTCAGTTTGCTGCCTTTTTGAGTATCCACAGGAAATCGCCACTGTCAACACTTTAGTCTCAAATTATTAGTTGAGTACTATATAACTCTATGAAACAGTTACTTGATTCCCTATCCAAAAAAAAAATGTTATTTTGTTAAAACTTTGTGTTGAAGACCTATTTTTAATCCCTGATCATTTATAGAGGCAGGATCCTTTTCCAAGTGCTACAATGTTTCCGAGCACCCTACTTTATTCAACCGAAGTTTAATTATTGTCTACAACAAAATTTAATAACTTTTGTGGATTGCTAAATTTCTTAATTATTCAGTGAGTCTAGTTTCCCAAGTAATCCACGTATTTTGCATAAAAGGTTAGGTAAAGTTTCACTTAAATGTAACATACCGAGAAAAGCCCTAAACTGCTTTGCGTAAATGTCATTTCTTATTGAAATATCAGTACAGTATCAGACTTATCTGCCTAAAACTATAATAAGTCAGAGAAGTTACTGTCTATTAAACCTAAAGGGTCAGCATAAGGAATAATTAATGTTCAGGTTTGAAATAATATGTGCATTTTATGTGTCTGCGGTTAACGGCTTTTTTCGTACTGCGTGGTAACAAAACTAGTCAGCCTTGATCTTAGTCACTTAGAAATTAATTTCTGTTCCCCCACACAAATTGCAGAGCCAGTTATGCTTTCCAAATTAGAATTAATATGCTAATGAATTGCAACTATCACTTTTATAACACTTCTGTGCTAGAGTAACTAACTATTCAAACTACAACAGATTCACACATCTTATGTGCGCTCCATTTAGTACACAGAAGTAAGTACTTCATCATAAAACAAATAGTAATCTGAACAAATAACATAAAGATTTGAATACGTGTTTCAAAGACTGTATTTCCCAGTAATTAAACTGATAAAAAATCCTTATTTACAAGTTATTAGTGCTCCATCATTACTAATCATTTACCTGTTAGGATCATTAGTTATCTGCTTTAATACGCAGATAGTTCTTTACTGACAGCAAGTTGTTGCCAAAACGTTTTAATACGCCTGTGTTATTCGTGACAAACCACTTGTATACTGCTTGCTGAAGTATACACTATTTCGTGTTCTGTACGCAGAAACAGTACTTCAACATCAAGTAAAGTAAATACCAATAATTGAATTCCATCATGAACAGTGCTCTAGTACTTGGTACAACTTTACCTAGTTAGGCTGGCAACAGTTTCCTTTCAGGTAGTTGCAGTTTACTTAGAATCTTGATTCGAATCCCGTGTGTTTTGCCCAAGCTTCCTTTCGATAACGAAATAAATCTCGGGTGAATAGCCTGGTATGAGTGTACATAGGACACAATATTTCGGCAATCGACCACGTTACCACCATCAGATGCGCTGATCAGTGCATCATTACATCAGTACATCAGCGCACCTGATGATGGTAACGTGGTCGATTGCCGAAATATTGTGTCCCATGGACATTCATACCAAGCTGTTCACCCGAGATACGTCTGGAGAAATTAAAGAATCACTTCCTTTCGATAGTAATACTTCGAGAAACAAAAATAGTACGAGACCTTACCCATTACACACAGTCAACGTAAAGTAAAAAATTCCCTACACAGGAGAAACATCATCGGTATATTGGTAATTTAGTAAGAACCGGTAGTATTATAAACTCATAGCATGGGTTCAAAAGCGTAAATAACTCTGTTTATAGCCAAGTTGCATGCAGTGAGCGTGCTTGGTTCAGTCTGTTACTCTAACTTTTTCCATTTAGAAATCTGAAATTCAGAGACACCAACAAATCGACGTATATTAACTGATAAACCGCCATCTATCTCTGCATCTCCTGCTAATAACTTCCTTTCTGACCTGAAAAATCTGCCGAAGCGTATTGCTGAGTGCAGTTTAGAGGAACGTGTACACTGATCGTAATGTGGCCCACTAAGACTTTCTCTAAGGCAGGAAGTGTGATAGCTTATTGCAAGCACACACTCTAATGTGAAGCTATTAGAAACTTTAACCAGTGATAGTGGATCAGGAATAAGCAATGTAAATTTTGATTCAAGAGACTATAATTTCATCTAAGGCATAAACATGGCCTCAATGAAGCACAAAATCGGCCGTGCGTGGAACATGTGGCACAATAAATCATCGCAAAGGTAAGATTTAAACAAAAGAACTTCATAGGCGTTAGAAAGTGCTGGAGACAGGTCACTAAACGAGGATGTGACGATTTCAACGACCCTAATATTCGGATAGCCCAATCCTAAACCTGATTCTGGACCGTGCTACAATTACATCTACATCTACGAAGATACTCAGCAAGCCACCGAACGGTGCATGGCGGAGAATACCCTGTACCACTACTTGTCATTTCCTTTTCTGTTCCACTTGTAAATATAGCGAGGGGAAAACAACTGTCTTTATAGCTCCGTATGAGCTCTAATTTCTCGTACCTTACCTTCATGGTCCTTAGAGGCAATGTTTGTTGGCGGCATTAGAATCGTTCGGCAGTCAGCTTCAAATGCCGGTTCTCTAAATTTTCTCAATAGTGTTTCTGAAAAAGAACGTCGCGTTCCATGCAAGGATTCCCATTTGAGTTCCCGAAGTATCTCCATAACACTTACCTGTTGTTCGAACCTATCGGTAACAAATCTAGCAGCCCGTCTCTGAATTTCTTCGATGTCTTCCTTCAGTCCGACTGGTACGGATTCCAAACATTCGAGCAGTACTCAAAAATAGGTCGTACCAGCGTCCTGTATGCGGTCTCCTTTACAGATGAACCACTCTTTCCTAAAGTTCTCCCAATAAGCCGAAGTCGACCACTCGCCTTCTCTACCACATTTTTCACGTGCTCGTTCCTTTTCATATCGCTTGAAACGACTTGACTTTGTCAAGCAGGACGTTAGTACACTGTATCCGAACATTACAGGTTTGATCTTCCTACTCATCCGCATTAACTTGCATTTTTCCACATTTAGAACTAGCTGTCATTCATCACTCCTAATAGAAATTTTGCCTAAGTCGTCTTGTATCTTCCTTCAGTTCCACGACTTCGACACCTTACCGAACACAACAGCATCGTCAACAAACATCCGCAGATTGCTGCACACCCCGCCGCCATATCATCTCGGCAACTGACCATCTCACCGAACAACGAACGCTAAGTTTGAACACAGATAAACGCACGTTAAAGACCGGGAAATGCTGGAAATATTAATATACCAAGCCATGCAATGCAACTCAGAATCTCTGAAAAAATTTGTAACACGAGACCTGAGAACGATCAACCAAAAGCGACTTTATTTCTACTTATACACTACTCAGCCATAGCAGTGCCCCCGCACTCTGAAACGCGTAGACCGGAGCCCCAAGCAAGACTAGAATTTCGTACCGTCCGTTTAAACGGCACGTTCCCAGCTGAGCCCTCGGTGGGCTCGTCCCTGACAGGCTGACTTTATAAGCTCTTCAAAGTGTTTCACCTCAAGTACCCCTACTGAGTTCGTCAAAGACAGTGATACTTTCAGAAACAGACTGCTAGGTACAGAAATGTACGGAAACCAGTTTGCAGACTGGCTGTAATTTAGTATACTCAGAAGAACAGAACTACAAGTTGTCATTGTGACAGACAACTTTCAAAATGTGCCACGATAATAACGATTAGGTTCAACAAATTAGGCCATCGAAACAGTGGATGAAAGAGGAAGGGATCTCGGTATGTGTTATCAGGAACGTAAAGATACAAACAGAAACTGAAAGAAAAACTACATTTTAGCAAATGAAAGCACTTGTTGTTGTTGTGGTCTTCAGGCCAGAGACTGGTTTGATGTAGCTCTCCATGCTACTCTATAATGTGCAAGCTTCTTCATATCCGAGAAACTACTGCAGCTTACATCCCTCTGAATCTGCTTGGTGAATTCATCTCTTAGTCTCCCTCTACGATTTTTACTCTCCACGCTTCCCTCCAACACTTGATTGGTTATCCCTTGATGCTTCAGAACGTGACCTACCAACCGATCCCTTCTTCTAATCAAACTGTGCCACAAATTCCTCTTCTCCCCAATTCTATTCAGTACTTTCTCATTACTCCTCATTAGTTACATTAAGAAAGCACTTATGTTTATTTCTCCACGATGTGCCACAATCCACCAGTTGTACCACTGTTATGTTTTGAAAGGGAGTTTAAAATTACCGTATCGATATTAAATACTGCCAAGACTCATTTGTTTTACAAAACCGAACAGTTGTAAGGCTTTTGAACTTCAATTTGAGCTCGAATCTGCTTATGGTGGAAATATTTGTAGTCGAATAAAGATAACAAGATAGTGTCGTGAGGAATAACTTGATGATCGTTATTAAAAAAGGAATGGGAAGCTATCCATTGTTATATGTGAAATCGTGCGAATGTTTGGAGGAAAATACTATCAGACTTTTAACTATCAGCGATGTCATGACAAATTCCTAGATCTGTTGAGAGCAGATGGTGGAAGATAAATACTATTATGTGACACTGTATGCGCTTTGTCCTGAAAGGTGTCTCGAGGTCTGAAAAGAGATCCATTGTATACAACTCAGTCACTTGTTTCCAAAAGTAGGAGTAGCGCTTTAATGGAAAAAATTCTCTGGTCGACGGCTGGAGTCAAGAAGAGCTAATAACTGGTTGAGAGAACGTGTGGAACACCTCTGTAAGAGTAAAATACAGAATCATACAGCCATAACGGCAAAATGCACGGATTATATGTGGAATTATGCGAAAGGAATTTCGAATTTGCTACAAGTTAAAAAAAAAAATACACTGTGGAATCACAATAATGTGACGGCCTGTAAAAAGTCTGAAGAGCTACATTTTTCAGCGCGGACCGCTGCGAGACGTGTAAGAAGAGAGTGAGTGGGTCTCTGGAAAGTACAAACGGGGATATGGAGCCATGACGACTCCAGTGCTGTGGACGGCAGCGCTTGATTTCTCGGTTGAAAATCGATGACTAAAACAACCTGGTCGAAGTGGCCCCACAGATTTTCTATTGCATTTAAACGAGGGAGACTGATGGCCACGGGAGTACGGTAAACATATCATTAGATGGCTTGTGCAGTACAATGTAGATGTAGATGTCTCCGACTCCTTTACAAGTTTTGTTCCGAGACCTTTACATGAACTACTTGTCATCGGATGTTTCTCTGCGGCTCAGGACCCAACTTTTTGAAGGTATTGCCATCTACCAGCGCTTCTTCAGCTTGAGATGCGCACCATCAGGCTACCGATGTTCTTAGACATGTTAATGATTTGCAGTTGTAGCGACGAAGTTCCTCGGTGGTTCATACGCTGGACTCGCAGATATGAGCGGCTTTGAATCTCTATATAGATGTCCTGACTCAGTGCTTGTTGTAGGCACTTAACGTCGATCTATGGTTGGTAGATTTGTAAGGTAGCAGTTAAATAGCTACTTTCGACTGTCGATCTTGCTATTCCACAGTTTAGTCATTTTTGCTTGCTTGATATCGTATGGTTAATGTAGAGAGGCGATTCTGTACTCAGAATCAACTACAAGCGACTTGAAGGTTAGTCTGTCAGGCTCATGGAAAGCTTGTTTTGCGCTTCCAGATGAGCTCTGCCCCCTCACAAGGAACATTGGGACTTGCATCTGCATAGTATGTACTCATGTACGAGAGTTGCCAGAAAGTAATACACCGCATTTTTTTCTTAGTTGAAATCAATCCTACGAGCGCGAAACATTATGTATGTATTATTTGAAGTGAGCAGGCCAAGTTTCTGTCACTTCCAACGGTTAGCGAAGCTGCAGGGCAGTTTCAAAATGGCGTCTGTAGGTGATGTATGTTACAAGCAACGTGCCGTCATTGAATTTCTCACTGCAGAGAAAGGAACCGTGGAGAATATTCATAAACGCAGGTGCAAAATCTGTGGAGCATCTGCTGTCGACAGGAGTACAGTTAGTCGCTGGGGATGCCGGATGAGGCATCAGAAAGCGGTTCGGTGGAGCTCCACGATTTGCAGCGGTCGGGGAGACCATCCACGGCTGTCACACTTGACGTGTTGCAGCGAGCTTTTGTTGTTTCGGTCATTAAAGCAACCCTTTCGCTACCAGGACAAGGATTGGTACCGATAGGGCATACACACCCTTGTTTCGCGCTGGAGGAAGGCTATGGAACGAGATGGAGATTACGTCGAAAAATAGAGTGTGCCAATAAAATACCTTTCTTTCGTGTGTGTAATTCTCATTATGTTCAGTAAAGAATTGTTGAAGGTAAAAGTGCGACAACCCTCGTATGTTTCGCTGTGTGGAGAGAACGTGTTTGGGTTGAACGCCGCTGCCGTCCAATAAGTTTGCTGTATGGTGAGATGGTATCATGTAGTTAGATAATACATGCCGAATGGACCGCTTAGGATCAGCATCATGTTCTCTTCACCGATGAGTGTCGCATATGCGTTCAACTAGACAAACGTCGGAGCCCTGTCAGGCTGAACGCCTTAGACACACTGTCCAGCGAGCGTAGCAAGGTGGAGGTTCCCTGCTGTTTTAGGGTGGCATTATGTGGCGCCGACGTACGCCGCTAGTAGTCATGGAAGGCGTCGTAACGGCTGTACGATACGTGAATACCATCCTCCGACCGATAGTGCAACCATATCGGCAGCATGTTGGCGAGGCATTGGTCTTCATGGACGACAATGCGCGCCCCCATCGTGCACATCTTGTGAATAACTTCCTTCAGGATAACGACATCGCTCGACTAGAGTGGCTAGCATGTTCTCCAGACATGAACCCTATCGAACACGCCTGGGATGGATTTAAAAGGGCTGTTTATGAATGACTTGGCCCACCATCCACTCTGAGGGATCTACACCGAATCGCCACTGAGCAATGGGACAATCTGGACCAACAGTGCCTTGGTGAACTTGTGGATAGTAAGCCACGACGAATACAGGTATGCATCACTGCAAGAGGACGTGCTACTGGGTATTAGAGGTACCGGTGTGTTTAGCAATCTGGACCACCACCTCTGAAGGTCTCACTGTATGGTGGTACAACATGCAATGTGTGGTTTTCATGAGCAATATAAAGGGCGGAAATGATGTTTATGTTGATCTCTATCCTTATTTTCTGTACAGGTTGCGGAACTCCGGTGCTGCAAACTTTTTTTATGTGTGTATAATGAATATGTAGCCAGTGAAACTGAAATGAGAGTGTTTGACTATAGCTTTATATAACTGACTTAAAAAGACAAGTAAATCGTAATAGCACATGTGTTATCTAACTACATGATACCATCTCACCATACAGCAAACTTAGTGGACGGCAGCGGCGTTCAACCCAAACACGTTCTCTCCACACAGCGAAACATACGAGGGTTGTCGCATTTTTTCCTTCAACAATTCTTTACTGAACATAATGAGAATTACACACACGAAAGAAATGTATATTATCGACACCTCTATTTTTCGACGTAATCTCCATCTCGTTCTATAGCCTTCCTCCAGCGCGAAACAAGGGCGTGTATGCCCTATCGGTACCAATCCTTGTCCTGGTAGCGAAGCCAGCGCTTCACTGTGTGAATAACCTCCTCATCGTCCTCAAAATGTCTTCCACGAAAGGCATGCTTTAATGACCGAAACAACAACAGCTCGCTGCAACACGTCAAGTGTGACAGCCGTGGATGGTCTCCCCGACCGCTGCAAATCGTGGAGCTATTGCGCACAGTTTGAGTAGTAACACGACATCCTGTGGCTGCACGGAAAGCATGAAAGCATTATTCAACATGGTGGCGTTGCTGTCAGGGTTTCTCCGAGCCACAATCCGTACGTAGCGGTCATCCACTGCAGTAATACCCTTTGGACGGCCTGAGCGAGGTATGTCATCGACAGTTCCTGTCTCTCTGTATCTCCTCCATGTCCGAACAACACAGCTTTGGTTCACTCCGAGACGCCTGGGCACTTCCCTTGTGCAGAGCCCTTCTTGGCACAAAATAACAATGCGGACGCAATCGAACTGCAGTATTGGCCGTCTAGGCATGGTAGAACTACAGACAACACGAACTGTGTAAATCCTTCCTGGTGGAATAACTGGCTGTCGGACCCCCTCCGTCTAATAGGCGCTGCTCATGCTCTTTGGGGGGTTTAATGACATATTTGAACAGTCAGAGGGACTGTGTCTGTTATACAATATCCACAATCAACGTCTATCGTCAGGAGTTCTGGGTATCGGGGTGATGCAAAACTTTTTTTGATGTATGTATATACGCTTTAGGATTTTTTGTGATCTGCAGAGAGTACACGATCGCACGATGCGAATCGTAATATTTTCATTCAGCAGTTGATAATCTCGTATACTTTCCTTACAATCTTTCACACTGAAGCTAGCATCAGCTACTATGAATATTATTCGTCTCGATCTCTGCATGATTTTCAACCAAAAAGATAAGTTTCAATGTTAACGCAGCTAGCAGAGTCGCGGTATTTCGTTTTCGTATATGCTTTTCTACTCGTCTCTTTTTATTGTAAATATCTGTTGTGTATTCTTGTTCTTCTGACATTTTCTACATTCTGGAGGATCTCCACATTCCCGATCAATTGGAACGAAAAGTATATTTAACTTGATCTAATCTAGAAAGTGTATATGCATGGGGTGGACTAAATTGCGGGAGCACGAAAAACACAACGCATTACCATGCCTAAAAAGATGTAGGAAAACCTTTCGTATTCAAAACTTCTTCCAGTCGTCTCGGAATGGATACAGACAACTCCTGTATAAAAAATGGTTCAAATGGCTCTGAGCACTATGCGACTTAACTTCTGAGGTCATCAGTCGCCTAGAACTTAGAACTAATTAAACCTAAGTAACCTAAGGACATCACACACATCCATGCCCGAGGCAGTATTCGAACCTGTGACCGTAGCAGTCGCGCGGTTCCCGACTGTAGCGCCTAGAACCGCATGGCCATCCTGCAAAATAGTGGAAAGTTCAGGTAACGATGACGGAGGTGGAAAGCAATCACAAAGGTTAAATGATGCTGACATCCGATGATTGTGGTGGCCAGGTGAGATGCGAAAAATCCTACCCGTGCACACAAAACCAGCCTTGGACGATTCGAGCTGTGTGAACAGGGGCCCTGTCGTCTTGGAACACAGCATTACCATCCGGGCAAAAACGTTATTCAGTGGGATGGAACTGATCAACAAAAGTGGTCACATAACCCTTGGTAGTAACGCAGAGTAACTACGGGACCCATGGAATAGCGTGAAATGACTGCCCAGATCTTCACTGAGCCCCAGCCATGTTTCAGTGTTGGCACGTAAACTCGGCCATAAGTTGGAAACATTGTGAAATAAGACTCGCCAGATCACATGACTTCCATAACGCCACAGTCCAAGTTTTATGGTTTTTGTATTGTTTTCTTGCTACGGGCATTTGTATCGCTGATGAGCGGTTTTGAAATACCAGCTCGCCCTGCAATTCCTTACTTATAGAGCTCCTTTCGAGTTGTTTTGGTGCTGATAGGGTCCACGAATCCGACCTTCATTTCTGCAGCGACTTTTGCAGCTGTCGTCCCCTTCTACATCTACATCTATACTCCGCAAGCCACCCAACGGTGTGTGGCGGAGGGCACTTTACATGCCGCTGTCATTACCTCCCTTTCCTGTTCCAGTCGCGTAATGTTCGCGGGAAGAACGACTGCCGGAAAGCCTCCGTGCGCACTCGAATCCCTCTAATTTTACATTTGTGATCTCCTTGGGAGGTATAAGTAGGGGGAAGCAATATATTCGATTCCTCATCCAGAAACGCACCCTCTCGAAACCTGGACAGCAAGCTACACCGTGATGCAGAGCGCTTCTCTTGCAGAGTCTGCCACTTGCGTTTGCTAAACATCTCCGTAACGCTACCACGCTTACCAAATAACCCTGTGACGAAACGCGCCCCTCTTCTTTGGTTGTTTTGTCCCCCCTCTGTCAACCCGACCTGGTACGGATCCCACACTGATGAGCAATACTCAAGTATATGTCGAACGAGTGTTTTGTAAGCCATCTCCTTTGTTGATGGACTACATTTTCTAACGAATCTCCCAATGAGTCTCAACCTGGCACCCGCCTTACCGACAACTAGTTTTATATGATCATTCCACTTCAAATCGTTCCGTACGCATACTCTCAGATATTTTACAGAAGTAATTGCTACCAGTGTTTGTTCCGCTATCATATAATCATACAATAAAGGATCTTTCTTTCTGTGTATTCGCAATACATTACATTTGTCTATGTTAAGGGTCAGTTGCCACTCGCTGCACCAAGTGCCTATCCGCTCCAGATCTTCCTGCATTCCGCTGCAATTTTCTAATGCTGCAACTTCTGTGTATACTACAGCATAATCCGCGAAAAGCCGCATGGAACTTCCGACTCTATCTACTAGGTCCTTTATATATATTGTGAAAATCAATGGTCCCATAACACTCCCATGTGACACGCCAGAGGTTACTTTAACGTCTGTAGACGTCTCTCTATTGAGAACAACATGCTGTGTTCTGTTTGCTAAAAACTCTTCAATCCAGCCACACAGCTGGTCTGATATTCCGTAGGCTCTTACTTTGTTTATCAGGCGACAGTGCGGAACTGTATCGAACGCCTTCCGGAAGTCAAGGAAAATGGCATCTACCTGGGAGCCTGTATCTAATGTTTTCTGGGTCTCATGAACAAATAAAGCGAGTTGGATCTCACAAGATCGCTGTTTTCGGAATCTATGTTGATTCCTACAGAGTAGATTCTGGGTTTCCAGAAATGACATGATACGCGAGCAAAAAACATGTTCTAAAATTCTACAACAGATCGATGTCAGAGATATAGGCCTATAGTTTTGCGCATCTGCTCGACGACCCTTCTCGAAAACTGGAACTACCTGTGCTCTTTTCCAATCATTTGGAACCCTCCGTTCCGCTAGATACTTGCGGTACACGGCAGTTAGAAGAGGGGCAAGTTCTTTCGCGTACTCTGTGTAGAATCGAATTGGTATCCCGTCAGGTCCAGTGGGCTTTCCTCTATTGAGTGATTTCAGTTGATTTTCTATTCCTTGGACACTTATTTCAATGTCAGCCATTATTTCGTTCGTGCGAGGATTTAGAGAAGGAACTGCAGTGCAGTCTTCCTCTGTGAAACAGCTTTGAAAAGGTGTTTAGTATTTCAGCTATACGTGTGTCAACCTCTGTTTCAATGCCATTATCGTCCCAGAGTGTCTGGATATGCTGTTTCGATCCACTTAAATTTGCAGTGAAGCTCTCTTTGCTTTCGAAGTAGTTTCCTAACTTTGTTGTTGGACCACGGTGGGTTTTTCCCGTCCCTCACAGTTTTAGTAGGCACGTACCTGTCTAAAACGCATTTTACGATTGCCTTGAACTTTTTCCGTAAACACTCAACATTGTCAGTGTCGGAACAGAAATTTGCATTTCGATCTGTTAGGTAGGCTGAAATCTGCCTCCTATTACTCTTGCTAAACAGATAAACCATCCTGCATTTTTTTTATATTCCAAATTACTTCCATATTCAGGGATGCTGCAACGGCCTTATGATCACTGATTCCCTGTTCTGCGCTTACAGAGTAGAATAGTTCGGGTCTGTTTCTTTTTGGGCACGCCATTTGTCACGATCATTCATCATATACTCTCGTCTGCGTTGTACCTTAGCGGATTACGTCTTCGTGCTTTCCATTTATGCGGTATAATTCTTTGATACAGTGCCTCTCGAAATACCAAACACTCTGGCTCCCTTTGTTACGGAAGCATCCACCATAGGAGCATCAACCATTTGCCCACGTTCGAATTCACTTTGCTCCAACATTATGCACTCACAGCCACGCTGAACACTGTTGTGATCGCTACTGACATTTACAACGTGTTGAGGATACTTTACAGGTGCCGTTCGTCCTCAAATGCAACAGAGTCACCTGCCGGCTTACGAAGCATCTGAATTTATGTTCAAGCATACATTTCTGACGGTGTTTCCATACTTTTGTACAAACTCTATATATGCTCGATGCATTACAGCAACCTGAGACTTACATCCCCATGTGAGACGTGATGCTTACTGGAACTAAGCAAAACGTGGAAGGCAGGACCCACCAATATAACTTCCTTTTCACACAACCTGTTTATTTAACAATATACAACCATAACCTTTTTTTACAAAATAAACAACTTGGAGAAATTTGCAAGACGGCCAGACCTGCAGCCCTCCCGTTATCGGGTCAAACAACGGTGGTTATTATCGAGCAGGACACAGTCTCTCTTATTAAATGCCCTTCTGCGGTGTGAAAACTGTATAAGCATCATTGATAACAACAGCGATTCAATTACTCAAAACAGATAACGTAATTTTTAATTTGAAAGCTGTATGTCGAAAGCTTCGGGGTTAAGATGCGCACCAGTGCTTAAAGATTAAACAGATTAGGGAACAATATGACAACAATAAGGTTTACTTGAAAGCAATCAACTTCTTAATTTCAATCGACAACCAAGGAGCGACTGGATCCCAGCCCCTCCCTTTTGACAATCTTACTTGGACTAAAGCCCTGGTGACAGTTAGCTGTTAATATATTCAGAGTTAAACTGATTGTCAATCATTAAGACTGCTCTGAAGGAACGTCTTAAAACATTACTTGTGAACACTTACTACGAGAGAACTCACTCGGCGAAACAACAAGATCCAGCTAAAATGACCCGGTCTTTCAAACACAGCAACGCACAGCTTATCACAACAGGTTGTTTAGATTATAACTAATGACCGAAAAATGTAATTACAATCAAAGACTTGAACCGCTTAACATCTAAATCTAACCACAAGGTCCCTCTTTTGCTTAACGGCAACCTGTGCCTTAGTAAAATTGTTACAGCTGTATTTACGACCAGGAGCTGATTAATTAGAAAATTAATGAACAGGTACAAACCATAAAGGAAAAGCCATAAAACAGCGGGACAAATTTTCAAACGACAACTAGTGTCTTAGCACAATGCTACGGTCCATATTTACGACCAAAGAGCCGACCGAGTAAAGCTCTGAGGGTCTGGTACAAACTAGAAAATAATAAGGAGGGCAGATAGACAATGACACAAATCACCAAGGTGATTACAGAACGTTACTTCCCTTTTTCAGCAAGCAGTTGCATGGATCCACGGTGCGTCGCAGCGGTTACCGAGTAGTGCCGCTGAAAGACAGGTAGAAGAGGGCAGCCAGGCCAAGAGCGGTCGTCCGACACGAATGTTGCAACCAACCGACGGGATGTCAACCTGCTGCTTGAAGTCGACGCTGACCCCGGTGGAGTACTCCGGTATCTTCACTCTGAGCAGGCCATCTTTCCGCAGCTCGTAGCTTCGGCTGCTCGAACCTCGTGACCACCTCTTGTCGCGACGCTACCGCCAATCCCCAAACTGTTGTTAATAAAAATTCTCTATTTAAACTAGACTGAACTGTATGTGCTGAGATTCGATCAGGATAGAGCCAGTGAAAAATGTCGATAGTTCCCAACCGCAAGGTTGGACGAGTAGTACATCTTCGAGTATTAAGATCTTTGACAGTTAACAGAGCTAGGTGCACGCGGTAAAAGTTTGAGTAGTGGTGAGGAGATGCGCAGAGACAGCAGACGTGTTTCGAGTCGGAGCTAGTTGCCTGCAGGAGGCAGCCGGGTCGTGACAGCATCAAAGTAAGAATTGGCGCTACGCACATAATAAGCTATATACTGAGCGAAACTCGGCACATACCTGGGGAAACTAGAAAGAATAATTAATAAAATAGGTTTTCTTTGGTTAAATAATGTCTAAAAGCTACATAGAAATCCCATTGTTGAAGCAATAAGCGTTTTGTGAAACTTCCTCGTAAATCCATGCCACAGAAGTTTTTTTAGTTTTTCACATGTGCCTTAAAAGTTTGAACAATAAATATTTTTTAGATAAAATTAGAGTTTCATCTCACTCCATATGTCGTTCTGCGCATTCTGTGCTTGCATTGAACCAAAAGGTACATTAAAGTAAAGTTCCCATGAATAAAGCTAATAATTTCATTTATCAGAGTAAAATAATCTATATGTCATTGCACAGCTGGAAAATTATTCAGATCAGGACAGAATTTTTATTAAGTAACAAACAAGGCCAAACTGAGTAAAGTTATCTAGAATGACAATTTTATGCCATTCCACTACGGCTGAGTTGAATATATGTTTTATTATCGGCTAAACGGGAAGGAGTGCACGAGGTAAGTCCACAGACGCAGTCAGATGCAGGTTGGTGACTTTCATTTATTTTTACCACTAAACTTTCATGCAGTCAGATGTGTATTTTGAGTATTAATTTTCTAACAATATTTTCACGCAGTCAGATAAAGTTCAGTTCAGTTACATACACAGTCAGATGCAAGTTTTATTAAAGACTAAAGCAGTCACATGCAGTTCAGTCTAGTTTAAATAGAAAATTTTCATTAACAACACTTTCATCGTCCTTGGTCTCGGGCCAGCGAACTCCGTATACACCGTACATCGGCCAGCAAAGACCATCTAAAGACACAACCCACAGATACCAACTCTTCCTCATAGATATTGGCAACGGGGCCGCAAGAGGGACAGTCGATACTACACCTGAGCCAGTGATGCCAGACAGAACAGTCTACTAGATCAATGGCGCCACGGCTCCCCATGTGAACCTCAGCTGACTACAAGCCACGCTGCTTAAACTTTTCATGTTTGCCGAGATACTAGACAGGATTTCTCATATTCACTTAAATTCGGTTTCTTCTTGTTAAACCTGCTACTAACCGCTGCGCTCTTAAAACAAGTGTTAACTGCTCGGGTAATTTACTTTAATCCTTCTTGTAGTCAGATAGCATTACTAAATTTGATGCATAGGTCAAAAATTTGTGTATTAAATTCACTTACGTTGGTAATACAATCTTATACCAAGCAGTACGCTCACAAGTTGAACAAAGCCGCAGGAGATTATGAACATCGATCATAATCTGCGCTTCTAAGCTAAACCGTTGTTGTGGGACAGGGTCTAGTTTAAGAAATAGTCTCGTCTCCAGTACTACTGGAAAAAACCAAATTACAAAATAAAAAAAACACCTGGAATTAGAATGTGACACCTGACATCAGGTATTCTAATGCAAAACTCTAACCACTGCACCGAACGGACAGCGCTCTTACACTATATTGAATGAAGATACTTGTCGTAGACGTAATTACAGCGTTGCCTATTCTTCATTCTTGGACGTCTATTTTCTACCGATAATGTGCGCTGTGCAAAATTTTGTTAAGAGAGACTTTTGTGCTGCTAGCAGGAGAGGAATCACCAGCGCGTGCTCCACGTGTCGCGGGTTTGTCTACTCGCTACTTCAAGGCGTAAACATAAAAACCATTTCTCTCTTGTTAGGTGGAAGGCTGCTCGATCGCAGCTGTGGACAAGGATTATTTTAAAACGCCTGCCCTATTTCTTGACATTTACATATTTTTGTGCAGCTCTCCATCTCTAACGTCCTGAATCACTCAGTATAAGCACATTGTGGCACGTTTACAAACGTTCGACAAGCAAAATCTCTTTGAAAACGAGGCAAAAATCTGGATCTTATCTCCATTTGTACAGACGGTTATACGTCAGATTCCAAGCGACACTAATCGATTAATGCATCATTCTGCACACATCAACAATACTCCTTGATGATTATTACGAAGCTGATCGTTTCCCTATAAAATGGACTATCGTGTTATACATGTACATTATAATAATGGATGCTGGACAAAACCTGCTACTCAAGATCAATCCATTTCTGATTTGGAGAGATAGTGTTTAGTTTCTCAAGATAATTGCTTCGTGCAGTCTCATTTCTACTTCTCTGGCACTGCGTGTCTACCAGAACCTCTGTGCGGTCTGGTGTTAGCTCCTTACCTAGACTTACCACAATAAGATCTTTAAAGAGAGAATCTTGTGAAACCAAATACAACAAACATAAGATTTCTGACATTCAGTACCTGCGTCGCTCTTCACTCCAGTTTTCGGCATAGTGATACAGTAGACACCAGTGCTGTTTTCGCCTGATGTATTACGTTCAGCCAACGAATATTATATTTTACAAGCTGTTCTTATCTAGATTAACTACAAGACGTGTCAGGTGATTTACATTCGAACATACACCACTTACCCAAATGACACATACGGCTATACTACATAACAGAAATGAAGGAACACTTCAAATGTAATGATCGCGACAGAATATGCTTCAGAAAGTTAACTCTCGGCAGATAGTCAGGGCGGTGCTAATACATTAGCAGTTTATTTTTTTTTTTAAATGTTATATAAATTTCCGCGCACTACCGTCATACGGAAGTACTAAGCTACATTTACAAACGGCTGAAAGCGATTGCCAACATAACGCAAGAAATGACGGAAAAATGTGCAGCCAGGAAACACCGCGATTACGAGCTAAGCAGCTACGAAAAGTATCATATTGCAGAGAATGATATATTGACGTTGGACATATGATTTCAATCAATTCCCATTCACACCGACACTCATCCCACTTACCTATCACTCAGAGTGTGGATTCACAGGTTAATAAGGTATTTAAACATTTAGATGCCACTGGACCCGAAATAATAGTTTTTTTAGCTATTCTAAAAACGTTCCTTCACCTTGAATTTTAATTCTACTCATTTACCTTCCTTTCATTTCCGTCATTGCTTCTTCGATGTACAGATTGAAAAGTAATGGCGAAAGACTACATCCCTATGTTCCACCCTTTTTAACAGAACACTTCAGTTCTTGGTCGTCCACTTGTATTATTCCCTCTTAGCCCTTGTATATATTGTATTTTCTGTGTCCCTTCCTATAGCTTACCCCTGTTTTTCCAAGAATTTCGAACATCTTGCATCATTTTATATTGTCGAACGCTTTTTCCAGGTTTTTCCAGTGAAAGTGTCTTGATTTTTCTTTAGTCTTGCTTCCATTATCAAATCTCAATGCCAGAATTGCCTCTCTGGTGCCTTTACCTTTCGTAAAGCCGAACTCATCGTCATCTAACACACTCTCGGTCTTCTTTCCAATTCTTCTGTATGTTATTCTTGTCAGCAACTTGGATGCCTTAGCAGTTAGGCTGATTGTTTGATTATTCTCGCACTTGTCAGCTCTTGCAGTCTTCGGAATTGTGTGGATGATGCTTTTCCGAAAGTCAGATGGTATGTCGCTACACCAACGTGAATGGTCGTTTTGTTGTCACTTCCCCCAATGATTTTAAAAATTCTGGTGGAATGTTGTCGATCCCTTCTGCGTTATTTGATTTTGAGTCCTCCAAATCTCTCTTAAATTCTAATACTGCGCCGTTATCTCTTCTAAATAGACTCCTGTTTTCCCTTCTTTCACACCAGACACATCATCCCCCTCATAGACGCCTTCAATGCACTCTTTCCACCTATCCGCCCTCTCCCCTGCATTTAACAGTGGAATTTCCGTTGCCTTCCAACAGTCATTTCTTTTTCGATTTCTTCATTTTTCATACACCTATTTCCTCTTAGCTTCCCTGCGCTTCCTGTTTATTTCATTCCTCTGCGGCCTGTATTTCTGTATTCTTGAATTTCCCTGAACATTTTTGTACTTCCTTCTTTCACCGATCAACTGAAGTATTTCTTCTCGCTGTTACCCTCTTTGTACCTATATTTTTCTTGCCAACTTCAGTGACTTCCCTTTTTAGAGGTATCCGTTCCTCTTCAACTGTACTGTCTACTCAGCTATTCCTTGTTGCTGTATCTGGTCATTCATTAGTACTTCCATATCCCATTTCTTTGCGTATTTATTCTTCCTGACTAATCTCTTGAACTTCAGCGTGCTCTTCATAAATTCTAAATTGTGATCTGAGTCTATATCTGCTCCTGGGTACTCCTTGCAAACCAGTATCTGATTCAGGAATCTCTGCTTGACCATAATGTAATGTAACTGAAATCTTCCCGTATCATGCTGCCTTTTCCAAGTACGCCTTCTTCTCTTGTAATTCCTGAACCGAGTATTCCCTATTACTAGCTGAAATTTGTTAAAGAAGTCAATTAGTCTTTCTCTTCTCTCATTCCTTGTCCTAAGCCCATATTCTCGTGTAACTTTCTCTTCTACTCCTTCCCCTATAACAGTGCCCAATGACTATTAGATTTTCACCTTCCTTGACATATTGTATTACCGTTTCAATATCCTCATATACTTTCTCTATCTCTTCATCTTCAGCTTGCGACGTCGGCATGTATACCTGAACTATCGTTGTCGGTGTTGGTTTGTTGTTGATTCTGGCCAGAACAACCATGTCACTGAACTGTTCACTATAACACACACTCTTCATCACTACTACTTTGTGATCTGACTCTATATCTACTCCTGGATAGGCCTTACAATCCAGAATCCTATTTTGAAATCTCTGCCTGACCATGATGTAATCTAACTGCAATCGTCTCGTATCATCTGGTTTTTTCCAAGTACACCCAATCTCTTGTGAATCTTAAACAGAATATTCACTATTTCTTGATGAAATTTATTACACAACTCAATTAGTCTTTCTTCTCTCTTATTCTTGTCCCAAGCCCATATTCTCATGTAATCTTTTTTTCTACTCCTTCCCCTACAACTGCGTTCCAGTCCCCCGTGACTATCAGATTGTCATCTCCAGTTATGTACTGTATTACTCTTTCAATATCCTCATATACTTCCTGTATCTCTTCATTTTCAGGCTGCGACGTCGGCATGTATACTTGGACTACCGTTGTCTGTATTTGTTATCTGTCGATTCTGACAAGAACAACCGTATCACTCTTTGCCCTACCTTCCTAATCATAACGAATCCTACTGCCTTTATACCATTTTCTGCTGCTGTTGATATTACCCTGTACTTTTCTAACCAGAAGTCCCTGTCTTCTTTCCATTTCACTTCACTGACCCCTAGTATATCTAGACTGAGCCTTTGCATTTCCCTTTTCAGATTGTCTAGCTTTTCTGTCAAGTTGAAGCTTCTGACATTCCACGCCCCGACTCGTAGAACGTTATCTTTTCGTTCGTTGTTGATTCTTTTTCTCGTGGTCACCTCTCTCTTGACAGTCCCCTCCTGGAGATCCAAATGGGGAACTATTCAGGAATCTTTTGGCGATGGAGACATTATCCTTACAAATATTCAATTACAGGCCACACGTCCTATGGATATATGATATCTGTGCCTTCTGCATCCTCATGCCTGCCCTGAAAGTCTGTCCGCTCTTCCACCTTCTTTGACGATGTCGTTGACAGAATGAGGGTGACTTCTTACACTGGAAGTCTTTAGGTGCCAATGCTGATTATTAATCGAAATTTAAACTGTGATGGGTTTCGAACACGGGACCGAAGACATTTTGATTACCAATCAAAGACGTTCCCCTTAGACCAAGGGTGCAAACTTTTCATTCATGCAACTACGAAATGATTTACCCAAGTAATAGTACGAGAAACTATTAATTTAATATGCTTGTCTTCTTAATATGCTGTTTTCTTTTGTAAAGCTTTTTATGTCAACCGCCTTGTTTAATATTTTGGAGCGATGACTATTGCAGCTCTTTTACATCTGACTGCAGTGATATCGAATCTTGTTTTAGAGTTTAGTTATTCGTTGTTCCATGTTGTTAACAGCGTATATCCTAACCAGTTTTGCCTCTGCCTTCGTGATAAGAAATACAAACTAGATCTTCAGAGATTAAATTTTATCTTCTATGGGATATACACAAGGGGTCGGTCTATAGATATTTTCGGTCGTCTAGCTGGCTTACGTCTTTCAAGCTGCAATCTTGAGAGGTGGCCGAGTGCAAGAATACCCTTCACATACCACATTATTCTCTAGTCTCCAGTAATTTTGCATTATTACAATAAGGATTTTTTCATTAAACGTTGTTCTTTGTTGCTGGTAGGTCTATGTAACAGGGTTTAATGGCTCAGACGTATCTTACTGTTGTAACATCTAATTTGCTAACCGTGCCTGTGTGCTCTTTCTTTGGCTGTTGCCTACGAAAGGGTCGCGTTTCTTGGGTAAGGAGGCTTTATTTAGCCTGGAGCTGATGGGGCCGTCTTTTCCTAGTCCTCCTGAATGGGTTGTGGTCGGATCCAACATAGATGGCTTTCACGCGAGCAATTTCCCCATTTACAGAGAAATGGCAGGTCCTGGCAGGGAGCAGGACTAAACGTAAGCGCTATTGGTGAGAGCAGGAAATGAGGCATCAAAATGCTTGCACTCTGATTCTCATTCTGATTACCTGTAAAGACTAAATGGTAAACAGTTTCGTGTAGCGGAATGAGATCTCGTGAAATCGAGGACTCGGCCAGTAACCCTTGTGGTCTGTAGAGACAGTGTGCTGTCTGGGGCGAAGATAGTGTTTTCATACCGTATTTCAGAAACCGGGAGCAGATGATCCTTCTTGATGAATCAAGTTACTTAATTCAGTACGGGAGACTGAAGGAATATGAAGTGCGTTCCTGGAAGTGGGCGTGGAATTCTGCATAGGGACCATCCTGCTTTTCTCAGCGTGTATTGCTGATTAGTGAGCGTCAACCTGTTCGGTAAAAAGAGCGATCTCAAAATAGAGTGTTGACACATTAGCTGTCCGGAGGTACTGTTGGAAAAAAGTGACGACTGGACTGGGGTTAAAATTGGTTCAAATGGCTCTGAGGACTATGGGACTTAACATCTGAGGTCATCAGTCCCCTAGACTTAGAACTAATTAAACCTAACTATGGACATCACACACATCCATGCCCGAGGCAAGCTTCGAACCTGCAACCGTAGCAGCTGCGCGGTTCCGGACTGAAGCGCCTAGAAACGCTCGACCACAGCGGCCGGCGCTGGGGTTAAATCGTGGCAATAAATTTCATTTCCGTCCATGCAAATTTGAGTTAAATTTTTATGAGACTGTATCTATTGACTTCGAACAATTGGAGGTGCCTTATGGACGGTTAGCAGTGCACATATTGCTATCCAGTGGTCGAATCTCGAAAACTTTTTGAAAATACGAATTTCGTTAGTATTCAAATTAGCTTCCAATCGTCTCTGCGTTGATAAAATTTTCAAGAGAATCTTGTAGTATTCTTCGTAAAAAAAAGTGACAAGTGTAGGCAGCGATTATGGATGGCGGTCACGCGCGCTTCTCTCCAAAGTAGACCACAAAGGGTCAATACTACTGAGGTCTGGTGACTATGGTGGACAGGGACATGCTACAATTCTTTCTTGTGCCACAAAACCAGTGCTGGAAGATGTGAGTTGTGTGTAAAAGTGCCCTATCGTCTTGGAACACAGTATCACCATTGGGGAACATAAACTGTAGCATGGGATAGACACAATCATTGAAATGGGTGCATTATCAAAAACAAAAGTTCAAATGCGTGTGAAATCTTATGGGACTTAACTGCTAAGGTCATAAGTTCCTAAGCTTACACACTACTTAACCTAAATTATCCTAAGGACAAACACACACCCATGCCTGAGGGAGGACTCGAACCTCCGCCGGGACCAGCCGCACCGTCCATGACTGCAGCGCCTCAGACCGCTTGGCTAATCCCGCGCGGTACATTATCTTTGTCAATAATACGACCTTGCTGATTAACCATGGGACCCATGGAATACCATAATATGGCTTCCTAAATCATCACCGAACCCCTGCCACGTTTCATTCTTGGGACGTAACCTTGACCAGAACTTGGAAATAATGTGAAACAAGACTCATCCGACCAAAGACTATCTTCCATTGCTCCATAGTCCAGGTTTTATGGTTTCGCAGCATGTTTTCCTGTTACGCGCATCTGCATGGCTGATGAGTGGTTCTGTAATTCCAACTCGTCCTGTAATTCTCTGCTTACACGGCTCCCTTCGTGTTGTTTTGGTGCTGACGGTTCGGGAATGCGATATCCACTTCTGCACTGCCTTTTGTAGCTGCAGCGGTCGTCCTCTTATTTATCGTCATAGATCTGGTCAAGGACCGTCTGCTACGATCAGTCAACACACACTCTTATCCGCACCGTGACTTGGCGAATATTGCTCTTTGTATGCATTATAAATCGTCGATACGGTGCCTCCTGAAGCACCAAACACTCCAGCCCCATTGGTGATGGAAGCACCCACCATATGAGCATCAACAACTCGCCCATGTTCGAATACATCTAGCTCCGACATAACACACTGACTGTACGGCGGCAAAATTTGGCCACCATACTTTAAACATTCTTGTCGATTTATATTTACTTTAGATCATGTTTGCGATGCAAACTTGGATTGATCATTCCAGTGACTGTTACTGCCTAGCACCACACGCTAGCAATTTTTGTGATACTGCATGTCTTGGAGTTAATTAGAGCTGAACAGTGACAGAAAGGTCAAAGTGCCCTCAGAAGCCACTATCGGCTAAGGAGGGGTTGGGAATCATCTTGCCGTATTCTGCAGGGACGGACATTTATAGCCCTGAAAGAAAACAGTGCGTGGCGGCAGTGCCTTCTGATGCTAGAGGCTACAGACCCCGAATAGCGCGGATAGAGCGGGCGGGAGGTGCTTTCTGGCTAGACGAAAACAATTCATAGTACCGTACCTGGAGAAAGGGCATCGAGGGCATAAGAATGCAAAAGGAAATCCTCTTAATTTCAAAGAATACGCAGGGTCACAAAAGATCCTCACAAGCTGACCTCTACGGAATCTTCTCACCGGCAATGCCAGAACATGCCTCCAGCGTAAAGCAGAGGAAATGGAGCCTTCTAGAAATTGTTCCGAAAGGTGTATGAGCAGCAGATGATTGGCTGGAAGATTCATGACCCGTGTAGCAGGAGGTAATGTTTTTGTAACGTCTGCTGGGATTGTTGACTGAAGCGCAAACGTAGATGCTCCATATCCACCTGGGAGAGGCGAATGGCGGGAGAAAAGACACTTCCGTGTCGGCAGCGATTGAGGGCACCTGCTTCTGAAGATCGTAGAAGGGACTTCGCTGGCGATAGCCATAGTGTAGGAACTGGCGGACAAATTTTAAGAACTGTTGCTTCCAACATGGGGAGTGCGAGAGTCGCTTCTCTGAGAGTTCTTATTCTGCGTAATCGACTGACGATTATTTTGCTCTCTTTTGAGTCTGACACACATTGAAGTGCTTCTTTACGGGAGAATACTTGAATCGAAAAATTTATATTCCTGGCTAGTGAGGAAACTGAAATCTTGATTCGTGTTCTGTCTTGTACTGATGTAATTTCCGCCCTAGGAGCTTGCGGACATTATACTGCATCCAATGAGTGGGTAGAGAATTGCAGGTACGCCATGTACATCACCTATACGTCAGCAAACTCCCCAACGAGCAGATCGTCGGTGTAATACAACTGCTGTCCATACTTCAGTAGGAGATACGTGCACTTCAGTCTGGCGAATAGGGAAACTGTCACAGTAAATGTTAAGAGTTCCTTCTGCTTGTCCATTGAGCTTTTTCTGAAAATGCGTCACGGTATACATTTTCTGTCTCTCACTGATGACCAGTGTCAGCCAAATTTATGTCTGTGTAATAATGGGGGGGAAACCATCTAAAATCAAACGTATGTTCTACCAGTCTCGAAATTAGATGTATCGTAGAATACGATTTCGTACATTTCACATTTGTACAATTTTCGTATTCTACGTATTGTTTAAAAATAATTCGTTCTTGTAGCATCGCGATAAGAATGATTGGTTTGATGTGTTAACAAATAATTTTAAACCTAGGGCAGCCATAGCTGTAGTAATTATAAATAACTTACTGACCAAGTCATACAGTACAAAAGATGTTTACATACAGGTGTTGACACTATTAAACGATAAAACTGAATGACAAGCCCAACAGTCCACTGCAGTTTCTTTTTTTTTTCGATTAGACACTCACACAACTGGATTGGAAACTTTTAAATTGCATCTTCTAGCGTATATAATGCTATGTCATATGCCCCTCGTAAACGTTATCCAGGAAAATGTTTCCGGAGCCGACACGCGTATGAGTGTTTGTCACCAATATAACAGTAAATGTAGCAGCCGACAACACAACCAACAAAGTGTGAAGTGTGTTTCTGGAGCGTGTCTGTTGCTTGACGTAGGCCCATAGGAAAATATTTTAGTTGGTAAAGTGATGACAGATCGATATTTTAACACAGGTTGGACATTGATCTTTAATGATCGCTTTTGTCAATTGAAGAAGGGTGAGAACTTTGCCCAGCGACTCCAACTGTTATTTTGCGGAATTCTGTAATAGCTCCCTACATCAGCATTATATACACCAGAGGAAGCAACCTAAACGTTGCAAAACAAGTAGTGTGAGTGCCTAATCGACTTAAACAAACACAGCTACAGCCATCTATTAGACTGTTGTACTTTCCATTCAATTTCATATTTTCATAGTTTTAACAGTTGTACTGTTGTACTGGTCAATCAATTACACTGATGCTTTAAAAAACCTGACATAGGAATTTGTATTCAAGTACAGATATATGTAAAAAGGAAGAATACGCGCTTTGATCGGCAACGCCTTTATAAGACAAGTGTCTGGCGCAGTTGTTAGATTGGTTAACGTTGCTACAATGGCAGATTATCCAGATTTAAGTGAGTTTGAACGTGGTGTTATAGTCGGCGTACGAGCGCAGGGACACAGCATCTCCGGGATAGCGATGAAGTAGGAATTTTCTCGTACGACCATTTGATGAACGTACCGTGAATATCAGGAATCCGATAAAACATCCAATCTCCGACATCACCGCGGCCGGAAAAAGATCCTGTAAGAACGGGACCAACGACGATTGAAGAGAATCGTTCAGCGCGACAGAAGTGCAACCCTTCAGTAAATTACTGCAGGTTTCAATGCTGGGCCATCAACAAGTGTCAAGGTGCGAACTATTCAACGAAACATCGTCGATATGGGCTTTCGGAGCAGAAGAATCATTCGTGTAACCTTGATGACTGCACGACACAGTTTGTCTCGCCGGAGCCCGTAAACACCGACATTGGATTGATGATGACTGAAAACATGCTGCCTGGTCGGACGAGTCTCGTTTCAATTTGCATCGAGTGGATGGACGTGTATGTGTATGGAGACAGCCTCTTGAATGCATAGACCCTGCGTGTCAGCAGGGGACTGTTGAACCCGGTGGAGGCTCTGTAATGGTGTGGCGCATGTGCTGTTGGAGAGAGATGGGACCCTTTATATGTCTGGATACGACTCTAACAGGTAACACGTACGTAAGCATCCTGTCTGATCACCAGAATCCACTCATGGTCATTGTGCATTCCGACGGACTGGGGCAGTTCCAGCGGGACAGTGCGACACCCCACACATTCAGAATTGCTACAGCGTGGCTCCATGAAAACTCTTCTGAGTTGAAACACTTCTGCTGGCCATAAAGTTCCCCATACATGAACATTATTGAGTATATCTCGGATGTCTTGCAACGTGCTGTTCAGAAGACACAGAAGACATCTCCACCCCTCGTTCGCTTACGGATTTATGGACAACCGTGCAGGATTCATGGTGTCAGTTCCCTCCAGCACTACTTCAGAAAATAGTGGAGTCCATGCCATGTCGCGTTGCTGTACTTCTGCGTCCTCGCGGGGGGAGGGGGGGGGGGTCCTACACGATATTAGGCAGGTGTACCAGTTTTTCTGGGGCTTCAGTGTGTGTTGAAGTGCTAAACTGAAGTGAAGTAAAACCCAAACCCGATACTTTGTTTATGGTAGTCGCTAGGAACAGATTGTCAGTGACAAGGTCAGTTTAATCATTTATAGGCGTGAGAATCCGTTGCAGAGACAACAATAAGCAGCCACACATATACACGCCGTGTGCTAGACACACTAGGGGTTAACATCACAACTACACGGAACACTGCAACGATGGACACTTGCAACGTATTGAGGACATTGGACAGGTGTTGCTCGTAGCCAGATACAACAGCGAAAACTGTAGGTCTGGATAGCATCTGCATATTTGTTCAAGTATTCAATTAGCACGGCGTTTCCACATCGTTATCCAACACCTGTAGCTGAAAAGTTGAAATACAGAATGGTAATGATTAATTACCCTAGCGAATAGCGGTTCTCTTTTACAAATACATTAACCTACCCAAAACAGAGGGCAGTGTGTGTCATCCTGAAGAATGAGCAGCTGTCATAAAGAGAGGGACAGTGTGTTAAGTGCGTGCGAGAGATTCTTGCAAGACTGGTTGCGAAACCGCAGAGTGGGCTGGTTATTGATGAGAGGCAGCCTGGGCGACCTCTTCCACGCCCCGGGCTCTGGCCACGTGACCTGTTGCGGTCGCAATCATTGTTATTGGTACGTCTCCCCATTCCCCATGCAGATGTGGGGGTAGCGTGCCACGTGCCACGGGTAGGGTGAGGCGGGGCGGCAGAAGTGGTCGGAGTTCGGCACGCGTCACCGCCACGGACGCGCCGCCACCGGCGTCCACGGTGTTGGCCACCCAAGCGGGGCCAGGCTACCAAACACTGCGGCTAACTCTCATTGCACATCACAACACAATGAAAAACGTAAATACATCATCATAGTTGAAAATTTGTGGCAGAACGTCTCCTACTCGCATTGCTCCATCTACATACATACTCTGTAAACGACAGTAAAGTCAATGTTAGGGAGTGCTTCTTCCCGTTTCATTCGAGTGTGCAGAGCGGGAAGAACAATTGCTTAAAAGCCTCTGCACGTGCTGTTGTTCAGTCTGTCTTCACAAGCCTTGGGGCAGTGACTCATGCGATATCTTAGTCTACTCCTAGATTCATCAATGCTAGTTCTTGTATTTTTGTAAGTAGATTGTCTCGGAAAGTGTCTGTCTTCTGGCGTCTGCCAGCCGAGTGATGATGCTCACCCACTGATCAAACAACCTGTGACTATTCGCGCTGCTCTTCTTTGTATACGTTCCATATTTCCTGTTGGTCCTATGTGGTTAAACGAGCCATATATTTTAACAGTATTTTAGTATGGGTCACACAAAGGTTTTTTAACAATCTCCTCTGCACACCACTTGTGTTTTACTAGTATCCTACCAGTTAAACGAAGACTGGCACCTACAATACAAATGACTGTGTTAAGCGATAATTCGATTTCATATCCCTACAAACTGTTACACCTAGAAATTTTACGTATTGACTGATTTCAGTTTTGACTCACTGGTACTACACTCATAGGATACTAAGTTTTAAGTTTTGTGAAATGAATGGTTTTACTTTATTGAACATTTGAAGTAAATTCTGTTTTTGCAATAATTTCAAATTTTATCAAGACCTTACTGAACAATGTGCAGCCTTTTCCAGACATTTTTTAAATTCCGGACAGCTTCACCATCGGCCAAGAGTCTAAGGTTATTATCAGTATTGTCTGCAAGGTCATTAACACGTAACATTAACAGCAAGGGACCCAACGCACTTCGCTGGGATGCACCCGAATTTACTTCCACATCTGTCGATAACTTGCTACGTTCTCCCTCCCAACAGATTCTCAGTTCCAACACAAATTCTACACAAATTTCGCTTACCATCTCATACGAACGTACCTTCGATAATGCCTGTAGATGTGGTACTAAGTTAAATGTTTTCCGGAAGTGAAGAACTGCATCTACCTCGTTGCCTTGATAGATACCCTTCAGGATGTCAAGTGAGAAAAGTTTGATTTGGATTTCACGTGATTTATGTTTTCGAAATACACGCTGAACGGAATGGAGGAGGTCATTCTGTTTGAGGTAGCTCATTACGTTTTAGCTCATAATGTCTTCCGCAAATCTACAACAGATGGACGTAAATGATTTTTCTCTATTGTTGTAGCTGTCGAGATTACCATTCTTCTCAAAGAAATTGTGAAGGATTGTTCATGATGAGTTTTACTGACGTATCAACATATCGTGACGCAACGGTTTAAAATTTTAAAATTTTAAATATCTGACTCCTTGTAGAGACGTCTACAAGATTATTGTAGATAAAAAGGACATATTATTCTTTCTGATAGCTTTTGTGCAATCAGTACTTTCTTTCAAATAATGAGTTATCCAGAAAATCACGTCATATGACATGAATAAGTGGAAAGACGTAAAAATTTTAGTATTTTGATTTGCTTGTTCCTGAAGCTAGTTATTATACAAAGAGCAAAAATTATTGGACTTGGATCTTTGAACAGCTCAGTAATATGTCTCTTTCAGTTAATATTCTCATCGAAAAGTACACCCCAAAATTAAGAATATTCTACCCCATCTATTGACTCTTGTTCATATGCTACATTGTTGGTGTTATTCTGTTTGTTGTACAGAAGTGAACGCACTAAGTATTTTTTTCTTCCAAATAAAGTCATATATATTTTCATAAAATCATGTGATAATACTTTGAAAAACACTCGCAGATGATGCGGGATCTCGCTGAAATCGATTCCTTCCTGTATTTGTGAGCTGAGTGTGGCTGTAGTGAAGATAGTAAAGAACGGTGAAGAAGATATCCATGACGTCCAACACTGCAGTGATCCTGAAGTACTTTAGAGAATGAAACGGTAACTTCTAATGTGGAATTATTTTGCAAAGGGTCTGTTTTGAGACAGTGAATACGTCTCGACATGCCGAATCAGTAAGCTGACAGCACCATTAGAGTCAGTTTGGAAGCAGCTGTGGATATTGAGGTGGCTGGTGTTAGGTTGAATCTAGTGGTGCAATAACAAGACCGTATCATAGCATGGTCCTTGACTTTATCGTAACATTCTGTAACACTTGTTGTCACTGACGAGGTAAGGCAGCCCTTTATTTTGCCTTCAGTACCACGCTGTTTCGATTGAAAAAGCATTTTCGAATTTTTGCATAGTATCACATAGAGTATGAGATATTTTCGTTAGTCGAACCATTCAACAGATAACAGGGGTAAAGACGTTGGGGGTTGACTAAACTTCGCGATGCCAAGTGTATCTCGAACAGCAGTGACGAAGCAAACAACTTTGGAGTATAAGCGTATACTCCCATGTTGTGTGCTATATCGTTGTGAGCTATATCACTACTATTCAAAAAGAAAAGCAAGAATGTTAAGGTTTAACATCATGTTAATGAGGAGGCAATTAGAGATAAAGCAATGCACGAATGGACAAAAATGAGGAACGAGTAATTTTCCTGAGGAACTACCCCGGAACTTACGTTAAGCCCTTTAGAATAACCAAGGATAGCTGGATGGGAATATGAACCCCTGTCCTGAGAACTGCGAGCTCAGTGCACTGCAGTTCAATATACTTTGTAGCGGTGTTCTTAATTACGAAGTTCGACAAAAAGTTTCATTTTTACACTTGAGTGCTCTGATGGGTGCTTCGATTCTAACACACATATGTCTATTTAGGTGGGTTATATCATAGTCATGTGCTTCGGTAGTCAGTGATCAAGGTGCCTGCTTATCATTAATTTCAACTCTGGGAAAGTGGCCCCCCCGTAGGAGGCTCGAGTCCTCCCTCGGGCATTGGTGTGTGTGTTGTCCTTCGCGTAAGTTAAAGTTAGATTAAGTAGTGTAAGCCTAGGGGCCGATGACCTCAGCAGTTTGGTCCCATAGGAACTTACCACAAAATTTTTGGTAAAGTGTCCGAAAAATACCGAGATGCACCGTGGTTCGGAGTCCACGTTAAACTGTAGACCCACCTGCAAATGACTGGGTAAGTTAGGTTCAAAGGCCGGAAGAAGGCAAAAGCATACCACCTCTACACTGATCAGGCGTAACATTATGACCGCCTACCCAATAGCCGGTATGTCCACGTTTGGCACAGACAACGGCGGCGTCGCGTCGTGGCATGGAGGCGATGAGGCCTTAATAGGTTCCTGGAGGCCTGGAGGGAGTTGGCATGACACCTGACGAAAAAGTCACCTAATTCGCGCAAATACTGGGGAGGGGGACGCTGAGCTCTGACGCCATGTTCAGTCACGTCCTATATGTGTTCGATTAGGTTTAGATTTGACGAGTTGGGGGGCAGCACACTGTATTCCTCGAACCACTCCATCACACTCCTGGCGCTGCGACATGGCGCATTATCTTGTTGAAAAATGTCACTACCACCGGGAAACATGATCATCATTATTGGATGTAAATGACCTGCACAAATGTACGATACTCCTTGGCCATCAGGATGCCTTGCAATTGCTCCACTGGAACCATGGATGCCCACCTGAATGTTCCCCAGAGCGTAATGTAGCCACCATCGCAGTGAAGGTGTCAAGGAGCGGTTCCCATGGAAGGCGACGGATTTGCGCCTCCCTATCGTCATGATGAAGAACGTATCGGGATTCATCAGACCCTGCAACGCTCTGTCACTGAGACAACATCCAGTGCCAATGGTTACGTGCCCATTTCAAATGTAGTTCCCGATGTCGTGATATTAACATTATCACATGTGTGGTTCGTTGGCTGTGGAGGCCCATCGTTAGGAGCGTTCGGTGTAGTGTGTATTCAGACACACTTGTACTTTGCCAAGCATTAAAGTCTCAAGTTATTTCTGCCACAGTTCGCCGCCTGTCCTGATTTACCAGTCTCCTCAGCCTACGACGTCCGACATCTGCAATGATGGGTGGCTATCCGACCCCACGACGTCTGGACTTGATTTTCCCTAGGTTTCGCCACGTGTTGAAGAAACTCACCACAGCACTCCTCGAGCAGTCGTACAGTTTCCGAAACGTTCGTGCCGAGCCTCCGGGCCATCACAATCTGCCCTCAGTCAAACTCAGAAAGATAGCATGCCTTCCCCATTCTACACACAGACAGCACGCTCACTTATACTCCATTCACGGTGCGTGTGTCTGACTAGCAGTCATTCCTTGCCAAGTGACACTACTATCGCCTGGACGGATTGATATCGATATTATGTTCTGGCTTATCAGTGTATACTCTACAAGCCATCTTACGGTTTGTGGTGGGAAGTACTTCTGGTACTAATATCGATTTCTCCCTTCTCCGTTCCATTTTGGAATGGGAAGTGGGACGAACGATTGTTTATTAATTTCCTTGTTTCTGGTCGGGGTCATTTCGTGACACATACGTAACGGGAAGTAATATGTTGCCCGGTTGTTCGAAAGTACGCTCTCGTAAATTCGAAGGTAAATTCCTCCTCGACATGCAACAGCTCTTTTGTAGCGACTGCCACTGGAGTTTGTTGAGTATTTCCGATACGCTCTCCCACCGACTAATTGTTGGGTCTTCTTTGTCTCATCAGTTAACACAAATTGATAGGCAAACCCGGACTGATGAACAATAGTCAAGAACAAATATTTTATGAGCTATTTGTCTAGTGGATGAGTCACATTTCCAAAGATTCTTCCAACGGAATGCAGCCTGGTAGCTGTTTTACGTACTATTAACTTCATGTGCTGACTCCACTTTAGTTCGCTACAGGCGGTTACTAATAGGTATTTTACGGTTGTCGTCGTTTCCAGTGAGCATTCACCAGTAGCTCAATTGAACAGTAATGGATCACTTCGCATATTTAGCACACCCGAGACTGCCGCAATTATCCTGGAGAGAGCAGCCGGACTGCTCTTTTTAACACATTTTTCGGAAACCTTAGCTTTGTAAGTGTAAATGCAATAAAAGTATGCGATATTTCATTTAAAATGAAGAAACCTGAAAGTCTTATTATGAAGTATTAAAATTAGCAGACATACGAAATGTTTTATTGAATCGTGTTTTTGTTCCTAAGAAAACTTTTACGCTCTGATCTTACCCATAATTCGCCTAAGAGAACAGTTTTCTGCTATATTAGCAGGTCCTTTGGCTCTCCATTTTCTGCGATCCATTGTTTCCTTCTTAAGGCTGCTGTATGTTGTACCGTCCATCACGTCATCCAGTATCTGAAATCTCTTCCTTCCTCGCTTCCTTTTCCCTCCTACATAACCTTCTAAAACTGTTTTCACCAGTCCGTCATTCTTTCTTAATATATGCCCAATCCAATTTCTTTTTCTTCTTTTTATTACTTCTAGTAACTGTCTCTTCTCTCCCACTCTTCTCAGTATCTGTCTATCCAACTTATTATTTCCGTCCTCCGCCATGTCCACATCTCAAAAGCCTCCACTCTTTCTCTTTCTTCCTCAAAGTCAATGTTTCAGCGCATATTGAAGAACACTCCATTCAAGACATTTTATGATTCTCTTCCTGAGTTCTCTTCCCAGACCGCTGCAGAAAATTCTCCTTTTCGTATAAAATGCCTCTTTTGCCATTGCTACCCTCGTTTTAATTTCTGTGGTGCACTTCCAGTCGGTGTCTATCCTGCTTCCAAGATACTTAAAATTTTGCACCTGTTCTAGTACTTCTCCATTCAGCATAATTTTTATTTCTTTGTTTCCTCCTAGTGCCAATACTTTTGTTTTCTTTGTGTTAATTATCATTCCATAATTTTTGCGTTAGCTTCAATGGTGTCCACCAAATCCTGCAGTTCTTTTTCCTCTGTGGCTAGAAGGACCATGTCATCACCAAACCTCAAACACCCTACTCTTCTTCCTGAGCATTGGTCAATCATATTTTCCAAGTAGAGGTTGAAAAGAGTAGGTGATTGACAGCATTCTTGTGTTACTCCTTTTCCTAGTCCGATCCAGTTTGTACTTTCTCCTCTCACTTTAACTGAGGCTTTTTGATTAAGATATAATGAGTTTACAAGTCTTTTGGTTTTCCACTCCACTCTATTTTTCCTCACTATAACCTTCAATTTGTCCCAAACAACATTGTCAAGTGCCTTTTCTAGATCGATGAAGCACATCTTTTTCAATAAACCTTTCTCTCAAGATTCGTAGGAGCCCTATTGCATCTCTGGTGCCCCTATTCCGTCTAAAGCCAAACAGCTCCATTCCAAGATTCTCCTCCATTACTTTTTCAAGTCCTTTATTAATTATTCTTAACAGCACTTTGGCTGCATGTGAAATGAGGCTAATTGTCCTGTGCTCACTGCAGTACAGATACTCCAGAATTATAAAAATACATGATAGAACGAAGCAGAGACCATTTCTCTTGCATTCTACGTGGCTGGGAACAGAAGGTAGGAGGTGCAATATTAGTTACGAATTTTTGTGTAAAAGTCGGGCGCTGTCCACTTACTAACTGCCGCTGCTCTAGTTCTACTCGGGCTCCATCCACAATGTGTTAAGAGCAATATCTCACATGTGTTTACGTTCAAATGCGATTGGCAGACCCTGCACCAATCATCAAATGGTTCAAATGGCTCTGAGCACTATGGGACTTAACATCCATTGTCATCAGTCCCATAGAACTTAGAACTACTTAAACCTAACTAACCTAAGGACATCACACAACACCCAGTCATCACGAGGCGCACCAATCATCGACCCTCCACAGTACTTTCTGCATTGTTGGTTGATTCGTGGGAGGGGACCAAACAGTAAGACTATCGGTCACATCGGATTAGGGTAGGATGGGGAAGGAAGTCGGCCGTGGCCTTTCAAAGGAACCATCCAGGCATTTGCCTGAGGCGATTTAGCAAAATCACGAAAAACCTAAATCAGGATGGCCGAATATGGGTCCAGTGTGCTAACCACTGCGCCTCCTCGCTCGGTACATGCGTTCTACTACAATCTTACGGCGTTATCACCTTCGGGGGGGGGGGGGGGGGGGCGGCCGAGGTGGCCGAGGAGCGGTTCTAGGCGCTACAGTCTGGAACCGCACGACCGCTAGGTCGCAGGTTCGAATCCTGCCTCGAGCATGGGTGTGTGTGATGTCCTTAGGGTAGCTAGGTTTAAGTAGTTCTAAGTTATAGGCGACTGATGACCTCAGAAGTTAAGTCCCATAGTGCTCAGAGCCATTTGAACCATTTGAACCTTCGGGGGTACAGAACAATAGAAACTGCAGAGTGGCGATCGTGCACGCAAAATAAGAGATATTATAGTCCATCCAGTGGCAGCTAATGTGACAGTGTTATCGTTCACACAAGTTGTGGTGGTCGAATATCCTGTCGCGACAAAATATGGACTACATCTCATGTTTGGACGAAATGGCCCGGTTTCGTTCAGAGCTTTACCTTCTCACACGCGATGACAACCCTTGTACCAGCCCGCTGTTGCGTCACGTGCAGAATGGCACAGCCGCCCGCCACCTGGCCACGGCAGCGGCCATCCGTCAGCGCTGCGACTGCCGGCGGTCTTTGTGGTCTGCGCATTGTGCCGTGTGGGCATTGTGTCGCGCGCGCATATTTATCACGGCGCTTCTTCCTGCGCCACAACAGCGGCACGCGGCCCAGCCAGTGAATCAGCCAGCGCGCCGCGGCCAAATTACGCCGATCCACTCACCCTTCCGCACGCCCGTTTTAGCGTGAACGATTTGCGGGTACACAAACACGGCTCGGTAGACATTATTATTCATTTCTTGCGCGCCTCCTCTCGCGCTGGAAGCGCGTTCGTTAATGAGGGACCCATTGAGAGTACATCGGTGCATGAACGCATCTATCACACCGCGCGCTCCATTGTTGCACGAGAGGCGATGACGCTGGTCGATACACAGGGTGGGTTGCGTTGCATTTAGACAACGGAGACAGCGCTTCCAGCACAGAAAATAGTATATGGCAGGAAACCGAGTTGGTTTCGGCTGTGCAATCTCACACCAAGTGGTAATAAAATTCTTTGCTGCACGTAGCAAAACTGTCTCTCCAGATCGCTACTTCCGATACCGAAAAGTGCACACTCATGTCGGTAGCAGCTGTTTACAGAGAAAAACTTACTTGTGTAAAAAATAAATTACTAAAACACCTCGCTTTCATAATTGCTCCAGACAAAGAAATGTCACCCTGAGAAGATACAACGCTAATGTCGTTTAACGTCGCCTCTAGCGTTGTTATGACCTCAAAACGGCGAGATAAGTGAGTCCACAGTGATACTCGTGCTTGAGCTCTTTTTGGATGGAAAATTAATCAGTACGCATGCGACAGTATGCGTTACCTAATATGTTCCAAAACGCATCACATACAACCAGTATTATTCTGTGGTTCATACCTCGAATCCTACTGGTGAAAGGTACGGTCACGTGTTCCTGATAGGCCTTGAGCTAGGGACCATTTGTTTACCCACCAGAAGGATCGTTGTACTGTAAGTACTGGGTCAAAGTTTTGATGTTAGCCGGCCGGGGTGGCCGAGCGGTTCTAGGCGCTTCAGTCTGGAACCGCGCGACCGCTACGGTCGCAGGTTCGAATCCTGCCTCGGGCATGGATGTGCGTGATGTCCTTAGGTTAGTTAGGTTTAAGTAGTTCTAAGTTCTAGGGGACTGATGACCTTAGAAGTTAAGTCTCATAGTGCTCAGAGCTATTTGAACCTTTTTTTTTATGTTACACACTTCCTTCAGCTTAGGCAAATGGAGCAAGTCTGTTGGTTCTTTTTTAGTAGAAATGTTCTGTGGTAAGCCTTAAGCGGCTCATGGAAGCAACATTTAGTTCGTGGGCGGCTTCTGAGAAAACCGGAAAAAAATGGTTTTTGGGCACCAAAACTGAGCCTCCTATTCCAAACTTTTACGATATATTTATTAGATCTTGAAAATTTTCTTGATAACTTTATCCGAGATACAGAAATTCAAAGTTAGCCTGCTTGTACACTTGAAACACGCACGTAAAATCCGGTATGAGGCGAAAACGTAGTTAAGCGACGTAGCTCCGAGAAATATTCTGTAAAGTGTCTTCGTTATTGGTTTTTGGAAACCAAAAGTGAGATTCGTGTTCCAAACTTTTGCGATATATTTATTAAATCCTGAAAATTTTCTTGATAACTTCATCCGAGATACAGAAATTTAAAGTTAGCTTGCTTGTACACTCGAAACACGCACGTAAAATCCGGTATGAGGCGAAAACGTAGTAAGCGACGTAGCCCCGAGAAATATTCTGTAAAGTGTCTTCGTTATAATCAGAAGGGTTCTGGGAAGCCTATGAAAAATATTTGTACTCTTAAAACCCGGCCTCAGGTATAAAATTATAGTTTTGCGTTATTTTAGTTTCACATAAGTAACGTATCAGAATTTCACTGATCCATAAACTTCTTTTCACGTGTGTGACACGCCTTCTTGTAGCAGGGCACAGAAGCGAAGTAGCGGAAGAGTGCTCCTACCGGATCACAAAAAAGACGAATATGCTTCTGTATATTAAATCTCTTACTAAACAGTGGGGTACCAGCATCTTTAATAAGTTTCCCAAAACCGTTGACAAGTGAACATCTTTGCACTTTTTTATGTTGAGAGAACAGGAGTCAGTGGCAGTCACAATCTTTTAATAAAGAGGAGCGTATTCGCCTTTTTGCGCTCCTATAGGAGCTTTTTTCCACTGTTCTTATGATTACTTGTTAGATGAAGGAGCTGGCTGTGTGTTGCAGTTGTAGCCAGACGCGGCTCACGGGTGCTTTTCGATCTCCTTTATGGCAGTCAACACTATAAGTATGCAATTCTTGGCATGCATAAGTGAACAAAATGGCAGAACAAAAATCTCTGTGGGGCAGCGAATAACGATTTTAAGGAGTTGATTGAATACGCGACAGTCATACAGGTTCGACTGGAAGACAATGTCGGGAGCAGTGCCAATACGAGATACGAGGTGAGGGGTCAGTCTTTCTTATACTTATCAATTCCTATAGAACTCCAGATCATTATCGTTCTCTTTCACGATCTGATTATGTTATGGAGACAAGGAAGTGGCTAAACGGCGCTGGTGAACTTAACTCATAGGAGGTTTCCTGATTATAGTACTGATTTATTATAAATCATCATCCTTCCACTAAGTCACAAACATATTCTAAAATCGGTCTAAGGGTTTTATTACTTATCTCACTTAAAATATACATCGGATACCGAACAGCAAGGATATGATTCAACCAGATGCACTCCTCTATATCAATGTATGGGGGACAAGGACAACAAAATCAGATTCACACATGTGACTTACACCAGAGATGCATGCAATGATTAACCTACAGTGATTTAAAGAGAGAGAGAGAGAGAGAGAGAGAGAGAGAGAGAGAGAGAGAGTGGAACATACGGAAGAACCTAGAGCAACAATGACATATGAAGTGCTGGGACCCGTGAATTTGACGCTGTCATATATAAACGCATAAATGCACATAAATGTATACTCATTTATGGCCAGAAATCGTTCATATGAGCGAGTAACCACCTCGCTTACTAACTTCTGTTATGTGGTACATTTAGAATCATAGTTGTTGTTGTTGTGGTCTTCAGTCCTGAGACTGGTTTGATGCAGCTCTCCATGCTACTCTATCCTGTGCAAGCTTTTTCATCTCCCAGTACCTACTGCAACCCACATCCTTCTGACTCTGCTTAGTGTATTCATCTCTTGGTCTCCCTCTACGATTTTTACCCTGCACGCTGCCCTCCAATACTAAATTGGTGATCCCTTGATGCCTCAGAACATGTCCTACCAACCGATCCCTTCTTCTGGTCAAGTTGTGCCACAAACTCCTCTTCTCCCCAATCCTATTCAATACTTCCTCATTAGTTATGTGATCTACCCATCTAATCTTCAGCATTCTTCTGTAGCACCACATTTCGAAAGCTTCTATTCTCTTCTTGTCCAAACTACTTATCGTCCATGTTTCACTTCCATACATGGCTACACTCCATACGAATACTTTCAGAAATGACTTCCTGACACTTAAATCAATACTGGATGTTAACAAATTTCTCTTCTCCAGAAACGCTTTCCTTGCCATTGCCAGCCTACATTTTATATCCTCTCTACTTCGACCATCATCAGTTATTTTGCTCCCCAAATAGCAAAACTCCTTTACTACTTTAAGTGCCTCATTTCCTAATCTAATTCCCTCAGCATCACCCGACTTAATTAGACTACATTCCATTATCCTTGTTTTGCTTTTGTTGATGTTCATCTTATATCCTCCTTTCAAGACACTGTCCATTCCATTCAACTGCTCTTCCAAGTCCTTTGCTGGCTCTGACAGAATTACAATGTCATCGGCGAATCTCAAAGTTTTTATTTCTTCTCCATGAATTTTAATACCTACTCCGAATTTTTCTTTTGTTTCCTTTACTGCTTGCTCAATATACAGATTGAACAACATCGGGGAGAGGCTACAACCCTGTCTTACTCCCTTCCCAATCACTGCTTCCCTTTCATGTCCCTCGACGCTTATAACTGCCATCTGGTTTCTGTACAAATTGTAAATAGCCTTTCGCTCCCTGTATTTTGCCCCTGCCACCTTTAGAATTTGAAAGAGAGTATTCCAGTCAACATTTTCAAAAGCTTTCTCTAAGTCTACAAATGCTAGAAACGTAGGTTTGCCTTTCCTTAATCTTTCTTCTAAGATAAGTCGTAAGGTCAGTATTGCCTCACGTGTTCCAGTGTTTCTACGGAATCCAAACTGATCTTCCCCGAGGTTGGCTTCTACTAGTTTTTCCATTCGTCTGTAAAGAATTCATGTTAGTATTTTGCAGCTGTGACTTATTAAGCTGATAGTTCGGTAATTTTCACATCTGTCAACACCTGATTTCTTTGGGATTGGAATTATTATATTCTTCTTGAAGTCTGAGGGTATTTCGCCTGTCTCATACATCTTTCTCACCAGATGGTAGAGTTTTGTCAGGACTGGCTCTCCCACGGCCGTCAGTAGTTCCAATGGAATATTGTCTACTCCGGGGGCTTTGTTTCGACTCAGGTCTTTCAGTGCTCTGTCAAACTCTTCACGCAGTATCATATCTCCCATTTCATCTTCATCTACATCCTCTTCCATTTGCATAATATTGTCCTCAAGTACATCGCCCTTGTATAGACCCTCTATATACTCCTTCCACCTTTCTGCTTTCCCTTCTTTGCTTAGAACTGGGTTTCCATCTGAGCTCTTGATATTCATACAAGTCGTTCTCTTATCTCCAAAGGTCTCTTTAATTTTCCTGTAGGCGGTATCTATCTTACCCCTAGTGAGATAGGCCTCTACATTCTTACATTTGTCCTCTAGCCATCCCTGCTTAGCCATTTTGCACTTCCTGTCGATCTCATTTTTGAGACGTTTGTATTCCTTTTTGCCTGTTTCACTTACTGCATTTTTATATTTTCTCCTTTCATCAATTAAATTCAATATTTCTTCTGTTACCCAAGGATTTCTACTAGCCCTCGTCTTTTTACCTACTTGATCCTCTGCTGCCTTCACTACTTCATCCCTCAAAGCTACCCATTCTTCTTCTACTGTATTTATTTCCCCCATTCCTGTCAATTGCTCCCTTATGCTCTCCCTGGATCTCTGTACAACCTCTGGTTCTTTTAGTTTATCCAGGTCCCATCTCCTTAAATTCCCATCTTTTTGCAGTTTCTTCAGTTTTAATCTACAGGTCATAACCAATAGATTGTGGTCAGAGTCCACATCTGCCCCTGGAAATGTCTTACAATTTACAACCTGGTTCCTAAATCTCTGTCTTACCATTATATAATCTATCTGATACCTTTTAGTATCTCCAGGGTTCTTCCATGTATACAACCTTCTTTCATGATTCTTAAACCAAGTGTTAGTTATGATTATGTTGTGCTCTGTGCAAAATTCTACCAGGCGGCTTCCTCTTTCATTTCTGTCCCCCAATCCTTATTCACCTACTATGTTTCCTTCTCTCCCTTTTCCTACACTCGAATTCCAGTCACCCAAGACTATTAAATTTTCGTCTCCCTTCACAATCTGAATAATTTCTTTTATTTCATCATACATTTCTTCAATTTCTTCGTCATCTGCAGAGCTAGTTGGCATATAAACTTGTACTACTGTAGTAGGTGTGGCCTTCGTATCTATCTTGGCCACAATAATGCGTTCACTATGCTGTTTGTAGTAGTTTACCCGCATTCCTATTTTCCTATTCATTATTAAACCTACTCCTGCATTACCCCCATTTGATTTTGTGTTTATAACCCTGTAGTCACCTGACCAGAAGTCTTGTTCCTCCTGCCACCGAACTTCACTAATTCCCACTATATCTAACTTCAACCTATCCATTTCCCTTTTTAAATTTTCTAACCTACCTGCCCGATTAAGGGATCTGACATTCCACGCTCCGATCCGTAGAACGCCAGTTTTCTTTCTCCTGATAACGACATCCTCTTGAGTAGTCCCCGCCCGGAGATCCGAATGGGGGACTATTTTACCTCCGGAATATTTTACCCAAGAGTATGCCATCATCATGTAATCATACAGTAAAGCTGCATGCCCTCGGGAAAAATTACGGCTGTAGTTTCCCCTTGCTTTCAGCCGTTCGCTGTACCGGCACGGCAAGGCCGTTTTGGTTATTGTTACAAGGCCAGATCAGTCAATCATCCAGACTGTTGCCCTTGCAACTACTGAAAAGGCTGCTGGCCCTCTTCAGGAACCACACGTTTGTCTGTTCTCTCAACAGATACCCCTCCGTTGTGGTTGGACCTACGGTACGGCTATCTGTATCGCTGAGGCACGCAAGCCTCCCCACCAACGGCAAGGTCCATGGTTCATGGGGGGAAGAGTATCATAGTATCAGAAATAAAAAAATCAATCAGTTATGTAAAATTAATGTAACCGTCCCAAGATTCAATTTACACGGGCATACGGGAGCTCTGAAACGTTCTCTACATTTAAAGCGTTAAAAATGAACTAACACAGACTTAGAGAACACCTGGTCGCGGACGGACATAATCTGTCAGTTATTTAAAGTTAATATTGCATCCCCAAAACTCAGTTTTAGACAAGCGCGAGAACGCATAAAATTCAGGCTGAAAATATCTGAGCATTTCTCAAAGTTAAACTGAAGTAGCATTAACTTAGAGAGCACTTGGTCGTGGATGGTCAGAATGTATCAGTTACACAAAGAAAAACTCACTTGAATTTATACTAAATGAACAGAAGAATATCTAATCCACGAATAGGAGAAAGGGAGAATCTTTCCACAAATAACATCGTTCTTCTTCACATAGCGGATCCCTGCACGGACTCAGTGTCTTAGAGACACTACTCAGACCAAAGCGTGACACCTAAAAATCACTCGAAAAAATGCCGAATAGTCATGGTTCGCGAATATTACATGCCACTGCGATGAACACCCGATCTGAAGCGAAATATGAAATCGATACTGCTTTACAGATCACTTTGTTCGTGGTCTAGGAGCACAGCAAACAAAACACATCCAGTACTTACCAAGCCAGGCTGGACAACGAGCCAAAAGCTTTGTCTCCAGTACGCAGCTATGTCGGGCAGCCTGAGGAGACTGAACCTTGCACCAGATCGCAGCATTCACTTCCTGCCCCTGAACTACTTATATGCCTCTGATTCCCCGTGAGTAGTCGAAAAGCTAAATTGGTATTACAGCCCGATGAGATTAGGAAGGGTACTCTATAACTAGAGGGTGGAGGGCTTCAAAATATTCGCAACTTCCCGTAAGACAACACACCCCCAAAACATCACAGAACCACCTCCATCCTAAAGCGAAACCACCTCGCACTGCGAGCAAACGCCGAACTGTGCCGTCGGTACTCTCGATGCCTTGCATCATTAGGAAAGAGATAAAACTGCAACTTGTGGGAAGACACTACACGCCTCCAGTCAGCTGTGTGTGCCGCTGTGAGCAGTGGCCTTTTGCGGCGCTACCCCACTGCCTGTCGCGTGCCATGTTCTCCCGGAAACTGGGAATGATGGACACGTGTTCCTGACATTCACAAGGCATGTCACTCTTCTCCGCTCATTGTCGGTTCGGATCTTTTTTCTTTAATTTCATTAATCGTAATTTTTAGAAAGCCTGAAACTATGTCAGCCATAATATAAATGATGAAACACTGTTCCAGTTACGTTATTCCAAGCAGAGGATGACGCGTTTCGACAATTTATTTTCATTATCGAATGGAAATACATACATCAAAAAAAGTTTTGCATCACCCCGTTTCCCAGAACTCCTGAAGATAGACATTGACTGTGGATATTGTATCTGAGACACAGTCCCTTTGACTGTTCAAAGATGTCACTTAACCCGCCCAAAGATGTAAACAACCATGCATGAGCAGCGCCTACTAGACGGAGGGGGTCCGACAGCCGATCAGTTCCAGCCATTCTACCGTGACGGAGGTACACGGCTCGAGATGTCTGAAGTTCAACCATGCCTAGACGGTCAATACCGCGGTTCGATCACTTCCGCATTGTTACTTTGTGCCAGAGAAGTGTCCAGGCGTCTCGGAGTGAACCGAAGTGATGTTGTTCGGCCATGCCCACTGGGCGTTCTAGGCTCGGCTCGCTCGCTAGGGGCTCGGTTCGCTACTAGCGGCCGAAAGTTGCGATCTGATAACTGGCAGCTATATTGGTGACGTTTCTGGTAAGACGGCGTCACTCTTTGAGCAGCCGCACTTGCAAAAGCATCGACACAGACTCGCTATGCCGCGTTATTTTAGGAGGAGAAGGCGGACGCGCCTTACAGTGTAGAGCTATTGATAATATATTTACTACTACGAAGACCGGAGTAAGTGCGCTAGTTTTCTTCATGGTCCTTAAATGTTTTGTGGATGCTGTGGGTACTGAATTTTACCCTTCCTAATGCAGATGCTAGTGCAGATGGTAATGGTTGGGTTACTGTGGCTCTAGTTCGTGGTGGTAAAGTGGAGACTGTATCAGGGCTGGAGATTTTTAACAGTCGAGAACTTATTGCTTATCGTACATTTCAGATATATGAAGTGTATAACAGAGATCGTAGTTCATCTTACTAAATGTCTACAATGCCGTTGGTTCTTAGGACAAGGAATCGTCGTAAAGTAAATGAATCAGAGTCTGTGTCTGTGTGGGTTAAATGTGCACTGAACTGTGCCAAGATTAAAATTGTTGGTGATGTGACACATTACCATAGAAACTGAAATAAAGTACCTGTCCTTTCCTTGAACTGTCGATGACATGCCTTGCTGAGACCGCCCAAGGGCTTCTACTGCAATGGATGACCGCTACCTACGGATTATGGTTCGGGGAAACCCTGACAGCTACGCCACCATGTTGAATAATGCTTTTCGTCCAGCTACAGAACGTCGTGTCATGACTCAAACTGTGCGCAGTAGGCTGCATGATGCGCAACTTCACTCCCGACCGTCCATGGCGAGGTCCATCTTTGCAACCACGACACCGTGCAGTGCGGTACAGATGGACCCAACAACATGCCGAATGGACCGCTCAGGATTGGCATCACGTTCTCTTCACTAAACCAGACAAATGTCGGAGACGTGTCTGGAAGCAATCCGGTCAGGCTGAACGCCTTAGACACACTGTCCAGCGAGTGCAGCAGGGGGTTCCCTGTGTTTTGGGGTGGCATTATGTGGGGCCGACGTGCGCCGCTGGAGGTCATGGACGGCGTCGTAACGGCTGCACGATACGTGAATGTCATCCTCCGACCGACAGTGCAAGGCATTCGTCTTCATGGACGGCAATGCACGCCCGCAACGTGCACATCTGGTGAATGACTTCCTTCAGGATAACGACATCGCTCGACTAGAATGTTCTCCAGACATGAACCCTATCGAACATGCCTGAGAGGGCTGTTTATGGATGACGTGACCCAGCAAGCACTCTGAGGGATCGATGCCGAACCGCCGTTGAAGAGTGAGACAATCTGGACCGACAGTGTCTTGATGAACTTGTGGATAGTATGCATGTATCAATGCAAGAGGACGTGCTACTTAGTATTAGAGGTACAGGTGGGTACAGCAATCTGGACCACCACCTCTGAAGGTCTCGCTCTGTGGTGGTACAACAGGCAATGTGTGACTTTCATGAGCAATAAAAAGGGCGGAAATGATGTTTATGTTGATCTCTATTCCAATTTTCTGTACAGGTTCCGGAACCGAGGTGATGCAAAACCTTTCTTTAGATGTGTATTTACATTGGTATTTTATATGGTGTTTACATGTGTATTATTCTTTCTTGCACTGCAGTCATTTTAATGTGGTTATGCTGTAAACGAAACATTGGAAAATATGGAAAAAGTTCAATTTTATCTGTGTGCTTACAGGAGGACGTAAAATATCACAACATTTATATTTTCCAATTTTCTGTTTGCAGCAAAATCACAAAAAGAAGACTGCAGTGCAATAGATGTTTATTCATAATGTTTGCCGTTTAAAGAGTTGTTTGATTCAACAGCGCACGCTAGTACATCACGCACAACATCTTTGCATGAGTACAGCATCTTACATCCTTTTGAATATGCTCACTGCAGTGAAAGACTGGTCTCCGTCTAAACTTGCCCCCCCCCCCCCCCTCCACTGCCACTCATTACTCCCATACTCCTCTCCACATGGCTATAAATTTATTTTCTCTCTGATACAGCTCTGTATTACTTCATTAATTACGCGATCTCTACATCTTATTTTCAGTACAATTCGATAGCATTAGTGTAGAGTCCACATTTTACTTCCGTACAAAGCTACACTCCATACAAATACTTTCAGAAAAGACTTCCTGACACTTGAACTTACATTTGAGTCTAACAAATTCATATTTTTCAGAAAACCTTTCTCTTGGAAGTGCCAATTTCCATTTTACACTCTCTCTACTTCGGCCGTTGTTATTTCTTTCAGTGCTAAAATGGTAAACCTCACCTGCTACTTTTAGTGTCTTATTTCCTCATGTAATTCATTAATTATCGGCTGATTTAATTCCTCTTGTTTTATTTTTGCTGATATTCACTACTGGTAACAAAAAATTGCTTTGCGACCTACAGTGTGATTTTAAAACGCTGTTTAGAGTTTTTCTCAGAACTGGCCTCTGTGGATATGGAGCCTTTTCCAAACAGCCGTCTCAGTTATGAATACAACAGATATTTTATTCTTTTCCATCCATCTTGGTATATGATGAAAAGTTCGTTTTCCAAATGTGTTTGACTTCAGTACTGCAGACAAGCCAAAGTCGCAGTAAATTACAGAAAGTTTACATGAATAGTTTCAGTGAAGCTCAGTCACCATTATCAAATGTATCAAGTATGAAATAAGTCTGCTATTAATTATGAGAACCAGAATGTAAGTAACATCTCACCATGATACCTTTGTCATAGGAATCAATACCGTGAATTTATCATGTTAAATTAAACATCGTTATGCAGTAATGACGAAGTAGCAACATCAACGCAATTGATCGTTATGAAGCCTTTATCTAGATAGCATATTAAAATCTTAACGGCGTATATATTGCATCAGGGTCGGCGTTTTCCACCTATTTGCATGTCGCCCCCGGTAGCTGAGTGGTTGCTGATTGGTTGCCGACACGGTAGCTTAGCGTGTTCGGTCAGAGAGCTGGGTGGCCTCTGTAATAAAAAAAACTGAGTGAAAGGATCAACAACGAACTTCAACGGATGTCATGGGACGTCCGCTATGAGCAATTACAACGAACTATAACGGACAACATGACAAAAAAAAGTGGTCAGTGCGACAGAATGTCAACCCTAAGGGCCCGGGTTTGATTCCCAGCTGTATCGGAGATTTTGTGCTCTAAGGGACTGGGTGTTGTGTTGTCTTAATCGTCCTCATTTCATCCCCATCGACGGGCAACTCGCCGAAGTGGCGTCAAATCGAAAGACTTGCACCCGGCGAACGGTCTACCCGACGAGAGGCCCTAGTCACACGACACTTACATTTACCTATATGCATAACAAACCTGACAAGTGAAAACCTTGTCTTATTAATCTTAGCCATACTGCTATTATTCTGAAACATACACCGCTCAAGTATGAGGTGGATCCGTTAACTGAAGTATCAGAAAGCAACTAGATTAAGTTAACGAAATAACAACCTCCATGCATGAATACTGTATATTATTATCTGTATATATGGTCTCCAAACCAATCGGTCAACTCAGAGATAAAAATTTCCACATCTTAGCGTCTTAAAGTTGAAAATACATAGCTTGTAATCTTGGACACAGCACTCAATAGCACTGTGTGCAAGGAACAACTATCTGCTTGGACGACACATATACAGCTGAGGATAATACGTAATTGATCAATACGATGGACATAGCACACACAGCTCTCAATAGCACAGTTGTTTCTTGGACACTGGTCTCAATGCTCTGTGTGCTGTGTTCAAGATTACAAGGTTCAATTTTATGACATTGAGCTATGGAGATATTTTTTGTCAGAGTTCACCAACTGGTTTGGAGACAGTATATACAGATAATGATATACATTATTCATGCATGGATGTTGTTATTTGACTAACTTCATCAAGGTGCATTCTGATACTTAACAGTTCTTCGAAATTCCACCGCTAAGGGGGTGGATTAGAGGATGAAAGGTTTTTTTGAAAAAGGTGTTGCTATTAAGGCAATTTTGAAGCTAGAAGTACGAAGATTGGTATTTAGTTTCTTCTGCAGAAATGAATTATGTGTTTCAGCATTTCTGGAAATTTAACTCATATGATAGTGAAATAGTGGCTGAAAGTTTTTTTGAAGATTAATCATTACTGAAGAACTAATAAACCATTTTTGAAGCTACATGTATGAAAACTAGTATTTGACCTCTAGGACAGAAATAAAAAAATACCGAAACTTCTTGGAAGATCAAAACTGTGTGCCGGACCGAGACTCGAACTCGGGACCTTTGCCTTTCGCGGGCAAGTGCTCTATCATCTGAGCTACCCAAGCACGACTTACGTCCCGCCCTCACAGCCTTACTTCTGCCAGTAGCTCGTCTCCTACCTTCCAAACACAGTTTTGATCTGCCAGGAAGTTTCATATCAGCGCACACTCCACTGCAGAGTGAAAATCTCATTCAAAAAATACGTGTTCGACGTTTCAGTGTTTTTGATAACTGGATCTGTAAGGAGATAAAACAGAGGATGAAATTTCTTAAGCAAATATTTCATTATGTCAAAACATGTTTAAAGCTAAATCTATGAAAATTGGCATTCGACTTCTGTGTTGGAGGACGAAAGTTTCTTTTGAAATAATACCACAAGAGCTTACGAGGCAGGATTAAAAAAGACCTTCGACTTCAGCTACCAGAATCCCTTTTTTGGTCAGACGTGCATTCAGAAAAGACAATGCTTCTATGGCCTTAATTGGCGTGAAAAGTTTAGAAGATTTTGCAATGTGTGAACAACGAAAAAATGGACTGAAGAGAAACAGAGATCTATACAGACATTACACCCACGCGAGCGAAGCAGCAGATGCTAGGCTAATCTGTGAATAAAATGCAAGTTGTGAAAAGCTGATCTTCAGTGGTCCATACCTCAAGAGGTTTGTTTCAGGACATGACATTTTACGAAATTTTCTTCTAGGTTTGACCAATGTACGAGGGTAATCCCAAAAGTAAAGTCTCCTATTTTTTATAAGTACATAGACCTGTTTATTTCTACAATGGCTTACACCAGTTTACAGCTTGAACATTTAGCTATTTTTTGACATAATTGTGGCGTCACTGCCAGACACCACACTTGCTAGGTGGTAGCTTTTAAATCGGCCGCGGTCCGTTAGTATACGTCGGACCCGCGTGTCGCCACTATCAGTGATTGCCGACCGAGCGCCGCCAAACGGCAGGTCTAGTCTAGAGACCCCCTAGCACTCGCCCCAGTTGTACAGCCGACTTTGCTAGCGATGGTTCACTGTCTACATACGCTCTCATTTGCAGAGAGGACAGTTTAGCATAGCCTTCAGCTACGTCATTTGCTACGACCTAGCAAGGTGCCATATTCAGTTACTGTAATTACTTCAAGAATGTATTCTGAATAAATAATATTGTGAATCACGTACCGTCAAGAGCGACGTTCATCATTAATGGATTAAAGTTAAGTATCAAACTAATTACGTCCACTTTCTGAATTCTCATTCCTTGTCATGTTCAAGACCTCACGTCAGTATAGTTCTTCCCTCCTCACGCCAGGCTACGTGAGTTAAAACGCGTGCATTTCGGTGTTGGCTCTTCTGCTAACACAAAATTAGCCACCATTTCTGTCGATGTATTTTTGTAGACTCTGTGGCAGTTTTTGTATGCGCATGTCGTACCAGCTCGCCGCCATGCTGTTCAGAAAGTTACGAACCTCTTCTTTCACCTCGTTGTGGGAGCTGAATCTATTTCGACGTTACAGGCCGTTAAAAAAATAGTATCAGATGTTCCTACGAGGGTAACCCCAAAAGTAAGGTCTCCTATTTTTTTATAAGCACATAGACCTGTTTATTTCTACAATGGTTTACATCAGTTTACAGCTTGAACATTTGCCCGGGCAAATGTTCTTTAAACCTAGAGAACAGGTGATAGTCACTGGGCGCCAAGTCAGGACTATAGGGTGGGTGAGTAATTGTGTTCCACTGAAACTGTTGCAGGAGAGCAACCAGTTTGCCGAGCGATGTGTGGGCGAGCGTTGTAATGGAGAATGTGTACGCCCTTGCTCAACATTCCTCTTCTCCCGTTCTGAATTGCCCGTTTGAGCTTTTTCAGAGTCTCACAGTACATGTCAGTGTTAATTGTGATCCCAGCGATTCATCTCCGACGACGACGTGAAAGAAGAGGTCCATAACTTTCTGAACAGCATGACGGCGAGCTGGTAAGACAAGGGCATACAAAAACTGCCACAGAGTCTACAAAAATGCATCGACAGGAATGATGATCACTTCGAAAAATAGCTAAATGTTCAAGCTGTAAACTGAACCATTGTAGAAATAAATAGGTCTATGTGCTTATAAAAAAAATAGGAGACCTTACTTTAAGGATTACCCTCGTAGGAACATCTGATACTATTTTTTTAACGGCCTGTAACGTCGAAATAGAATCATTTTCCGCGCTTTGATAAGCATGGGAAACGGAGTGTTTAGTTACCGTCTCGGGCGGCAGCGAAGCCACTGTCGGGGGTTGAGCAAATCAAACACACGGACTGCGCTCTCGACGTACGAGTGCAGACACAATGCGCTGCGCAGGGATATCACTGTTTCGAGGAAACGCGGAGACGGGGGCAGAACAACAGTTTGTCCGCAGACCGTGAGAAGGACGCGCCTCGCAATTTGTCAGCGGCCGTAACGAAGCATTGTGGGCGAGGGGCGCATAATACAGCCATTAGCGGGCAGCCAGAGGCCGCGTGCTTCGCCGCTGCTTCCGGAGACCGCGCCGCCCCGTCCCGGAGGAGAGGAGAGGAGCCCTTTGTGCGGCACGCGGAACCCAGCCCGCGCCGTGTCCCGTCTTCCTGTCTGCAGTCCAGGGCCAAGCATACACACACATACAGAGAGAGACAGTGAGAGAGAGAGAGAGAGAGAGAGAGAGAAAGAGAGAGAGAGAGAGGCGCCGTCTCCTGTGGTCAGTATCTCCAAAGGTCACACGGACAGCTGCGGTTATAATGGAACTTGTCAGTGACACATTTATACACTACTGGCAATTAAAATTGCTACACCAAGAAGAAATGCAGATGAACGGGTATTCATTGGACAAATATATTATACTAGAACTGACATGTGATTACATTTTCACGCAATTTGGATGCATAGGTCCTGAGAAATCAGTACCCATAACAACCACCTCTGGCCGTAATAACGGCCTTGATACGCCTGGGCATTGAGCTTGGATGTGTACAGGTACAGCTGCCCATGCAGCTTCAACACGGTACCATAGTTCATCAAGGGTAGTGACAGGCGTATTGCGACGAGCCAGTTGCTCAGCCACCATTGACAGACGTTCTCAGTTGGTGAGAGATCTGGAGAATGTGCTGGCCAGGGCAGCAGTCGAATATTTTGTGTATCCAGAAAGGCCCCTACGCGACCTGCAACATGCGGTCGTGCATTATCCTGCTCAAATGTAGGGTTTCGCAGGGATCGAATGAAGGGTAGAGCCACGGGTCGTAACACATCTGAAATATAACGTCCACTGTTTAAAGTGCCGTCAGTGCGAACAAGAGGTGACCGAGACGTGTAGCCAATGGCACCCCATACCATCACGCCGGGTGATACGCCAGTATTGCGATGACGAATACACGCTTCCAATGTGTGTTCACCGCGGTGTGGCCAAACACGGATGCGACCATAATGATGCTGTAAACAGAACCTGGATTCATCCGAAAAAATTACGTTTTGCCGTTCGTGCACCCAGGTTCGTCGTTGAGTACACCATCGCAGGCGCTCCTGTCTGTGATGCAGCGACAAGGGTAACCGCAGCCATCGTCTCCGAGCTGATAGTCCATGCTGCTGCAAACGTCGTCGAACTGTTCGTGCAGATGGTTGTTGTCTTGCAAACGTCCCCTTCTGTTGACTCAGGGATCGAGAAGTGGCTGCACGATCCGTTACAGCCATGCGGATAAGATGCCTGTCATCTCGACTGCTAGCGATACGAGGCCGTTGGGACCCAGCACGGCGTTCCGTATTACCCTCCTGAACCCACCGATTCCATATTCTGCTAACAGTCATTGGATCTCGACCAACGCAAGCAGCAATGTCGCGATACGATAAACTGCAATCGCGATAGGCTACAATCCGACCTTTATCAAAGTCGGAAACGTGATGGTACGCACATCTCCTCCTTACACGAGGCATCACAACAACGGTTCACCAGACAACGCCGGTCAACTACTGTTTGTGTATGAGAAATCGGTTGGAAACTTTCCTCATGTGAGCACGTTGTAGGTGTCGCCACCGGCGCCAACCTTGTGCGAATGCTCTCAAAAGCTAATCATTTGCATATCACAGCATCTTCTTCCTGACGGTTAAATTTCGCGTCTGTAGCAAGTCATCTTCGTGGTGTAGCAATTTTAATGGCCAGCAGTGTATTTTTCAGTATACAACACGATACACACAACAAAGTATTATTTTATTTACGTTCAAACTGATAGCAAAGCATAATTTTATGTGGATGTAAAATTATGTAATGCCCTACATCTAATGTAAAATACTTTTTCACATTATTACATCTTTCCAACTCATGTACGTTGTGAACTTTGTATTTGGTTTAATACATTGAGAGTCAAAACATGTCGTGCACATTCCTTTTTTAACCAAACGAAAGTTTTAATAATGCACACCGAAATATGTGACTTTCAAAATACCGGGAGGTTATAATTAAACTTTCTCAATGTGACACGTTGTAACACGGAATTCAATTACTGTACTTGGACCAAACTTGGTAGCATTAATGTCAAGGACATGGGGAAGAGAAATAATGCAGAATCAATTCAACTGAAACACTTTTAATGTGCTACTATGGTACATCATACCATTACATACAGGTACCATTACTGCTACAAAAAGGGCTCAATATGGCGCCCATCAGAGTCCAGAAGACGCTGAAAGCTCAGGATTATATTCTGCACAGCAGAACGAAGCATGTCCGTAGCTGTGCTGCCTACCTCTCTTGATATGCTACGCGCCAGTTCAGCACACGTGTGAATGTTCCCCTCATAACTTTTGTTCTTCAGGTAGCCCCACAACCAGAAATCACGGGGAGTGAGATCAGGTTATCGTGTCGGCCAAACATGGAAACGATCGGCTGATAATTCGATCGTTTCCAAATGTGTTTCGGAGAAGCAGCTGAACTTCACGAGCGATGTGCGCTGGGCCCCTTTTTGCATGAAAAATGTTGAGTTCAATGCGTCTCTCTCCTTTAGGATGGGTATGACATGCTGGCGAAGCATTTCGAAGTGACGCTGGCCTGGAACACTGCACGTCTTTGGTCCTTGAGCGCAAACCTGTTCCAAACAGAATGGGCCAATGATGAACGTAGCCGTGAAGCCACACCGTACGGTGACACGTTCACCATACAGGGGAACTTCATGCACAGTGACGGAGGAGAAGATCCCTACACTCGGCAATTCTGTGTGTTCGCCTCACCCGTCTGAGAAAAATGATCTTCCTCTATCCATAGGATCGTCCAGGGACAGCCCTCGACAACTTCAATCCTTGCGAAAAAATGGAGAGCGAAGTCAACACGTCGTTGTGCGTCCTGTGGTGCAAGCTGCTGTAAGACATGGACCTTGCACGGATACCATTTGAGAATGGTTCGAATCACCTTCTGTATAATGGACTACTGGATATTCAAGTGTCGTGACAGTACGAGCACTGCTTGACGATCGGAAATTGCGCGCAGCGGTGTCTGTCATAGCAATAGGGATTTCATCAACCACCTGTGGACCAACCGGTCGTCGGCCTCTTCCCGGAGTGACGCACAGTTCCCCAGTTGATTCGAACGTCTTCCTCATGCTCTGCACAACAGGTGGAGAAAGAGGACCCTTCTGTAATCCTTTCAACCGGCGATATTACTGCAACATTACTGTTGTTTTGATAATAGAGCTTCACCAATAATGGCTTGCTCCTTTTTTTTGCAAGCTCGTGTTGACACGTCAACAAGTGCACTGCGAGTGGTCAGTTGTTTGAGACCATGAATCACGATGACTGACCGCGGCAACTGGTGGCCATAGTTGGAACTGGACATGGCGCCGTGTCGCATGGAAATCATGCACCCCATACTCTGGACATTAATACTACAAAGTTTGGTACTCGTAAGGTAATTACTTTTCGTGTTATAACATGTTAAACAGGGAAAATTTAATTAAATCCACCCGGGACGATTAACATTACAATGCCATACACCGAAGGAAATCTGTGAAAACAAATGCGCCAAATGGACATTTCATGTAATCTGCATTCTACTAAGTCTTTATTACGCGTTTGCAACTGTGAATTATGGTTGATACCCCCCCCCCCCCCCATCCCCATGAACCATGGACCTTGCCGCTGGTGGGGAGGCTTGCGTGCCTCAGCGGTACAGATAGCCGTACCGTAGGTGCAACCACAAAGGAGGGGTATCCGTTCAGAGGCCAGACAAACATGTGGTTCCTGAAGAGAGGCAGCAGCCTTTTCAGTAGTTGCAGGGGCAACAGTATGGATGATTGACTGATCTGACCTTGTAACACTAATCAACACGGCCTTGCTGTGCTGGTAGTGCGTACGGCTGAAAGCAAGGGGAAACTACAGCCATAATTTTTCTCGAAGGCATGCAGCTTTATAAACCAGTCTAAGGACTGAAGACCACAACAATAGGCAAATCACCAGTAACCCAATGCATCATATGTTTTGACGAAAGTATCACAGCCGTCTGACGACAACCGGTAATAGTACTTTTTGAATAAAGTAACCTGAAACCAGTTTGTTACTGGTTACTGTACACCATCGACAGTTTATTTCAAATAACAACCACAGTCTCTATTTGACAAAGTTGCGGCAATATAACTTGTTTAAAAAAATTTTAATACTAAAAATGTGTCAAATATATTTTGTAATTTTGATAAACATAAGTAATGATTATCATTATTATTATTATTATAATTATTATTATTATTATTATCTTTAAAATTTTTTATGATCCCTTATGATATTTACATGTCAGTTATCAAAATCACGAAGTACACAAAAGCCGGCCGCGGTGGCCGTGCGGTTCTAGGCGCTGCAGTCCGGAACCGCGGGACTACTACGATCGCAGGTTCGAATCCTGCCTCGGGCATGGATGTGGGTGATGTCTTTAGGTTAGTTAGGTTTAAGTAGCTCTAAGTTGTAGGGGACTGATGACCTAAGATGTTAAGTCCCGTACTGCTCAGAGCCATTTGAACCATTCTGAAGTACACAAAAAATTGTATTTCCTTGTATAGATCAATTTCAAACAACTTTGTTTGTATAAAAGCATTGCTGACTTATTTGCCTTTTTGGCGCGCTTTCAGTAGTCGTCAGAGGAGTTTAGTGGCCGTTGTTGAGAAGAAGAATATGATGTGAGCCGATGTGGCATTAAGGCAGACATATTTATTGAAAAGTTTTCGTAATTCAAGATTTTGTGTGTTACAATGTGTTCTTCAAAATTAAGCAATAAAAGATGTAAACAATTATGAGTGAAAGTTTTGCAACGAATCATTAATAAAGTCAGTGCATATCCAAAATGACGGTCCCGCCTCTTTAACCAGCAACCATACATACCTTAAGATATGCTGTACCATTCAGAACCATTCAGAAAACTACAAAGAAGAGAGAAATACAAGTAGTAATTTTTTTTCAGATTCTGTGAATTATTATGCCCCACAACATTAATTCACTACCCTTTTGTGTTCTCAAGGAATTGAGAATTATTCGCGCAGACAACTTCACTGCTCATCAGTGAAGTTTGTTAAATAATTTTAAACATAATTTTTACCCCTATGCAAGAGTAGGTTAGACGGCCAAATCGAGTAGAAAAAGATCCCTGGATTTCTAGCAGTGAAAAGTGAACATTGTCTCAGTAGGCTGTACAATAGACATGCACTCTGCTTTTTAATCTACATCTACCTCTATATTCAGCAAACGTGCATGGCAGAGGTGACACCAGATTGTAAAATATTAGATCAAAGGTATCCGGACACATGGCTGAAAATGACTTACAAGTTTATGGCGCCCTCTATCGGTAATACGGGAATTCAATATGGTACTGACCCACTCTTAGCCTTTATGACAGCTTCCACTCTCGCAGGCATATGCGCACTCAGGTGCTGGAATGTTTCTTGGGGAATGGCAGCCCATTCTTCACGGACTGCTGCGCTGAGGAGAGGTATCGATGCCGGTCGGTGAGGTCTGGCACTAAGTCGGCGTTCCAAAACATCCCATAGGTGTTCTATAGGATTCAGGTCAGTACTATGTGCAGGCCAGTCCATTACAGGGATGTTATTCTCGTGTAACCACTCCGCCACAGGCCGTGCATTATGAATAGGTGCTCGATCTTATTCAAAGATGCAATCGCCATCCCCAAATTGCTCTTCGACATTGGGAAGAAGGAAGGTCTTTATAACAGCAAATGGATCAAATGGCTCTAAGAACTATTGGACTTAACATCTGAGGCCATCAGGCCCCTAGACTTAGAACTACTTAAACCTAACTAACCTAAGGACATCACACACATCCATGACCGAGGCAGGATTCAAACCTGCGACCGTAGCAGCCGCTTGGTTCCGCACTGAAGCGCTTTAAAACAGCAGTGTAGGCCTGTGCTGTGATAGTGCCACGCAAAACAACAAGGGGTGCAAGCCTTCCACCATGAAAAATACGACCACACCGTAACACCACTGCCTTTGAATTTTACTGTTAGCAATACACACTCTGGCAGATGACGTTCACCGGTCATTCGCCATACCCACAACCTGCCATCAAATGACCTCATTGTGTACCGTGATTCTTCACACAACATTTTTCCACTGTTCAATCGTCAAATGGTTACGCTCCTTACACCAAGCGAGGCGTCGTTTGGCATTTACCGATGTGTTGTGTGGCTTATGAACAGCGGCTCGACCATGAAATCCAAGTTTTCTCACCTCCCGCCTAACTGTCATAGTACTTTCAGTGGATCCTGATGCAGGTTGGAATTCCTGTGTCATGGTCTAGATAGATGTCTGCCTATTACACATTACGTCCTTTTTCAACTGTCGGCGGTCTATATCAGTCAACAGACGAGGTCGTCCTACACGCTTTCGTTTCCACTTCACTATCACATCGGAAACAGTGGACCTAGGGATGTTTAGGAGTGTGAAAATGTCGCGTACAGACGTATGAAACAAGTGACACCCAAACACCTGACCACGTTCGAAGTCCGTGAGTTTTGCGGAGCGCTCCATTCTGCTCTCTCACGATGTCTAATGACTACTGAGGTCGCCGATATGAAGTACCTGGCAGTAGCTGGCACCAAAATGCACCTAATATGAAAAACTTATGTTTTTGGGGGTGTCCGGATACTTTTGATAACATAGTGTATCAGACTTTAGAGCTTATTCCCGTTCAATTCACGTACGCAGCGTGGCATGAATGATTGTTTAAATTTCTCTGCACGCGCTATAATTACTCTAAACTTTACCTCCTGATCCCTACGGGAACGACACGTCGTGTGTTGTGGTATATTGCCAGATTCCTCACTTGAATATAGTTCTCGAATCTTGCAGGGTAGGTTTCCACAGCATGATTTGCGTCTATCTTCAAGCGTCTGCCAGTTCAGTTTCTTCAACTGCTCCGTGTCGCTCTGTCATACGTTAAACATACCTATGTCTATTCGCATTGCCGTTCCTTGAATACAGTCAATTTCGCCTGTTGATCCTATATGGTAAAAGGACCCACATTCTTGAACAATATTATGACGGGTCACGTGAGTGCCTGTAAGCAACCTCTCTTGTACAATGACGGAATTTTGATAGTATCCTTCCAACGAAATGAAATTTGCCACCTAAAATACAAATTACTGAGACTGTGTAACACTTTAATTTTACACTCCTGGAAATGGAAAAAAGAACACATTGACACCGGTGTGTCAGACCCACCATACTTGCTCCGGACACTGCGAGAGGGCTGTACAAGCAATGATCACACGCACGGCACAGCGGACAAACCAGGAACCGCGGTGTTGGCCGTCGAATGGCGCTAGCTGCGCAGCATTTGTGCACCGCCGCCGTCAGTGTCAGCCAGTTTGCCGTGGCATACGGAGCTCCATCGCACTCTTTAACACTGGTAGCATGCCGCGACAGCGTGGACGTGAACCGTATGTGCAGTTGACGGACTTTGAGCGAGGGCGTATAGTGGGCATGCGGGAGGCCGGGTGGACGTACCGCCGAATTGCTCAACACGTGGGGCGTGAGGTCTCCACAGTACATCGATGTTGTCGCCAGTGGTCGGCGGAAGGTGCACGTGCCCGTCGACCTGGGACCGGACCGCAGCGACGCACGGATGCACGCCAAGACCGTAGGATCCTACGCAGTGCCGTAGGGGACCGCACCGCCACTTCCCAGCAAATTAGGGACACTGTTGCTCCTGGGGTATCGGCGAGGACCATTCGCAACCGTCTCCATGAAGCTGGGCTACGGTCCCGCACACCGTTAGGCCGTCTTCCGCTCACACCCCAACATCGTGCAGCCCGCCTCCAGTGGTGTCGCGACAGGCGTGAATGGAGGGACGAATGGAGACGTGTCGTCTTCAGCGATGAGAGTCGCTTCTGCCTTGGTGCCAATGATGGTCGTATGCGTGTTTGGCGCCGTGCAGGTGAGCACCACAATCAGGACTGCATACGACCGAGGCACACAGGGCCAACCCCCGGCATCATGGTGTGGGGAGCGATCTCCTACACTGGCCGTACACCATTGGTGATCGTCGAGGGGACACTGAATAGTGCACGGTACATCCAAACCGTCATCGAACCCATCGTTCTACCATTCCTAGACCGGCAAGGGAACTTGCTGTTCCAACAGGACAATGCACGTCCGCATGTATCCCGTGCCACCCAACGTGCTCTAGGAGGTGTAAGTCAACTACCCTGGCCAGCAAGATCTCCGGATCTGTCCCCCATTGAGCATGTTTGGGACTGGATGAAGCGTCGTCTCACGCGGTCTGCACGTCCAGCACGAACGCTGGTCCAACTGAGGCGCCAGGTGGAAATGGCATGGCAAGCCGTTCCACAGGACTACATCCAGCATCTCTACGATCGTCTCCATGGGAGAATAGCAGCCTGCATTACTGCGAAAGGTGGATATACACTGTACTAGTGCCGACATTGTGCATGCTCTGTTGCCTGTGTCTATGTGCCTGTGGTTCTGTCAGTGTGATCATGTGATGTATCTGACCCCAGGAATGTGTCAATAAAGTTTCCCCTTCCTGGGACAATGAATTCACGGTGTTCTTATTTCAATTTCCACGAGTGTATATTCCTGCAAAATGTTACCCACAGGTATTTGTACGAAATAACTGATTCCGGTTGATTCTACGATAGTCATTAAATACTGCATTTTTTCTTTTGGTGAAGTGCTAAATTTTACATTTTTCAACATATAAAGTAAGTTGTCAATGCTTGCGCCACTTTTCAGTCTTATCAAGATCTGACAACATTTAGTCATCTTTCCTCATACAGTACCTCATTATAGAGGGTCCGTGTTACAAATCATATGAATGGTCCAGCACGAGCCAGGAATTATTCAGTCTACGAAGTCCGTTAAAGAAATATTTTCAGAAGAGTCACTCACGGTCAAACTTACAACGAACGGACCTTACGCAAGAAGCAATTGTCGAGTGTATTAAGCACCATTATAAACTTATAGTCTGATCACCTACTATTATGATTATCTATTATTATTTATCTGCTGTCTGATATTCTCAAACCAGATCGGAAAAGCCGATAAATTAAAGTCTCCATCCAAGCTAACGTGCTGCGTTTACCCTACCAAGAAATCCTCAATCCACTCACAAACTTCAGTTGATACCTTATACTACCGTACTTTCGATAGTAAGCATAGGAGTGCAAGTGAAGAAATACTACATTTACTTGACTGCCTTGATTCACGTATAATTGTCGGTGCCGGCTGCTCTTCACTGCTAATCGGTCTTACGTGTGAGTGTGGAAGCTGGGGGAAGGAGTGGGATGAGGATTTTATGCCAAACCCAGGAAAAATTTATAGAAGTTGACAACGACCGTCAAAACCTAAGCACAGGGTACTCTATCACAGTTGTGTAGCAGTAGCACAGTTAAGTACGTAGGTACTGGTAGGCAGCGGGAGATAGTTTTAATCTTTCCGATACAGTAAAAGTACTTGCTGGATCGTAGCTCGAACCTGGAACATTTAGACGGCAATGTTCTTAGTGATTGAGCTATCCGGACGCGACTCACGGCCTGCTCTCATAGTTCCACCTCGGCCAGTGAATTTATATGGATGAATGTCAGCCCATTCTTCCTAAAGAGCCTGAACCAGAGAAGGTAAACATGTTGGACGCTGCGGTCTGGAGTGGAGTTGTCGTCCGAACTCATCCCAAAGATGTTCCATTTTTATTCAGGTCGGGTCTCTGGGCAGATCACTCCATTTCAGAAATGTTATTGTACACAAACCATTGCCGCGCAGATGCTGCTTTATGACAGGGTGTAGTATAGTCATGCCGATACAATCATCGTCTCCAAATCGATCCTCCATTGTACGCACTACACACTGTTGTAAAATGTGGTCATATGCTTACGCGCTTAGCGTTTTCTTAAGCGCAGTAGGTGGACCATACCATAACCACGAGAGACGTACGTATACCGGAACACTAGCTCCTCCGTACTTCCCTGTTGGCTCGACACAAGGTACGTAACGTTCTCCAGGCATTCGCCAAACCTATCCCATACCATTTCATCGGACTACCATAGATTACAGAGTGACTCATTACTACAAACCACTCTTTTACAGTCATCCAATGCCGTCGCTCTTCACACCAACTCAAGTCTCTCTTAGCTTCGCCTGTAGAACAGTACGAGGAGCTTCTCGACCACTGTATCCCATTCTTTTTAACTACATACGAATTTGGAAGTGGTAGCTCTTGGAACTAACAAGTGATTCCTTCCACTGATTTCATGCGGTTTCTTGCAACTATCCTCCTCAGTACTCGACGGTTCCATTCCGTCAGTACATGAGGTCTGCACGGTCGTGATTTTGGTTTGGTTGTTACTATGCGTATACTCTTCAAAATCACTTCATTAACAGTTACGTTGGGCAGCTTTAGAAGTATTGAAATGTTCCTAATTGTTTCTTTACGTAGGTGACCTCTGGTGACAACTTTCGAAGTCACTGAGCTCTCCTGACCGAAACATTTTGCTTTTTTGCTTTTTTGCATCCTTTAGTTATTTTCTTGATAACTTTTTGTTTTCCTGCTTGCCATTAATCCACCCCATCTTTTCAGTTTTTGAGTAAGCTATTGTGCTGGACCGTTGGTATTTGCATCTCTCGTAGCCTTGCGAATATGGCAGGCCAACAGAACTCGTCGAAGGCATCAGCTATGTCTATTGCAACTGCTGCGTGTTTTTCTATTGTGTCTGTATTACTTCCAGTGTGCTGTTAACTGCATCGTCTACTGAGCGTTCGGGTCTAAAGCCATACTGATGACTAAGGGCGAAGAGCCTCCCGCGTGTGCGTAGTCGATTACAGAGGAGCCTATCCTGTACCTTAGCAAAAGCGTTCTAGAGGCAGATGGGCCTGTAAGTCTTTAGGTCTGTTGGTTCCTGATCTTTCGATATTTTGATGATTACTACGTTCGCAGTTTCCCACATGGCGAGGACACTATCTAGCAGCAGTGCTTCATTCAGTAACTCTGTTAAAACGGGGTGATCTGCACAACAGTATTTTTTTTCAATTTCTGAGTGTATATCATTTGGCCCAGGGATCTTCTTATTCTTTGATTGTTTATCTGCTAACGCTGCCTCTCCTTGGGCAAATGGGACAATAACGGGGCCTTTTGTGTATGTGTCTTCGTAAATCAGTGTGATGTTGCTGGTCTTTCGTCTTTTCGTCATCAGGGAGAAGCTTGTTCAGAAAGTCTTCTAGTGAACATCTCCAGTCCCTTGTAACAGTGCCGTCTGTGATCCTAAGAGTTGACAGAAATGTCGGAATCTTCACAAAATCTGTTTGAAGTTCGAATGGTTCCCCATACCCCTCCCCCTCAAAAATATCGTTTTTGTAATGAGTTTTGACAAAATTGTTCCAGTGATCCTGTTTGACCTTGTAGAGTTAGTTCTTCTATTTTTGCTTTGCCTAGTGGTATAGTTGCTACTACGAACAGCATAGTGAACGCTTTATTGTAGCCAAGATAAACACGAAGTCCACGACTACCACGGTAGTACAAGTTTATAAGCCAGCTAGCACCACAGATGACGAAACGATTGAAGAAATGTATGATGAGATAAAAGAAATTATTCAGACCGTGAAAGTAGTAAAGGAGTTTTTCTATTTGGGGAGCAAAATAACTGATGATGGTCGAAGTAGAGAGTATGCAATATGTAGACTGGCTACGGCATGAAAAGCTTTTCTGAAGAATAGAAATTTGTTAACATCGAGAATAGATTTGTTAGGAATTCTTTTCTGAAAGTATTTGTATGGCGTGTATCCATGTATGGAAGTGGAACATGGACGATAAATAGTTTAGACAAGAAGAGAATAGAAGCTTTAGAATTGTGGTACTGCAGAAGAATGCTGAAGATTAGGTAGGTAGACCACGTAACTAATGAGGAGGTACTGAACAGAATTGGGGAGAAGAGGAATTTGTGGCACAACCTGACTAGAAGAAGGGATGGGTTAGTAGGACATGTTCTGAGTCACCAAGGGATCACCAAGTTAGTATTGGAGGGCAGCGTGGGGGGTTAAAATCGTAGAGGGAGACCAAGATATGAATACACTAAGTAGATTCAGAAGGATGTAGGGTGCAGTAGTTACTTGGAGATGAAGAAGCTTGCACAGGATAGAGTAACATGGAGAGCTCCATCAAACCAATCTCTGGACTGAAGATCATAACAACAACAAATTTCCATCTCTTGTGCTGTCTTTCTTTTTCTTTATCGTAATGCTTCCTCTTCTCTCTAGCGTCCTTCCTCAGTTTTGTTAAATCGTGGTCCTGGAGAACTTCTGTTTCGGCGCACGGCTGCTCACTGGGATTGAGCTTTTTGAAGTAGGTGCGTCAGAATCTGTTCTTTTTTTTTTTTTTTTTTTTTTTCGTCTGTGATACCATAGACGGTATGGACGAAAATTAATCAGTCATGTCCCTTAATTTTAACCAGTCAACCTTGTTAAGAAAAAGTCGCCTTTGCTGATGTGTAGTTCGTGTTTGCGTATGTGTCCGTATGGACGAGTGCGGCTTTATGGTCATTGTGTGTGGCATTTTCTAGTACTTCCCTTTTGTTGACGTATATTATGGACTTATCATCTGTTGGTGAGATGTGAATATTGCTGGGCCCTCCCATATTGTTGCAATACGTAGGTGTTTGTCCTGCTTTGTTTAGAACGTAGAGGCTGCATTCATTTATCGTGTCAACTACGATTTGTCCCCTATTCTCTGTTCCGTTTGCGTGCCATAGCGTCGATCGTGCACTGAGGTCACTACGTCCCTAAAAAAAGTCTGTTGTGCATCTTATTTGGTTAGCAAAAGGCTCTCGTCCGTGCGTATTGTCAGCTGTGGCTATATGTTCAGAACAAAGATGTGTTATTTTTGTGACTGTGTAATTTAAATTCGCTGTTACAAGCGCGGCCTCAGCATTTTGGGTTCTAGTAATTGTTATGAGATGTTTAGGAAGGCCTCAAAGTTTCCCACCATGCACATACGTCTCATGGAGACAGACTATATGTGCCTGTACTTTGTTCAGAAATCTACGCAGCTCTACTTCAACTAAGTGCTCCATTTGCAGATCAGTTGTAAGATCATCACAGCGGGGGTATCTAGTGAAGGCATAGCACGTCGCTGTTGCCTATTTAAGATCACAATGAATGCACTCTTGCGCGTTCACGAAATACTTATAAACTTAATCTGTGTTTAGACCTTGCTTGCTCTGAGAGTCTGCAGTGCTGACAATGGTCGGTTGGCAGATTCTCTGTCTTAAGTATCTTTCTGTCTATCTGCTCCGTTGTCTGGAAACACTATCCTTTTCACACTCCGGGCGATTGAGCAGTATCAGCAGACGCGGAGAATTCTGGAAAATTTCCCTACTTTCTAACCTACCTATGCGAAAGTATATCTCAAGATCATGATAATGAGTTACTGTCCTCTTCTGTTGTCTGTGGTTTCTGTCTATCCTGTGGTGTTTCCCGATATCTATCTTCCTCTGTTAATGTACACTGGGAATTGTGTGTGGATGAAGTATTTGTATCTGTATTATTAGATAGATTATTTGTATTTTGCATTAGGCATCTCGCTATCTACATTATTGAAATGTTTATTGCCTACCTCGAGGTTATTTGGCAACTGAGTGCTCTTTTTTTCTTCTATTTTCTTGTGTGTGTGCTGTGTACAACCACCACATATAAACCTTTTAACATTCTTTTAAAAAGAATAATTTGTTTAAAATTACGTTGAATGAATGTCTGACCTGTGGAATGAGTACTGAACTCAAATTGTCGTGTTGCGTGTTGTAAATGCATGTGGTGTGCTTACTCTGTGTTATTGTTAGCAAAACTTTACACTAATTGATTGGGCAATGCAACTCCCAATACCAATAAAGAAATACAGCCCCTTAGAAACTGAATCATCTGGTCCTGTTCAAAACTGATAACCTTCGTCCCTGTGTACATAACAAATAAATTAAATTGTCTTACCTCTGGAGCAGCAAGGGTGGAACACGATATATTCGGGTCTCTCACAAAAATATAAATATGCTAGCTACAGGCTCAGCGATTTGCAGTGCTGGCTGTAATACTTTGAAATGCACATGAAATTGTTTTGGCTGATAAATGAAAACATTTATGAAAATCCAACTTCTTTGAAAAACATATGACCTGGACAGGGAGGCAGTACTGATTATGGTGAATTACTAACACTGGGGTGTTTAGCAAAATTATATTGCAAGTTAAGTTTGTCTATTCAAAAAATGTGACAATTGTAGTTAAATTACTCACAATTGATTCACAGACAATAAGATTTATACAGCAAGTATTATCTGACCTTATTAATCCAACATAAATTCAAGTTATCAAATTAAATATAGCTCAGTTAACAAGTCTTAGAAACATTACAAAGTGAAATATCTAACTAGCCTTTTTATCAAAACGGTTTATGTACATTCTGGGGTTACTCAACAACTTCAAATTATCAGCCAAATCATCTATACTAGTGTGCGGGCAAAAACAGGAATCATAATTATTTACATCCTTACCTTGGTTACATGAAGACTTCTGTTTCCATGTTCAACAATATTGACTATCTATCTATCGCTGACGCCTTTGCCCCCAGTTTTTTCAGGGTCAGCGTGGTTACAATCGGTTCTGGCAAGGGTAGTTTGAAGGGGTGGCCGGATGCCCTTCCTGCCACCACCCTGTACCACCCAGGACAGAATCAGTGTACCCCAGCTGTCCGCATCTAGTGTAAATCATGAAATAGTGCGTACGTGTTTCAAATGTCGGTGCATCGTGTAACTGAGGCGGGACGTGGGGACCAGCCCGGTATTCACCTAATGGGATGTGGAAAACTGCCTAAAAAACACATCCAGGCTGGCCGGGACACTGGCCCTCATCGGTAATCCGCCGGGCGGATTCGATCCGGGGCCGGCGCGACTATCCGAAGCAAGGCTCAAATGGCTCTGAGCACTATGGGACTCAACTGCTGATGTCATAAGTCCCCTAGAACTTAGAACTACTTAAACCTAACTAACCTAAGGACATCACACACATCCATGCCCGAAGCAGGATTCGAACCTGGTGACCTCAGAAGTTAAGTCCCATAGTGCTCAGAGCCATTTGAACTGCCTTGCTTCGTGGTAGTGAGTGGCTCTAGATAAACACATGTCACCAACGTTATCAGTGATGTTAAAATATCTTTATCTTACTATGTCACCCGTTTGCAGCAATGGAAGATCGCTCGTCTCTACGTCACTTAATTGTGCTATATGCACTTGCTGTAGCCAGGCGACCACACGCAGCCAGTCCCTCGTTTTAGTTGGTGTAGACTTACGTTTGCGCCTGCATATATTGCTTCCTTGCATGTTTATACCTGTGTTTAAGGAGGGAGATAATATCTGACGGTTGTAGTTGCAATCCGGGTTAGCGAACGAGGTCGGTAATGTCATACTCGGTGCGCTGTATTTGCCTTTCGTACAAGTGCTTGTAGGTAGGGCAATCCCCTGCCATATCATATGTTCTGTTTCTGTATTTTCTTGGTATACGTCCAACTTTGGCTTCCACTCGGCATGCTGAGTGCTTATGGCCTGACTTCACACATTTTCCACAGACTCATTCTTTATCGCAACGTTTCTGTGCGTGGGCTTGGCTTCAGCAATTGAAACATTTCTGAACAACCACAAAATCATTTATGTATAAGGACTCGAACTGAATAGACTCTTCCCCTTTGCAGCAGCAGAAGACGAAACCTTGGCGTGACCTTCAGGAAATTATTAGTTCTTCGTTTATCTTTTGGGCCAGTTTTCAACTTTACTTTAAATTCCTAGTTGAACTCTTCCTTAGAGATGTGTTCGCTTAAGCTGATCTCAGATATTTCCTCCACGGGGTCGTGATCAGTTATTTCTGTTATTCTGTCAGGTGTTAGAGTCACTTTTTCGAGTCCCTCTTCATTGACAATTAAAACGTTCCTTACAAAAACCGGACGTTTTTCTGGCCAGAGTATCTTAAGGACCATTTCCGACATATGTACTCCTGCAAAGGCTTGCATCTTGCGTAACAAATGGTTACGCTTTTGTTTTCCCATATCAGTTCCAGTGACTAGACTCTTAAAAGTTTTATCTTCACTTTTTTTGAGTATATTCAGGAGGCGTTCCTTAGACAACGAATATTTATTCACTTCCGTGCAGCGAAAAGTTGCTTGGCGCTTGATCTAATTTCAATTATGCAAGCTAGACCAAGCATACAACGCTTTCGTGCTTGACCGTATGTACTAACAGTAAGGAGGCTTGCACAAGCATACGTCAGTTATGACTTTCCTAGGAATCATGTCAAGTGATCTGAAATATATCAACCGCGAATTGTCGAGAGACTTTATTCGAGCTTGTGAAAGTGAGCCTTTCCTGCGGAATATCAAATAAAAGCCGCATTATGAAAAATCTAAAAGGGACACTGCGTATGATTTCCTTGTAGTTAAATATAAAGCAATTATCAAAGGTGTACAAAATAAATTGACATCTTAACTTGCTGAAACTACCTATCCATGTACAAATATTTGCGGTCAAGGCTAATAAAATGTTCCCACAAGAAGACTACACCCCTGATAATTACTGATCGCCTCCTACAGAACTGACAGTGTCAGGTAACTGTAATAAAGCAGCTATCCTACCGCAGGGAAAGAAGTGCTGACAAAAAACATAAATCTACTGAGATCTAACTACCTTAGGGAACAGGAGAAAATTTTTTTTAGCTTATCAGCCCTTAAAGTAAAAGCATAGTCTCATAAAAATACATTGTTTTCTTGAAGTGTTTCCGACTTCAGTCTCTTTCGAATGTTCAATGATTTGCGAACGTCTCCTGTAAAATTCTTTATTGTGTAAAACACCTCCACTCGATGTTCTGTAAATTGTGTCGAAATCGAAAACTATAGAACTATAATTTGTGTCTGCCATGGTAAAAAGGACAATACTGTGAATATGTCCGTAGTTACAATAAAAAGAGTCACTTAAACCTGAAGGAACTATCTCTGCATATTCTTTGTCAGTGCAGCTAGCACAGTGCCGAAAATTCGACCCCTTAGCCAAGTCACTAGCTATCTTGGACTAGTCTTGCAAGCACGTCGGGGTACAAACTGTTGCTTGCACATGCATGCTTGACGGGCGTGGGGGCGGGAGGCATTTCTGCAACCTTGTGCAAAACGTTTTATCATGCATGCTTGTCAAGCATGCAGTAGCACCTTTATTAAGTCAGCCTATCATTGGAAGTACATTTCAGCTCTAGTAAAGGATTTCAGTTCCCTAGTTGTTGATATCGATTAACTGCTAAACACAAGGAATGGTCAGTAAGTAACGCAACACACTTTTTTCTGAAAGCTGGTTGGTTTTACTCAGGATACCAGTACACCATATTACTCCCCTCTACTTTGGCTACAAAACTCCGTTTATCAACAAAATCTCCGTTAAATGCGACGGCCTTGTGCCTCTTACTGGCTGGGCCTGCACTCTCGTGTGGTACCACTCTACTGTTCGACATTGGAGCCAGCGTCTTGCTACATCAGTGACCTCCCCACCATCCATGAACTGTTTCATGAGGAGGCATCATCCTTCATTTGGCCAAATAGATGGGAGCCGGAACGTGCGGGATCCGAGCTGTAAGGCGGACGAGGAAGAATAGTCAAATGAAGTTTTTTGAGCTTCTCTCGCTTGCACAGACTTATATGTGGCTTTGCGTTTTCATGGAGAAGGAGAAGTTTTTCGCATTTTTGTGGAGGCGAACACGCTGAAGTCGTTTCTTCAATTCCCTGAAATAGCACAATACACTTCAGAGTTGATCGTTGTACCATGACGGAGGACATCAAACAGTATATCCCTCCAGTCCCGAAACACCGTCGCTTTGACTTAACTGGCTGAAGTTGTGGCTTTGAACTTTTTCTGTGGGGCAGAAATTGTGTGGAGTGATGAACCCATACTTCATCGGCGGTGACGATGTCACGATCAGCCTCGAAAAGCGCAAGCAGTTCTGCACAGTTGGTCGCTCGTTGATCTTTGCGGTCTTTGTTAGGCGGCGTGCAACCCAGCGGGCACACATCCGTTTCAGTACCCCAACGAATATGTCAGCACTACCAACAGAGAGGTCCAGCTGTGCAGCGAGGTGTTTAACTGCGATCCGCCGAACACCACGAATGAGAGTGTCCGCACGTTCCAAAACTGCAGGAGTCACGGTTGTGTGCAACCGGCCGGCACGGAGAAATTGGACAGGTTTACGCTGTTCCTTTAAACGATTTGGGAGACAATCTGAGCAGCCGTCTTCGGTTGTTTGTAGATGACGCAGTCGTTTATCGACTAATAAATTCATCAGAAGATCAAAACAAACTGCAAAACGATTTAGAAGAAATATCGGAATGGTGCGAAAAGTGGCAGTTGATCCTAATTAACGAAAAGTGTGAGGTCATCCACATGAGTCCTAAAAGGAACTTGTTAAACTTCGGTTACACGATAAATCAGTCTGATCTAAAAGCCCTAAATTCAACTAAATACCTAGGTGTTACAATTACGAACAACTTAAATTGAAAGGAACACATAGAAAATGTTGTGGGGAAGGCTAGCCAAAGGCTGTGTTTTATTGGCAGGACACTTAGAATGTGGTGTCACCGCCAGACATCACACTTGCTAGGTGGTAGCCTTTAAATCGGCCGCGGTCCATTAGTATACGTCGGACCCGCGTGTCGCCACTGTCAGGGATTGCAGACCGAGCGCCACCACACGGCAGGTCTAGAGAGACTTACTAGCACTCGCCCCAGTTGTACAGCCGACGTTCATAGCAATGGTTCACTGACAATTACGCTCTCATTTGCCGAGACGATAGTTAGCATAGCCTTCAGCTACGTCATTTGCTACGACCTAGCAAGGCGCCATAGCATTTGATAATTAATATTGTGAAGCATGTACCGCAACGAGAGATGTTCTATAATTGTGGATTAAATTTAAGTATTATATCAACTACGTACTTTATTTGCTACTATTAATTCCCTTAACTGTTCCAGACCTCACGCCAGTCAGCGTGTAATTAAACGCGTGCATTTCGGCCTCCTCTAGCAACACAGTGTTGGCTCTTCTGCCAACACTTCATAGAAAATGTAACAGACCTACTAAGGAGACTGCCTACACTACGCTTGTCTGTCCTCTTTTAGAATAATGCTGTGCGGTGTGGGATCCTTGCCAGGTAGGACTGACGGAGTACATGGAAAAAGTTCAAAGAAAGGCAGTACGTTTTGTATTATCGCGAAATATGGGAGAGAGTGTCACAGAAATGATACAGGATTTGGGCTGGACATCATTAAAAGAAAGGCGTTTTTCGTTGCGACGGAATCTTCTCACGAAACTGCAATCACCAACTTTCTCCTCCGAATGCGAAAAGATTTAGTCGGCACCGACCTACATAGGAAGGAACGATCACCCCGACAAAATAAGGGAAATCAGAGTTCGTACGGAAAGATATAGATGTTCATTCTTACTGCGCGCTATACGAGATTGGAATAATAGAGAATTGTGAAGGTGGTTCGATGAACCCTCTGCCAGGCACTTAAATGTGATTTGCAGAGTATCCATGTAGATGTAGACCTTGTTGCGATGAAGACAGATGCCTCGCTCAGCGACTCGTCGTGCTTTTGTTCACTGCCAGGACTCCGTATACTCTCTGCAAGCGTTTATAAATATCTACGATGCTCTGGTTTTCGCCCAAAGGAACTCAATGACAGCTTTCCGCTTGGAACGCATCTCCGTTATAGATGTTACTTTGAAGGCTATATATAGCGCCGCCACCTATCCAAACTTCACGAAATTAGAGAGGTTGACGCGGGAATATTCCACCACGTCCCACAAAAAATTCCACACTTTTTCAGCCGAACCTGCTCGAGCAGAAATGTGTTGCATTACTTATTGAATAGTTCCTGTCACGTGGGAAACCAGAGCGAGGAACGTACTTGCGTGTACCATTAACACCTGTACATTCGCATTCGTTTTACGTCGCATCGGAATTTATTTTCCGGGTGACGGTCTCGCAAGCCTCTTTTCTCGTGGGACTTCGGCAATCTGCGCCTGCACGTAACAGCGACATTAAGTGCGCGGTCGCGAAATGGCCACCGCGGCACAGATAGCGGCGGCGAGCGCGCAGCGGCTGCTGCCCGGTCCGTGAAAGCGGCGGGTAGTCCGGCGCAGTTACTGCCGGCGCTGACCCCGCGCCGGCGTTTTTATGATGGGCGCCGACCCGCGAGCGGCGTGCCACCCGCGTCCATTAGCGTTAATTATGCACGGCCTGACCTGCCGTGTCTTGGGGTCAGGGAGCCGGCGGGGTCGCCGTCTGCCCGCGTCTACATCTCCATCTACACTCCGCGAGACACTGAGGCTGCTATACGCGCTCTCTGACAAGGCTCCCCCGAAGGCGACTGTTAGGTACGGCTCTCACTGGGGCGATACGGTAGGCAGTAGTACACGCGATGCGACTCTCTGGACGACGCAGAAGCAACCGGCATCGATGGAGCGCTTTGACACGTGGCTGAAGAGACTTAAGTGGTTCACACTGGGACGGCTGCGATACAACACCGCTACGATTCCCTATCGTGGCACCCGGCGCATCACGGAGTGCTGACTGCTCGATGCAGTTGTATCGTACGATACGTGGAGAGGGAATTTTCAACTGGTTCGAGATGTGGTTGTAAAATAACGGGACTATTGCTGTATAATAATTTATTTTAAAAACATACATATTTAGATACTGTCACCCTCGACATACAGGGTGTTGCAAAAAGGTACAGCCAAACTTCCAGGAAACATTCCATGGCCTCCACGCTCTCCTGACCTCAACCCTCTTGACTTTCATTTACGAGGGCATTTCAAAGCTCTTGTCTACGCAACCCCGGTACCAAATGTAGAGACTCTTCGTGCTCGTATTGTGGACGGCTGTGATACAATACGCCATTCTCCAGGGCTGCATCAGCGCATCAGGGATTCCATGCGACGGAGGGTGGATGCATGTATGCTCGCTAACGGAGGACATTTTGAACATTTCCTGCAACAAAGTGTTTGAAGTCACGCTGGTACGTTCTGTTGCTGTGTGTTTCCATTCCATGATTAATGTGATTTGAAGAGAAGTAATAAAATGAGCTCTAACATGGAAAGTAAGCGTTTCAGGACACATGTCCACATAACATATTTTCTTTCTCTGTGTGTGAGGAATGTTTCCTGAAAGTTTGGCCGTACCTTTTTGTAACACCCTATATTTCCCTCCCCTATCACTACAACGTTCCATGGATGGAAACAGTATTGGAAGTCTTCCTCTGTGACTCCCTTGATGAAGCGTGCCGCTTTGTCTTTCATTGCTTCAGCGGACCAAAATTTTGTTCCTTTTACTGCAGATTTGATCTTGAGGAACAGATAAGTCACATGATGCCTTTTCAAGCGTATAAGGTGGTTGATCAAACACTCGGATTCTACACTTTGTAGCGGAACCTGTTTATAGTATTTCGTGACTTTAATTTCTTATAAATGATATTTCAGGTAGAACAAAAAAAATATAAAACCAGTTACCTATTGTCAGCGCAACAATTCGTTTGATCTCAAAAATAATTATCCCGGCTAATATGTTTTACTCTGCTAAAGAAATCTCCCCATGACGTTGTATAGAAATGTTGTCTGTAAAGTCGTGTCAGTGGCACTAAATTGCATACCATTTATCACATTTTACACAACTGTAACTTAATATGGAAGCACTTTTCTCTAGCAAAAGCAAAATTTAGTCACAAAATACTATCCGCGCACAACACTGACGTATGTCTCCTATTAAAATATTTCACGTAAATCATCCGAAATAATTAGGCTTCATACATCAGCAAATAAGAAATTGATATTACGTAACGTGCTGTGAGCACTATTTTTCAAGATTCAATCTGAGTTGAATTCTGTCTTTTAAAATAGATTCTGGATCACCAGTGCACATTTACTTCCATTCATTTATATCTAACAATATTTATGTTAAAACTGTGTGCCGGACCGAGACTCGAACTCGGGACCTTTGCCTTTCGCGGGCAAGTGATCTACCAACAGAGCTACTCAAGCACGACTCACATCACGTCCTCACAGCTTCACTTATACCAATACCTCGTCTCCTACCTTCCAAACTTTACAGAAGCTCTCCTGCGAACCTTGCAGAACTAACACTCCCGAAAGAAAGCATTTTTGCGGAGACATAGCTTAGCCACAGCCTGGCGGATGTTTCCAGAATGAGATTTTCACTCTGCAGCGGAGTGTGCGCTGATATGAGACTTCCTGGCAGATTAAAACTGTGTGCCGGACCGTGACTCGAACTTGGGACCTGGTAGAGCACTTGCACGCGAAAGACTAAGGTCCCGAGTTCGAGACTCGATTCGGCACACAGTTTTAATCTGCCAGGAAGTTTCATATCAGTGGACACTCCGCTGCAGAGTGAAAATCTCATTCTGGAAACATTTATGTTTGTTAAAATTCTCGATTCAAAATTTCCGCAGAGATATTTTTGCTAAGAGGGTGGCAGAGAGACGATAGTCAATTTGTCTATTGATATTGTCGAGTCCTTTATATCAAGTTAATACACTCCTGGAAATGGAAAAAAGAACACATTGACACCGGTGTGTCAGACCCACCATACTTGCTCCGGACACAGCGAGAGGGCTGTACAAGCAATGATCACACGCACGGCACAGCGGACACACCAGGAACCGCGGTGTTGGCCGTCGAATGGCGCTAGCTACGCAGCATTTGTGCACCGCCGCCGTCAGTGTCAGCCTGTTTGCCGTGGCATACGGAGCTCCATCGCAGTCTTTAACACTGGTAGCATGCCGCGACAGCGTGGACGTGAACCGTATGTGCAGTTGACGGACTTTGAGCGAGGGCGTATAGTGGGCATGCGGGAGGCCGGGTGGACGTACCGCCGAATTGCTCAACATGTGGGGCGTGAGGTCTCCACAGTACATCGATGTTGTCGCCAGTGGTCGGCGGAAGGTGCACGTGCCCGTCGACCTGGGACCGGACCGCAGCGACGCACGGATGCACGCCAAGACCGTAGGATCCTACGCAGTGCCGTAGGGGACCGCACCGCCACTTCCCAGCAAATTAGGGACACTGTTGCTCCTGGGGTATCGGCGAGGACCATCCGCAACCGTCTCCATGAAGCTGGGCTACGGTCCCGCACACCGTTAGGCCGTCTTCCGCTCACGCCCCAACATCGTGCAGCCCGCCTCCAGTGGTGTCGCGACAGGCGTGAATGGAGGGACGAATGGAGACGTGTCGTCTTCAGCGATGAGAGTCGCTTCTGCCTTGGTGCCAATGATGGTCGTATGCGTGTTTGGCGCCGTGCAGGTGAGCGCCACAATCAGGACTGCATACGACCGACGCACACAGGGCCAACACCCGGCATCATGGTGTGGGGAGCGATCTCCTACACTGGCCGTACACCACTGGTGATTGTCGAGGGGACACTGAATAGTGCACGGTACATCCAAACCGTCATCGAACCCATCGTTCTACCATTCCTAGACCGGCAAGGGAACTTGCTGTTCCTACAGGACAATGCACGTCCGCATGTATCCCGTGCCACCCAACGTGCTCTAGAAGGTGTAAGTCAACTACCCTGGCCAGCAAGATCTCCGGATCTGTCCCCCATTGAGCATGTTTGGGACTGGATGAAGCGTCGTCTTACGCGGTCTGCACGTCCAGCACGAACGCTGGTCCAACTGAGGTGCCAGGTGGAAATGGCATGGCAAACCGTTCCACAGGACTACATCCAGCATCTCTACGATCGTCTCCATGGGAGAATAGCAGCCTGCATTGCTGCGAAAGGTGGATATACACTGTACTAGTGCCGACATTGTGCATGCTGTGTTGCCTGTGTCTATGTGCCTGTGGTTCTGTCAGTGTGATCATGTGATGTATCTGACCCCAGGAATGTGTCAATAAAGTTTCCCCTTCCTGGGACAATGAATTCACGGTGTTCTTATTTCAATTTCGAGGAGTGTATATTTAGACAAAGGTCTTTAAGCCTTTTCCTCTCTATTCTTTAGCATTTAAAATTATTCTCAATGAAAAATACTTCATATTTTTTATACCAGCTAACGGTTGCGCTCCTAATTGCGTAGCTGAAAATTAACACTTAAAAACATTAATTAGTTTGGATTACAACTGAAATAAATACACAATAGCGACTCTATTTTTCAAATCATAATTAACAGTGTATAGTTACAGGTTTTCTCTTTACAGACCTCACACGTCTCACGTCCAAACAGTTCATCGGTTAGTACAGGAAGAACAACTGAACCACAATTATCACAGATAACAAAAAAAAAATTATGATTGTCGTTGTCTACGAATGTAGTTCTCTGATAATAGTTTTAATTCACACAGAAATTAAATTATTACAGAAATAATGAAATCATTATCGTCATTTTAGACGACACAGTCTTTTTTATACGTAGTATCGATAGTATTTGTTGAAGTTTATACACTTAGTTCATTTTAACATCTTGTGGCTAGAACATAGTGTCGTGGATATTACAACTTTGCTAGAAGCCTCTTAACAGAGAATGAGGTATGAGCTGGTGCGTTTTCTTGATGCAAAACCCAATTCGAGTCTTTCTTTATTTTCTCATGGAGTTGGATTAGAACCCCAACGTGGGCATTTTGATTAATATTTTAACCTTCACGAACTCAGTGAACATACACAATTCCATGAAAATTATCTTCGCTTCAACTATTGATTTGTACATTCTAGCTTATTCGCTATCCATGAAGTTGGGCTCTTCCAGTACATGGACTGGCACTTAGTTTATGGATCATAAGTGAGAAACCAAGATTCGTCAAATGTTATCACTCATTCAAAAATTAGGATCATTTTCAATTGTATTCAAAGTGTTAGTACAAACATTTTCACGAGCTTCTTTTTATTCGAAAGTGAGAATATTCGGCATTAGTTTCGCTTTACCTTTTTTACGTTAAATAGATTACGTAAATTTGTGTTACTCGTACTTTGTCAATTCCTACAGTTTCAACAATCGATCGAATAGTCAGCCAACGGTCAGATCGAATCAGTTTATCTACTTTCTTGATATTTGCATCCGTTTTTGATGTTAAAAGGCGTCCCGGGAGTGAGTCATCTTCAACGTCTTCTTGGCCATCCTGGAAACACCTGAACTATTCAAAAACTTGCATACGTGAGAAACAGTCTTCGCCATACACTTCTTTTAATAGAAGGTAGGTTTCAACAAAACTGGAAGTTGGAAGGAGTATGTAGAGGCACTATAAAAGGGAGATACACTTGAAGAGTACATTAGAGAAAGAGTTGAGGACGTAGATGAAGATGAAATGTGAGATATGATACTGTGTGAAGAATTTCACAGAGCACTGAAAGGCCTAAGTCGAAACAAGGCCCCGGGAGCAGACAACATTCCATCAGAACTACTGACAGCCTTGGGAGAGCCAGCCCTGACAAAACTCTGGTGAGCAAGATGTATGGGACAGGCGAAATATCCTCACACTTCGAGGAGAATAAAATAATTCCAATTCCAAAGAAAGCAGTTGCTGATAGGTGTGAAAATAACCGGACTATCAGTTTAATTAGTCATGGCTGCAAAATACCAACACGAATTCTGTACAGAAGAATGGAAAAATTGGTAGTAGCAGATCTCGGAGAATATTAGTTTGAATTCCGGAGAAATGTAGGAGCACTCGAGTCAATACTGACCCTAAGAGTTATCTTAGAAGACATGTTAATGATAGGCAAACCTAGATTTATAGCATTCGTGGACTTAGAGAAAGCTTTTGACACTGCTGACTGGAATACCCTCTTTGAAATTCTGAATGTAACAGGGGTAAAATAGAGGTACGAAAGACTATATACAACTTCTACAGAAGCCAGACAGCAGTAATAAGAGTTGAGGGGCATGAAAGGGAAGCGGTGGTTGAGAAGGGAGTCAGATTTGTAGACTATCCCCGATGTTATTCAATACATATATTGAATAAGCAGTAAAGGATATCAGAGAAAAATTTGGATTGCGAATTAAAGTCCAGGGAGAAGAAATAAAAGCTTTGAGATTTACCGCTCGGGGAGATGAAGAAAAACTTTGAGGTTTGCCGATGATATTGCAATTCTGGCAGAGACAGCAAAGGACTTGGAAGAGCAGTTGGATGTAATGAACAACGTCTTGAAGGGAAGATATAAGACGAACATCAATAAAGGCAAAACAAGATAATGGGATATAGTCAAATTAAGTCAGATGATGCTAAGGGAATTAGATTAGGAAACAAGACACTTAAAATACTAGATGAGTTTTGGTGTGTGGGCAGCAAAATAATTGATGATGGCCAAAGAAGGGAGGATATAAATGTACACTCGCAATGGCAAGAAAAGCATTTCTGAAGAAGAGAAATCTGTTAACATAGAATATACGTTAAAGTGTTAGCAACTCTTTTCTGGAGGTATTTGGAGTGTAGCCATGTATGGAAGTGAAACGTGGACAATAAACAGTTTAGACAAAAAGAGAGTAGAAGCTTTCCAAATGTCGTGCTACAGAAGAATGCTGTAGATAGGTAGATCACATAACTAATGAGGAGGTACTGTATAGGACTGGAGAAACGAGGAATTTGGTGCAGAACCTGGCCAAAAGAAGGGATCGGTTTGTAGGACACTACACCAAATTAGTACTGGAGGGAAGAGTGGATGGTAAAAAACATAGAGCGAGACCAAGAAATGAAAACAAACAGATTCAGAAAAAATGGAGGTTGTAGTAGTTTTCGGAGATGTAGAGTAGCATGGAGAGATGCATCAAACCAGCAGTCAGACTGGAGACAACAACAACAGCAGGTTTCAGTAGCAGTTTTCCAAGTTTCATGTGGAACTTCAGGACAATTCGTTGCCCTATTATTACACTTATACTTTTAGCTGACATAACAAAATTACAGCTCTTATACGAACATAGGTCACGGCCATAATGATTTGTCTATAGTCATCAGAGATGCCGTATTCGAATGGGAAGACTTTCGCTTTACAGCTAATGGTCACTCATTTTTTGCGCATGCGTACTTACTCAGAGTATCAGACCCATTATTTTATAGTCACACCTGGCATGTAGATAAAGCAGTGCTACCTACATCTGTTTCTGTACTTAGTATCTCAGTAAACTTTACCTTTCGCGTAAAAAATTAAAAACCACTGTTTTGAAATTTGCACGTGCCTTCCACTATGCAATCTTTCTCATTCGATTTTGAGGAACGTATTTTTTTCTGATAGTATGATATCACAACTTGGTATTGGAATGGTTTTTTTTTCGCTGTGTTGCCCATCGTTATCGTTATACTTTGAAACTAAGCAAAACTTATTTTAAAAGTTTGCGGTAAAAAATATAGCGCTGGCCAATTTTCGTTTGGTGCATTTAAATGATACAATGCTGGAGACCAAGTGTAACTAACATATAAAAACAGTTCTTAACACTGGAATGACAGCCATACCTCTTTTCTGTCTCAAGTAAATACACGACATATTTGGAACTTGTCTGTTTCAAAGCTGGCTGCAACGCGTTACAGGAGAGGCTTGACGTGTTACTGCCGTGCGAACACATGTGTTGCACAGATAACCATCACATCACACGACCTATATTGCAATGTTCAGTGAGAACCGTGCTTTATAACCTGCAGTGATAGATAAACAATTTTACAGTTACAGTACAACTCATACTGAAACCAGAATGCAGTTACAAGAGTCACGGGACATTAGTGGGAAGCAGCGGTTGAGAATGGGGGGAGACCATTTTAGGCTACCCCCAGTATTATTTAAACTGTACATTTAGCAAGGGTAACCATGAAGAAATTTGGAGAGGGAAAGGAAGAAGAAATGAAAACTTTGAGGTTCTCTGATGACGTTGCATTTATGTCAGAGACGGCACAGTGCTTGGAAGAGCAGTTGAACAAAACGGCTAGTGTGCTGAAAAATAAAAATGGTTCAAATGGTTCTGAGCACTATGGGACTTAACATCTGAGGTCATCAGTCCCCTAGAACTTAGAACTACTTAAACCTAACTAACCTAAGGACATCACACACATCCATGCCCGAGGCAGGATTCGAACCTGCAACCGTAGCGGTCGCGCAGTTCCAGACTGAAGCGCCTAGAACCGCTCGACCACACCGGCCGGCGCTGAAAAAGAGGTTGTAAAGTCAACATCGATAAAAATAAAACAAAGGTAATAGAATGCAGTCGAGTTAAACCAGACAACGCTGAACAAATTTGGAAACGAGACACAGTTTTTGTTATCTAGACTGGAAAATAAGTGATCATGGACGAAGTAGAGAAGGTATAAAATGCTGACTGGCTACTACAAAAAAAAAAAGCATTTCTGGAAAAGAGGAATTTAGAAATTTCTGCAATATGGTGCTACAGAAGAATGATGAAGATTAGATGGGCAGATAGATAAACTAATGAGAAGATACCGAGTCGAACTGGAGGAAAAATATTTCATGGCACAGACTGAAAGAGAGGATCAGTTGATGGGACACATTCTGATTCATCGAGGCATGGTAAATTTGGTAATGGAGCGAAGCGTTGGGGCAAAAATCATTGATGGAGACCAAAGGATCAGTATAGTAAGCAGGCTCAAATGAATTAAGTTTGCAGTAGTTATTTAGACATGAAGATATTTACACATGATAGATTAGCATGTGAGAGCTGCATCAAACCATTCTTTGGTCTGAAATTCACAATAGTTTCACTATTACTGTATACTGTGGACGCTAATAGGAGTTTTGCTGTCGAGTTCCGGTCTGAAAAAAAATTTTCAAATTTCTCCATCTAATTATTTCGATACTCTACTGAACCTGATGTCTGTCTTTCCTTTGAAAATTGGTAATTACAGTATTTACTGGCCATGAAAAATTAATATGAGTTAAATAATCGGATCGATATATCTGGGAAAAATTAAAGTTCGTTATAAAGTGAATGAAGTGGAAGTAGCCGACAGTTAAGTTCCAGAAGTTCAGCGTCTATCCCAGGACGCAATCAGTGGCACTTTATAATTATGTAAGAAAGTTTAGTTTGCTCCACACGACTTAGACCGGAGTAGATATCTGGAGGAAATGTCCAGAGTCTATCACCTGTAGTTGAGCACTGCTGACAAGAGTCAGAGCCCCGTGGCTGTTCAGATGGATGAGTTGACGGATTTGGCAGTTTTGCGGATTGGAGCGACGCTACTCTCATTGTTAGAGTCCAGTGGCAGTGGTGGTGGGAAGAGTGTGGCTTAGCATAGTTGGCGAAGCGTGATTTGGTGGCCAACTGAAGAGAACTGACTCTGCCTGCTCTGTGGTCAGTTATACATCATCTTCTTACTTCTCTAGGCAGCCGACTTGCCTGGCTAGCAGTCATTTGGTGTAGTCTGCGCCACTTGTGGCTCAGTCACCAATACCAATGATAACTATAGCCTGGGCACAACTGAGTGGATTCATAAAATAATGATATAAAACTATGTTGCGAATGCGATTAGTGTTTGCAGACAGATTAGTAACTTAAAGCCAGGTCCCAGAAAAGCATGAACGAACACCAGTTCGGTGGCTACAACGACGGCCCATGCTTACCATTTTTAAGCAGTGTGAGGGCAGAAGATGCCTTTAATAGTGACTGAACCTTCAAAGTTCAGATCTGCTTCTGTATTCTGCTCTAAGTCGGAGACATCTCGTCCTGCAGTTCTAAGACACAGCGTACTGCTTCAAGCCCTTGAATAAGTGTCCGCATGCCCCCGAAGCAAGTGTGTTCTGTCTTTAAGAAACTTAGCTGGTTCTGCCAGGGTCTGGGTCTCGCCAGCCAGTTGCAGCACACCTTGTGAGTTCCTGCCAATAGTAATTTAATAAATTTCCTACTCTTGAGGATTTTGTATTGGTTAACGAATAAGGTCTATTTCTCCTCTGGTGCGCCATTACATGACAGATTTTCAGACGTGGCCAGCCGAGAAAGGTGTACATACACACTTGCAGAGCTCACCACTGCTACCGAAATAATTACTGTGAGCCAAGCAGAGACTCCCTGACTAAAATTTGAACAACAATTCCAGCACGCCACGCCTGGGCTTAACAGCTGCTCTCATAGTTTGTAGGCTCACGTTCGTCTTTCAGATACTTACCTTAGCTAAAAAGTATTTCGTTCACTTCTCACATAATGCAGTTTCACTGTAAGCTGCCATATCTTCCCAACGCTTTTGCTAGTCTGGGATGACAGACTTCTCCTCTGCTCTCTACCTGCACATAGAACAGCTTTCAGCAGAAAACAACTTATGACTACTGCGTTCCCGTAAGTCAAACTTCCCTTTCTCAAGCCAGCTGAAAGCCCCAAACCCGCGAAACAACAAGATGAAATGAGATACAGAAATAATAAGAAATGCAATCATTGACAGTAGTGAATAGGGTCTGCAGTTTTCATGCAGCCTTAGTGATTTGACTTGACTGACTATTGGAATCTGCATACTAAATTATAAAACAGGTTACAGGACTGTTATGGAATAAACTGAAGCGTAACATAGTGCATCTGGAATATTTCGACAATTTTTGTCTTTAATAGCTGAAGTGCATTTGGAATATTTCGATAATTTTTGTCTTTAATAGCTGAAGACATCTCTAAAATAATTCCAGTTATCGTCAGTACTTACCCACTAACTTTGCAAGAAAGCTTATATGGCAAAGTGGTGAGTATCCTGAGCTCCTTAGAATAGATATACAGTCTCAAGCATTTATTTGTCTTTGATGGTGACTATCTGTAGTCGAGAACCTCTTCCAACATTAAATCGCATTAAAAATCGGTTCAGGAACTCCATGGGACAAGAATGTCTAAACATAAAATTAAATCGAGAAAAGTTTTTTTGTAAAGTGCTGTTTTACTTTACATCCTAAACTTTTGAGATCTAAAGCAAACCAACGGCCTCTTTTTTTCATTTTCTGCAGTCCCCGCGCTGGCTTAATCCAGCACTGCACACGCCCCTAATTGCTCCTCAGCAGTGTAACATTGTCCACTCGTATCAGGCCGACGGGTGGTGTAGCGTTTGCCGGGACGGTAGCTCAGCGTTTTCCGTCAGAGGGTTGGCGGCCCTCTGTAATAAAAACAACTGAGTAAAGGAATTAACGATGAACTTCAACAGCTGTCAAGTGACGTCCGCCGAGACCAAATCCAACGAACAATCACGAACAAAATTTAGAAATAACAAAATTAAAGAAAGGTGTAGCGTCTTTGATTAATACTCAGAACTTCCTAGGTCTCAAGTTCGAAACGAGCAACCGCTTCAATTTTTATTAATAATCATGGTGGCAGAAGACTTCCGGCATAATAGTTTCCGCCACTCTGATAGCGGCTTTGTCAAAAAGGATGGAGGAGGGGACAGAGGTTCAGGGCACTCTTGTCCTTGGGGTGTGGGACGTTGTCCCTAAACTTGGAAGAATCAGCAATGATCAACTGCGTGAGGATGCAGAACGCAATGGAAACCACTGCATTAGAGACACAAACGTGTATCCACAGGGCACGTGGCCTATAACTGAAAAAGTGTCATGATCATTTCTCCATTGGCAAAAGACTTCCGGAATAGTCCCCCATTCAGATTTCTGGGAGGGGTCAGCCAAGGAGGAGGCGACCGTGAGAAAAAATTGAATTAACAACGCAATGATAAAGTTCTATGATTCGGGACATGGAATGTCAGGAGCTTGAACGTGGTCAGGGCGCTAGAAAATCTGAAAAGGGAAATGCTAGGGGTCATCGTAGATATAGTATAGGTCAGTAAAACGAAAAGTAAAAAAGATAAGGTTTTCTGGTCAGATGAGTATAGGATAATACCGACAGCAGCAGAAAAGGATGTAACGGGAGTGTGATTCGTTATGAACAGGAAGACAGGGCAGAGGGTGTGTTACTGTGAACAGTTCAGTGAAAGAATTGTTCTTATTAGAATCGACGGCAAACCAACACCGACAACTGTAGTCCAGGTGTACATGCCGATGTCGCAAGCTGAAGATAAAGAGATAGAGAAAGTATTTGAGGATATTGAAAGGGTTATATAGTACGCAAAGGGAGAAGAAAATCTAATATTCATGGGAGACTGGAATGCAGTTGTAGGGAAAGGAGTAGAAGAAAAGGTTACAGAAGAATATGGGCTTGGAACAAGAAATGAGAGAGGAGAAAGACTAATGATTCTGTAATAAATTTCAGCTAATAATAACAAATATTCTGTTCAAGAGCCACAAGAGGAGGAGGTGTACTTGGAAAAGGCCGGGTGATACGGAGAGATTTCAGTTAGATTACATCATGTTCAGGCGGAGATTCCGAAATCAGATACTATTGTAAGGCGGAGCTAGGAGCAGAAATACACTCAGATCACAATCCAGTAGTGATGAAGAGTAGGCTGAAGTTTAAGATATTAGTCAGAAAGAATCAATACGCAAAGAAGTGGGGTACAGAAGTACTAAGGAATGACGAGATACACTTGAAGTTTTCTAAGGCTATAGATATAGCAATAAGGACTAACTCAGTAGGCAGTACAGTTGAAGAGGAATGTACATCTCTGAACAGGGTAATCACAGAAGTTGGGAAGAGAAACGTAGGTACAAAGAAGATAACTGCGAAGAGATCATGAGTAACAGAAGAAATAATTCAGTTCATGGATGAAAGAAGAAAGTACAAAAATGTTCAGGGGCGTTCAGGAATACAGAAATAAAAGTCGCTGAGGAATTAAATAAGTAGGAAGTGCAAGGAAGCTAAGACGAAATGGCTGTATGAAAAATGCAGAAGGAATGACGAGATACACTTGAAGTTTTCTAAGGCTATAGATATAGCAATAAGGACTAACTCAGTAGGCAGTACAGTTGAAGAGGAATGTACATCTCTGAACAGGGTAATCACAGAAGTTGGGAAGAGAAACGTAGGTACAAAGAAGATAACTGCGAAGAGATCATGAGTAACAGAAGAAATAATTCAGTTCATGGATGAAAGAAGAAAGTACAAAAATGTTCAGGGGCGTTCAGGAATACAGAAATAAAAGTCGCTGAGGAATTAAATAAGTAGGAAGTGCAAGAAAGCTAAGACGAAATGGCTGTATGAAAAATGCAGAGAAATCGAAAAACAAATGATTGTTGGAAGGACTGATTCAGTTTGTAGGAAAGTCAAAACAACCTTCGGTGAAATTAAAAGCTATGATGGTAATATTAAAAGTGCAACGGGAAATTCACTGTTAAATGCCGAGGAGAGAGCGAATAGGTGGAAAGAGTGAGCTGAAAGCCTCTATGAGGATGATGATTCGTCCGATGAGTTAGAAAAACAGGAACCGATTTAGAAGAGATAGGGGATTCAGTATTACAATTTAAGAGAGCTTTGGAGGACTTAAGATAAAATAAGGCAGATGGGACAGATAACATTCCATCTAAAATCGTTGGAGAAACTGGCAACAAAACAACTAATCACGTTGGTGTGTAGAATGCATGAGTCTGGTGACATACCATCTGACTTCCAGAAAAATATCGTCCACACTATTCCAAAGACTGCAAGAGCTGACAAGTGTGATAATTATCTCACAATCAACTTAACAGCTCATGTATCCAAGTTGCTGACAAGAATAATATACAGAAGACTGCAAAAGAAACTTGAGGATATGTTAGATGACGATCAGTTCGGCTTTAAGAAAGGTAAAGGCACCCGAGAGGCGATTCTGATGTTGCGGTTGATAATGGAAGCAAGACTAAAGAAAAGTCTAGACACGCTCATAGGTTCTGTCGACCTAGAAAAAGTGTTCGATAATGTCAAGTGGTGCAAGATGTTTGATATTCTGAGAAAAATGGAGGCAAGCTATAGGGAGTGACGGGTAATATACAATACGTACAAGAGCGAAGAGGGAACAATAAGAGTGGACGACCAAGAACGAAGTGCTCGGATTAAAAAGGGTGTATGATAGGTATATAATCTTTCACCCCTACTCTTCAATCTGTGTATCGAAGAAGCAATAATGGAAATAAAAGAATGGTTCAGGAGTGGAATAAAATTCAAAGTGAAAGGACATCAATGATACAATTCGCTGATGACATTGCTATCCTGAGTGAAAGTTGAGAGGCACCCACATGCCTTGCTCATACTGTGGCATCAAGCAGTCAGGCCTGCAAGATGAGTGGTCTGCCAAGCGAGTGGAGTCATTCTTATTTGTCGAGTAACATGAACTCTCGTACTCACAATTAAGTTACAAATTATTCTCCTGTATGAATATTACGCAAGGGAAATGCACATCTGACTATTAGTAATTTACACTACTCTGAATGTTCACTACGCACTGGCATTACCACATTTTCTTTTTTTATTTAACGGCTTTTATCAACACGTGGCCATCGCACTGAATATGAATGGCGCACACATTATAAATTCTGGATATCATGACAACATACAATTCGAAGGAAAAGGCCACCAATCTTTTTCATTTCACTATCTTATTTATTCCGATAAATTCTATAACCTAAACACACAAATTCTATAACCTACAACAATAACACATGAGAAATTCCGCCCAGTGGGCATGGCTTTACATTGGTGATTCTCTGTCTTATGGTCTCGTAATTACTTAATGCTACAGTGCACTTTCTGGATAGGATGGTGGATCTTTTTTTTGCTATATCTCACACTTCGACTCTCACAACCATCATCACGAAACTTTCCTCCAGACCGAGCGGTACAAAAGGAACATGCATAACCCACTACCTCTGAAACTACCTTGCTACTCTCCCATGCAAACCACACATACTTAAATTACATGCCATACACCACACTGCAACATGGAATACAACATATGGAATAGTCACAACATTATAATCACATCACTTTCAGCTTTCCCACTTCAATTAGTATTCATACCAGTTTCACACGACACTGCCCCACTTCGTAACTTTTCTTTGCTCCTACAAACTCTGGACGATATATGCACGTCTTCCTGTGCAATGCAAGCCAAGTGGCGTTGCTGGATAGACGGCTGACTCACCTTGCTTCTCTCTCAGAGTATTATATTTTGAATCAAGCGTCACACGGAAACATAACACGCAAAGTAATATTAAGAACATATTCATCACACACGCGAGTCCTCAACTGATACCATGGACGAGTACTTCTCTTTATCCTTTGTCACATACACAGATTGAGACTCACACAGTGCTCACCACATGGAAGTACTCGTCTCTAATTTCAAGTCCTGCACACGCCATTTCTTAAATATTTCCAACTTATAGTACACACGCTAGTAATTCAGCTTAACTTAAGCACTCGGAGTATTTCAACTTATTGCTACACGTGGTTTCATTGTGACCGTTGGTCACTTCCGAAGATTACTACGATCCCCTTAATATTACCTGCCTGACATTTAATTCTCCCCACAAAAGTTCCTGAAATAGAGAAATTATTATTCTAAACTACTCTTAAGTATTTCACATGCATACCATGTCTCCACTCTTTTGTCCTTACGGAGCACGCCTAAGACAGGTCTTACCAACACTAGATCCAGCGGCAGAGTGCTGAAACATGGCCGTTCTTCAGGTTCTCTCGCACCTCTGCCGAAGTGGGGGAGCACCTTGCTACCGTATTGGTCAGCCACATTTCAGGCGCTCAAAGCTCAGGTACATTTCATCTCTTTGGTCCCACCAAAGGTTACCCAGGTACTGTCTCAAAGATGATCATATATTGACATTCACTATCTGCAGTTAGCAGACGACCATACATTCATTCATTTCACAGATCTCACCAAACTGGATGTAGGGATTTATTTTGTGGGAGTGCACATGTGATCAATTAAATAAATAAATTGTCATTCTTTCCCACACTGGTATCCGGCTTCGCTGTATTAATTGAAATTGAGTTATTATTAGAAAAAGTATGTTGTTCTGACAAGAATAACGAAGAATGTTGTACCTATTTTCAATGTCGGGCGGTGCTGTACCCCTTCAAAGTGAAGAAGAATTACATGATCTGTTGAATGGAATGAGCAGTTTATCAAGTACAGCATATGAATTGAAAGTAAAACGAAGAAAGTCAAAAGTAATGAGGAGTAGCATTATTGAGAACAGTGAGAAACTTAACATTGGGATTGATGGTCACAAAGTAGATGAAGTTAAGGAGTTCTGTTACCTAGGCAGCAAAATAACCAGTGACGGTCGGAGCAAGGATGGCATCAAAAACAGACTAGCACTGGCAAAAAGGGCATTCCTGGCCAAGAGAAGCCTACTATCATCAAACATAGGCATTAATTTGAGGAAGAAATTTCTGAGGACGAACATTTGGAGCACAGCATTTGAAACTACCTCTGTAGTCATTTTTTATTAAACACTGACCTTCAGGATTTTCCCTGACAAAGCCAACTCAAACTTAACTTATTCATTTATTAACCACAATATACACCCCAACGCAATTTGACTGCTATACATTGATAACATGACTTCCAATAATTAACACAAAAGAATGGCTCTGAATTGCAAGAAATCCTACCAATAATACAGATCCAAAAAATGTAAAATTAAATAAATATGAAACTACCTGCAACTCTGTTTATTGCCTTATCTCATTTCAATCACGAATCCCAACAGTGCAAACCCTATTCTTTTCACAAGTCACTTACCTCACAGAAAATCTTCATAACACGTACTGCAGCAATTACAGCAAGTAGCAACTACAACCATCTAAATAAAAAGATTCGTACTACTACAGACTCTAACTACTGAGAGGCATGTGGTTAGCGAAAGAAACATTATGAACCAAACATCCATCATCATAATTTCTTTTTGTATTACCTTATAAACACATCGTTTCATGTCACTTTACAATGCATGTCCTACCAACACAGAGTGTCCACTAAGAATATCATGTCCATACATTTCTCTATCCAGTCGCTAACTGCTAGTCCGTCCGAACACAGAATTTCTTGCCGAGGGCGCAAAGCGCTGTCAGAGATATTGACACAGTCTATAGCGCTGCCAACAGACAAACAGACTACTTACACATTGTATGGTAGTGAAACATGGACTGTGGGAAAACCGGAACAGAAGAGAATCGAAGCATTTGAGATATGGTGCTAAATATGAATTTTGAAAATTAGGTGGACTTATAAGGAATATGGAGACTCTTCGCAGAATCGGAGAGGAAAGGAATATGTGGAAAATACTGACTAGGAGAAGGGACAGGATGATAGGACATCTGTTAAGAAATTAGGAAATAACTGCCATGGTGCTAGAAGGAGCTGTACAGAGCAAAAACTGTAGAGGAAGACAGAGATTGAAATACGTTCAGCAAATAATTGAGGACGTAAGTTGCAAGTAATACTCTGAAATGAACAGGTTGGCACAGGAGAGGAATTCGTGGATGGCCACATCAAACTGGTTAGAAGACTGATGACAAAAGAATCAGCCCATGCTTCACAATTCACGACGGAAACAAAACAATACTGAAACAACCGTAAAACAACAATAGAATACTGAAGGCAATATTTCTCGTCAGTTTTAAAGAAATATTTACTTTTCTGTCTATACAAAGTACAGAGCAAAGGGATTTCTCAAACACGCTCTAGTTCCAGCCGTCTTTTGCTATCAGACAACACAGCGTTTAGCAGGTGCGGTTCCAATATTCGATTCTCGACGGGGGTGGGGTTGTCGTGGTTTGTTACTCTCCCCACTTTAATCATAACTTGCCCTCACTCTCATTGTCAACGAGCTATAGATACCTAACATTTTATTAATAACAACAATAAAATATGTAAAACGTTTTCTCATAATAATATAATCATAATACTTTGTATACCTGTGATTAGTACAGATTTACCACGTTTTGTAAGAAATTGCGATTAAAGGAAAAAGTTATTTGAAGAACATTCACCCAAAAGTTTGATATGTTCCTTTGCCATGGGATTGTTTTAAGAACTATAATAGCAACAAACTTTCACATCTTTTACAAATTCATAATTTTTATGGTATAAAACGAGAGGCATCATATTTCACTTATCGCTAAGTTACGAGCACAGGCCTGCAGACTTTGACTATGCGAGCGAATAAATGGGGGAATGCTGTTTCTTTCCGTCATTCCGGTCTTAAGGTCGGGAAAGTCAGTTTTTCTTTTATTTCTTCCTTAGTGGATGGTCTTGCCGCTTCTGTCTCTCCTTACTCAACTTCCTGTATTTTGCTGGCCATACTTGTATGCTCATGAACGACGAACCAAATCGGATTTGTTGTTGGCAGCAGATGGGACCATTACGTAAAATATCTCCTTTTCCTACCTAGAATGTTTTCTGCAGTCAGGTGGGCGACAATCCAGTACACGTTGCCTAGTGATAAGCAAGCAACTGGAACGTACCCCGTGTTAAACGAGACTCGCAGTTATCTAACATTTCTTAAGTGATAGGAGCAGGGATGAAGTGGTAAGGTGCTGGGCCGAAATTACATTACCCATTTTGCTTAAAATAATTTATTACATATAAATTCAAACTTCAATATTACAGTTTCTGATGACATCATGCTACAATAAATAACAGTGTCACAATCTGATAGTGATCCACATGAAACGGAACTGTAACCACTGACTGTAACGCAGTAAAAGAGATGTGAAAACTCAAACGAGTTTAAAAAATTTTAGGTAGTAGCTATAAAATGACAAATCCACTTGATATACTAATTGACCACCTAACTGTGCATGCGAACATTTGACGTAACCAAATTACAATATTTCCACGTGATCAAACTATTATGAAGTTGCGGTTATGATATAAATTATTAAATCTTGTAAATGGCGCTATGCCAAAGTTCAATGTGTGAACGGATTTTAAAAACAACACATCAGTAATTACTCTTAAAATTTAAAGCCTAAGTACGTAAATACGAAATAACATTACCACAGACACAGACCCTTTTTAAAATGGTATCTAACAGTAGGAGCCCACTTACTGTATTACAAGTTGCTTAATTCAATTAAACAGTTCAAAAACAGTAATGATAGCTTGAAACTACATAGCTGGAATAGTACAATAAGCACAATAATTTTGACCGGTTTCTGGAGAACCCGGAAGAAGAGACCTACCGCACCAAAGCGTCGCTCTCAAGACCAATTAGAAATAACATCCCGGCCAGAGGCTACCAGAACTGAAGAAGAATTGACAAGATTGACGCAACAGTCCGCCACAATGTCACCAACTTTATGCGGGCTCCATAAGACACTGAATTCCAGAATACCACTCGCCACTTTGACCTGCTCTTCAGGATGTTGACAGAGCCCTTCGAGGCAAACGTGCCTGTAGTAATCGCAAAGCGACACACGCCATTTCTCATCTGACAGTCACACTGAACACACCACAGCCGACTGCTCCGGCCCCTATCACAACAGTCCGCGGGGAGCCTCCACATAACCCGGGAGCTGCAATCCAAGACATTCCAACGGCAACGGGCACGCGCCCAAACAGCCTCTCCCTATCCGCACATGAAACCTTCTCAGTGAAAGTTTAGAGAGAACAGTCGAACCAACCAACGTGATAGAAGGAGCCGCAAAACCGTCGCAAAATGATCTACATAAAATGTAATCACAATTGCAAATATGTAGAGTGGAATGACGGCAATGAAAATTTTTGCCGGACCGGGACACGATCCCAGTTTTCCGGCTTAAAGCGAGAGGGCGCCTCACCATTTGGCTATCCGTGCACGACTCACAGCCACGCCAAAACTTTCATATGTTGTCAACCATGTGTCTACGTGGAAGTAGGTCTGGCCGTGAGTCGCGCATGGATAGCCAAATGGTGAGGCGCCCGCCCGCGATAAGCGCGAAATCCGGGTTCGAGTCCCGGAAATCTTTGTACATGCGCTCATATCAAAGAAACTTTGCATCGTAATTCAGAATAACACAAACACTGCAATATCGCGAAAAGATCTGCTACAGACTAGCCCCGGACAATTCAATTCTTTCTCTGTTTCGGGAGTCTTAAGTTTACATGTTCCTTTATGCTCCGAAATTTTGTTGAAAACGTTGTAAATTAATAGATATAAAATATAAACGCTTTTAGTAAAATGTGGTTTTGATAGAGGGACGTGTGTCACGACCCCCCAAGTAACATCCTCTTCCCTCACCCCCCTCACCCCTTCTCCCTTAGATGCGCGCTTGGTGTTCAGTGCATCTGTGTCAACTAAAGCAGAAGTGACTCGCGGACTAAGGATCGATGACATACTATATGTAATTCAGATCTTAAACATCTTCATTAACTGACATGTAAGAAACATTAAGTCAGTGTTTGGTAGCTAGAGAGTTGATTGCGATCAAAGTGTCAACGCCTGTGATTACGTCGAAGCCTATTCATATCTGCATAAGTACTGTAACCTACACCCTTTTGGATACGCTTATTGTATCCAAGCCTTTGCCCCTCGACAATGTCAACCAGCACACTTCCTTCTAGTAACAAACGGACGGTTTCCTGACTCCTCAGGACGTGTCCTCCCAATCGATCCCTTCCTCTTAGTCAAAAACTGCGCCACAGTTCGATTCATTACGTCCTCATCAGTTATTCGACCTAACCGCCCATTTTTCAACATTTATGTGTATTTCAGAATCTAACCTCTTCTCATTGGAAATTTTTTTCTTACTTGTTTAGCCAGCCTCTGTGGCCGATTGGTTCTAGGCTCTTCAATCCGGAAACGTGTGACTGCTATAGTTGCAGGTTCGAATCCTGCCTCGGGCATGGATGTTTGTGATGTCTTTAAGTTAGTTAGGTTTAAGTAGTTCTAAGTGTAGGGGACTGATGACATTAGATGTTAAGTCCCATAGTGCTTAGAGCCATTTGAACCATTTTGAACCACCCTTGTTTCACTTCCGTACACGACTGCACCACAAGCAGATACCCTCGAGAAAGACTTCTCAATACTTGAGTTTATAATCAATGTTACGAAAATTCCTTTTCAGGAATGCTTTTCGTGCCGTAGTCAGTTTGGATTTTATATTCTCTCTGCTTCAGCCATAGTCTATTCTTTTACTGCCGGATAGCAAAAGTCATCTACTATTTTTAATGTCCGCTTTCCCCATCTAATTCTATCAGCATCACCTGACTGAACTGGAGTACGTTTCATTAACTTTGTTTTATTTTTGTTGATATTCATATTATAACTTATTTCCAAAACACAGTATACTCCGTTTAACTGCTCTTCCATGTCCTTTGTAGTCTCTGACAGAATTACGAAGTCATTGGTAAATTTCTTCTCCCTAAACTTTAGTTACCTTTCCAAATTTATTCTTGGTTTTCCTTATTGTCTGCTCAATCTACAAGTGAATAGCATCGGGGAGACGCTACAAGCCTGTATCACACCATTCTCAACCGCTACTTCCTTTTCATGTCCTTTGATCCTTATAACTGCAGTCTAGTTTCTGCACACATTACGGAGAACTTTTCACTGTCTGTATTTTACTCCTGCTACTTTTGTAATTTCAAAGTATGTATTCCAGTCAACATTGTGGAAAGCTTTCTCTAAATCTACAACTGCTACAAACTTGGCTTTTCCTTCCTTCAATCTATTTTATAAGAGAAGTTCGTGGCGTCATTATGATCTTGTGTGTTCCTACATTTCTCCAGAATCCGATATGATCTTCCCCGAGGTCAGCTGCTACCTCATTTTCCATTCACCCGTAAGCGACTTAACAAACTAATGGATCGTTAATATTCACACCTATCGGTATCTGCCTTGCTTGAAATTGAAATTGTTACATCTGACGATTATTTACATATTTCACATATCTTGCATTCCAGGTGGAGAAGTTTGCCTGCCTTTCGCGAAAATCTCAATAACTCTGGGGGAATGTCATGTACTCGAGGAGCCTTCTTGACTTTGGTCTTTCAGTGTCCAGTAAAAATCATCTCGCAGTGTCGCCTCGTCAAAATCGTCTTCATCTGACTCCTCTTCCCTTCCTATAATATTGTCTTCACGTTAATTTCACTTATGTAGCCCTACTACATATTCTTTGCTTGTTTTTCGACTGTCGTACGAGTTCTTAATACACAGACAGGTAGAAAATCACAACTCGGGTAAATAATTAATATAGAGCAGTGGTTCCCGACCTTCCTGAGACCGTCCCCGCTGGGCATTATCAGATATTAAATGATTACCTCCAACCCCCCCCCCCCCCTCGCCCCACGAACAAATACGTCAATTGATACTGCTTATAGCTAACAACTTTTTTATGCTAAATGACGCAGATATTCATTCTAAGTACGTCGCTAGTGCTACCTAAAAGTAACCAAACCATCCACACTTTTCCTCCGCAGGATTCTTTTCTCTAGAAACACTTGATTCACCCGCACTCTGTACCTCCATATAAAATCAGCCGAGTCAAAACATGTGTTCTACATCTACTGTTTGCAAATCACTTGAACAGTGGCCTCATTACCACTGAACTGGCAGAAATCTGAACACTTCAAACTGCCAATTATTTGTCTGACGACTGCCGCTAACAATAATAATTATTGCTATTATAGTACTGTGTAGGCCGTACAGCTATAGCAACCATCACATAGTCACTGTTGTCCTGTCAATTAGACCGTTTATTATTGCGTAGTGAAGAATGAAGCAATTTCTGATCTATTACAAGAGGTACTTACAACTCGGAAACGGCACTTTCATGAGATGTATGAGATATTTATGCATGTGTGATTTATGTGTGCCAGTTTTAGTGCCATAGTCGCATGGTAGAAAGTTGTGTGTAGTGGCTGGAGTAAGCGATGAGGATGATGTTCATACATATACACCGAAGAGCCAAAGAATCTGATACACCTGCCTAATATCGTGTAGGGCCCCCGCTAGCACCCAGAAGTGGCGCAACAAGACGTGGCATTGACTAATGTCTGAAGTAGTGTTGGAGGGATTAACACCATAAATCCTGCAGAGCTGTCCATAAATCCGTAAGAATACGGGAGGGAAGAGGCAAGGCATCCTACATTTGCTCAATAATGTTAATGTCTGGGAAGCTTGGTGGGCAGCGGAAGTGTTTAAACTCAGAAGAGCCACTCTGTGTAAATTCTGGACGTGTGGGGTGTCGCATTCAGCGGAAGTGTTTAAACTCAGAAGAGCCACTCTGTGTCAATTCTAGACGTGTGGGGTGCTGCATTGTCCTGCTGGAATTGCCGAAGTCCGTTGGAATGCACAATGGACACGAACGGATGCAGGTGATCAGACAGGCCAGACAGTCGTATCTAGACGTATCAGGGGTCACATATCACTCTATACGCATACCTCCAGCACCATTACAGAGCCTCCACCAGCTTGAACAGTCGCGTGCTGACATGCAGGATCCTTGGATTTATGAGGCTGTCTCCATAACCGTACACGTCCATCCATTCGACAGAATTTGAAACGACACTAGTCTGATCAGGCGACATGCTTCCAGTCATCAACAATCCAATTTTGGTGTTGACGGGCCCAGGGGAGGCGTAAAGCGTTGTGTCGTGCAGCCATGAAGGGCACACGAGTGGGCCTTCGGCTGCGAAAGCCCATATCTATGATGTCCCTTTGAATTGTTCACACTCTGACATTTGTTGATGCCCCAGCATTGAAATTTGCAGCAATTTGCGGAAGGGTTGCACTTCTGTCACACTGAACCACTCTCTTCAGTTGTCGTTGGTCCCGTCTTGCACGATCTTTTTCCGGCCGCAGTGATATCGGAGATTTGATGTTTTACCGAATTCCTGATATTCACGCTACACTCGTGAAATGGTCGTACGGGAAAATCCACACTTCATCGCTACCTCGGAGATGCTGTGTCCCATCGCTCGTGCGCCGACCATAACATCAGTTCAAACTCTCTTAAATCTTGATAACCTGCCAATGTAGCAGCAGTAACCGATCTAACAGCGGCGCCAGACACTTGTCTTATATAGGCCTTGCCGATCGCAGCGCCGTATTCTGCCTGTTTACATTTCTCTGTATTGTAATACTCATGCCTATAACAGTTTCTTTGGCGTTTCAGTGTATTTCACAAGCTGTAACTTCCACCACATGGTATGACATATTATGGTAGTATTTTAAAAAAATATAATTATTGGTAACTAATATAATCGGCACAATGGTCTGACAAAATAGAAATAACAATACCGATCCTTTAAAAATACTTTAGTTTCGTGACCTAAGCACAATTGAATCCTGTGTTTTTACCCCTCAAAAAATTGCATTTTATCCCTCAGGGGGTAATTAGCCCCAGGTTGGGAACAACTGATGTAGGGTAATAAAATTCCGGGAAAACATTTGTGTAGGTGACATATTTTAGTGATTAACACTGCAAAATCACAGGTTAATTTAAGCGCAAAATAAACAATTGAAAATGTGAAATGATGATACACTAACAACCGGTAAAATTATCAGAATGTTGGATGCAAGCATGCAAAGGTGCTTGCATTGTGTTGTGCAGCTACCGGATCCTAGTTTGTAGGATGGAGCTCCGTTGCTGTTGCACTTGGTCGGTCAATACAGAGACAGTTAATGCTCTTTGTGGATGACGCTGGAGTAGTCGTCCGATGACGTTCTATATGTGTTGAACTGAAGACAGAGCTGGTTATGGATCAGGCCAAGGTAACATGTCGAACTCTGTGGGGAGCATGTTGCTTTGCAACAGCGGTATGTGGACGAGCGTTATCCTGTTGGAAAACACCCCCTGGAATGCCGTTCATGAATGGCAGCAAAACAGGTCGAATCGCCAGATTGACGTACAAATTTTCAGCCATGGTGGGTTGAATAACCACGGAAGCGCTCCTGCTCTCTTACGAAATCGTAACTACAGGTGTAGGACCAGTGTGTCTAGCACGCGGTCAGGTTTGTTGCATGTCGTCTACTGGCCTCCTTCTAACTTACAGCCATCAATGGCGCCGAGGCAGAACCAACTTCCATTAGAATCAAAGCAGACCTCCACCCAGCCCTCCAATTGGCTCTCGCTTGACACGAGTGAAGATGCAAATGGCAGAGGTTTGGGGCCAGCGGAATGCATTCTATAGGGTGTCTGGGTCGGAGCTGTCCTTGAAGTAACCGACTTATAACAGTTCGTTGTTACTGTAGTGCCAATTGAAGCTCAGATTGCTGTTACAGACGCAGTACGATGCGCCAGAACTATATGCCGAACACGATGGTCTTTCCTCTAGGTAGCGCCACGTCGCCGTCCGGTGCGTGGTCTTCTTGTAACCGTACTTTCTAGTGTCCGCCGCTGCCAACAGGCATGTACAATCGCTACTTTCCTGCCAAGTTTATCTGCAGTATCGCAGAAGGAACATCCAGCTACTCGTCGCCCTATTACACGAAATCGCCCAAACTCACTGAAATGTTGTTAATGGTATTTTTGTCGCCTTAAAGGCATTCTTGACGAACATCAAGTCACCATGTCCAGTGTCAAAGATAACTAACGCTCACGACCGTTACAGCGTTTATTTATAGGAAACTTGATTTTCATCCTCATAGCGGCGCTACTAACACCACTTTTATGCTACTGGCAAGAAATTTGAACAGCCATCATTTTTCAGATGTGGAAACACGCCTACCAACTTTCGTTTATATAGCAGAACTCCTTCTTGCTGCTGCTATTTTTTTCCGTGTATTTTTACAGGTGCTCTTCTTTTTAATAAAGCTCTCTACCATATTGCTATAGTTCACACCTATCTTTCTCATGCCTGTCCACGCTTATATTTCTTTCTATCCCATTTTATGGACTTTTGTATTCGCTTTGGGCTGTTTCGTTTTCCACATATTTATATTTTCCCCTCTCATTATTTAAATTCAGTAAGTCTTTTGTCATACAAGGATTTCTACAATATCTTGTCTTTTCGCCTATTTCTTCGTCTGCTGGCTTCACTATTTCATTCTTTGAAACTACCCATTCGTCTTTTTTCGTATTCTTTGCCCCTGTTTCAGTAAATCATTGCCTAATGCTCTCTTTGGATCCTACAGTGTGGATCTTCCAATTTCTTCTGCTCCGATCTCCTTCATTTCCTACTTTTGTTCACTGCAAACCTGACTGGAAAATTTAATTATGTCTGTAAAAAAGTAAAGTCGTATGGCATGTTTGGCTGACAGACCATCAGAGGCAGGTTCAACATCCTGATCGCAAACGTTTTTCCTATCCTTCGCGCACACTGGCACCTTTCTTTTGCGTAATGTGAGAGTTGTGTGCTAAGTGTATCTGATACGTTGAGACGGATGGAATGGTTGTTTGTGTAATATTTTGCATTCTAAATTGATGATGAGAGATGGAAGCCGGCACATAGGCTACTCGTCTCGAACAGCACCGATGGGGCCGCCGGAGCACCCTCATTCCTTGAGGCACTATGGTGATGTTTGAAATTTAATGTAGGTTATTGGCTCGAAGTTTTGTAATCAGGAACCGTATGCCATGCTCTTCCCCTCCTTTGCCTTAAAGACAAAGTGAAAGCTGCAGACTATGCGTTGCGTGCCAGCGTGGTTACCCATCCAAGTAAAGGCCAAGATCGACATTGCTTAACTTGCGTTATCTGACGCAAACCGGTGTATTCAGTGAGACAAGGTCATTATAACTGTAATATATAAAGCAGTGCTAATTGATTCACGCTGAGCAAACACAAATTCTTCTTGTTTAGCAGCCAAATGTGTTTCCGTGGAGCTTCACCGTCGTTGGTGAGGTCATTTATTTTCTACCAAAGAAAATCTAAATAAATTTTGCATGATAACACAGATAGTTTTGAGGTTAAAGTATGTACGTAATTATTAACAGATAAAATAAATGCTTTATTATAACATACTGATGTGTGTCTTGCTGATCGGCATTTGCAGTCCACCTGACATTTCGCTGCAGTTTGTCAACTGCAACTGATCAGGATTTTTCAATATAATGTTACGTATGTTCAACCAAAGTGATAGGCCTAAATTAATCAGTTGCCTTTTTCCGATTTGCTAATGTTAGATTATAGTACTGTCATCATATATATTTTCTGTCAGCAATGTTTTCTTTTTTTCTTCTTCTTCTTCTTCTTTAGCTAGAGTTGGTTTGCTTTAAGTAATAGTTATTGAAATCTTTGTGGGGATTTGTAGAGAGTTGTACCATAAGGAACCAAGGGAGAGGATGTTGTTATGGGTGGCCGATATCCTCTTTCAACAACACAAATGCACACGTGGATTAATACAGTTCTTTATTTACTTGAAGCTTCTACTTAACTTTCATAGAGTCCATGGTCTGTGCTACAAGCACATCAGTAATAGTTCTCTTGCATACAGTATCGGAAATCTTGCTATTACAAACTTTAGCCTCATTGCTGATCCCACTATAGGCGCTACTCTGGTCGTGATGCACTGTTGTAACCTGCGATGAAGTAAACCTGCACTGCGAGTAGACTGACAGACGACAAACTGAGTGAGTCAGTGAGGCCGTCCGGTCAGTGGCGGCGGCCTAAATATTTGCAGCCAAGAGGGCGTTGGGGGCATGTTCCTTGTTGGTGGGTCTCTGGCCCCTCTCGTGATAGGTGCGCTTGATCCAATGCCTATTATCGGTGTTCAGGCTATGTGTTTGCCAACCAGTGTGCCAGCAACCACTTACACAAACACATTCCTCCCCTCCAAAAAGCTACACAATTGTCATTTAGGGAGGATGCGGAAGACAATGGAGGGGAAGGGGGGAGGTAGGACGCTAGATGTAGAGATGAGCTGGGAGCCATGAGTGTGCAGGACGGTGCACTCCCCCCTCTACGCTGCCATCTGGCTTGCGAGGCAACTGCTCCAGAAAGCTGCTGCCAGGGTACATGTCAAGGCCTAAGGGCATGTCTTGGGCGATGGCGACGGTGATTGCGGGTTCAGGTCCATAGGGTCGGTGAGGAGGGACATCGGGGGCGAGGGCGAGGCCAAGTCGTGCGAATGTAATGCAACAAAATTTCAGATCAAGGTCCGCTTCCGTGGCCTGTGCAATTTTTCTGTATTGCAAGGGAAAAGATTCCAGCAATTCAGAGTCCTGTGCATCGATTTGGCAACAAGATGCGGCATGTGCATCAAAATCAGAGTCTGGGCCAATCGGAAGGCGAGATAGGTCGTCTGCATTGCCGTGATTTGTCGTAGGCCTGTATACAGTTTCATACAGATACTGCGAAAGCAGCGAAGCCCAGCGTTGCAATTTTTGAGCAGTGTGTGTAGGAACCGGCTTTGACGGAGAAACAAGGACTGCGAAGGCTTGTGATCGGTCACTAATAAGAACTTGCGACTATACAAATAGTGATGGAATATGCTCACGCCAAACACAACAGCGAGAGATTCTTTCTCAATTTTTGAATAATTACACTGAGTTTGAGTTAACAACTTTGAGGGAAAAGAAATGGGTCTGTCTTGTGCACCAATTCCGTGCGAAAGCACAGCGCCGATTCCGTAGGAAGATGCGTTGACTTCCAAAACTACTGGTTGGCAGGGTCAAAATGCACTAAACATCTGTCACCAAGCAAAGCATTTTTGAGTTTCTGAAACGCGTCTTGACAGTCTTCAGTACACACAAAAGATACATTTTTACGACGCAAGCGATGCAATGGAGCCGCGATCTGAGCGGCATTCGGTATGAACCGAATGTAGTATATTATTTTGTCTAGTACTGACTGCATTTCAGACACATTGCGAGGAATAGACAGGTAACAGATTGCAAGTAAATGAGATTGGAGGGCGTGCACGCCTTCAGTTTGAAAAAAGTCACACTTTTCGAGACAACATTTGAGTCCTGCTTCTGACAACACTCGAGAAAGAGTACGCAAATTGGCAATGTGTTCCTCTAGTGTACGACCTGACACGACAATATCGTCAATGTAGTTTGAACAAAATGGCACTTTTGCAGTCAACTGTTCCACGTAACGTTGAAAAATGGCGGGTGCGGCAGCACTGCTAAGGGCAAATGCAAATACTTGAACAGTCCTAAGTGTGTATTTACAACAAAGGCTTTCTGTGATTCTTTGGCCACCGCATTTTGCAAGCAGGCACCATGCAATTCTATTTCTGAAAAGTAACGTCCTGCACCAAGGCTGTCCATGAGTTCTTCAGGGCGAGGTAACGGACAAGTGTCCACTACTGTCTGCGGGTTGACTGTTGACTTGAATCAACACAAATGCGACAGCGACCAGAAGGCTTAGGCAATAAAACGAGAGCACTTGCTCAATGACAAGCTTGAATGGGAGCAGTTACACCATTAACTTGCAATTCTTTCAGTTCACTGGCTAATTTGTTCAAAAATGTTCAAATGTGTGTGAAATCTTATGGGACTTAACTGCTAAGGTCATCAGTCCCGAAGCATACACACTACTTAACCTAAACTATCCTAAGGACAAACACACACACCCATGCCCGAGGGAGGACTCGAACCTCCGCCAGGACCAGCCGCACAGTCCATGACAGCAGCGCCTCAGACAGCTCGGCTAATCCCGCGCGGAGCTAATTTGTTTCATAAGGCAATTGGAATGGGGCGGGCCACGAAAAACTTAGGCTGTGCATTGTCTTTCAGTGTAACATGCGCTACAACGTTATTAGTTTTTTTCCATTCCTTCTGAAAATAGTTCAGGAAATTCTTTAAGCAAGCAAGTGTCTTTTGGAGTAAAAGCAGTCACTGAAAGTACTTTGTCTTGGGTGCTACGTCCAAACAAATCAAAGGCATCTTAAACCGAATATGTTCTCTCTGTCTCTTGTTTTGAAAACACTAAAATTGACTGTTCTAGTGTGAGATTTGTAAGTGGTTGGCAAACTACACTGTCCAAGCACTGGAATTTCCTGTCCGTTGTAAGCAGCGAGGTGCTTGCTAGATCTAGAAATCCGTGGTGAGCCTAACTGTTCGTACGTGCCACGATTAAGAAAAGTTACTGAGGCACCTGTCATTAACTGAAAGTTAATACGATGGCCAGCAATTCGATATGGGACAAACAGTTTGTTAGAACATCGTCGCACAGTACTAGGGCGAGAAAAAGGCACAACCATAATCTTACGTTTGTCAGAACCTGTTGTAGGTTTTGAGAAGACACCGTTCACTGCATATGCATGAGCCTGGCCGGCCGTTGTGGCCGAGCGGATCTAGGCTCTACAGTCTGGAACCACGCAACTGCTACGGTCGCAGGTTCGAATCGTGCCTCGGGCTTGGATGTGTGTGATGTCCTTAGATTAGTTAGGTTTAAGTAGTGTAAGATGGCAAGAACTATGCCCCTTAAATGAAGTCATTAAAAATCACCTAACTCACTTTGAGCGAATGACTGACAAGCACAATCCATCTTGTAGAGGGTATAGTATGGACGTATTGGAATAATTAATGTTGGGTGATGGTTTTAAAGTAATTCACACGACAGGAAAACTTTGTGGAAACGCATCGATTTACTGGAGGCTAGTTTACCCCAGGGAAGTACTCAGAATTGACTGTGACCACCGGGGGAGTGGCTAAGGGAAGCGACAATAGGCAGCTTAGGGCGGCTCAAGCTCTGAGAAAGCAGTACCGCGGCGCGGCCTCCAGCCGCATTAAGATGAGTGACAGTGAGTGGGTGGTTGACCCCAACTCCGTGCTGGTGTACCGGGAAACAGACGGAGAACTTTACGCCTGTTGATAAATGTCTGTCGTCCCATTTTCTGTGAAACATGCGAGAAAACCGCGCAAAGTTAGTGTGGAGCGGTCAACAGAGATCAAAATATGCGCGTTCATGACTATAGCAACTTCACGGTGAATTCACGGTCCACAGAGCCTGAAGTAAATCAGGTGAAGAGCAACAGCATGAAATACGCTGGCCTCCGATGGGAACATAGGACCAAGGAATTTGAAGTACTCTCCTGGGAGTCAGAATTCCGGAAAAAATTGTGTTTGTGCAGACGCTAACCTTTATGGGTGGCCTGGGAGGAGCGAAATAGCGTAAATTGAGGGGAAGGGAAATTTTTTGGGAATTTGTTCACTTCCCAGAGCAGGCATTGGTCGGCGCTAGGAAGCGACGCATAATTAACGTGACTTGTGCTGAAATTGGTTAGGTTAGTGTTTTTTTTAACGTCCCGTCGACAACGAGGTCATTAGAGACGGAGCATAAGCTCGGGTTAGGGAAGGATGGGGAAGGAAATCGGCCGTGCCCTTTCAAAGGAACCATTCCTGCATTTGCCTGAAACGATTTACGGAAATCACGGAAAACCTAAATCAGAATGGCTTGAGACGGGATTGAACCGTCGTCCTCCCGAATGCGAGTCTAGCATGCTAACCACTGCGCCACCTCGCTTGGTGCTGCAATTGGCGTAAGTGATTTTGCTGGAGGGGAAACAGAGGCGAAGAGCGGACTGTGAGAAGTCTCCGTACAGGTCTTCCGTTCCCAGCTTGCCTGAGAAAGTGAGCATCTCTGCAGTTTAGGACTTAGCAAAAGGAACGATTGAGCTTGGAGATAGGAAGTTTTGGTTCAGCTATGTACTGAGCAAGATAGCTGGGAGTGAATAGACGAGCGCAGTCTTGCAGCACCACGAGGTTGGCCGACGTCCACACAACGACGCCACTCCGCCACGCTGAATTCGGTGATATTGCCACTGATTAATTTGTTGGATCACGTCGACAAAGTTTCCACAAGGGTTTCATGGGCTGTGTATTGTAGAATTCTTCTCGCACTTCACATTATGCCTGGGTCAGTCAATAGGAATTACATTTGATTTATCGTGCTTCACTCCACGCAAACGCAAATTACTACCACTGCCTGTTAGGAGAGTCATGTAATGTGATGATTGAAGGTCGTGCATTAAAATAAATCTGTGATAATCGACTACATCTGTTTTCAATCAAGTAGTTGAAATCCCAAGTCACTTTCTTAATTAATTTTATGTTCAACATTTGCATCTGGTGTTCAATAGCTGAATATAACATCAATGTGCACCCCTTTTTAATTAAAAGGGATCAATTCTGAATCAATTAATGTTAACACTGCCACTGCAGTTCAATCAGGAGTCACAGGGTCTTATTACTTTCTTTGCGTTATCTGATATTGAGGCAGTTTTCACTCTCTGTTGATCTGTTAGTCAATTACCTGGGGTGAACACACACCAAAACCAGACAAGTGACAGGTGGTATGTTACAGTAGTTCTAAGTTCTAGGGGACTGATGACCTTAGCAGTTAAGTCTCATAGTGCTCAGAGCCATTGGAACCATTTTGCACGAGCCTGTTTCTTTCTGAGAGTGGGCAAAATTGGCGTTTTTGCGCCGATGCAAACAAACTATTTGTATATGGCCTTTTTTCCAAACATGTAACATGCTGCATTACGTTATGGCCAGCCTTCTCTTTTATGGCGAGCAAAACATCTAGGGCAAGACTTCACTAAATTCACAGGCCTGTTTACATGTGTACGTGGCTGTCCGCGCGGCTGTGTATGCGTTTGTTGTTGTGGCTGCTTGGGACGGTCGCGAACAAGGGGCGACTCGACCCGACAATTCGAGGCCTGGTCAAACTTATTGGCAGCTATGGCACCCGAATCATACTTGGGGAAGTGATGACTCAGAGTACTTTAAGATCTGTTCCCGTACTGAATGTTATGGCATCGCGTCTCATTAAATCACTGTAAACGTTGCCATGACTATACTTAAATTTACGCTTCCTAGCCATGCCCGTTAATTCTGTGTACCATCGGCAGTACATCTGATCCGGCTTTTTCTGCAAGCGAAAGGACTGATATCTAACTGCAGCTACTTGGGCGTGATGGCCATAGTATTGAGTTAATGCAGCGGTTACTTTGTCATAGACGAGTTCGTCGGGCGACGCGTTTGGGAATAGTTTTTGTATTAAGTTGAGCACTGGGGACCCCGCGATTGAAAAGAAGTATTGTAACTTTACATTACCTTGAACACGATGAACTTCACAATGTGCTTGGAACTGAGTCAGGTATTCAATCCATTCTGTTTCTGATCCCTTAATTGCCGGAACTGTGGTACACTGGTCGGCGGCACTTGTTGGGATGGTTGGTGGTCGGTTGTGGTTGTGCGACCTACGCAGCTTGGGTAGCCAGTAGTTGTTGTACCGTCGTCAGTTGTTGCTTCTGAAACTGAAAAACTTGCGTCAGATCCATCTCAATGGCCGCCTGCAGCTGAGGCGCGGAGACAAGGGGTGGATGGGGGGAGGGGGGGATTCATGGTTTACGCAAATAAGTTATAGCAAAAGCAAGCAAAGCCTCAGATAAAGAAATTTAATTAGTTTTGCGGCTCCCCTCCTGGAATATATGCATGAACACAACAACAAATTATCGATTAGAAACACTTGAAAACGATCACCCCTGAAAGCTAAAACACAAGAAAAGCAGAAAAATCATCGGCCAAGTTTATTATCTTCGATCGCCACTGAATTAACCTAGTTGCCACTGTGGCATCCTCGTCACCACTGTAAAGTCTTGTACCGTAAGGAAACAAGGGAGATGGTGTTGTTATGGGTGGCCAGTAACCTATTTCTAAAATACAAATGCACATGTCGATTAATATACACTCCTGGAAATGGAAAAAAGAACACATTGACACCGGTGTGTCAGACCCGCCATACTTGCTCCGGACACTGCGAGAGGGCTGTACAAGCAATGATCACACGCACGGCACAGCGGACACACCAGGAACCGCGGTGTTGGCCGTCGAATGGCGCTAGCTGCGCAGCATTTGTGCACCGCCGCCGTCAGTGTCAGCCAGTTTGCCGTGGAATACGGAGCTCCATCGCAGTCTTTAACACTGGTAGCATGCCGCGACAGCGTGGACGTGAACCGTATGTGCAGTTGACGGACTTTGAGCGAGGGCGTATAGTGGGCATGCGGGAGGCCGGGTGGACGTACCGCCGAATTGCTCAACACGTGGGGCGTGAGGTCTCCACAGTACATCGATGTTGTCGCCAGTGGTCGGCGGAAGGTGCACGTGCCCGTCGACCTGGGACCGGACCGCAGCGACGCACGGATGCACGCCAAGACCGTAGGATCCTACGCAGTGCCGTAGGGGACCGCACCGCCACTTCCCAGCAAATTAGGGACACTGTTGCTCCTGGGGTATCGGCGAGGACCATTCGCAACCGTCTCCATGAAGCTGGGCTACGGTCCCGCACACCGTTAGGCCGTCTTCCGCTCACGCCCCAACATCGTGCAGCCCGCCTCCAGTGGTGTCGCGACAGGCGTGAATGGAGGGACGAATGGAGACGTGTCGTCTTCAGCGATGAGAGTCGCTTCTGCCTTGGTGCCAATGATGGTCGTATGCGTGTTTGGCGCCGTGCAGGTGAGCGCCACAATCAGGACTGCATACGACCGAGGCACACAGGGCCAACACCCGCCATCATGGTGTGGGGAGCGATCTCCAGCACTGGCCGTACACCACTGGTGATCGTCGAGGGGACACTGAATAGAGCACAGTACATCCAAACCGTCATCGAACCCATCGTTCTACCATTCCTAGACCGGCAAGGGAACTTGCTGTTCCAACAGGACAATGCACGTCCGTATGTATCCCGTGCCACCCAACGTGCTCTAGAAGGTGTAAGTCAACTACCCTGGCCAGCAAGATCTCCGGATCTGTCCCCCATTGAGCATGTTTGGGACTGGATGAAGCGTCGTCTCACGCGGTCTGCACGTCCAGCACGAACGCTGGTCCAACTGAGGCGCTAGGTGGAATTGGCATGGCAAGCCGTTCCACAGGACTACATCCAGCATCTCTGCGATCGTCTCCATGGGAGAATAGCAGCCTGCATTGCTGCGAAAGGTGGATATACACTGTACTAGTGCCGACATTGTGCATGCTCTGTTGCCTGTTTTTATGTGCCTGTGGTTCTGTCAGTGTGATCATGTGATGTATCTGACCCCAGGAATGTGTCAATAAAGTTTCCCCTTCCTGGGACAATGAATTCACGGTGTTCTTATTTCAATTTCCAGGAGTGTAGTTCTTTATTTACTTGAAGCTTCTACTTAACTTTCATAGAGTCCATGTTCCGTGGTACAAGTCCGCAGCTCATGGTATAGTGCTGCCCCAGGATCATGGGGTCTCGGGTTCGATTCCTGGCCGGATAGGGGATTTTCTCCACCTGGGGACTGGGTGTATGTGTTGTACTCATCATTTCATCATCATCATCATCATTCCTGACAGTGGCTAGATTGGATTGTGAAATAATTGTACTGCGTAAAAATTGGGACTTTGTACAGGCGCTGATGACCGCGCAGTTCAGCACCCTACAAACCAAACATCATCATCATCATCTGTGGTACATGCACATCAGTAATAGTCCTCTTGCAGACAATATCGGAAATCTTGCTTTTACAAACTTTGGTCTCACTGCTGGTGCCACTCTGGTCGTAAGACACTGTCGTAGCCTGCGATGAAGTAGACTCACACTGCAAGTGGACTGACAGAGGCCAAACTGAGTGAGTCAGTGAGGCCGTCCGGTCAGCGGCGGCGGCCTAAATACTTGCTGCCGAGAGGGCGTTGGCGGTCTGTTCGTTGTCGGTGCGCCTCTGGCCTCTCTCGCGACAGGCGCACTTGATACAGAGCCTACTATCGATCTTCGCGTTACATCTTCGCCGCCTGGTGTGCTGGCGAGAGCTTACGCCAGCACAATGTTCAGTATGAATTAGCCTTGTAAATTGGTGAGTGGGATGGGTGGGGGGGTGTTCGGGTAAACTACATGTACTTACTTGTTGTTGATCCTGTTTCTTTCTGCCCCGAGTATGTAAACTGTGTTTTCTAACACACGCTGTCACACTGTTCGTCACACTGTATTCATTTAGCCCACCATCTTGTTTTGGGTTCTAGTGGACGATTTCATCATTTATAATGACAGAACGCTTTCCGCCAAGAATATAATGACTACTACTACTACTGTTGACCTCCATTTCGCGCACGACATCACAGTGGTGTCGCCGGACGGCATAGTATTAATAACGTTTGTTTCATTGAAAAAACTTTAAGAATTTTCACATTAAAAAAAATCAGGAAATTTTCAACATTACCTCGTATTTACTAGCAAATTAACACGGACAAACAGTGAGCTTCAAACACAGGGTGATACTCCTTCCACACGAAGTTGGTAGTTATAGTTCTGTAGTATTTAGAAACAATTTCACAGGTCGCAACTCCCCTGTTCATTCGACTTTTGCTGCAGTCCGGCGCGTTGGCGCTCCCCCTCCCAGAACCAACAGCCGTAGCATCCCTGTCTGGCCGGGACGCGGTGTTCCTGACTCACCGCCGGCTGCTGCTTTGCGGATTGGCCCGTCGTGATCAGTGAGCGACCCGAGCGGCGCAGTAATAAAGGCGGACACGACGATGATGATGATGATGATGATGATGCCGCCCCCGCGCCGTTGCGTGACCGCCGCCTACGGAGTTATCCGGTTATCGCGCGATAAGCGCGCCGCCGGCCATTCATCACCATTACGGCGGACGGGCGGCGTGCGTGTATGCGCACAGCGTGGGGCTGGCGCGCCAGACGCAGCCGCAGCCGCTAATTCGTAAACACACACGCCGTCGCGGATTTGCGGCATTACCGGCGCCGAGCCCCGCCGGACAATGCGGCCCGCGCTGGCCGCTGCATTATTTAAACCGCAGCGCGGATTGCCGCCTCTTTCATCCCAAGATTGCTGGCGGACAGAGGCCGCCGACGCCGAATTCTAAGGCGGATTTACATTTTTCAGTACTTCCGCCGGCTTTGGTGTCGTCGTAAAATATGTATTGCCCCCTGTACATCTGCGGTCACGACGCCCCACGTTTGCTTTGTGTCACTGCTAATGGGAACCTCCCTCTCCGAAATGTAATTGTCCGCGTAAAAGCCACGGATTGTGGGGTAGACCGACATACAGAACACGTGTCACTTCATCTTCGAAGCCTGTTAGCTCTGCACCACTGATCGCCATTGAAGGCGACTTTAGCGAACAATTCCGGGTTTTGATATCGACGGAATTAAGAAAAAAAATATATTTTTACTCTTCGGTCGATACATTCAGCCGAGGCACTGGCGAGTGCTGCCCTCTCTGGAAATGTCTGCACCTCAGGGACCATCGCTCCAAGGGTACGTGACAGTAGACTCGCCGCAGCGAGGGTGAGAACAGTTGTGAACGGACAGCTCGGTCGGTCGACTCTTAGCTCGTGGCCTAGTTCGTGGCCGCGCGCCTTGTAAAACGCCGAATATGTATATTTTGACGTGCAAATGGGAAACTAATAGTGAATAATAAGCGATTATCTCAACTGTCGGCATTCACACAATTCGAGCCGGCCGCGGTGGCCGTGCGGTTCTAAGCACTTCAGTCCGGAGCCGCAAGACTGCTACGGTCGCAGGTTCGACTCCTGCCTCGGGCATGGCCGTGTGTGATGTCCTTAGGTTAGTTAGGTTTAAGTAGTTCTAAATTCTAGGTGACTGATGACCTCAGATGTTGAGTCCCATAGTGCTCAGAGCCATTTGAACCATTTTGAGCGCTACATTTTGGTCCTTCCGGTCCACATTTTGATGGATTCGACGGAGTAACTGGCAGCTGTCTGGTCTGGCTATTCTGGTTCCTGTACTCCCTACTGATTGTAACTGCTGCTTCTGCTGTTTCCTGCAACGGCTAGCTTTCTATAACGGACGGAGTCATTAAATAGAAACTTCTGTTGAGCAGGGACGAGCGAGAGAAACGAAGCTTATGCGATGCTATGCTGAGTCCGTGAGACATATGAAGACATTCGTGGGGTACCGTGTATCAGATATACAGGAAATGACAACGTGCATGGCATGCAACAATGTATCTGCAATACACAACCCAGCTTCCTTGACATCACGAGTAGAATCTCCTGCAGCCTGAGGTGAGAGGGAGCAGCTTGCTTTAACGAACACGTCTTTTCATGGCCTGTATTAGGCACCTCTAAGGTTCCTACATTTCAGTTGGTGCCAGAAGAAAGAACTTAAGCCCTCTGTCACATCAGTGGGGCAATCCGAAACGGTCTCACTGTCCATTCTCGAAGATTTCACGATTGCAGAGAATAATTGCGTACTATATCAGAGCAGACACGACTGGCCAGCCAGTCAAAAGAAACTGATAAAAAAGTGTACAGCATCATGAAGGATTACAAACGGGTACAATTCATCCAAAGCTTACTACACAATATGAGATTCTTTGTTACCCTACAAACAAAAAGGAGTCGAAGCAGATCCAAAAAAAAAATTAAAAAAAAAACAGCCTTTCCCAAGAACGTGTTCTCGTCCCACTGCTGTTTAATACATATACTAATGACCAAATAGTTCAAATGGCTCTAAGCACAATGGGACTTAACATCTGAGGTCATCAGTCCCCTAGACTTAGAACTACGTAAACCTTACTAACCTAAGGACTGTGGCGGTACGGAAAGTTATGCGCTGAAAGAGAAGATCTTGAAAAGATAGTCCTACAGGAGGACGAAGAGAAACCAATTTTACTAACGCATGCCTAAGACTACGGTCGGGTAATTAATTCCGTCTTACAGGACTTGGTTGGAAGCAAACTCAAGGACCTAATACCGAAGATGACAAGGAAACAATAGCATTTCTATTCATTTTTGCAAATAAGAACCACCTTTTTCTTGCTGCGATGTATTTTATTTGTTCCAAACGCCTTTCGCCTTTTACTTTAAGGCATCTAGAATGACACAGTTTGGTTTGATATACGGTGTCTGTAGATTATAATATCCCATATCGAAACGAAACTGTATCATTCGCGATTCCACTGAAGATGCCTTAAAGTAAAAGACGAAACGCGTCTGCAACAAATGAAGTACATTGCAGCAAGAAAAAGACAGGTTTTTTTTACAAAGCCAAACTTTCTGTGCTTGCTGCGGATGATGGCCACTCAAACAAATTTGTTAATAACTCTTCTTTAGTGTTCAGATCTACCAATTGAAGTGAAGAAATGGCTATTTCGGAGGGTGTCAGTCAAACTATACCTATATGGACTTCTTAAAATCCTTAGGCAAGGGATGCCCCTGCAGCCAATAAAAGGACGGACACTTCGCTGAAAGGTAATGAGTATGACAATCGCCAAAAACCCCTGGGTTTTCAACACTACCACCCAACTGGCCAATAAACTGGATATTCATACAATGTAAATTTTGGTTTCTGTAAATCACCTGAAGCGTATGCGAGGATTCCGTTTCATTTCCAATCTAATGATCCAGCCATTGACGGGAGATTACATCCTAATCGTGTTTTTCTATTAGATATTGGACTGTGTGTGTGTGTGTGTGTGTGTGTGTGTGTGTGAGTGTGTGTGTGTGTGTGTGTGTGAGAGAGAGAGAGAGAGAGAGAGAGAGAGATGCTACCTGATCAAAAGCATCTGGACACCTGTTAGTAAACATCAGTGTGGGTTGTATACACCTTTTGCCTTTATGACGGCTTGAACTCTGCTGGTGACACTTTCAATTAGGTGGTTAGCTTTCTGTAAAGGAATTACAGCTTATTCTTGCCCAAGAGTCGAAACAATAGACTGTAGTGATGTAGAACGCTGGGGTCTGGAGCGAAGCCTACGTCGTAACTCATCCCAGAGGTGTACGTCTGGGTCAACGGTAGGGCTCTGGGCAACTAGTCCACTTTAGAAATGTTATTGTCGGCAAACCATTGCCTTACAGGTGCTGCCGTATGATAGGGTGCAGTACACTAAAACAGTCATCGTCTTCGAACTATTTCTATACTGTACACAGTACACAATCCTGTGAACTGTCTTCATATCATCCCGCCTTTAGTTTTTCCCAAGCGCAATAAGGAGACCACACCCTGACCACGAAAACCAGCCCATACCGTAATAGCACCTTGGTTGTCGGTACATGAGGTCTGCCTGATCTTTGTTTAGTTGTGTTTGTTACTTCATTTTTTCATTTCACTACAATATCATGATTTGAGAAGCTTCAGAAGGACTGAAATGCCCCTGATACATCTGTCATTTAGTTGATCTCCAATGACTATTCCACATTCGAGGTCACTGAACTCTTCTGACCATCTCATTTTGCTGTCACTGCTTCTCTAGTGACAACGCAATACTTCCACCTCATTTTACACTGACGGGCCCACATCTGGTGACATTTAATGGTCAATTCCGCATTACATTGAGGTGTCTGGATACTTCTGATGAGATTGTGTAAATCCCCGTGTACTAGAAACTGTCAGTGTAGCTACACACGCTGTCCTATTCTGTTGGTAGGCACCCGAATCCCAAAAAGAGTATTTCTCAATGAGAAAACCACTTCGATTAAGCCTAAGTATCTCATATTTCAAAGACTACCACATTTAACGTAATTGCTCGCGATAATAGCGAGTGGAATCCCCGAAAGGTTCGCCCATCTGGACTAATGTGCCTTAATCATTCTTATACTTTCATCTTTCTGCTCAGCTATTTCAGTGAAAAACGCTTGTCATTAAACTTCGTTCGCTGTTTCGTAGAAGCAGACTTTTACATTTATTGGTTTCCCCATTGTAGGAATGTATGGTGTTATGGAAATGGTAATGGCGAATGCATGGTTATGATATCAGTGATCATCGAATGAAAAAAGTACTTTTGGTATAAATAAATACTTTCAAAATGGAGCTTTCGATGTGTCTGAAATGTAATTCTACAATCAGTGTACATTAATAGTTTTCATTTATTGTTGCTGTGGTCTTCAGTCCACAAGTTTCTTTATCTCCTAGTACCTACTGCAACCTACATCCCTCTGAATCTATTTAGTGTATTCATCTCTTGCTCTCCATCAACGATTTTTACCCTCCACGCTGCCCTCCAATACTAAACTGGTGATCCCTTGATGCCTCAGAATATGCCCTACCAACTGATCTCTTCTTCTAGCCAAGTTGTGCCACAAATTTCTCTTCTCTCCAATTATATTCAATACCTCCTCACTAGTTATGTGATCTACCCATCTAATCCTCAGCATTCTTCTGTAGCACCACATTTCGAAAGCTTCTATTCTCTGCTTCTCTAAACTATTTATCGAACACGTTTCACATCCATACATCGCAACACTCCATACAAATACTTTCAGAAACGACTTCCTGACTCTTAAATCAATAATCGATGTTAACAAATTTCTCTCCTTCAGAAATGCTTTCCTTGCCATTGCCAGTCTAATTTAATATCCTCTCTACTTCGACCATCATCAGTTATTTTGCTACCCAAATAGCAAAACTCATTTTCTACTTTAAGCGTCTCATTTCCTAATCTAATTCCCGCAGCATCACCCAATTTAATTCGACTACATTCCATTATCCTCGTTTTGCTCTTGTTGATGTTCATCATATATCCTCCTTTCAAGACACTGTCCATTCCGTTCAAATGTTCTTCCAGGTCCTTTCCTGTCTCTGACAGAATTACAATGTCATCGGCGAACCTCAAAGTTTTTATTTCTTCTCCCTGCATTTTAATTCCTACTCCGAATTTTTCTTTAGTTTCCCTTACTGCGTGCTCAATATACTGATTGAATAACATCGGGGATAGGCCTCAACCCAGTCTCACTCCATTCCCAATCACTGCTTCCCTTTCACGCCCCTCGACTCTTATAACTGCCTTCTGGTTTCTGTACGAATTGTAAATAGCCTTTCGCTCCCTGTATTTTCCCCTGCCAACTTCAGAATTTGAAAGAGAGTATTCCAGTCAACATAGTCAAAAGCTTTCTCTAAGTCTACAAATGCTAGCAACGTAGGTTTGCCTTTCCTTAATCTTTCCTCTAAGGTTAGTCGTAGGGTCAGTATTGCCTCACGTGTTCCAATATTTCTACGGAATCCAAACTGATCTTCCCAGAGGTCGGCTTCTACCAGTTTTTCCATTCGTCTGTAAAGAATTCGCGTTAGTATTTTGCAGCTGTGACTTATTAAACTGATAGTTCGGCAATTTTCACATCTGTCAGCACCTGCTTTCTTTGGGATTGGAATTATTATATTCTTCTTGAAGTCTGAGGGTATTTCGCCTTTCTCATACATCTTGCTCACCAGATGGTAGAGTTTTGTCAGGGCAGGATTTCCCAAGGCTGTCAGTAGTTCTAATGGAATGTTGTCTACTCCCGGGGCCTTGTTTCGACTCAGGTCTTTCAGTGCTCTGTCAAACTCTTCACGTAGATCATATCTCCCATTTCATCTTCCATTTCTACACTCCTGGAAATGGAAAAAAGAACACATTGACACCGGTGTGTCAGACCCACCATACTTGCTCCGGACACTGCGAGAGGGCTGTACAAGCAATGATAACACGCACGGCACAGCGGACACACCAGGAACCGCGGTGTTGGCCGTCGAATGGCGCTAGCTGCGCAGCATTTGTGCACCGCCGCCGTCAGTGTCAGCCAGTTTGCCGTGGAATACGGAGCTCCATCGCAGTCTTTAACACTGGTAGCATGCCGCGACAGCGTGGACGTGAACCGTATGTGCAGTTGACGGACTTTGAGCGAGGGCGTATAGTGGGCATGCGGGAGGCCGGGTGGACGTACCGCCGAATTGCTCAACACGTGGGGCGTGAGGTCTCCACAGTACATCGATGTTGTCGCCAGTGGTTGGCGGAAGGTGCACGTGCCCGTCGATCTGGGACCGGACCGCAGCGACGCACGGATGCACGCCAAGACCGTAGGATCCTACGCAATGCCGTAGGGGACCGCACTGCCACTTCCCAGCAAATTAGGGACACTGTTGCTCCTGGGGTATCGGCGAGGACCATTCGCAACCGTCTCCATGAAGCTGGGCTACAGTCCCGCACACCGTTAGGCCGTCTTCCGCTCACGCCCCAACATCGTGCACCCCGCCTCCAGTGGTGTCGCGACAGGCGTGAATGGAGGGACGAATGGAGACGTGTCGTCTTCAGCGATGAGAGTCGCTTCTGCCTTGGTGCCAATGAAGATCGTATGCGTGTTTGGCGCCGTGCAGGTGAGCGCCACAATCAGGACTGCATACGACCGAGGCACACAGGGCCAACACCCGGCATCATGGTGTGGGGAGCGATCTCCTACACTGGCCGTACACCACTGGTGATCGTCGAGGGGACACTGAATAGTGCACGGTACATCCAAACCGTCATCGAACCCATCGTTCTACCATTCCTAGACCGGCATGGGAACTTGCTGTTCCAACAGGACAATGCACGTCCGCATGTATCCCGTGCCACCCAACGTGCTCTAGAAGGTGTAAGTCAACTACCCTGGCCAGCAAGATCTCCGGGTCTGTCCCCCATTGAGCATGTTTGGGACTGGATGAAGCGTCGTCTCACGCGGTCTGCACGTCCAGCACGAACGCTGGTCCAACTGAGGCGCCAGGTGGAAATGGCATGGCAAGCCGTTCCACAGGACTACATCCAGCATCTCTACGATCGTCTCCATGGGAGAATAGCAGCCTGCATTGCTGCGAAAGGTGGATATACACTGTACTAGTGCCGACATTGTGCATGCTCTGTTACCTGTGTCTATGTGCCTGTGGTTCTGTCAGTGTGATCATGTGATGTATCTGACCCCAGGAATGTGTCAATAAAGTTTCCCCTTCCTGGGACAATGAATTCACGGTGTTCTTATTTCAATTTCCAGGAGCGTATAATATTGTCCTCAAGAACATCGCCCTTGTATAGACCCTCTATATACTCCTTCCACCTTTCTGCTTTCCCTTCTTTACTTAGAACAGGTTTTCCATCTGAGCTCTTGATATTCATGCAAGTGGTTCTCTTTTCTCGAAAGGTGTCTTTAATTTTCCGGTAGGCAGTATCTATCTTACCCCTATTGAGATATGCCTATTCATCCTTACATTTATCTTCTAGCCATCCCTGCTTAGCCATTTTGCACTTCCTGTTGATCTCATTTTTGAGACGTTTTTTGCCTGTTTCATTTACTGCATTTTTGTATTTTCTCCTTTCATCAATTAAATTCAATATTTCTTCTATTACCCAAGGATTTCTACTAGTCCTCGTCTTTTTACCTATTTGATGCTCTGCTGCCTTCACTATCTCATCCCTCAAAGCTACCCATTCTTCTTCTACTGTATTTCTTTCCCCCATTCCTGTGAATTGTTCCCTTATGGTCTCCCTGAAACTCTGTACAACCTCTGGATCTTTCAGTTCTTCCAGGTCCCATCTCCTCAAATTCCCACCTTTTTGCAGTTTCTTCAGTTTTAATCTACAGTTTATAACCAATAGATTGTGGTCAGAGCCCACATCTGCCATTATATAATCGATCTGAAACCTGCTAGTATCTCCAGGCCTCTTTCTTGTATACAACCTTATTTCGTGATTCTTGAACCAAGTGTTAGCTATGATTAAGTTATGCTCTGTGCAAAATTCTACCAGGCGGCTTACTCTTTCATTCCTTAGTCCCATTCCATATTCATCTACTACGTTTCCTTCTCTTCCTTTTCCTACTATCGAGTTCCAGTCACCCATGACTATTGAATTTTCGTCTCCCTTCACTATCTGAATAATGCACTTTTAATGCGAAAACCATTTAAAAAGAGAACCGTGGAGGGCGAAAAAATAGACAAATAGATCAGGGAAGAGATTAGTGTGGATGACAGAATGATCACTGTCGTGAAATGGTAGACGTGTCATGTACCAGGTGGATATATGGTTGATGGACCAACAAAGTTCCCTGCTTTCTGACTTGTTAGAAATAAGAAAGGATCGAGACAACAACCTAACGGAAGGTGAGTGGCTGAGGTAAGGAAGGCCGCGCGGAGTGGCCGCGCGGTTTGAGGCGTCATGTCACGGACTGCGCGGCCCCTCCCGCCAGAGGTTCGAGTCCTCCCTCGGGCATGGGTTTATGTGTTGTTCTTAGCATAAGTTAGTTTAAGTCAGTTTAAGTAGTGTGTAAGTCTAGGGACCGATGACCTAAGCAGTTTGGTCCCTTAGAAATTCATACACATTTGAACATTTGAACGTAAGAAAGCATACCGGTCAAATAAGCATATATATGGCTGAAGATTGTAATGCACTGAAAAACCAAAAGAGAAGACATTTACCCAGCAAAATATAGAATGAGTGCTTGTTGACGATGACGGCAATAATGAATAAAGGATGAAGAATGAACGCAAAAAGTTATCTACATCTGATACTTTGGTCCAATATCAGTCCACAATTGGCTTCCTTCGTTTATTCTAAGGTGAAAATGTCTTAAGGAGACTCCTATCTACGTATTATCGACTGATGTTTCAGTAAAGAGTACACCATTCACAACTATTCATTACATCCTGGTCAAGCGTGACGTTTAGGTAGCTCCATACTGTACATTTTTTCACCTCATTGATTATACAGTTCACTGTCTTTCACGTCGGGTTCTCCTTACGTCTCTTGATACTGATTTTCTAGTTTATCTGCTTCACCTGCCTAGTCAGTGGTTTTAACAATAGACGATATGTAATTACATCAGTTTGACATTGAAAATAGGAAGAGTCTAATTGTAAGTGTCTAATTAGGCATTTGTGACAAGGCTGGAACGTATTTTATTTTCTTTTTGATTTGAGCGTAGCTGCTCTAAATTCTGAGCATTGCTTTCTCACAATGTAATTTTACTGTTTCTCAGAATTTCATTCTGAAGAAGACAGTCTTAGTAGGTGTAGAAACCCAGGTCAGTTGTACCGAACAGTTACTTGCAACCGGTTGGCTATATAATTCCTGTGTTTGATTCTTCTCTACGGTTATATACTGCTGCTTCAGCGTCGAGTGCAGAGAGAGGACTACGGGCCAGACGCGCCGCGGCGACATCCGGCGTGTTATTGTGCGGAGCTGGGCGGGGCAGAGCTGGTCGCCCGCGGCCAAAACAGAAGCCGGTGCTCGAGGACCGGCACAATATGCCCGCGGGCTGCCCGCTCACGCGGACTCGATGGATCCCATTACACGTTTTCACTCGATTACCGCCTTTCGGAGCTAACGCGCAACTCCTGACTGACAGCTGCAAGGGTGCTCCGACGCAAAGGGTGAGCCTCCACCCGTGCCCCGTGCCCTTACCGTTCTAGCAGCTAAGCCCGCAGGCAAGACTAAACATTTTGAAAACAACTCTCCGCTCTGTTCGCCGGTGTGTTTCCGTTCGGAAGCGGAAGTAGATCAGCCCGGTGGACTTCAAGCAGTCGATTGGACAACTGTGGACTACGCTTCGGGAGGGTTGAATACCCGTACCAAACGTCAATGGCGAATCGAGTGGCTTTTGGTCGCAATTGTCACCTTGTCGTCAGGAGGAAGGAGAAAGGGTCGACTGGCCATTATAAGTAGATCTCTGTGTCAGACTCCACAAGTTCGCTCAGTTCGAACACGAAACTCATGAGGCCATAGACAACGGCGCCGAGGCAGAGGCCGTGTCTTTGTGTTATTTTTTTCCTCGTGCAGTGTCGTACTCTACCGTTTTGCCTTACTCAACTTCCCGTGCTTTGCTGGTTCCACCTGTGGGCTCGTGAACTGTGTCAGATTTGTTGTTGGCAGCATATACGGTAAGCCTGCCGACGAACGTCTTTTCCTGGGTGGAATCTTCCCTGCAGGCGGCCAGGACGCTCGCTCAACCACATGGGCAATAAACGGGAAAGTGTCTTGTACTAAACACAGCTGATCATTTTCTTGAATTCGTTGCCCTTCGAGACTCTTCGTTTTCTGTTACATTATCTTCCTAAATAATTGCTGATAAGTTTGGAAACAGATACACGGAAATATACAAGCATTAGACCCCCATGGCCCCTACACCTCCCCCCTACCCCCCAAAAAAAGCTTTTCCTCGATCCACGCCTGGCAAGACTGTCAACAGTCGATTTGGTTAAGCAATGTCGCCTGCTGAACAAACACGAGATTACGGAATACCAAGCCAGCTTTGTGGTTGGATTCAGAAATTTCTAACACACAGAATTCAACAAGTATTTCTTAAATGTTAGTGGGAAAATAACTCCTGCCGTACACTAAATGAGTGCTCTAGGACCGTTACTGCACGCGATGTGTGTAAATGATAGGGTTCTCCACGAGGCTGTTCGCGGATGATGCTGTTGCATGGAGGAAAGTGGTAAAGCATGAAAATTGTGGCGAAATACATAAAGACACGCAGTCGGTCGAAACTTTGCTTAGGGACTTTCGGTTGGCCCTCAACATAAATATAACAAATTTTACATAAATATGCGCATACGCCCATTACTGTCAAACTATACAGTTGACTCACTCAAAACAATAACAGCCGTAAAATGTTTGCCCAATCGGGGGCGACATAATATACACTCCTGGAAATTGAAATAAGAACACCGTGAATTCATTGTCCCAGGAAGGGGAAACTTTATTGACACATTCCTGGGGTCAGATACATCACATGATCACACTGACAGAACCACAGGCACATAGACACAGGTAACAGAGCATGCACAATGTCGGCACTAGTACAGTGTATATCCACCTTTCGCAGCAATGCAGGCTGCTATTCTCCCATGGAGACGATCGTAGAGATGCTGGATGTAGTCCTGTGGAACGGCTTGCCATGCCATTTCCACCTGGCGCCTCAGTTGGACCAGCGTTCGTGCTGGACGTGCAGACCGCGTGAGACGACGCTTCATCCAGTCCCAAACATGCTCAGTGGGGGACAGATCCGGAGATCTTGCTGGCCAGGGTAGTTGACTTACACCTTCTAGAGCACGTTGGGTGGCACGGGATACATGCGGACGTGCATTGTCCTGTTGGAACAGCAAGTTCCCTTGCCGGTCTAGGAATGGTAGGACGATGGGTTCGATGACCAGTGGTGTACGGCCAGTGTAGGAGATCGCTCCCCACACCATGATGCCGGGTGTTGGCCCTGTGTGCCTCGGTCGTATGCAGTCCTGATTGTGGCGCTCACCTGCACGGCGCCAAACACGCATACGACCATCATTGGCACCAAGGCAGAAGCGACTCTCATCGCTGAAGACGACACGTCTCCATTAGTCCCTCCATTCACGCCTGTCGCGACACCACTGGAGGCGGGCTGCACGATGTTGGGACGTGAGCGGAAGACGGCCTAACGGTGTGCGGGACCGTAGTCCACCTTCATGGAGACGGTTGCGAATGGTCCTCGCCGATACCCCAGGAGCAACAGTGTCCCTAATTTGCTGGGAAGTGGCGGTGCGGTCCCCTACGGCACTGCGTAGGATCCTACGGTCTTGGCGTGCATCCGTGCGTCGCTGCGGTCCGGTCCCAGGTCGACGGGCACGTGCAGCTTCCACCGACCACTGGCGACAACATCGATGTACTGTGGAGACCTCACGCCCCACGTGTTGAGCAATTCGGCGGTACGTCCACCCGGCCTCCCGCATGCCCACTATACGCCCTCGCTCAAAGTCCGTCAGCTGCACATACGGTTCACGTCCACGCTGTCGCGGCATGCTACCAGTGTTAAAGACTGCGATGGAGCTCCGTATGCCACGGCAAACTGGCTGACACTGACGGCGGCGGTGCACAAATGCTGCGCAGCTAGCGCCATTCGACGGCCATCACCGCGGTTCCTGGTGTGTCCGCTGTGCCGTGCGTGTTATCATTGCTTGTACAGCCCTCTCGCAGTGTCCGGAGCAAGTATGGTGGGTCTGACACACCGGTGTCAATGTGTTCCTTTTTCCATTTCCAGGAGTGTAGATAGACAACATCAGATGTCAGACTGAAATCCATGGCAAGAATTCTAAGGAAACGTAAGTCACCACCAACAAGGTGGCTAACAAAATCTTCGTCCAGCTGATTCTTAAGTAAAGCTCGCCCATCTGGACCCATGAACAAGTATGATTAAAAATGATGAAGAAGAACGGCCTGTTTTATTACGAGTTTGTTAAGTAAGACGTTCACGTAATTCCAGTGGTAGACACTACAAGAGTGGTGATGCACACAGTAGAAGAGGTTTGATTCCAAACGACTGGAACATAGACATGAAGAAGTGTCAGACAAGATACTATTGCCTTTCACATACATCTGGCGCACTGACCACGGTGGTACACGTAGAGAGATTCGAGCGCATTCTCTGTGTTCTATCGTACTTTTGATAGAACCACAGAAGGAGAGTTTATTCGTCGCCACCCCCAACTATTTATACTGCGCTGAAGGAAACAGTACGAGAGGAGAACGTTGAAACACTGATAATGATTAGCGATAAGAACACGCCCATTTGTTGAGGAATACTCATCTTAACAAATCGGCTCAGGCAGAAGATCTTGAAGTTCAGCTAGTATTCCAGAAGCTAAGGCTGGGTAGCAGTCAGTTCTTGTCCCACTAGAATGTCCACTGAAGACGGACTGGTGTGTACTCGCTAGAAACAGACGATGCGGTGCGAAGTACACAATTACAAGGCCGTCTTCTCGGTAGTCAAACTGACTGGGAACTGCCCACTCTAATGTGGTGGCTATATCTCTGCACCACTGCGACTTTTTGGTGCGGCAGTCGCCGGGGCACACGCCGTCTCTGGAGTGAGTTGTCGACTGCCGATGCCTGTGGCACTGGCTGGTAGTGCGTGCTGTTCTTACGACACCACACTCTGTCCACAATAATGTCCATGACATCTGCAACATTCATCAATTTTATACCCAAATTACAGAAAGAAAACGGAATTAACAGTTTAATAACACCATACCTCCACATGCTACAGAAACATAAAACCGCAAACACAAAAAACTGTCAGTATCCCATTCCTTTGCACACTACCCCACAAAAGCAGAAAACTCTCCCCCAAGAAAAAATTTAACAATAAGTTTTCGGACAAAAAGAGAAATGCACCAGAGGGCTATCAGTGATAATCTTAGCATAGAAGGACAGATGAAGCATTCCATAAAGCTGGAATACACGAATTACATTGTGTAAAGCGTCCCAGTTTTTATATATGATAAACAAGTTGGAGGGGAGCCTTTAGATGCGTTCAGATTTGGCAACCTAAGTAAGTCATCATTTGCAACTTGCATTGTTGAAATAGGGCATTTCAACATAAGTAACATGTCCAGGAATTTTCAGACATTACACACTGCAGAAAAGGGCATATAAATGATGCTACTAGAATAATTGCAAGTCTGTATACACAACAGTAAGTAACCCCTCGCCGGCCGGGGTGGCTGAGCGATTCTAGGCGCTACAGTCTCGAACCGCGCGTGCGCTACGGTCGCAGGTTCGAATCCTGCCTCGGGCATGGATATGTGTGATGTCCTTAGGTTAGTTAGGTTTAAGTAGTTTTAAGTTCTAGGGGACTGATGACCTCAGAAGTTAAGTCCCATAGTGCTCAGAGCCATTTGAACCAAGTAACCCCTCCAGATACTGAATGTTCAAACATACAACCAACTAATTTCTATTTGATGATCTATCTTTTCATAAAGAAAAAATCTGAGCAATCCAACACTTATGACACAGTCTGAATCACAAACCATTTATCATAAATTACACCACCTCCCTTAAAAACGTTATCGTCGTCTTCCCCCTTACCGTCTTCTCCTTCATTTCCCCATTGCCCCTTAAGCTCAGCCAAACAGAGTACACTGCGACCTACTAGAATATCATCAATAACACAATTAATTTTTGTCGATTATGTTGCTTTGACTTCAGTAATAAAATAATGATCTATTGATACAGAATTGTAGATGTATCTCGACATAAGACTTTTGCCTGTTTATAATATGTATGTTTGGAGCACAGCATTGGATGGAAGTGGAACATGGATTGTGGGAAAACCGGAACAAAAGAGAATCAAAGCATTTGAGATGTGGTGTTAGGGACGAATGTTGAAAATTAGGTGGACTGATAGGGTAAGGAATTAGGAGGATCTGCGCAGAATCAGAAAGGAAAGAAATATGTAGACAACACTGACAAGGAGAAGGGATAGGACGACAGGACATCTGTTAAGACATCAGGGAATGACTTCCATGGTACTGGAGGGAGCTGCAGAGGGCAAAAACTGTAGAGGAAGACAGAGATTGGAATACATCCAGAAATAATTGAGGATGTAGGTTGCAAGTGCTACTCTGAGATGAAGAGGTTGGCACAGAAGAGGAATTCGTGGTGCGCCTCATCAAACTAGTCAGAAGACTCATCACAATACAATATCACTAAAACATATGTAACCCCAAAGCGCTTGAACAGACCTGCATAAGTGTACGTGTTGTTGTAACGTATTTGCTCCTCAAATATTTATGTACACAAGACGTAGTGCATCGGTTCGAGTGCACGTCTAACGTTTTCTCCTAAAATATGTGCTTCAATGCTCCCGTAAGTACAAAGCAGTACTAATTTCGGTATAATACAACAACATTTTAAATATTTTCTACTGTCAAGTATCGTAGCATCACGCAAACATGCCATTCCAAGCCGATCCAGCAAATTTTAAGATCACTACGAATGTAAAATAATCAGTACTCGCTGAAGATAGACGTCGCAATCGAAACCGATCTGGCAAAATAGACTCTTATTAGCTGGTGACCATTTGCCGTTTTTAATGAACTGCCTATGCCAGAAACAGTCACTGGGTAATATTGTTGTGATCCTCAGGCCGAAGACTGGTTTGACGCAGTTCTGCAAGCTATCATGTCCTGTGCAAGTTTCCCCATCTCAGAATAACCACTAAGACCTGTATCCATTAAAATCTGCTTACTGCATTCATGCCAAGATCTTCACATACAACTTTTATTCCCTGTATTTCCTTACATTACCAAACTGATTTGATCAATCGATCCCTTTTTTGGTAAAGTTGTGTATAAACTTTTTTCCTCCCCAATTCGATCTAGTACATTCCCATTAGTTAGTCTATCTGCCCATGTTCCCATGTAATCTTCAACATTATTCTGTAACGCCACATTTCGAAAGATTGTATCCTCACTTTTTGCCTGAACTTTTATTGTCCGAGTTAACTGGTAGCAGTTACTTCTGTAAAATATCTGGGAGTATTCGTCCGGAACGATTTGAAGTGGAATGATCACATAAAATTAATTGTTGGTAAGGTGGGTGCCAGGTTGAGATTCATTGGGAGAGTCCGTAAAAATGTAGTCCATCAACAAAGGAGGTGGCTTACAAAACACTCGTTCGACCTATACTTGAGTATTGCTCATCAGTGTCGGATCCATACCAGGTCGGATTGAGAGAGGAGATAGAGAAGATCCAAAGAAGAGCGGCGCGTTTCGTCACAGGGTTATTTGGTAAGCATGATACCGCTACGGAGATGTTTAACAAACTCAAGTGGCAGACTCTGCAAGAGAAGCGCTCTGCATCGCGGTGTAGCTTGCTGTCCAGGTTTCGAGACGTGCGTTTCTGGATGAGGTATCGAATATATTGCTTCCCCCTACTTACACCTCCCGAGGAGATCACGAATGTAAAATTAGAGAGATTCGAGCGAGCACGGGAGCTTTCCGGCATTCGTTCTACCCGCGAACCATACGCGACTGGAACGGGAAAGGGTGGTAATGATAGTGGCACGTAAAGTGCCCTCCGCCACACACCGTTGGGTGGCTTGCAGAGTATAAATGTAGATGTAGATGTACTTCCGAACAAGGCTACATCTTCAGGAAAGACTTCCAGCACTTAAATTTATATTCGGAGTTAGCAAATTTCTCTTTTCCAGAAACGCTTTTTTCACCATTTCCAGTCTATTTCCGCCGTCTTTACCTATTCTGATGCCCAAAATGATTAATCCATCGATTACTTTTAATGTCTCATTTCCTGATGCATTTGATGCACTTGATTTAACTCTACAACTTTCGATTACTCTGCTTACACTTTTGCTGACGTTCGCCTTACAAACTGATTCAGGACATCAGTAAACCGGAAAGTTTTTAGTTTTTCCCCATTCTCAGCTACTGCTTCGCCATCATACCTTTCGACTCCAGTCTGGTGTCTGCATAAGTTGTAGATAACTTTCCTCACCTTTGTTCTGCGTCTTCTAACTTTAGAATGTTAAAGAGTATATTCCGATCAATACTGCCAAAAGGTCTCTCTAAATCTGCAAATGACGTAGATTTGACTTTCCTCTACCACTGATAAAGAAATTAAATTACCCAGTCTTTCAACAGAAAAATTATAGAAATTTTTGGGATGCATTGTATCGAGGACGAGCAGACGTGGCGAGCTTTATTCAATCATTCAAGTATTGACAAGTACAGTTTTTAGATACTAAAGTCGAGAAGTATTAGATGGAAATCGTATTTCCAGACAATTACTGCGATCCATTCTGCGGGTGGCAACTGGGCCCTCGACGAACAAAACGTGAATTGCCCGGCGGGCACTGATCGGCACAATAGACTAAGTATCGGGATCTTGCCGATTGCCAAAAGCTTTCAAGCGCTCAAAACAAAAGGCAGCTGTCCAGCCACAAAGACCGGTCGGCCCTCGAGGCGCGGCTTTCGCAGTAGCGAGCGATTCCGGCTGTCGCTTGCGCACTCGAGGTACCGGCGAGACGTCAGGCCGGGCCTATATCGCGTCAAGCGCCGAGAGCGGCCCTCCAGCGGTATAACAACGGTTAATTGCCGTCAAGGAGGGCCCTCCAGAACAATCAATCCCGGCGCAGCGCCCGCGCCCGAGGGCCTCTCCTGGCGACAATGGCGCGATCCGAGGCGGCTCCACCTGCCCGCTGCCAGGGGCACGCCATCGCGACACCGTATTCCACCGACTCGGACGACGAGTGACTGAAATGCGCCAGTGCGTCTGGCATTCGGCTGGATTTGAAAAGCAGCCACGAGACGTCCCTCGCTCGCTACTTCTGAGACTCCAAATTGGATTCATCATATTTCGGTTGTTTCCATACTAAAGCTTGTGTGTGATTGGAATACTCTCTTTCAAATTCTGAAGGTTACAGGTGTAAAATACAGGGAAAGAAAGGCTACTTACAATTTTTACAGAAACCAAATGGCAGTTATAAGAGTCGAGGGGCATGAAAGGGAAGCAGTGGTTGGGAAGGGAGTGAGACTGGGTTGTAGCCTCTCCACCATGTTATTGAATCTGTATATTGAGCAAGCAGTAAAGGAAACAAAAGAAAAATTCGGAGTAGGAATTAAAATCCATGGAGAAGAAATAAAAACTTTGAGGTTCGCCGATGACATTGTAATTCTGTCAGAGACAGCAAATGACTTGGAAGAGCAGCTGAACGGAATGGACAGTGTCTTGAAAGGAGGATGTAAGATGAACATCAACAAAAGCAAAACGAGGATCATGGAATGTAGTCGAATTAAGTCGGGTGATGCTGAGGGTATTAGATTAAGAAATGTGACACTTAAAGTAGTAATAACTGATGATGGTCGAAGTAGAGAGGATATAAAATGTAGGCTGGCAATGGCAAGGAAAGCGTTTCTGAAGAAGAGAAATTTGTTAACATCGAGTATAGATTTAAGCGTCAGGAAGTCATTTCTGAATGTATTCGTATGGAGTGTAGCCATGTATGGAAGTGAAACATGGACGATAAATAGTTTGGACAAGAAGAGAATAGAAGCTTTCGAAATGTGGTGCTACAGAAGAATGCTGAAGATTAGATGGGTAGATCACATAACTAATGAGGAAGTATTGAATAGGATTGGGGAGAAGAGAAGTTTGTGGCACAACTTGACCAGAAGAAGGGATCGGTTGGTAGGACATGTCCTGAGGCATCAAGGGATCACCAATTTAGTATTGGAGGGCAGCATGGAGGGTAAAAATCGTAGAGGGAGACCAAGAGATGAATACACTAAGCAGATTCAGAAGGATGTAGGTTGCAGTAGGTACTGGGAGATGAAAAAGCTTGCACAGGATAGAGTAGCATGGAGAGCTGCATCAAACCAGTCTCAGGACTGAAGGCCACAACAACAACAATAAGCGACTACTTATTTTCTACTAAACAAGTTTATAGTACCATGCAGAAGGAATTTAAAGTTCTAGATGACAATGGAAGAGCAAAAAATTAGAACGATCGACAGACAGGATTCATTATTCTGTAAATCAAGAAGCACTCTGTGCTAAATTTGCAGGCACTGAGCACTTGAAGAAACAGGTGGCACGAATAATAAAATTTATGATGTAGCACCCATTATTCCCTATTTAATTGCAACAGTTTTCAGTGGAAATGAACGAAGAGTATGGAGAATTCATGTATTTCTGCAAAGTGGGTTCATTAAGTCAAGGGTCACGCCTGGAACGATTTTTCGATTGTTGAATTTATGAAGAGAAAAGGAGTACGGGACCAAAAATTAGAACAACTGGAATCGATTGCAGACTTCGCATTTTAAGTGGACTTGACTACACTCAGTAAGACATTGCAACATAGCTCCTTTCTGATTTGACTGGGGTGCATTTAAAAAGAAAATAGCGCTGTAATAGGGACACTTTCTCACAAGGGCACTGCAGTTCCGTAAGCTCACTGGCGTTAAAGAAAGCGCGAGATCTGAAGAATTCGTTATTGCCTTGCAAGGATTATAACTACAGTTTCATAAAGTTTTTGAGGGCACTGTCAATCTTATATCTGTTTTCGAGCTGTTTTTAAGACCATTCACCGTTTCAGATGAAAGCACCCCTGTGCGTATGCAGATGTAACTGTTTGACCTTTAAGGTAATTTCAGTTTTAATAACAAATCCTTTTCGTTAAAACTTCCCAGGACTTTACATTGCTTTTCTCAGGTAGATTTTCCAATTCCCCATAATGAGGTTCCAAAAGCGCAACAATATTTCGATTGACAAAGTTAATTAGTTAGTTACATGTTCCATTGATCAATCTAACGGTAACCGTTATGATGTGGAATGTGTCAAGTGCATAAGAAATGAACACATAATGAAGGCTTAAAAAAAAAGCTTCAAATTTTTATTACCTACCCCATTCCCTTAAATGGCACAAAATTCATATATTATACCTATAGATTTATTTACTCCTGTTTAAGAATTCATCTGTGTTATAGAAGGAGTTGTCAAGGAGACATGATTTCAATTTATTTTTAAAACTGTTACTGCTCTCTGTCAGACATTTTAGTTCATCTAGTCATTTATCGAAAAGTTTTACAGCAGCATATTTTACCCCTTTCTGTGCCAAATATAGGTCAAGTAGAGGATAGCGAAAGTCTTTCTTTCTTCTGGTGGTACAATCATTAATGTCACTGTTGTTTTTAAACTGATCCATGTTGTTGAGAACAAATTTCATTACTGAGTAAATGTGCTGTGAGGCTGTGGTAAGAATTCCTGCCCTAGGAATTCCTAACCTCTTGAAGAGATGGCTACAAGATGTGCGACTATGAGTCCCACACATTACCCTAATCGCTTTCTTTTGAGCAGTGAATTCTTTTTGATTACCCCAAAATGAGAATATTTGTAAAAGACCTTTTTTTCGATTACGAAACTAAATAAGTCACTAGTACGTGTCCACTTGAGTGCCAAACTCTGTGAAATCGTCTGTATTGTTCATATTCCGACAGTCTGTACCAGATAAAAATTATATTACGTCTTCAGCGCCCCAAAAATAATTAATTAATAGTGAAAACTTGTTTTATTTGTGATCTATGTTGTTGCGAAACTTGAAAGACAAAACTAAGTTGTACTCTGTACGACTATACTGATGTTTAAATGCCACGCGTTCTCTGTTTTCCTCTCTTCTCCTCGTCGCTCTCAGACAGTGTGGCCTGGCGGTGGAGAAAATGTGAAGCGAGGCTGAGCGCTTTGGCACTCGGGCCCGATCGTGGCCCGCGAACCGAAGTCTTGGCCACCCGTGGTGCAAAGTCATCATTTAAAGATATTGTTCATACCTTTCCTCTAACTGCTGGCGCTGGTGCTCAAAGGGGCTGTACGAACTGCTCCTTGCCTATTTTATTCATATTGACAGGGTGTATAGTGCAAAAACAGGAAGACAACACCCAAACGTTTTCGAGAAAATCAATTTTGAAAATTTTAGGCACACTTATAAGCTAGGTATGGTTGCTAGTATTGAAGGAATCTGTAGCTGAGTGAGTAAGCGCATAGATTGAAAAGCTCGAAGTCTCTGAATCGAATCTCGCTGCTACTACTTCTATTTCCATTCCCATCTTAGTTCTAACAACAGAATCATTATGACGGTGCAAATTATCGGTATCTAATGGATCATTTGTTATTTTCGTAATTTTTATCCAGAAGAAAGGAGAAATGATTTTTCGTGAAGAGACTGAAAATGAAATAAGAATGCATGAGACCTTTCAGTTAAATTCGTGTAGTCATTTTATGTTATTGTACCTATATTTGTCACAAGTATGATGTTTACCATAATCATGGAGTACATTACAAATCAGATCCCGACATACGGTACTTGTAGTGATCATCGAACTTTTGCATTTGAGTTGTTTTTTTTTCAGTGTGTTTGTTGCAAAAGAAACTTTTTACAATTGAGAAATGTTCCCGCTCATCAAACAAGGTCGCGGTGTATCCAGCGTATCGAAGTATAGGGTGACAATTATTGAACTATAGGAAATAAAATCATCATAACTTCTGAACGGTTCGCGTTAAGACATTCAAACTGCACGGTTCGCCGCAGGGCATTATGGGAGTTAGTATGCGCTGTATGGTCTGGTTAATGGCGAATCCTACTTTCATTTGGGATTGGTTCGTTAATAAGCAAAACTGGCGCATTTGGGGAACTGAGAATTCACATTTCGCGATCGAGAAGTCTCTTCAACCTCAACTGGTGACTGTGTGGTGCGAAACGTCCAGTCACGGAATAGCCGGTGTGATATTCCTTGATGGCACGGTGACTATCGAGCCGTACGCGAAGGTTTTGGAAGATGATTTCATGCCCGTTCTCCAAAGTGACCATGATTTCGACTAGATGTGGTTCATACAAGACGGAGCTCGAACCCATCCTGGAGGAGCAGTTTGGGGACCGCATTCTGGGTCTGGGGTATTCAGAGGCCGCTGGCATGGACCTCGATTGGCCGCCATATTCTCCGGTTCTGAACACATGCGACTCCTTTTTGTAGGCCTATATTAAAGATAAGGTCTGCAGCAATAACCTCAAAACTGTTGTTGAGCTGAAAACAGCCATTCAGGAGATCAGCGGGTCATGCAGAATTTCGCTATTCGTCTGCGCCACATCATCGCCAATGATAGTAGGCATGTCGAACTTGTCATAATCTGAATCCGAATATCTGTAGTGACGTTTGCATGTTGAATAAAGTGTGTGCACGCCGTAGTTTGTAAGTAATTTACGTATTTTTCATATAGTTCAATAATTGTCACTCTGAAGATCACAGAATACTGATGCAGGCAAATTATGATGTACGATTGATTGAGTTTTTGTGCTGCCTTCCCTAGAGGCTCTCTCTCTTCTCTATTCTCTATTCTATCCAGTGGCGTACGTCCAATTTTATAGTCGTTTTATAAGGTTCTTCATCTGCCTGTAAAAATGAACGTCATGAGACTGTATCATCTGAGTACGTTTTGGACGAACTGCTTCAATAATGAACGCTGGCAGACCATCTCCATCTTGAAAAGTTACGTGTGCAAGAAAAAAAAAATGCAGTACTGGCAGCGAGATTCGATCCAGAGCCCTCGCACTTATGTAACTTTGCTTACAAAACGGACAGGGAAGGAACGTTCTACATCTTAGCAAGTCATTACAGTGTTGACGTTACACTTAAATATGGGTGGTAGTACTTCATTTGAGGGGTACAAAAGACGCTACACTACCTGGAATTATAAGAGGGAAAACGGTTTCAGAATTGATTATGGTCTTTAAGACTATTCTCCGTCGGTAGTACGACCAAGCACTGTCAAGCTGAGCTACAGCGGAGAAAACATTGTAACCTACTGACTGAGGCAGATTGTGAAGCATGTACGGACATCAGGCTATTCTATACGCAGCCACGACAGTTACAGGAAACTTTCGTCCTCCGACGGACGTCAGTCGAAGCGGTGAGACGTTGAGGTATGCTAACTAGATACTGGCTGAGTTTCTGTGCTATGCGCTATAGGTTTTTATGCTGTAAATAGCGAATCAGGTATTATCTGCTATGGTAACCAGAACAAACTGGAACTCAAAGCATTTGTTACCGATGATAAAAAGTTAAGAGCTGGATGCCGTGTGATTTTCTATTCAATAAATGTTTTGTGCTGTGCCTAAGTTACTCACATAATTAATGCCCACAAATCTGAGTCCATAATTCTGTGCAAGCGATCTTCCCTCTGCCTCTCGACTTCCTATGATTGCCCCGTAGCGATTATGAGGAATCGTTCAGCCTCATATCCGTTGATACCCGACAGTGTGGAAGAACCCCACTGCTTTCCATTTCATTGGTGTCAACATCCATCTACTAGACCGAGGACTAAGGCAGGTAAAACGTTGTGCGTTTTCAGGTGAGATAACGCGCATTGCGCTCTCGTTTAAATATATGGCCGACAGAGTCAGCCTACAGGAATTGTGAAACGAACTGTGTCGTGCAGGACCGCGCGCCACAAAGGGCGCAGATTCACCACGAGATGGGGAAATTCACAGGCGTCTATTGTCTATAGAAGCCTAAGTGCTGGAGTGTGCGAGTGAGACACACGAGAACCTCCGTCATAGGGAAACCCAGTAGAAGGCTTTTTGTGGCCGAGGAGACGTAGCAGTGTTAAATACGACGGACCTAAGATCAGCCCTAAAGGGAAACATTTATGAAAACTATTTAATTCTGTAGTAATGCAGGGAATCAAGCCACAGTAATTTTAATGTGCCATTCTCCATAAATTTTCATGGTGATCCCAATAAAACTTTAATATTGATCATATCTGTAATAGTTTAGGATTTGCTTTTAAAGTGAAATTAACACGTTTTGTAACTAAGACCTCAATTCTAAAATCTGAACGCTTTGGTCGATCTTAACGACCGATATTTCATATAGAAGAGCATCATTAAAATGACAAATGTTGTAAATATCAACTCTGTAGCTTCATTTTTTAAAAAAGATATAGTAAATTTAAATTATCAGTATTTTCAGTTAGGCATCAGATCATCATTTCCTCCACACAAAACACATTGAACGATGACAGCATGGTGATGATTGGGCGTTGTGTGATGTCCTTCAGTTAGTTAAGTTTAAGTAGTTCTAAGTTCTAGGGGACTGATGACCATAGATGTTAAGTCCCATAGTGCTCAGAGCCATTTGAACCATTTGATGACAGCATGACACCTTATTGAATCATTAGGAAATAGAATGTTTGTTGTAAAGTTTAGTGCATAATAGTTACTTTTGTTCTTTATTTATTTCTCAGAAAGCGCATTGGTGCAAGACTAGTAAGCCGTGACTTTCAGAGTTTAGAAGGAAATTGTATTGGTTTTATGTAAAAGAATTTTACATCTATTATGTGTTGGATTTTATTGTTACTTTATTTAGAATGTGAAAGAGGTCAAGCTTTGACTATTTAAATATGTTACAAGGTAAAGTAATGTAGAATAAGCTGTAGCCAATCATATGGACGGCTTCAGGAAAGGGAATTGCGCTAGTCACTTGAGCGAGGATATTGGGCGCGTGGGAAACGTGGTCGGTGACGGGCAGAGTGCAGTTCTGGTCTGGACACCAAAGAATACAGTTCTGGTCGAGACACCAAAGGGGACAGTGCTGGGGCAGACGCGAAAGCGGACAGTTTGGCTGGAGACACCCAAGGGTACAGTTCCGACTGAGACGCGAAAGCGGACAGTCGGTCCTTAGGCAGCTAGGAAGTGAAACGACTTTGAAAATTTCGCGTTGTGTGGTATCGCGGGACTTCGTCTCTGAGTGGTGAGCAGCCGCGCGCCTGGTATGAACTTTCCGCGTAGATAACTTGTATTTCGCGATGAGATTGTGAATGATCGAACTGTGTCAAATGGATATGCGCTCGAGAGTAATAATAATTCTAAATACGACAACTTTCGCTATTAGTTTGCTTTCTGAATAAACATTATTCTAACCAAATCGCAACTGTGTGGTCTACATCATTTATGGGTCGTATATTTAGATCCCGATATTATTATTACTGTTATTATATTAACTTCGTATTTCGCAAACTTGCCATCAGCCAGACAATTTAACCAAAGGGTTACAAGTGTCTAATTTAGGGCGTGTAATGTGATACGCGCGGTTCAAACCCTAGCCGAGTATGACATTTCGACGAAGAGGAGCCGCATGTGAGCTCGAACATCTACGGGATGTTAGCTCGCAGGTAAGGCAGATCGTTTTCTTCTAGGCATTTAATAATGTAGGAATCTCATCAGTGCAAGAACAAAAGTAATCAATATAAAGAAATTTAGACGACAGTAGTTGAAACTTCTGTTTTCTTTGGACATCATGACACAGATAAGTCCCAGATGAATTTCACCAAATCGAACTCTGGCTGCGAAAAACTGTTACGTCCAGTATCCCTGTCCCATAGAGGGTGTATAAAACATGGGTCAGAAACATTAGGGATTTATTCCTGACATCAAAACATTACAAAAAAATTCATATGAACATGAGCCTTAAACTCCTTGTTGGGGCGGTTTAACAGGAATTCCCTGTAGCTAATCCCGGTTGTGTGATTCACCTCAAATGTGCATTTTTACTCACTTTCCTGCTTACAGTTAGTTAAGGCATCTATTTTGTTTTGTCTGATTTTGCCCTGTTTTAGAGTAACTTCTTTCACAAAACATCACAACGATGAATTCAGTGTCTGAAACATTGCCCTGGGAGACAGTTACCTTGGGTACGAATATTTGTACGACTCCACCATTCAGGAGAGAGTTGCAGATGGTGGGAGACCACGCGATGTGCGAACACCTGAGACTGAAGAACACTTTCATCGTACTGTGCATGAAGCTTCAAGAAGAATTGCGAAAGAGGAAGGTGTCAATCGTATGTCGACCTAGGATATTCTGCATGTAAATCCTCTGTACCCGTATCATTTACAAAGAGTACAGTGATTAAATGAGACAGTCCTTCACCGAAGAATAATTATCTGTAAACTGATGTTATGGCAGTGTTATGTTTCTGCAGTTCTTAGCATGTACCTTATTCATTGAAGAAACTTACTTTTCACATGATGGGATCTGCAAATATCGCAAAATTGACGTTCAGGCGTATGTAAACTTTCATGAAGTGCGACAAGACACACATCAATAGATGTACAGCCTCAATGTTTGAGGTAGAATCATTCATGGCCATCTGACTGACCCGTCTTAGTGGACACTCTACAGTTTCACGAATGACTTGCTTGTTTACTTGATGATGTACCTCTATACGTCATCCAACGAATATGGTTCATGCACGATAGTGCTGCAACTCACTTTAGACGTATGGATTGCCAATCTCGATTAACAGTTCTACGAACAGGTGGATTACTCGAGGTGGAACCACTGCATGTCCTGCCTGACCACCAGATTTGAAAACCAACAAATTTTCTTTTTCTTTGGTATTATATAAAATCGTTGGTGTATTCAACTTCCCTGTCCAGTTTTGATGTTCTGATGGAGCGTAACAAAAATGAATGTGACCAAATACGGAACACACCAGGAATTAGCCACATCGTTTGGCGAAGTATGTAACGCAGGCTCACGGGATATGTGGAAGCGTGAGTTTGTCACTTTGAACAATTTCTTTCAAAGTAAAAGTATTTAATTAATGTACAATTTTTGCGCCGTGAATAATAAATAAATAAATCTTTTCATATATGTAAATGTGTTTGGCAAATTATCAGTTTTGTGTCATGAATAATAATAAATCCTGTCCTATTCATTTAGATGTACACTCTATAGGCCATCTTGAGGCGCATGGCGGAGGGAACTTCATGTATCACTGTCACCTCTCCTCTCTCCTGTTCCAGTCGCAAACGGGTCGCCGGAAGAACGATTGCCGGTAAGCCTTTGTGTGGGTTCGAATCTCTTTCATCTTCGTGGTCTCTTCGAGAGATATACGTAGCAGGAAGTAATACATCGGCTGACTCTTCTAGGAACGTACGCTCTGGGAACTTTAGCAGTAAACCACACAGTGATGTATAACGCCTCTTGCAACGTCCACCACTGGGATTGGTTAATCGTCTCTGTGATGCTTTGGTGCTTGCTAAATGAACTTGTGACGAAACGTGCTGCTCTTCTTTGAATTTTCTCTATTTCCTTTCTCAACCATATCTCGTACGAATCCCGCACTGACGAGCAATATTCAAGTGTTTTGTAAGGTACTTCCTTAACGCACTACGTATCCCAAGGTTTTTCCCAACCAATCTCAGTCTTGTATTTGTCTTACCCACAATTAATTTTATGTCATCATTCCATTTCAGATAGCTCCGTATCGATACTCCTAGACATTTTATGGAATTAACTGCTTCCAGTGACTGTCCTGCAGTCACGTAATCACACAATAAAGGGTCTTTCTGTCTACATATTTGCAAAACGTTACATTTGTTTATGTTGAGGGTCAATTGCCGCTCCCTGTACCGGCGGCAATCCTCTGCATGTGTTCCTGCATTTCCCCAAAATTTTCTACCACAGCGAATTCTCTGTATACAAGAGCATGATCTGTGAAAAGCTTCATGTAACTTACCCACAAGGCCATTTATATATATCGTGGAAAGTATTGGTCCTATAACACTCCCCTGGAGTAAGCCCGAAGTTACTTTTGCGTCTGAAGACATCTGTGTTCTGTTTGCTAGAACTCTTCACTCGAGTCGTGCAGCTGGTCTGATATTGCGTACGCTCGTATTTTGTTCATTAGGTGGCAGTGCGAAACTGTATCGAATGCCTTCTGGAAGTCTCGGAACGTGTCAAATGCCTAGGCGCCTCTATCTACTGCTTTCTGGATCTGGGTTTTCCACGATCGTTGTTTCCGGAACCCGTTCTGGTTCCTGTAGAGGCGATTTTCGGTCTCCAGAAATATTGTAATGCGCGAGCATAAAACAAGTCACAAAATTTTACAAGAGACCAACGTCAGTGTCATAGCCGTATAGTTTTTTGCGTCTGTTACACCATACTGCTTGAAAACGGGAGTGACCTTTCCTTTTTTCTTATCATTGGGAACACTTCGCACCTCTGGAGACCTGCGGTACACTGCTGCTAGAAGATGGCCAAGTTCTTTCGCATGCTCTATGTAGAAAAGCACTGGGATCCCGTCAGGTCCCATGTCCTTTCCTCTATTGAGCGTTGAGTTGCGCTTCATCAAAACTACGGTTCGGTAGTTTTAGTACACTACATAAATTACGTAGCAAATGATAGGATTACCGGTAGTATATATACCAGAATAGCCCCGAGTCCGGTATCCGGGAGGGGACTGCAAATGGTTAGGTGACCATGAGAGAAACATTTAATAATCAACGAAAGGGTAATGTTCTACGAGGGCGTGGAATGCCAGAAGCTTGAATGTGGTAGGGAAGCTATAAAATCTGAAAAGGAAAATGCAAAGGCTCAATCTAGATTTACACTATGTGATCAAAAGTATCCGGACACCTTTCTGAAAATAAGTTCGTGGGGCACTCAATCGGTAATGTTGCAATTCACTATGCCGTTGTCCCACACTTCGCCCTGATGACAGCTTCCACTCCAGCAGCCATACGTTCCATCAGGTGCTGGAAGGTTTCTTGGGGAATGGCAGCCCATTCTTCATGGACTGCTGCATTGAGGAGAGGTATCGATGTCGTTCGGTGAGGCCTGGCACGATGTCGGCATTCCAAAACATCCCAAAGGTGTTCTATAGGATTCAGCTCAGGACTCTGTGCAGGCTAGTCCATTACAGGAATGTTATTGTCGTGTAACCACTCCACCACAGGCCGTGTATTATGAACAGTTGCTCAATCGTGTTGAAAGATGCAATCGCCATCCCCGAATTGTTCTTCAGCAGTGGGAAGCAAGAGGGTGCTTAAAACATCAATGTTGACTTGTACTGTGATAGTGCCACGTAAAACAACAAAGGGTGCAAGCCCCTTCCATGATAAACAAGACCAAACCATAACACCACCGCCTCCGAATTTTACTGTTGGCACTACACCCGCTGGCAGATGACGTTCACGGGGCATTCGCCATACCCACACCCTGCCATCGGATCGCCACATTGTGTACTGTGATTCGTCACTACACACAACGTTTCTCCACTGTTCAATCGTCCAATGTTTACGCTCCTTACACCAAGGGAAGCGTCGTTTGGCATTTACAGGCGTGATGTGTGGCTTATGAGTAGCCGCTCGACCATGAAATCCAAGTTTTCTCATCTTTCGCCTAACTGTTAGTACTTGCAGTGGATCATGATGCAGTTTGCAATTTCTGTGTGATGGTCTGGATGGATGTCTGCGTATTACACATTACGACCCTCTTCAACTGTCGGCAGTCTCTCAGTCAAAAGACGAGATCGGGCTGTATGCCTTTGTACTGTACGCCCTCTTCACGATTCCACTTCACTATCACATCGGAAACAGTGGACCTAGGGATGTTTAGGAGTGTGGAAATCTCGCATACAGACTTATAACACAAGTGACACCCAATCTCCTGACCACGTCCGAAGTCCGTGAGTTCCTCGGAGCGCCCCATTCTACTCTCTCACTATGTCTAATGACTGCTGAGGTCGCTCATATGAAGTACCTGGCCGTAGGTGGCAGCACAATGCACTTAATATGAAAAACGTAGTGTAGTAGGAGTCAGTGAAGTGAAATGGAAAGCAGACAGATTTCTGGTCAAATGAGTACAGGGCAATATCAACAGCAGCAGAAAATGCTATAACTGAAGTAGGATTCGTTATGGATAGAAAGGTAGGACACAGAATGATAGCGTGGTTCTTGTCAGAATCGACAGCAAACCAACACAGACAACGGTAGTCCAAGTATACATGCCGACGTCGCAAGCTGAAGATGAAGAGATAGAGAAAGTATATGAGTATACTGAAAGAGTAATATAGTACATAACGAAAGATGAAAATCTGATAGTCATGGGGGACTGAAACGCAGTTGTAGGGGAAGGAGTAGAAAAAAAGATTACAGGACAATATGACCTTGGACAAGAATCAGAGGGAAGAAAGACTAAGTGAGTTCTGTAATAAATTTCAGCAAGAAATACCGAATATTCTGTTAAAAAATCACAAGAGATGGTGATGTACTTGGAACAAACCGGATGGTACGAGAAGATTTCAGTTAGATTACATCATCGTCAGACAAAGATTTCAAAATCGGATTCAGGATAGTAAGGCGTATCCAGGATCTGATATAGAGTCAGATCACAAAGTAGTAGTGATGAAGAGTAGGTTGAAGTTCAAGAGATTGGTCAGGAAGAAACAGTACACAAAGAAGTGGGATACAGGAGTACTAAGGGATGACGAGACATGCTTGAAGTTCTGTAAGAGTATAGATAAAGTAATAAGGAATAGCTCAGTGGGCAGTACAGTTGAAGAGGAATGCACATCCTTAAAAAGGACAAACACAGAAGTTGGAAAGAGAAACGTAGGCGCAAAGAAGATAACTGCGAAGAAACCACGACTAACAGAACAAGTAGTTCAGTTCGTGGATGAAAGAAGGAAGTACAAAACTTTTCAGGGATATTCAGGCATACAGAAATACCGGTCGCTGAGGAATGAAATAAGTACGAAGTGTAAGAAAGGTAAGACGAAATGGCCGTATGAAGACTGCAAAGAAACCGAAAAACAAATGATTGTTGGAAGGACTGATTCAGCTTGTAGGAAGTCAAAACACTTCGGTGAAATTAAAAGCAAGGATGGTAACATTAAGATTGCAACGGTAATTTCACTGTTAAATGCCGAGGACAGAGCGAATAGGTGAAGAGAGTACACTGAAGGCCTCTTTGAGGGCAATCACAGAAGTTGGAAAGAAAAACATAGGTAGATAGAAGGTAACTGCGAAAAAACATGGGTAACAGAAGAAATACTTCAGTTGATCGATGAAATAAGAAAATATAAAAGTGCTCGGGGAAATTCAAGAATATAGAAATACAAATCGCTGAGAAAGGAAATAAATAGGAAGTGCAGGGAAGCTAATACGAAATGGCTGCTAGAAAAATTGAAGAAATTGAAAAAGAAATGATTATTGGAAGGACTGACTCAGCGTACGAGGAAGTCGAAGCAACCTTCGGTGAAATTAAAAGCAAGGGTGGTAACATTAAGAGTGCAACGGTAATTTCACTGTTAAATGCAGAGGACAGAGCGGATAGATGGAAAGAGTACACTGGAGGCCTCTGTAAAGGGGGCGATTTGTCTGATCTGATAGAAGAAGAAACAGGAGTCGATTTAGAAGAGATAAGGAATCCAGTATTAGAACCAGAATTTAAGAGAGCTTTGGAGATCTTAAAATCAAATAATGGAGAAGGAATAGATTAATACCATCAGAATTTCTAAAATCATTGTGAGAAGTAGCAACAAAACGCCTGTTCACGTTGGTGTGTAGAATGTATGAGTCTGGTGACATACCATCTGACTTTCGGAAAAATATCATTCTCACAATTCCAAAGACTGCAAGAATTTACAAGTGCGAGAATTATCGCACATTCAGCTTAACAGCTCATCCATCCAAGTTGTTGACAAGAATAATATATAGAAGAATTGAAAAGAAAATTGAGGATTTGCTAGATGACGATCAGTTTCGCTTTAGAAGATGTAAAGGGACCAGAGAAGCAATTGTGACGTTGAGGTTGATAGTGGAAACAAGACTATGGAAAAATCAAGAAACGTTAATAGGATGTCGACCTGGAAAAAGCGTTCGACAATGTAAAATGGTGCAAGATGTTCGAGATTCTGAGAAAAATACCGGTAAGGTATAGGGAGAGACGGGTAATGTAAAACATGTACAAGAGCCAAGAGGGAATAACAAAAGTGGACGGCCAAGAATGAAGCGCTCGCATTAAAAAGAGTAAGACAGAGATTTAATCTTTCCGTTCTACTTTTCAATCTCTAAATCTAAAAAGCAGTGACGGAAATAAAAGATTTTCAGGAGTGGAATTAAAATTAAGGTGAAATGATATCAATGATACGATTCGCTGATGACATCGCTATCCTGAGTGAAAGTGAAGAAGAATTGCATGATCTGCTGAATGGAGTGAACAGTCTAATAAGTACAGAATATGGACTGAGAGTAAAAGGAAGAAAGAAGAAAGTAATGTGAAGTAGCCGGAATGAAAACAGCGAGGAACTTAGCAACAGGATTGACGGCCACGAAGTAGGTAAAGTTAAGGAATTCTACTACCTAGGCAGCAAAATGACTAATGAAGGACGGAGCGAGGAAGACATCAAAAGCAGACTAACACTGGCAAAAGGGGCATTCCTGGCCAAGAGAATCGGAGAGGAAAGGAATATGTGGAAAACACTGACATAGAGAAGGGGCAGGATAATAGGACTTCTGTCAAGACATCAGGGAATGACTCCCATACTATTAGAGGGAACTGTAGCGGGTAAAAACAGTAGAGGAAGACGGAGATTGGAATACATCCAGCAAATAATTGAGGATGTAGGTTGTAAGTGCTACTCTGAGATGAAGAGGTTGGCACAGAGGGGAATTCGTGGCGGGCCGCACCAAAACAGTCAGAAGATCCACAAAAAAAGGAAAAAGAAAGGAAGTAGATACCATTGATAGGGAAGAAAACATAAATGAATGTGTAAGAGAGAAACTGGAAACCGACGATTTCTCTTATGGAATGTTAGTCCATGAAATTTTAGTCCATTGCATACTTTTCAGCCTTAAAGAATATATATAGCTTTTTATAACAAATAAAAATTGGTCGGATAACTTCTGCGTTTTTATGTAATCAATGTAGTTACTTTTGACGCAAGTACTATTGACACACACAAAGATAAAAAATATATGTAGTTACTGATGTTATTTTGTACTGAATAGAACGTTCTTCATCATGATCTAAGGGAAGAGTTTCTTTCCATGATTGATAAATGCCAAAGTTGTTTATGAATAACAGAAATGTCTTCGAAATGTTGAAACTATGTTTGATATATTGTTTCTCTGCGGTTTTTTATTTTATCTTTTTGTTGAGGAATTTGCTATTTCTAAATTATACGATAAATCAGTATTGTTCCCTTTATTTTTACTATAACATCCATCTGTTTCATGTTGAACATCAACAATTTTCGAATGAACGCTGAATTAAACATCGATAATTTCAGTTATGCTTTAAATACTGTTTATATTAAGTGAAGGCAGCAGGGAAACTATGTAGAACAAATATGTTTCGTCAGTTAACTGGCCCTCTTTATATTCTCACTCAGTTTCTAGACAGTTGAATACTTCCGGTTTTTAGGGGAATCTAGTAAGACACTGATAGCATATGTAAACAATGTGGTCGTTATAAGGCAGCATCCGATAGGTATGCAACACACCTAACACACAGGTAATGCAGGTATGATGTTCAAAAATGGTTCAAATGGCTGTAAGCACTATGGGACTTAAAATCTGAGGTCATCAGTCCCCTAGACTTAGAACCACTTAAACCTAACTAACCCAAGGCAGGATTCGAACCTGCGACCGTAGCAGTCACGTGGTTCCGGACTGAAGCGCCTAGAACCGCTCGGCCTCAGCGGCTGGCGCAGGTATGATGTTAAATGGCTAAAGCTGCCTGGAAGACTACTGTAGACTACGCTTCCTACAGTAGTCTATAGTAGTTTTACAACTGTAGCTGAGCGATTTCATTTGTTTTGTACCCCAGGGTGACTTATTTCGCCATTAGCCATTTTGTCACTCGTGTGACAATTTAAAGGAGATACTACAGTGCGTTCAGCCTGCGTGAAAGTTTTAGAAAAAGAAGTTTAGTGTTCCTGTCTTTTTCTGTGTCATCCACAGTTTCAGTGCCATTATAGCCCCAGAGTGTCTGGTGGGACGGCTTCGAATCGTCCACTTCACTACTGGCCATTAAAATTGCTACATCAAGAAGAAAAGCGGTTGTTAAACGGGTATTCATTGGATAAATATATTATACTAGAACTGATATGTGATTACATTTTCACGCAGTTTGGGTGCATAGATCATGAGAAATCAGTACTCAGAACAAACACCTCTGGCCGTGACAATGGCCTTGATACGCCTGGGCATTGAGTCAAACAGAGCTTGGATGGCGTATACAGGTACAGCTGTCCATGCAGCTTCAACACGATACCACAGTTCATCAAGAGTAGTGACCGGCGTATTGTGATGAGCCAGTTGCTCGGCCACATGGACAAGACGTTTTCAGTTGGTGAGAGATCTGGAAAATGTGCTGGCCAAGGCAGCAGTCGAACATTCTCTGTATGCAGAAAGGCCCGTACAGGACCTGCAACGTGCACTAGTGCATTATCGTGCTGAAATGTAGGGTTTCGCAGGGATCTAATGAAGGGTAGAGCCACGGGTCGTAACACATCTGAAATGTAACGTCCACTGTTCAAAGTGCCGTCAATGCGAACAAGAGGTGACCGAGACGTGTAACCAATGGCACCCCATACCATCACGCCGGGTGATCCGCCAGTAATGCGATGACGAATACACGCTTCCAATGTGGGTTCACCGCGATGTCGCCAAACACGGATGCGACCATCATGATGCTGTAAACAGAACCTGGATTCATCCGAAAAAATGACGTTTTGCCATTCGTGCACCCAGGTCCGTCGTTGAGTACACCATCGCAGGCATTCCTGTTTGTGATGCAGCGGCGAGGGTAACCGCAGCCATGGTCTCCGAGCTGATAGTCCATGCTGCTGCAAACGTCGTCGATCTGTTCGTGCAGATGGTTGTTGTCTAGCAAACGTCCCCATCTGTTGACTCATGGATCGAGACGTGGCTGCACGATCCGTTACAGCCGTGTGGATAAGGTGCCTGTCATCTCGACTGCTAGTGATACGAGGCCGTTGGGATCCAGCACGGCGTTCCGGATTGCCCTCCTGAACCCACCGATTCCATATTCTGTTAAGTCATTGGATCTCGAGCAACGCGAGCAGCAATGTCGCGTTACGATAAACCTTAATCGCGACAGGCTACATCTCGACCTCTATCAAAGTCGGAAACGTGATGGTACGCATTTCTCCTCCTTTCACGAGGCATCACAACAACGTTTCACCTGGCAACGCCGGTCCACTGCTGTTTGTGTATGAGGAATCCACTGGAAACTTTCCTCATGTCAGCACGTTGTAGGTGTCGCCACCGGCGCCAACCTTGTGTGAATGCTGTGAAAAGCTAATCATTCGCATATCGCAGCATCTTCTTCCTGTCGGTGAAATTTCGCGTCTGTAGCAAAAAAAAATGTTCAAATGCGTGTGAAATCTTATGGGACTTAACTGCTAAGGTCATCAGTCCCTAACCTTACACACTACTGAACCTAAATTATCCTAAGGACAAACACACACACCCATGCCCGAGGGAGGTTTCGAACCTCCGCCGGGACCAGCCGCACAGTCTATGACTGCAGCGCCTTAGACTGCTCGACTAACGTCTGTAAAACGTCATCTTCGTGGTGCAGCAATTTTAATGGCCAGTAGTGTAATTCAATTTAAGACCAAACTTTATAGGATTTTCTGCCTTATACCCTTTATGAAGGCTTTTCATACCCATGTTTCTGTGAACTTGTAACGTTTTGATGTCAAGAATAAAGTGTCGCACACATGTTTTTATACGCAGCAGCTGTGACAGCCGGTCTGCGTGTATCGTACGGAGCACTGCCATCGGCAGCAGCAATCGCGCGATGATTGCTGCGACAGAAGAAGCGACGGCGAGGGACAGCGCGCGGATCGATGCCCGCCAGCCGCCCGGCCGTGCCCATTGTCACCGGCGAACAAAACAGCGGCGAGACGGCGGCGCGTTGCGCGCCGTGTAGCGCCGCGCGCCGAGGCGCGGGGTGCGCCCGCCTAGTCGCGCAGTAATTGTACTCCGCGGCAGGCTGCTGCGCCGGTCGTCGCCCATTGTGCTCCAGTGGGAAGCGGGAGCCGATTCTGCACACAGCGCCCCCTCGCTGTCTTACGTGGCCGGGGTGCGGACAGGGGGAGGCGACGCGGAAAATTGTTTTACTTCCGCGTGTTGTTATTCTACATAATAACTTGCGAATCGTTTCGAGACTTATTACTTAACCGTACGGGGGGGGATTGAAAAGGAACTACAATTCCTTTCCCTGCGGGCGGAGGGCGTTAATGGCGGTTCTCCAGTTAGGTGTTTCTACTACACACAATTCTGAATTGATTCCCATGCGTCGCGATGGTCTGCATTTACTTTTGTATCCCTCAAGTCACCCTTAAGTGTGTGATACAATTAGTGCCAGTTGTTCTCCTAGCGTCGGCGGTGCTGCACGAGACTTTTCAGCCTTCGGCTCGGGTTTGATCCCTTGAAAGGTGGCTGCACTGAGTCACAGCACCAGAGATTGCGCCAAAGATTATTATTCCGCCGCCTCCACTGGGCAGTAGTAGTTCAGAGGATTTCAAGGGCAGTTGTTGTTGTGTTGGGCGAGAGAGTAGACGCTGTTCGGTTGGTGTAATGTATAGATGGAAGAAGTTGCAATTGTCAGAATATATTTGAGAAAGGAGACTGGCTTTTGATTTATGATGCTGGTGTATTGGAATGCCGGCCGGTGTGGCCGTGCGGTTCTAGGCGCGTCAGTCTGGAACCGCGTGACCGCTACGGCCGCAGGTTCGAATCCTGCCTCGGGCATGGATGTGTGTGATGTCCTTAGGTTAGTTAGGTTTAAGTATTTCTAAGTTCTAGGGGACTTATCACCACAGATGTTAAGTCCCATAGTGCTCAGAGCCATTTGAACTATTTTTGTAATGGAATATTTTCGTCAATATATAATGAGGTAAAAACGTATTACAGTTTTCTGTAATAACAATCCCTTTTGCTCACAGTTACAGTCAACAAAGCATCTGGCTCGTGTTCATCTATTAGACTTGTAATTCTGCTTTCTATGTGCAGTTATCGTATCTCTGGTTTTTCAATTAGTTCATTGTAAATGGTGTTTAAAATATTTTGTCGTATTGAGAAAGAACCGACCCAGATACATGTGCGTTGAGTCACACTATCCCACACAGAACAGTTACACTTGTGCTTTGTTGTTTCGTAGCTTTCATAGTTGCAGGGGACTTAATTAATCAATTGTGTTAATGGAAATTCCTTGTCATTTTTTATTTTTATTTTATGCAGTCAGATTGCGTGCTAATACTAGTCAGGGCCAACCGGTTACGAGACTTCGTAACCGGTCACACAGCTACTAAAATTATTGCATTTATTCATTAATATTAATCCTATCATTTTAATTAAGCCCCCATGCACCTTATTATCGTTCCATGTCTAATTTCGGTGTCGCTCTCTTGTTCGGTTTTAGGAAACCAAACGAAGAATTCGTCTGGCGAAACGTCTGTAGCGGGCCGCTTGAATTTGCACCGGCAAAGGCCTGATTGACTAACTTCAATGCTAATTATCTTGGAAATGGTACAACGTGTGGAATTTTTTTCTTAACTATTATTAGCCTACCCTGCAACACCCTTACAATCTTTTCAGACTATTTATGACCATCCTGCATGTGTTTCAATATACAGGGTGATTATAATTAAACTTTCAAACCGCCGCAGAAATAACACCACTTGTCAGAATGACGTCAAATTTCAACGGAATACTATCGCAGGAGGGGGAAGACGTATAGCAGAAGAAAAATAGTTACAAAACGTAGCAATAGATGGCGCTGTAAACATCATAATTTAATAGTGGTCGACTAAAACTGACAAATGAATCATACAACAATGCCTAAGGTGTACGTTTGACGTTAAACAAACTGTACTACTCAGTGTGCGTGGGTGTACAGGTGTGATACTGTTAGTTATGTAAGCCCATCCACCACGGCAAGGTCACATCACATCGGATGGCAAAAATCGGGTTTAATTGTCCTGACGCCAAAAACCGCATAAAAAGCATCGATCACATCGGTTTTTAATTGTCCTGAGGCCAAAAACCGCATAAAAAGTATCAATCAAAATCAAATTGGATTATGAATTTCCGTGTGACAGACGCAAAAAATGTTCAATACGCTGTCCATCGTTTTCTGCAACAAGTTGAAATCGAGAAACAGCGTGTTCCACAACTGATCGAAGTGTTTTCGGATTCACGTTCATAATGTATTGCGCAATGCCTGCCTTCAATGCGATTAAGTTTGCAATCGGAAAGCTGAACTCAACATCTTTCGCGTAGCCCCACAGCCAGAAGTCACAGGGGTTAAGATAAGGTGATCGGGACGGCCAGGCATTTCCGAAATGGCCCTTCAGCGGCTGCTTAACTGGATTTTCAATGTGCAGAGGTGCACCATCTTGCACACACTCACGCTGTTGGAGAGCTGGAATGAGGTGGTTGCGCAAAAGACGCTCATAGCGCTAACCAGTGACGCTACAGGTAACAGGACGGAAAGCACCTGTCTCTTCGAAAAACTGTGGCCCTATGATAAATGAATCCGTAAACTAGCACCACACAGTGATCTTTTCAGGGTGAAGTGGCACGGGTTGATTTGTGTGTGGATTTTCCGTTGCCTATATTCGACGATTCTGTGTACTGACATATTCTGTTACATGGAAGTGGGCTTCGTCTGTCCACAAAATCTTCCACGGCCCATCATTGTTGACTTCCATGTGAGCACGAAATTCTAAAGCAAGGTTGATTGCAGGTCAACAGGAAGCAATCCGTGCACATGGGTAATTTTGAATGGATAGCAAAGTAGGATGTTTCGTAAAACGCACCGTGTTTACGAGTATGTCCAATGTTCGGGCAGTTCTCCATACACCACACGTCTGCACACCATCACCCGTCTCCTCCAGCACTGCTGTGGCCACTGCTTCCACTTGTGTCGAATCAATTCGTTTCCTCCCTCTAACAGGTTGCACACCAAAAAACCCGTCTTGTCGAATTTTCGAATCATTTTCTCCAGACCCACGGCAGTCACCGGACTAGCGCCTTTTTTCAAACCTTTCAGTGTCCGGAACTTCTGCAGAGCGACGAGTGCAGTCATCATTCTTGTAATTCAGCTTTCTTCTGCCAAACGTTTTCCCCCTTCCACGATAATATTGCGTAGCAATTTGACGCGATTCTGACCAGTGGTGTTATTTCTACAGCGTTTTGAAAGTTTAACTTTAATTATAATCACCGTATGTAAACGGAAAATTTCTGATTGATTCATCATCCCACAGCCCAAACTGCTAAGGACAAAAATTTGATATTTGGAGAGGGCATCTACAGGCATCGTCACAAACGGGATTTTTCGAAATCCCACTCCTAAGGGGGTGAAATACGGGATGAAAGTTTTTATGGAAACCTTTCATTATGAAATTATTTTTAAAGCTACGTCTATGAAAATTGGTATTTGACTTCTCGGTTAGAAATATAAAATACATGTTTTATTGTTTTTGCAAATTCAGCCCCCAAGGGGGTGAAATGGAGAATGGAAAGTGTTATGAATATATTTCATTACGAAAGCATAATTCCTTTTTGGTCAGAGGTACATTCGGAAAGCAGTCTGCTTCTATGGCCTTCCTTAGTGTGAAAAGTTTAGAAGTGTTGGTATCCGTGAATTAAATGAAAGAAAGCTATTTAACAGTCGCCATGACAAATCGGCTTTTTCAGAATTTCATAGAAAAAGAAACGGATCATTAATACATTAATTTTCAGTAGGCCTAATATAGGTTTATAAAGTTATTTTGGTCGTAATTAGTATACAGGGTAATCATTACTGAAGACAAAACTGATATGCCAAAACTGATATCACGTTTAAATGGGATTTCATGTAGAGAAATAACCGTTTGAGACGAGAGAATTCAGTACCTGGTGTAAGACTGGCGCTACTAACAACATAACCACTTATCCAATTTGACACTCTTTTAACTCGTTATATCAAATTAAAATTAAACCCATTGGAACACCTTAATTATGCAAAGACTGACAGCCATTTAAAGAGCCACTAACTCTTTTATAGTTTGCAGGTTTACACATGAGTAACGTATGCAACAATATATATATATATATATATATATATATATGTGTGTGTGTGTGTGTGTGTGTGTGTGTGTGTGTGTGTGTGTGTGTGTGTGTGTGTGTGTGTTTTGTACAGTAGTGGTTCAAAACGGCTCTGAGCACTATGGCACTTAACATCTGTGGTCATCAGTCCTCTAGAACTTAGAACTACTTAAACCTAACTAACCTAAGGACATCACACACATCCATGCCCGAGGCAGGATTCGAACCTGCGACCGTAGCAGTCGCGCGGTTCCGGACTGAGCGCCTAGAACCGCGAGACCACCGCGGCCGGTTACAGTAGTGGTCTTATGAACTACCAACATGACGTTGGTTTTCGAAAACACATTTTTTCATGTCATTTCACATTTTCTTTCTCGAAAAGAATTTTCGTTTACGTTCCTTGTCATTCTCAGAAACAAGGGAAGTCGCAAGGCGTTGAAGCCGATGAATAGGATAGATTTTGAGCCGTGTTGTGGCTCGCGTTGTTGCCACTGGTAGGTTGGCATCGTGTAATCGGGATAGTGGAGTTTCACTGGCGCCACTACGTTAGCTAACGTTGTCTGTCCACGACTGGCAGCAGCAGCGGTTATCGATATCTAGTACCGTGGTACTACTATCTTTGGATGGACTGCTAATTAATTTCGTCTGCATGCTGCCATCGGTCCCGGCATGTGCGCGCTGCCCGACCTCACTGCTGCTCCGTCCCAGCCGAACTGCCCGACACACTTCGACCCGGAAACCCTTATGTGTTCGTTCAACATGATGAAGCTTCAGACGTATAAGATTAAATATTCGATGTGCGATTGGCTGTAATGAATTACCTGCGTGTAGTATAGTCGAATCAACGCACTCCTTTTTATCATTTATTCTGAAGACGGAGTGCGGTCCGCTGGTTCTGCCTTGCCTGGGTTATTCTATCGTTGTCTTGGTTATCAGACGTTAGGTAGATGTTGCAAGACTGTTGGCTGGCGTTTAAACTGTCACCAGTTTGAGTTGCCATCCGGTTTAGTGAATATAATGGCTGCCGGTCTCATCGTTTACGAAACTGAGCGACTTTCCCAGGTCGATCCTTGGAGCACTGTCTGAGGCCCACTTCTCTCTTGATTTGATCAGATTGTGATGATTGTCAATAAGGGCTTCAGCCGTGAATGCAATTTTATCTTAAGAATTTTTAATTAGATATTGTCTCTTAATATGATTTTTTTATAATATTTTAGTAAGAATTTGCTATCTAGGACTTCAGCTGTCAAATGGTTTTGAGTTATTACTATTGGGGCCTGCAGCCGACAAATAATTTGAATTTCTGGTCAATAAGGCCTTCAGTCTTGAATGCAATTTGTCTAAGCAATTTTTAATTAGATATTGTCTTAACAGTCAAATTTGATAATTGTTCCTTACTGTCAACGCTATATGCAATTAGTTCCAAATAAAGTGTACGTGATTTTAAAAAAAAGAGCTGAGTAACAAACGGTAACTGAGTAAGGCCCCGTCCACACCGAATCTGCTTTTTCCCTAAGTAAACACGTCTCAGATTTTAGTCAGCCCTTTTTTTTTGCCTAAAGCGAAATAGCAACTTCTGAATAATATTTGGTTTCCATATAGTCGTTTACATACCTGGACGCAACACTATTAGCAACCTACAGAATGACCTATACTATATTTAAATATCATTAGACTATTAATAGTCGCACGACCACTTGGGATACGTACGGTACGAGCTGAACCATTTTACATGCAATACTCAACTGTTGTGTGTGTCAGGAAACAGCGCGGCACACCAAACCAAACCAAACCAGGTAGTAAACGTTTCATCTATTCACTTTTATCTTCAAATGAGCCACACAAACGTCGACGCAGATGCACACACACTAAAATTCTTATTTCTGTAGAAGTCTACTGAAGCATTTTTCTTATTATTTAACTTTAACCGTTGAAGATCATTTTCACTAACAATTTCCTTTTCTACTGTGAAGACACTAAAGCCTCTTGTAAAGGAGTGTACTCAAAAACACTCTGATTGGCCTTTCAGTATTAATAAATACGTGTCTCACACATTACAAATGACATTTCTTAAAAGCATTACCTGAATTCGAAGCTGTACTGTTTGAATTTACTTTTTATCGTCTATACAATTTTTTTGGGTGCTTATTGGGATATTTAAAACCAAATCAGAGGTCGTTGACGCTATTACGGCCGGCCGGCGCGGCCGAGCGGTTCTAGGCGCCTCAGTCTGGAACCGCGCGACCACTACGGTCGCATGTTCGTATCCTGCCTCGGGAATGGATGTGTGTGATGTCCTTAGGTTCGTTAGGTTTAAGTAGTTCTAAGTTCTAGGGGACTCATGACCTCAGATGTTAAGTCCCATAGTGATCAGAGCCATTTGAACCATTTGACGCTATTACTCTGGTGGTGCTCTGTCCATAATTATCCTGTTCGAATACAACTGATGGAAAAATCTTCGCCGGCCGAAGTGGCCGTGCGGTTAAAGGCGCTGCAGTCTGGAACCGCAAGACCGCTACGGTCGCAGGTGCGAATCCTGCCTCGGGCATGGATGTTTGTGATGTCCTTAGGTTAGTTAGGTTTAACTAGTTCTAAGTTCTAGGGGACTAATGACCTCAGCAGTTGAGTCCCATAGTGCTCAGAGCCATTTGAACCATTTGAACCACTGTTGGCAATTATTGAGATAACTTTGACGGCATAACGATAGTACTGACGTCACGCGTCATCTGTTACCTCTCACTCAACAGTATCGAGGTACCATTACATTGTTCAACAATACAATGCTCTACACACTTGACACGTGTCTCTATGTAGTGTCTGCATCAGGGTGAGTTACTCCCGTTGCCAACAAGATCCCCAGATCTGGTCCCATTGACATGTACGGGACCAGTTATGAGATAATTCCATCTCACTGCCGGTACCCGGGATATCTAGGTTTAGTTGCAACAGCTGAGGGCCAGCTTGCCTCAGGGGTGGACACAACAGCTTCATGATACCCTCCCCAAACGAATCAGTGCACGCATCCAGGCCAGAGGTGGCGCAACGACATACTGTTACGTAGTGTCATGCTACCAAGTTCTTTGTAAATTTGACTAGATTTTGTAATCAGTGAAATAACATCACATACCCTCTCAACCCGTGAAGTTTTGTTTCCTCCTCCCCATCTGGGTGCTTCACTTTTTTGTCATGGAGTGTATATATGTGATATCATATCATATCAAACCCAAAAAATTTTTGGGGGGCTGACAATGACAGTGGAAACCTAAGCAGAGGCTGATCTGTCATAGTTCTGTAGCAGATTCACATCTGTTTTACTGAATCGTTCAAGGATAGTAATGTCTTGAAGCTTTTTGTAATTTTTTGGAAATTTGTGGTAAGGACTATAGGACCAAACTGCTGAGGTCATCGGTCCCTAGGCTTACGCACTACTTAACCTAACTTCAACTAACTTTCATTAAGGGCAACACACACACCCATGCTCAAGGGAGGACTCGAACCTCCGAGGGGGGGTGGGGGTGGGAGGGGGAAACCGGGACCGCGCGAACCGTGACAAATCGCCCTAGACCACACGGCTACTCCGCGCGGCCAAGATTTTGGGCAGATTTAAAAGTGTCTGCCGGATCGTAATTCGAAACCGGAACATTTTGATGGCAATATTCTTACCGACTGAGCCATCCAGACGCGGTGCCCGACACGCTCTCTTAGTTCCAACTCGGCCATTGCCTCGCCTCTATCCACACTTCGGGAGAGCTCCCCAGCGTACGTTGCTACACTGCCGCTCAAGGAAGTAACGTTGCTGAGAAAAAGTGACTTAGTCACAGCCTAGGAAATTGTTTCTAGAATGAATCATTTACTTTGCAGCGGTGTATGCGTTGTTTTGAAACTTCTGGCAGTCTAAAACCGTATACCCGGTTGGGACTCCGACCTGAAACGTTGCCTTTCAGAAACAATGAACTTGACGATTGAGACATTTTTAACTTGTTTATTTTACCTTCCCTTTAAACTGATTTATTTGTCTTCTCAGCCAGACTTCATTGCTAGTTTCGTAAAGCAAAAATGGAAGTTATCCTTTTCTGATTTAAATTGAAACTAAAGATGTATTCATCTCTCGGTTGCGGCTTTTTCTCTGTTTGATGGACTTGGTAGACGACGTAACAGAATAAACATGATAAATTATATAATCTGCTCTTCATCTTCTTGAATTTCGTCACACTTGACGATATAAAATTTACTTAAAATATAATGATAGTTGACTTCCAATGATGAAATAGAGTAAATGTTTGTTTAAATAAGTGCGCGATGATATAATTTTTTCCTCTTCGTTCTCATTAGCTTGATTCGAAAACAGTCACATTTGTGGATCAAATAAAACAACACGTTAATATTTCTGTAAGGTATTTTGATGCTTGAGCTAGAGCTAATTCATGATTTGCTACTGTGTTGCAAAATATATTAAAAATGGATGTACAAAATTACATTGGTGGACATAGAAGACACGTATTGTCCAATCTTCCATACACAGCTGGTAAGCTTGGTCGTCGGGAAGTATCGGTAACTCGTCTTTGGGATGTGGTTTAATTAAATAGCATGTGATGCTATGCGGGCCATGTACGTCAGTTTCTGCTTTTCCCATTTCCATATGCTGATCTGTGGTTTGCAGAGAAACATATGTTAATCAATCGTAAAATTGTAAAAATTTTAAAAAATGTTATAAAACTTTTTAAAACTTTCAAAATTTATTCTATATATTGTCTGTATCACATTTAATATTTTAAATAATTTCTTAAAGTGATGATCAGTTTCGGTAGCTTAGCTACCGTCTTCAGGTCTCATGTAGTATTACTTGTGATGTGAAGATGTTAGTTAAGCTACCAAAACTGGTCATCACTTTTTAAACAATTTTTTAAATGTTAAATGTGACTGAGACAATATATAGAAGTAGTTTGAGATTGTCTGCTTCTTATCGCTGTCTCCTGTTCTGATAGTGTCAGATATATTCAGTTGACTAAATAACATGGCAGTGGTCGCTAAGTGGACTTGGCGAGACACAGATCTTCTTTTTTTTTCCTTTGTGGAGATAATTTTTGTAACTGCATCATAACGGATGGATCGCACAAACGTAGAAAGATCCTTGTTATTCAAGTTTGGCAAAATTATCGATCAGTCATGGGACGTAGCTCCGTAGAGTATTGGGTGAGGATGATATAAATTGTCTGAGTGTGACTTATGGCCCACAGTCATACACTGATGAACCAAAACATTGTGACTAACTGCTTAATAGCGTTTTGGTCCATCTTTGGAACGCTGTGTACCAGCAGCTCTAGCTGGTGTAGATTAGACAATTCTTAGTAGATCACCTTATTCCCATAAATTACGCGTAGGTGGTTTCTGGGCGTAGAGATGGCGCCTGACAGCACCCCAGCAGCTTCAGATCAGGCGAATATGGTGGCCAGGACATCAGCATGGATTCACTACCCTGTTCCTCGAACTGCTGTACCACGATTCTGCCCGCGTAACACCGACAGTTATCGTGCTGGAAGATGCCATCGCTGTCGGAGAAGACATTAAGAATGAAGGGAATCACGAAGTTCACAGTAATGTTCAAATATTCTGCAGCTGTCATGGTACCATTGATTACTACCACATGTCTCACAGAAGCGTAGGTGAGTGTCCCCCATGGCATAATACTGAACCCACCGGCCTATGTCCGTGCTGTGAGATTCCTTGCATCATCTACATTGACTTTTGTATGGACTTTTAGGCTGAATTTTTCAGTGCACGGCTGACATGAATTAAGTCAATTTTCCGCTCTCTACTTCCCAGTCGTACTTCAGTTGGCAAGACCGCCTATCCTTTTAAACAGATGGTTAACTGAATTTTGATAGTTTTGAACGAGTAGATTTCGCGCAATACCGATTCTTCCATACTTCATTTCATCCAACCGCGACCTATAAAACGTGAAAGCTGTTTTTGTAACACTGAGATCACTCTAAAAATGTACCTGTATGACCATGAAAGGTTGTTTTCAAAATATACGTCGATTAAAAACGCGCTTCGAACCTTCACGTTAGATAATATGCTCAACATTTTGGCTTCACTCGGTAGTGAAAGTGATATTCTTAAGACAACTAGGTTGTAAAGGTGATGTAAGTAGCTTCATTAGTATGAAATGTATGCGTTAACCAATGAGCCTTTAAATTTATTGAAAATTTAATTTTAAGACGGATTACTTGTAAAAGTATTGTATTTGAATTAAATACAGATAAAATTTGTCCCATTGAGAAATTACTTTTGTTAACAAGTTTCTTTGTGTGGCCATCCTCCACAGCAGTAAACATTTGATGTCAGATACAAAGTATACAGGAGAGCCTGGAAACACGGGACACAAACCACTCCACATTTGCAGAACACCTAAGAGAAAATGACCACAAACCAACCACTAGAGAAGATGACATGAAAATAATTAGTATCAATAATAAAAAACACCTTCTAACCATGCAAGAAAATTACCACATACAGAAAACCAAAGCAGAAAGGAATATCCTGTTGAATCACCAAGTACACCTGTCAAGCAATTCATTATTTACACTAATAGATAAAATAATAGAGTAATGCTCCCAAAAAGGGTTAATATAATAATGCTGTCCAATATAATAATAATAGCACCCAACGTCTTTACACTCATTCATCCATGAACCCCTCCACAGAATAGTGAAACGAAAAGTCAAATCAGCTGTCACCAAAGATTTCAACCACTCGCTAACAGCTAGTACAATCCCCCCCCCCCCCCTAAAAAAAAAAAGAATCGTCAGCTCTCTCTCTCTCTCGTACACAATATCGATATAAACATCACGAACAGAAGTTAGTCTCGAACATATACTTCGTTAGGTTGGCAACAAATAGGTAAAGCCAGCTGGAGTGGCCGAGCGGTTCTAGGCGCTACAGTCTGGAACCGCGCGACCGCTACGGTCGCAGGTTCGAATCCTGCCTCGGGCATGGATGTGTGTGATGTCCTTAGGTTAGTTAGGTTTAAGAAGTTCTAAGTTCTAGGGGACTGATGACCACAGCAGTTAAGTCCCATAGTGCTCAGAGCCATTTGATTTTTTGAACAAATAGGTAAACATGCCAAAGAAGAGGAAACACGTAATGGAGTCACAATATTTACGTTGTGAAAAGCAGTGTACGACGAAATAGTTGTATCGAGTGACAAAAGAACAATAGTACACCACAAAAAAGAGTGAGAAACGTGGTGAACAGTGCGAGGTACGCCAGAACAAAAAGTTGTGATTGTATGGCAGTAATAAAAGTGGTAGTGCGACCTCCTGACCAGATGTGAGGAAACACAGATCAGCAAATCGTAAGTAATTACTTTTTTACAAAAAGAATCGTGACGTGAACTGTTTAATAATCTAAAACTAACAAAACTGTATCATTGTAGGTCCCACTGACGATGCCTTAGAACAGGAAAAGGCGAAACGCATATGAGATAAATAAATTAACTAGCAGCAGGAAAAGGCAGTTTTATTCACAAAACAAGTATTTACTTTTGTTATCTTGCATCTCGCTAACGAACCTGTTTCCTTACAGTCACAATATTTCTAAAATTGAAATACTGAGGTTCACATGGCAGTGACTCTCAACTTCTTGCTCTTTTGTTTTCTGCAAAAAATGTAGTTGTTCATAGCGATATTAATGAAATCAATCGTGTTGTGTACTGGTGGGGGGCCGGGATAAAAGGGTGGCAACAGGAAGTGAATCCGGCCACCCCTTACATTAGGCGTGCCAGATTCAACAGCAACCAAGCAGACCTCGCGTAAATGTGGGACAAAGGCACAAGTAAAAGAAGATAGCTCTCAACTGTTATTTATGCTGCCTCTTTCAGAGACACGCCCGTGCATGGCACAGCGCTGCGTCTGAGATGGCACTGTGTTACCAGTAAGGGTTGTGTCCATAATGGGTGCCGCGGGGCAAGGACTGTTCTATACATCCGCTATTCGTCATTCAAATAGTTCTCAATTGAACATTGCATCGCCACACGCAGACGTTAGCTGACGCATGACTCCACTTCAGACAGTATCAACTCATTGTAACAGTACCTCAAGACAACTTGAGGACAGTGACTACAGTCTCCTCCAAGAAGAACCAAACAGCAGACTGCACAAGTGACCTTTGTTAACGTTCACTCGTTCCAGGGCTAGACCAGAGTTGAAAACCGATCAGTGCAAGTGAAGTTAAAATGGTTGTCACACACTGTGATCAGATTGTCGTTAATTATTACAAAGCTTCTTTTAATAAATTATTGTATTGCTAATCTGTGTTGCAATATATTTTTGCCACAGTGTTGCCTAACCCTAAGTTTGGCCCTGCGACATGACTATGGTTGCTGCACGCAAGCAAACCACCTCGTAATAGCTTTTACTTTCGGTAGTATGGTCCTCTTCCTGCCACATGTTTATGTTTGACATCAAGAGTGTTTGGTGAAGAGGACACATTAAATCAAATATATCAAGCAGTGTGAAAATAGCCTCTTAAGTTACCTCATCATACTGAACAAGTACTTTTGCAATGTAAACTCCAACAAAATCCAAGTAAAGCAAAGTTAACAGCGCTACGTCTCCATAACAAAGAGACACACAAGAAGTTACACGTGTAATTTGGTCGGAGTCTCCCCCCTATCTAACTCTCTAAATATCTAGGTGTCACTCTTTCTCGGACTGTTATTTAAACAGGAATGCACTAATCTGTTAAACAAGCTTGGATCATGAGTACATCTACTTCGCAATGTAGCAGGAAACAGCTGGGGAGCAAAGGCAAATACGCTAAGCAATGCTGTAATTTCACTTTTGTACTCTACCCAAGGATAGGAAAACCGCACACATACGACTTACACAGATAGACATCTGAAATAGGTATGAAGATAATACCAGTGGCACTGTCAAGTCTACTCTCACTTCCTGATTACCTATTTTATCCAATATTGCCCCTCCGGACCTCAGAAGAAAGTTGTCAAGTAGCATATTTTTAAGAAGTCACATAAGAATTCATTTTCTAGCAGCGCTTTCCCGAATCCACCAGTTATACATTTTGAGTCACCCAAGGGTCGATCTTCGGGCCACAGATGTTTTCAGTGTCACCAAGAAGTGGGAAGAATGCTGGAAAGAACAGCCACCACCACACGCCTACCTAATTCACAACCCAATGACGAAGGCTGCAGGAATTTGATCTTATCCATCACGAAAGGTAGAGGCCGAACCGCATCCGAATGGGACAAGTGACATGTGGCCACATGCTGAAGAAGTGTTGATGTTATGAAAGTGCTGTGTGCGATCATCGTTCAGAAAAACAGACTAAACGAAATATGGTGACGAACTGCCTGCTACACGCTTTTAAAGATGATCTGAAACGCTTGTACAAGTGACACCGAATTCTGCGCTCTGTTTGTCAGATTTAAACGTTAACCTGCAAAATCATTGTTATGTACTTGTATATGTTCTGTTACACCATACAATGATAATACATACTACAAGAAAAGAAAGACTAAATTTTATAGTGTAATTTTACACAATTAAATAACGCTGTGCTATAGGATTTTGATTTCATAATATCTCCAAAATGTTGTTTTTCTCACCTTATAGGATCCTACAAACAGCCATGACGCCAAGTGAAAGATTCATTCTGGAAATATGTCGTGTTGGTTCTCCGCTGTAGTGACCAGTATCAGCGGATGAATCGACATTTTTTGTTTAACACAGGACAGGCGTACTTATCAGTTGTTCGAAAGAGGAACAAAGGAAGAAAGGAAGGAAGATTGGATTTAACTTTCTGTCGACAACGAGGTCAGTAGAGACGGAGCACAAGTTCGGATTGTGTCAAGGACGGAGAAGGAAATCGTCCGTGCCCATTCAGAGGAACCATCCCCGCAATTTCCTGGAGCGATTTAGGAAAATCACAGAAAACCTAAGTTTGGATGGCCGCACACAGGTTTGAATCGCCGTCCTCCCGAATGCGACTCCAGTGTGCTAACCAATGAGTCACCTCGCTCGGTGTCTGAATGAGGGCGTGCTCATGTGGATGGTTTTGCGGCCTCACCAGTAACATCTGAACGAGATAAAGGCACACATTCACAGGCTGACAACAAAAAATCCCACACAGTTCATGAGTCTGCAAGTACAACCAGCAAACTGCAGTAAACTGAGCAAGGAAACGCTGAAGAGAAAGATGCTCTGTTAAGACAAAAAAGACAACACAAAGACAACTTCCGAACATACGCGGAAACAATTCAGCGTTCCACTTATTCACAAGATGGTACAGTGGCAGTTTGTAGACTAGTGTCGGGAGTCGGAGCATTTAACGAAATACTGAAAACCGAGTGCGCACATTTCGAAAATACTGCGTAAGATATGACGTTATCAAAACTGCTAGAGTTTGCTGCTGTTATAGGTCTTTAATTGTGCAGCAAAAGTACTTCTCAAATTTTATGACCTGTGCTTACTCAAAGCCTACATTTTTCTAGTTTGCAGTTTCCCAGCGTTATGCTGTGGTAATGTCCCATTCAGTAATGTAACCGAATTATTATTACTACATTAAAATATTTTAATGGAAACTAAATAAATTTTTTATTGGATAATCGAACACTTAGGATCACGCTACATCTTCGTTTTGTCCACTTTGTCCAGAGTTTTCAATTCTCTTTCATACAATCGCTATGCTGTTGCTTTTGTTCTTGGGTCCGTGTTCTTCCCATACTTGTATTTGTAGCTCTTCTAGCGAGTTGAAACCCTCCCATTCTAACATGAGGGCTTCCGAATTGTTATACCTCTCAAGGTCTTTTCGAGCGTCTCTAATGCACTTCGTGGTGTTTTTCTTGATCCAAAGGTGACCAAATATTTGTTCTGCCCATTCTGTACTGATACCACCGAGATCCTGTCCACATTTTTTTTTTTTTTTATAAATTTTGCTGTCGAATATTTCGCCCATAAAGGGAGGCATCATGAGCATTGTAACTATTGATAAATATGAATTAAACAGCTTACTGCGTCAGTGACTCGTTTATTTTCCCACTAGGCGTTTCGAGGGTTCGCACTATCGTCTTCATGCGAATAATTGTGTAGTTACACTCCCGGTGTTAGTGAAGACCACAGATTCTTCTTCACACGAGCAGGCTAAGTGACTGCAGGTTGTGTTTCCTTCAAAAAGCAAAATATACACTGCTTCGCACTTGGTCTGCTGCTGTTCACACGCTTCTATGCTCTTCACTAACACGCAAAATATAATTACATAATTCTCAACTTGAAGGTGATGATGTGAACCATCTAAATCGTAGTGGTAAAATAAATGAGTCACTAACGCAGTAAACCATTCTGTGTAAGAGAGGCATTCATAAGGAATACAACACTCTTTTATCTGAAAATAAGTTAGTTTTATTCAGGATTTCAATACAACACATTATTCCCCACCCTTTTGATTAAAATATCCTATTTTTCAACATAATCTCCGTTCAATGCATCAACGATCTTCCCATCATCCATGTACTGCTTCAGCGGATTGCACCTTTCATTGGCCCAAACAGATGGAAGTCTGAAGGTGGGAGATCCGGGCTGTTAGATGGATAAGGAAAAATAGTTCACTGAAGAGTTGTGAGTTTCTCCCGGGTCGCAAACTTGTGTGAGGGCCTCCGTTGTTGTGGAGAAGGAGAAGTTCGTTTGCATTTTTGTGGCGGTGAACAAGCTGAAGACCTTTCCTCAATTTCCTGAGGGTAGCACATCAGAGTTTATCGTTGCACCACGCGGGAGGACGTCAAATAGAATAACCCCTTCAGAGTCCCAGAAGGCTGGGTTTCCGGTTCGAAACGATGAGCCCATGTTTCATCACCTGTGACGATGTTCTACAGGAAACCTTTCACGATCAGCCTCGTAAAGCGCATACAAATCTGCATAGAGGATCCTTCGTTGATCTTTATGGTTTTCTATTAGACGGCGAGGAACTTAGCGGGCACACACCTTTGAGTATCCCTACTGGTGGACGAGTGTGTCACCACTACAAACAGAGACATCCAATTGTGCAGCGAGGTGTTCCCTTGCGATCCGTCGATCACCTCGAATAAGAGTGCCTACACTTTCCAAACCTGTAGGAGTCACAGGTGTGTGCGGACGACCGGGACGCGGGAGATCGGACAGGTAAGTACGACCTTATTGCGGTGATGACAGACGCTGTGCCCATCGACCCACCATGCTTTTGTTCACTGCCAGGTCTCCATAGACATTCTGTTAACGCCTACGAATCGCTGCGATGCTCTGGTTTTCCGCTAAAGGAAACTCAATGACAGCCCTCTAATTGGAAAGCACCTCTGTTACAGACACCATTTTGAAGGCCAGTTATGGTGCCGCCACCTATCGGGACTTCATGTAACTACAGGGGTTGCAGCAGGAATATTTCACAAGGTCCCAAAATAAATTCTGAGTTATTTTCAACCGAAATTGGCAGAGGAAAACATTTCTTACGTTGTAATTCTTCATGCTTTCCCGGTGATCTGTTGACATCTTTGATATTCGGGAATCCAGCTCTATAATTCGTGTCGTCGCACGATATTTCAACAGCGTGCCTCGCTGTCTTCTTCAGCTGCCACCTGAGATTGGTCCTTGGGTCTTTATTTTTTTTTCTTTATTGATTTTCAATTCCCCCCGAAGGGGGCGGGCTGGCAGCAGCTTAGTACGCTGCTCTACAGCCTATAGACTTGTCCTTGGGTCCATCGAGTCCAGTATTTATGCCTGGAAGGAGCTGGGCGTTCCGTCTTCGGTCCGCGCCGAGTCGAATGTTTCCTCTGTGGTCCGCGCCCGCCAGACTCGGCTTCAATGGACCCCTCCGCCGGCCGTGGTGGTCTAGCGGTTCTAGGCGCTCTGTCCGGAACCGCGCGACTGCTACGGTCGCAGGTTCGAATCCTGCCTCGGGCTTGGATGTGTGTGATGTCCTTAGGTTAGTTAGGTTTAAGTAGTTCTAAGTTCTAGGGGACTGATGACCACAGGTGTTAAGTCCCATAGTGCTCAGAGCCATTTGAACCATTTTTGGACCCCTCCAGTCGCGGACGTTCCGACTGCCGTCCGCGCCTGTTTTGGCCGTCCCCAACGGTTGTGGTCGTCATCTGAGGTGTGTCAGACCCGATCTGAGATGTTGGGAATTCTGTCTCATGACTGTTATTATGATTTCCACATCTGTTTCGTGCTGGGCGCTCGATAACATCTCAGACTGGGTCTGACACACCTCAGATGGCGTCCACAACCGTTGCGGACCCCCAAAACGGGCACGGACGGCAGTCGGAACATCCGCGACTGGAGGGGTCCATTGAAGCCGAGCCTGTCGGGCGCGGACCACAGAGGGAACACTCGACTCGGCGAGGACCGAAGCCGGAACGCCCAGCTCCTTCGCGGCATAAATACTGGACTCAATCACGTCATTGACCTCGAGGTCATGGAAGAAGTATGCCCAAACCCTGAAGAGCGAAACAAGGATCAGATGAGCTGGCTGGTATACCGACCGATCAGGAAAAAAATAGAGAAAGAAGTTCGCTACTGGGACGAGGAGGAGGAGCGACAGCGGAAAAAAGGAAACCAAATTCCGCCGACACTACCGCTTCTGACCCGTAATGGAACACAAGAACGAGAAGAAACGAAGAAACAACAACCAAAGGTGGCAACACCAGCAGCTCTGGCCGGGTTTTGCAGGTTTTCCTCAGGCCGTAAGGTGAATACCGGAGCTGTCCCCCGAACTTCCTGCAAATAAATTCCCGACTGGGAGATATGAAGTCCCCCCAATTTCCAATAGCACAAATGCAAACAAATCAAATAAAATAACCAAATAATACCCCCCCCCCTATACCCCTTCGGCCTATAAAGAGCAAAACAAGCTCTAGAGAGGCCCGCCTTCCCCCTATGGGAAGGAATGAAAAGTGCTAAAAAAAAAAAAAAAAAGAGGACCCAAGGACCAGTCTCAGGTAGCACCTGTAGAAGATAGCGAGGCACGCTGTTGAAATATCGTGCGAGAACGACGCGAATATCCGGCTGGATTCCCGAATATCCAAGATGTCATGTCTTACGTTAGTTATTGAACGACTCTTGTATAATTTTATTACTGCACACGTCAGTAGAGAAAGAGAAACTATGAGTATCCCCTCCCCCCCCCCCCCCCCCCCACGACTCCCCCTCTTTCAGTACCAAATCGTGGATCCGCGCCTGGAACCACTCCTGGGTTTCGGAGGCGGCAGGCGTCGGTGGCGCGTGCCCGCCTCGGCGGAGGCGCGTGCGTCGGTGCCATCTGCAGAGTGCAGACTGCGCGTCCCCTATTGAGTTATCCGCGGCGTGGCACGCCATGTGGTCAGCGGCGGGGGCCGCCTGACGCATGCGCCCCGCTGCGTCCCGGGAGATTGATCGCCCGCTTACGGTTTAACTAGCGCAGATTATCCGACGCTCCTCTCCTCTGTTTGTGTTTTTTCTTCCCTCCCGTCCGGCGACCACAATGAAAATTCAGTGTGTACGCAGTCTATTATCCAATAGGGCGGCGGCGGGGGGCAGCGCTCTGATGGCTCCATAATGCTCGCTGCGGCTGATTATCGCCCTCCGGAGGTTACGGCCTTCCTCCACGCCTCTGTCAGCCCCAATTTTTTGAGGGAAAACGCTTCGGCCGCGGGTGCTTCCCTCCTGTTTCGCAATATTAAAAAATTCATTCCGAACGGTGCACTAGCGCCATATTCAATAACTGTCGACCAGTTAGTCGTGGCTAACAATAAAATCATGCGGTTCGATAGAAAGCAGGCACGATCCAACAGTATCGTATATTGATGTCAAAGTTTCCTAGGTGATTTTCGTAAACTAAATAGCGAGAAAACAGTCTGAAACTGCAAGGAATTCTAGAAGATTACGAGCTACTTTTAACACAGGAAACTTTCCAGTTGCTCGCTTGAGGGCTAGCCCACGTGGGTGCCTACGGATTGAGAGGCTCAAAGAGAATTCTAGCCAGGAATAGCGGCTCGTTCGCTAGCTGATCGTACCTCCTCTTATCAATAAATCTAATACGGGGAATGTATTCAAATAGTTCAAATGGCTCTAAGCACTATGGGACTTAACATCTGAGGTCATCAGTCTCCTAGACTTAGAACTACGTGATCCTTACTAACCTCAGGACATCACACACATGCGCGCCCGAGGCAGGATTCGAACCTGCGACCGTAGCGGTCCCGCGGCTCCAGATTGAAGCGCCTAGAACCGCTCGGCCACACCGGCCGGATCGCCTAGAACCGCTCGGTCACAGAGCCCGGCGGAAATGTATTCGCAGGTGCGAATATGAACAACCGTCGGCTGTACATTGGAATAACGACAATTTTTTTTACACCTCCCTGTGTCGCGAGCTGCGTGTTTTTTAATCTACTTTTGTATTTTATTTTTTTTAAGGAAGTAGAGCAGTTAGCATCAGACCGGTGTAGACAGTATGGTGAGGAATCGAAAGGGTTAACAAAGTACCTAAATAAAAAAATTAAAACCTAAATACAACGTATAGGTGGAATCAACATTACGCACTACACTCGATGCTATCTTCCATCAGCATTTGTACACATCCTTCTAACCCACCATTAGAGCCGAGCACAACTTCACGAAGAAAGGGACCATATGGCTCTAATACTTGTTCCAATTACTTTCGCAAAACTGACATGCACACGAGGTTAACTTCTCATACCCGTCGCACTCCAACTGTGAGGAGGGCCAAGAAGACACTACTCAGATAACTAGCGAAATATTGGTGGTAGAGCTGGTGGCGTCGTAGACGGGTGAATCGTCCCAATAGGAAGGTCCAGAAATCGAAAAAGTGTTTCTCATCATCCCAGTAGAGATACAATATGATTAAACCATTGACCCATATCACTGTATTCGTCATAACTGGAATATGAAGGGATGTACGAGTCACTTCTGTAGGATAATTCACTGAATGAGGGCCAACACCAGCCTCGTCAACCTTCACCGCAGACCCACATTCCAGACGATCTTCATCTGTACCAGGTATATGGCACTAGGGACACAACGGAGAATCTGTCATGTGTATGGAATGAAGTCTCTGGCGATTCGTATATTGTGGCTGACCCAACACCGCGCCACTCTGGCGTCTCAATCGTGAAGAGCGCTTTGCACTGAACGTCAGACCACTGCATGCATCTCTGAGGGTAGACGGCTTTCAATCGACTTTCGAGAATGGCCCCGCATCATCAGGCAGTAGACAACAATGCTTCGGCTATCCGTGCACGAACCACGGCCGGAGCCAAACTTCCATATGTCGTCCTCCTGTGTCACAACCTCCACTCATACAGTACGTTACGTATATTCCCGTCCAGGAAGGACATGTTTATTGACAGTCTATCGTATTTTTACTAGAGAATAAATTACCGGCACCTCTGGCACATTTCGTAAGTCCTCATGTAGGTCCAGCATACCACGGATATTGACTGTGGCAATACAAAGCGAAAGATTCGCCAGTAAGGAAAAAATCAATAGGAACATTGTTTTTCTTGACCGCCTACAGTGGCTGAAAGAAACAGCATTCCTCCTATTTACAGGCTCGTATAGCCGCAGTCTGCAGACAAATGTTCACAAACATAGTGCTAACCGAAATACTGATTACGGTGAGTGTACACTTCCATTTATCCTGTAAAATAATAATTCTTTTAAGCTGTGTTAAAGAGATGTGTAAACGTTAAAATAACAAAATTATTATTATATTAATATTTTATATAATTTATTGTTTGTGCTATTCAATCGTAGGCAACAGCGGTTCGTTAAAAGCGAGAGCATATTATATTTGGGACAGTGAAGTGGAGGCTGAGAAAAAAGTAAGAAACTAAGATTGCTTCCAGAAGGTTCCGTGTTGCCTTATAATCGATATCATTTACATAGAGAAAAATCGTCGTTGCAGGTTGCGGTATTACAAGGTATCAGACATTATGGTTTGTTTCGGTATTACTTCCAGTTCACACCTCCAGCGGTAATTGATTCTACCATGCCTGCTACGTCGTATATTAAATCACAATTGTTTTAACATGATTTCAGAAATGCTGTAGAAGAGTATGGAAGAACGAACTGCTTCACAGCTGCCGCGCAGGATTAGCCGAGCGGTCTAGGGCGCTGCAGTCATGGTCTGTGCGGCTGGTCCCGGCGAAGGTTCGAGTCCTCCCTCGGGCAGGTGTGTGTGTGTGTGTGTGTGTGTGTGTGTGTGTGTGTGTGTGTGTGTGTGTGTGTGTGTGTTTGTCCTTAGGATAATTTAGCTTAAGTAGTGTGTAAGCTTAGGGACTGATGACCTTAGCAGTTAAGTCCCATAAGATTTCACACACATTTGATTTTTTTTTTCACATCTGGACAGAAACGGCGAAGATAAAAGTTGTTTCTCTTTCTCCAGGAAACACAGCAACATTTTGCGTTCAACAGCCCGTTTCCTGAAATCTAAAATTCAGTATTTCGTTGTACCAAACGCTTCAAATATTTTAAATAGGTGATCGGCAACCAATACTATTAACACAAAAATCTCAGGAGTAGTTTGGAACACATCAAGCGTTAATGGCGAAATAAATCCTCTGATAAAAACGATTATATCTTGCTTAATATTCCTTTTTCACACTTAGAATATTCTCATCCGCAGTATATTTACATAGGGGCTTCAGAAAGTAAGCCACACATGGTTTCCCAAGCTAAGACCACTGCCCAACAGGAGTGACACAATGTCAGAAGAAAGGACATCTTGCCGGCCGCGCTGGCCGAGCGGTTTTAGGCGCTTCAGTCCGGAACGACGCTGCTGCTACGGTCGCAGGTTCGAATCCTGCCTCGGGCATAGATGTGTGTGATGTCCTTAGGTTAGTTAGGTTTAAGTAGTTTTTAGTCTAGGGGACTTATGACCTCATATGTTAAGCTCCACAATGCTTAGAGCCATTTGAACCAAAGGACATCTTCCGGGTTTCCTGGACACACACTTCTGCTGCAGTACGGGCAACGGACGCTTAGCAGCGAAGGAGTAAAATGCAGCGACAACTGAAAACGTACCCCAAAGTTGAAGTACGCGGCACAGTACGATACTCGTTGGCTAATCGTCTGCATCTCACGCCGATTCCCATGAAATTCTGCCGGTATGTGGACCAAATGCAATACCACGTCCAGCCGAAGTCAAATCGTGCCAATTAGTTGATCAAAGCCGCAAAGACGTGGGTGGTGAGGGTCAGGAGGGAAGGCCATCGCCGTCGACCACAAAGGACAATGCGCATACAATCCACAGAAACCTTAGGGGGGGGGGGGGGGGGGACAGAGGAGGAGGGAGGATTTTCCAATGACGAGAACATTCACACAGCGGTTGGCTACGTGAGAAAAAAACTGATTTCTAGTTTGGAGCAATTGAAGAATTAGCCGAACTTGCGACCACTGTTTACAGATTTGGTGACTACGTTGAAAAATAGTGTCATGGATCATTGCCACTTTGATGTGTTGTGTTGCAGTCTTAAAAGTTACTCGGATTGCCATAATAACATATAACTTACTTTTTGGAGTACCCTTGTACAACACAAGTGTTACAACACGTATGGATGGTTCACCAGCTGAAAGTTAAATGTTTGCGGAATCAGCCACGTGGATCTTACCTAACTTAAAAACTTGTCATTCAAAAAGTATAAACTCTTCAAAATGAAACAATGAGACTTAGTAAACTAAAAATACCGGGTGATCAAAAAGACGGTATAAATTTGAAAGCTGAATAAATCACGAAATAATGTAGGTAGAGAGGTACAAATTGATACTCATGCTTGGAATGACATGGGGTTTTATTAGAACCAAAAAAATACAAAAGTTCAAAAAATGTCCGACAGGTGGTGCTTCAGCTGATCAGAATACCAATAAGTAAGACAAAGCAAAGATGATGTTCTTTGCAGGAAATGCTCATCATGTCCACCATCATTCCTCAACAATAGCTGTAGTCGAGGAATAATGTTGTGAACAGCACTGCAAAGAACGTCCGGAGTTATGGTGACGCATTGGCGTCGGATGTTGTCTTTCAGCATCCCTAGAGATGTCGCTCGATCACCATACACTTGCGACTTCAGGTAACCCCAAAGCCAATAATCGCACGGAGTGAGGTCTGCGGACCTGGGAGGCCAAGCATGACGAAAGTGGCTGCTGAGCACACGACCATCACCAAACGAAGCGCGCAAGAGATCTTTCACGCGTATAGCAATACTTTGTTTTTTGTTTTTTTTGTTCTAATAAAACCCCATGTCATTCCAAGCATGTGTGTCAATTTTTACCTCTCTATCTACATTATTCCGTGGTTTATTAAGTTTTCAAATTTATACTGACTTCTTGATCACCCGGTATATCTTCATTACCCTTAACACGAAACAGAGCAAAACTGAAGGCAATCTGTTCGAAACTGTACATCTCTGTACATCCGCGGCAGTGTACCTGAATATCCCGGCGTCCTCACAGTACCCCTAGCAAGGGCTCGAGGGTGACTGAAGTCACTTAACAAAGAACACAATTCACGCTATAAGTTCACATCGTAACTCAATATTTTCAAGTCACAAACTCAAAAAAATCCAATTAATTCAGTTATTTGTACTTTTACTATTAGCCATGTACAAAGACAAAAAGTGGCATTGGCTGAAGACATATCCCATTAAATGCTCTTTCAAGTACATATTTTTATTCTGGTCTCATAGTTTGTGGTGTCGATGTGTATTTCATTTTTCAGAGTTACCTTAGGCGATTGGCACATTTCTCAGTGTCTATTGCGATCTGTGACGAAGCACCTAATGAAATCAAACGTTGCCGGCCAAATACTCACCTCTTCTGTCTACAATTTCACTTGGAACTCACTCTCAAGGAAACTATTATTTGAGGCTTAATTAGCTCCTCATCTCAATGCCACATGCTTCAGATTTTATGTAGTCTCTCATACAAACTTCATCAGTACTGAGCTTCGCATTCGAGCAGAGAGAATCTGAGAGTTCACTGCAGCAATCCTTATATTATCCACAATTACAAAGAAAAAATGCGTCTTTTCCCGTTTACTAAAATCTGTCACACTTCAACAGTAGTATTTTTCGCAGCGTCGAAGCTCGTGTGTTGCTGCCCTTCCTTCCATTATGATTCGTCTTTCTCTGCGAGAGTCCAACAAATAAGTTACACCGAATACGGCAGCAGGTGTCACAAGCTCTCGAACCTCTCCAAATGTCGAATTCAGTTCGTCGTTTCTAACAATTGTCTTTGTTAGGAAATGTAGTGTAGTTCTTTACTGATTCCTCTGCTGTAATTCAGATTCTTTATGCTTAACAAGACCCGCTACGTCTTCTAACACTCTTCTATTTTTTTAAGTAATTTCATAGAATTACAGCTTTCACTTCACTATTGTATTGATGAATCACGAAACAAACTTCCTATACTGAAGAATTTTTCTTCAGTTCCGATCAAATCAGTCATTCCAACTGTTCGAGTGCAAATGCTGTTACACATTACTTCATAGAAGATGTTATACGGGATGCAACAATATTTCTAAAATATTCTACAATTACGAGAAGGATAATGGCTCAAGAAGTAACATAATGGTTCTATAGTGGATACATGATTTCAAGCAATGAAAATCTTAATTTCGAAAACTGGCATTATAATCATAAAATTAGGAACATATCCTACAGACGAGTGACGAAATGAATCAAACGATCCAACGGAGATAGAGGAAATCAGCACTGAGGCTTGTTTTAACATGTAAATGCAATACTTCATATTTGAATAACAAGTTATCTGTGATTCTTACTTAAGGACGTTTTGTTTTGTCATTGGTTCTTTTGACGCTGCGGGTGGTTTCGACAAGGAAATGAATCAACGCACCCGTCAACATCCGGTATTTCAAAACGACAGCGCTTTCAGCGCGTTAAGTAGCAACTCTTCAGCAAAACTGATACAGAAGCCAGTACAGTGATATGGCTGCATCTGTGATTCACATCGCATTAATGTCACTGCATCTACATTTTTGCTTGTCGCTTCTTCATTTATTATGCTCTGGATTCAGCTAAAAATATAAGAAACATAATAACCAATTACTCAAATATAATTCAATGGGTTACGCCATATTGTTTTGTCTGCTCTAGCGGAGTGAAACGTTGCTGGGTTTCAGTGTGAACAAGAGTTACAGATACACATAGCCCGAAAATTATGGATTCAGTACTTACATAATTCGTCTTCGAGTACTTTTAAATCTCATTGTCTTTTTTCCCACCACACACCCAGTGGCGCTGGTGGTGTCGTTTCACTCCAACAACGTGTTCTTCCAGATAGTCAATGTTGTGTCTAGGAATCCTGCATACTCGGTTCGCTAGACGAACAATCAAACAACTCGTATTAATGAGTTTTATTGTAAAGGACAATTATAATTACTTATTTTTGGTATGTGTCGCAAACAAAGGCGACATGGGAAACGATCAGTCTTCTTCAGTATAGACAACCACAAGTCTGTACTACGTAGAGATTCCTAACGAAGTGTCTAACGTTGACGCTGCTATCGAAGTCGGGTGCCACCAGTCGGGCGCGGTGCCTTCACCTAGGAGCCGCTGCTGGCGCGTTGTCCTCCTGGAGGGAGGTCGACCACCGTACGATTGGCTGATCTCTTCTCACAGCCTTCTCTTCCCTGTCGTTCCCATCTGGCGTGCCGGCGCTGACTTTGCGCCGTAACCGTCACTAATAATCTTCCATGTCTATCACTGGAGTCTTGAGCTCAGTTCCCTTGCTTGTAGAAAAATAATATCAATTAACGATGGGTTAAGTACACAAATTATTGAAACTTCCTGGCAGATTAAAACTGTGTGCCCGACCGAGACTCGAACTCGGGACCTTTGCCTTTCGCGTGCAAGTGCTCTACCAACTGAGCTACCGAAGCACGACTGACGCCCGGTACTCACAGCTGTACTTCTGCCAGTACCTCGTCTCCTACCTTCCAAACTTTACAGAAGCTCTCCTGCGAACCTTGCAGAACTAGCACTCCTGAAAGAAAGGATATTGCGGAGACATGGCTTAGCCACAGCCTGGGGGATGTTTCCAGAATGAGATTTTCACTCTGCAGCGGAGTGTGCGCTGATATGAAACTTCCTGGCAGGTTAAAACTGTGTGCCCGACCGAGACTCGGACTCGGGACCTTTGCCCTTCGCGGGCAAGTGCTCTGTCCTTTCTCTCAGGAGTGCTAGTTCTGCAAGGTTCGCAGGAGAGCTTCTGTAAAGTTTGGAAGGTAGGAGACGAGGTACTGGCTGAAGTAAAGCTGTGAGTAGCGGGCGTGAGTCGCGCTTCGGTAGCTCAGTTGGTAGAGCACTTGCCCGCGAAAGGCAAAGGTCCCGAGTTCGAGTCTCGGTCGGGCAGACAGTTTTAATCTGCCAGGAAGTTTCATATCAGCGCACACTCCGCTGCAGAGTGAAAATCTCATTCTGGACACAAATTATTGTTTTGTTTTGCCACTCAAACATGTTTCAACACCATTTTTTTCCTTAAATACACACATACAGGCTATTTTTAGGTTAAGGTCTATGACAGATTTTGTTGTCATTTGAATTCTATGTGCACTTTACCTTTTGTTTTACATTGTATGCGTCCATTGGGTGCCAACCAAAACCAACCACAGGTCCAAATTAGTACACCATAAAATCTACAAACGTGAGGTAGTTGGAAAATCGGCTACATGCAATTTTTTTAAAAAAAAGGTTTGTTTCGTTGTTCCATCTCTGGCCCTTATCTGGCTTGGCATTGATTGATACAGTTCTTGGATATCCTGAGCGATATCGTGGCAAATTCTGTCCAATTGGCGCGTTAGGTCGTCAAAATTCCGAGCTGGTTGGAGGGCCCTACTTATAGTGGCCCGAACTTATCAACTGAGGCGAGATCGACTGATCTTGTTGGTTTTCCGTTAAGGGCAATAAATCGGGGCTAAGAATATCGTCGAGATACCGCTGAGCTGTAAGGATGCTGTGGATGGCAACGAAAGGGATCCTTTTATGAAAAGAAGTGGCACCCCAGACCACACGTCTTCGGCCTGGATTCATATTGACTGGAATGGAATCGTCTTCAGTGAGGAGTCCCGCTTCGAACTGAGCCCATATGACCAACGAGGACTTGTATGGAGACGCCCCGGACGGCGCAACCAACCTGACTGTAGCTCGACATACGACTCGACAGTCAGGACTGATGGTCTGGGTTGCCATTTCTTTTCATAGCAGTTGCCCTATGGTTGTCACCACGGCATTCTTACGGCACAGCGGTATGTCGACGATATTCTAGGCCCCGTTTTGTTGTCCTACATGTCAAGCCATTCAACGGTTACATTTTGGCAAGATAATGTCCGCCTCACACGGGACAGTTTCCATTGCTTGTCTTCGTGTTGGCCACACCCTTCCTGGACCAGCAAGGTCGCCGGATCTCTCCCCAGTGAAGAACGTTTGGAGCATTATGGGCGAGGCTCTCCAACCAGTTCAGGGTTTTGACGATCTATTGTGCCAGTTGGACAGAATTTGTCACGATATCCTCCAGGATGAGATCCACAACACTATCGATGAATGACACCCCGAATAACTGCTTGCGTAAGTGTCAGAGGTGCACCAAAGCGTTATTCACTTGCTCAATTTGTATAGCTCATTCTCTTGAATGTTGTTGTTTTGTTCAGAGACTGGTTTGATGCAGCTCTCCATGCTACTCTATCCTGTGCAAGCTTCTTCATCTCCCAGTACCTACTGCAACCTACATCCTTCTGAATATGTTTAGTGTATTCATCTCTTGGTCTTCCTCTACGATTTTTACCCTCCACGCTGCCCTCCAACACTAAACTGATGATCCCTTGATGCCTCAGAACATGTCCTACCAACCGATCCCTTCTTATAGTCAAGTTGTGCCACACATTTCTCTTCTCCCCAATTCTTTTCAATACCTCGTCATTAGTCATGTGATCTACCCATCTAATCTTCAGCAATCTTCTGTAGCACCACACTTCGAAAGCTTCTAATCTGTTCTCGTCCAAACTATTTATCGTCCATGTTTCACTTCCATACAAATACTTTGAGAAAAGACTTCCTGACACCTAAATCTATACTCGATGTTAACAAATTTCTCTTCTTCAGAAACGCTTTCCTTGCCATTGCCAGTCTACATTTTATATCCTCTCTACTTCGACCATCATCAGTTATTTTGCGCCCAAATATCAAAACTCCTTTACTACTTTGAGCGTCTCATTTCCTAATCTAATTCCCTCAGCGTCACCCGACTTAATACGACTACATTGCATTATCCTCGTTTTGCTTTTATTGATGTTAGTTTTATATCATCCTTTCAAGACACTGTCCATTCAGTTCAGCTGCTCTTCCAAGTCCTTTGCTGTCTCTGACAGAATTACAATGTCAACAGTGAACCTGAAAGTTTTTTTTCTTCTCCATGGATTTTAATTCCTACTCCGAATTTTTCTTTTGTTTCCTTTACTGCTTGCTCAATATACAGATTTTCTCTTGAATAAATCTTCAAATTTTTCTGAAATTGTAGTTATTTGCTCTTTTGTACATGTACATCACATCTATCAATTTCCGCCCCATTCGAATAATGATGTCGCGCTGCGTCATTTATATGATTTGTATTATGAATTAAAGTCCCCCGCCGTGTTCGCGTTTTTCTGTCCGTACGTGAAGACTAATCTCGGCACTGCAGTAGCGATTTTGATACGGTTTTGAGTAATAGACAGACTGATTCACGAGGAAGGTTTGTGTGTATAATTTATTACCGCCACGCCAGACTAGACGACCGGCCGTAGATACTTACAGCCACCACTCCGAAGCTAGTACGGGACGCTAATAACTGTATATGGGAAAACAGAATACTGTGCTCGGCCAAATAAAACTCGCCGTATCCGATGTTAATGCCACTACGATCGCTGCGTTTTCGACGGACTCCGGAGAGGCAGTAAAATAAATATGGATCGCTTTTTCCGCTGAAGTGTGGCCGTTTTTACAGGTTTTTCATTATACCGGAGAGTGCTGATTTACGGCTCGGCTCGCGATCGACATTTTACGAGTGCGGAGCGGACGGCGAGGTGTGCGCCGCGGTCCCGGATGTGCGCATTCCGCAGGGTGACAAACTGCGGCGGCAGTTCGCTGCCTTAATTGGCGCCGCTCCGTCGCCTCGCCGCCCACTAATGACGGCAGCGTCGTGACGGCGGGAGCGAGACGTGACCGGCTTATCGCCTCTCCGGCCACTCAGCCCGTTCCCCGCGCTGTCATCGCCGGACGATTCTATTTCCAGGAAAACTTCCATGTACCCGGCGGCATTTTTTACGGTCCGTTAACAAGATACGCAGCGGTCACCGAATTACGAGAGTTCTTTTATACCTGAGCAGAGGACGTCTTGTTGTGTTCTTTCGCCTCAACTGCTAAAAAAAAACCTTGCTAAATAAACATACACTCCTGGAAATGGAAAAAAGAACACATTGACACCGGTGTGTCAGACCCACCATACTTGCTCCGGACACTGCGAGAGGGCTGTACAAGCAATGATCACACACACGGCACAGCGAACACACCAGGAACCGCGGTGTTGGCCGTCGAATGGCGCTACCTGCGTAGCATTTGTGCTCCGCCGCCGTCAGTGTCAGCCAGTTTGCCGTGGCATACGGAGCTCCATCGCAGTCTTTAACACTGGTAGCATGCCGCGACAGCGTGGACGTGAACCGTACGTGCAGTTGACGGACTTTGAGCGAGGGCGTATAGTGGGCATGCGGGAGGCCGGGTGGACGTACCGCCGAATTGCTCAACACGTGGGGCGTGAGGTCTCCACAGTACATCGATGTTGTCGCCAGTGGTCGGCGGAAGGTGCACGTGCCCGTCGACCTGGGACCGGACCGCAGCGACGCACGGATGCACGCCAAGACCGTAGGATCCTACGCAGTGCCGTAGGGGACCGCACCGCCACTTCCCAGCAAATTAGGGACACTGTTGCTCCTGGGGTATCGGCGAGGACCATTCGCAACCGTCTCCATGAAGCTGGGCTACGGTCCCGCACACCGTTACGCCGTCTTCCGCTCACGCCCCAACATCGTGCAGCCCGCCTCCAGTGGTGTCACGACAGGCGTGAATGGAGGGACGAATGTAGACGTGTCGTCTTCAGCGATGAGAGTCGCTTCTGCCTTGGTGCCAATGATGGTCGTATGCGTGTTTGGCGCCGTGCAGGTGGGTGCCACAATCAGGACTGCATACGACCGAGGCACACAGGGCCAACACCCGGCATCATGGTGTGGGGAGCGATCTCCTACATTGGCCGTACACCACTGGTGATCGTCGAGGGGACACTGAATAGTGCACGGTACATCCAAACCGTCATCGAACCCATCGTTCTACCATTCCTAGACCGGCAAGGGAACTTGCTGTTCCAACAGGACAATGCACGTCCGCATGTATCCCGTGCTACCCAACGTGCTCTAGAAGGTGTAAGTCAACTACCCTGGCCAGCAAGATCTCCGGATCTGTCCCCCATGGAGCATGTTTGGGACTGGATGAAGCGTCGTCTCACGCGGTCTGCACGTCCAGCACGAACGCTGGTCCAACTGAGGCGCCAGGTGGAAATGGCATGGCAAGCCGTTCCACAGGACTACATCCAGCATCTCTACGATCGTCTCCATGGGAGAATAGCAGCCTGCATTGCTGCGAAAGGTGGATATACACTGTACTAGTGCCGACATTGTGCATGCTCTGTTGCCTGTGTCTATGTGCCTGTGGTTCTGTCAGTGTGATCATGTGATGTATCTGACCCCAGGAATGTGTCAATAAAGTGTCCCCTTCCTGGGACAATGAATTCACGGTGTTCTTATTTCAATTTCCAGGAGTGTATAAACTCAGAGTGAAAAAGACATTCCACAAAGGTAAAAAATAGTATTAAATAATTACGAGCAGCCTGGAAGAAAGATCCCTTAAATTTCATTTAATTTAGACATGTTTTTGGTGCGATCTAATGATGTAATTCGTAATATTAGAAGCCAAGATTGCTTGATGTGAATTAGTTTATTTCATGACCAATTTCGACAGCAACTGGCTGTCATTTTCAGATACTCTGATGTACAGTATTAGGATAGAATAACATTTGTGTTCTAATCTGCACGACTATATACCGTTTATGCACATGAAACCATTATCGAAATAATAGAAAGTACTGTGTACCTCGCAGAAATATTACGACACATCGGTCTCGTCGACGTACCGAGAACATGCTCCAATTACAACAATACAGCTCCACAGTGGTTTGTTAAATATCTAAAACTTGCTAAATAAAATATCCATAGCACCAATAAGAAGTACAGGAGCAAAAGCAGGTACATCAGTAAAGATAATACGTCGACGACAATTCAGGAAGACAGAGCCGTTGAGATTTAGAACCTATATTAAGTGATTTCAAGCTTGATTACCAAGCGGTGCCACCGCACTAAGGCAACGATGTGGACACGATTATTTCGAAGATCGTACAAACCAACTATTTACTTTTTATAACCCAATTACATAACAAAACTTTAGACAGGAACGGCCGGCCGAAGTGGCCGCGCGGTTCTGGCGCTGCAGTCTGGAACCGCGAGACCGCTACGGTCGCAGGTTCGAATCCTGCCTCGGGCATGGATGTGTGTGATGTCCTTAGGTTAGTTAGGTTTAACTAGTTCTAAGTTCTAGGGGACTAATGACCTCAGCAGTTGAGTCTCATAGTGCTCAGAGCCATTTGAACCATTTTGACAGGAACGTAGTTCCAATTGGAAAAGAGGGGGGGGGGGGGGGGGGTGAAATAAATTCTTCCTCACAAGCGGCTTCTAACCAAATAGCGTGCCCATTAAGTATCGTCTCAGTATTCTTGATGGGTTCGTGATCTCCTGTCAGAACGTTCATAGTTCCCAGCAATTGACGGGAAGTCATCGAAGTGATATCCGGGTTCCCCAACGAATTGTTATAAGGCTCTCTGCTGTTCGTAGCCCGTGTAAACGATTTATGAGACAACCTCAGTAGCCCTTTAGACCGTTTGCAGATGATACTGTCGTTTACTGTTTAGTAAAGTCTTCAGATATCAAAACGAATTGCAAAATGATTTAGACAAAGTATCTGCAGGATAGAAAAAGCGCTCGTTAATTCTGAATAATGAAAAACGTGGGTTCCTCCACAGGACTACTAAAAATATTAGTTTACGCGATAAATCACACAAATTTAAAGGTTGTCAACACAACTGAATGGGTAAATTTGATACGTGATATTTTAAACTCCGACTTAAAAAAGTACAATGTGTTTATTGTTGTATATATATTTGAAGATGTTTCAATATCTGTGTGCATCTTCCGTGGATCTCAGTTTAATGTTCTAAAAGTTCTACACAAATTTCACATTCGTTTTTCTGTTTAAGCATAAAAAACCATCAATTGTGCGTTTTTAAAATTTTTTTTTTCGGTTGCTCAACTGAAACTACCTTAATTGTGAAAGTGGATTGGTACAGGTTGGCTTGTTTTTATACCTCTTTATCGTTTGACAGTATGTCACATGTAAAGCAATCGGACGAATTTGCTTAAATAGATATTAATTTTGGAATACTTTTTCGAGAGTAGTAATTATGTGTTTTTTTTTTGTCCTGTTGTGCATTTTGATGCGTTTTCTGTTTTCACAAGAATTTTTACACAAAAAAGAGATATGAGAAAACACTTATGACTTCACCCATATTTAGAGATGCTGTGGTATTGTCGCTTTTCTCACTTGTTCATCGCATTGCTTCTGTCCATTGTGGCGCTAACTCTGAATCGTTTGGTGAGACGCTTTATGTGGTGTGTGTACTGGGGGAGCGTATATATAAATGAGAAAAAGCGAGAGGGAGAGAAGGAGGAGGTTTATGAAGCAGATGTATGTAGTTAATCAAGGATGTTTGATATACTATGATTTCTTTGAGGAAGTGTCTTTGCATAATTCATAAGTGCTGAAAATAGTGTTTTGTCGCTCAGTGTTGTATATTTGTTCAAAACTTTCTTTCCTTGTATTACAGCTTTTTGTATATGGAGTTCTCATCTGTTCTAACTTTTTCGTTGGCACTACTCCTTTCGCTGATGATAGTGACCTCACTCTCAATATCACTCGGGTGGTTGTTTTTCTCTAAGACGCGATCTGCAAAAGTGGAGCGTGTTTTGTCAATTTTTAAGGCTCTTGGTGCTCAGAATACATAGTTTTAAAATTCTCGCTTATTTTTACTACGTAGACAATTTCAAATGGGCTGTGGAGCTTTTGCAGAAGGAGTTAAAGTGAAAGGCTTCGAAATGTAGTTGCACTTAGCGTAACATCTTCCTGGAGTGCGCGGCAACCCCAAGATATGTTCTACGTGGGTCGTCCAGATAGTAAAGAATAATTGTGCCCCACGTCTGGCACCGGTCCTCCACCAACGCAATCGTCTTGGCCTTCCGACGCCCCAGTGTGAGCCGAGTTTTCTTACCGACCGTTCACGCCTCTTTGTCCTGTAACCTTTCGAAATGGTGACACCTACCGAAAATTCCTACAAATACGAAGTGTGTAGTATCATTCGTTTTCCGAATGCACAAAATGTATGGCATGTCAAAATCTATAGGTAAATAAAGAATGTTTATGGTGATAATGTAATGATCGGGTCTCCTGCGAAGAAATTGGATGTATTATGTTTAATCAAGGAAGAACCAGGATACACGACGAAGATCAGAGTAGGAGGCCATCAGTCATTACAGTATCATGAGGCACCAACACGAATACAGCAAGAACTTTGTAAGTCGGCTGTTTAGGTTTTTATGTTGGTAACGCCACGTAGCGCTCTGTATGATATCACTGACTGTGCTGTGTGCAGTCTGTGGCTAGTTGGCATTGTTTGAATATTCGCTTTTGTAGTGTTGGGCAGTTGGATGTGAACAGCGCGTAGCGTTACGCAGTTGGAGGTGAGCCGCCAGCAGTGGTGGATGTGGGGAGAGACATGGCAGAGTTTTGAGAGCGGACGATCCGGACGTGTGTCCGTCAGAAAAAGGAAATTTGTAAGACTGGATGTCATGAACAGATATATATATATATATATATATATATATATAAAATGACTTTTGAACACTATTAAGGTAAAAACACTTGTGGAAATGGAAAAAAGAACACATTGACACCGGTGTGTCAGACCCACCATACTTGCTCCGGACACTGTGAGAGGGCTGTACAAGCAATGAACACACGCACGGCACAGCGGACACACCAGGAACCGCGGTGTTGGCCGTCGAATGGCGCTAGCTGCGCAGCATTTGTGCACCGCCGCCGTCAGTGTCAGCCAGTTTGCCGTGGCATACGGAGCTCCATCGCAGTCTTTAACACTGGTAGCATGCCGCGACAGCGTGGACGTGAACCGTATGTGCAGTTGACGGACTTTGAGCGAGGGCGTATAGTGGGCATGCGGGAGGCCGGGTGGACGTACCGCCGAATTGCTCAACACGTGGGGCGTGAGGTCTCCACAGTACATCGATGTTGTCGCCAGTGGTCGGCGGAAGGTGCACGTGCCCGTCGACCTGGGACCGGACTGCAGCGACGCACGGATGCACGCCAAGACCGTAGGATCCTACGCAGTGCCGTAGGGGACCGCACCGCCACTTCCCAGCAAATTAGGGACACTGTTGCTCCTGGGGTATCGGCGAGGACGATTCGCAACCGTCTCCATGAAGCTGGGCTACGGTCCCGCACACCGTTACGCCGTCTTCCGCTCACGCCCCAACATCGTGCAGCCCGCCTCCAGTGGTGTCGCGACAGGCGTGAATGGAGGGACGAATGGAGACGTGTCGTCTTCAGCGATGAGAGTCGCTTCTGCCTTGGTGCCAATGATGGTCGTATGCGTGTTTGGCGCCGTGCAGGTGAGGGCCACAATCAGGACTGCATACGACCGAGGCACACAGGGCCAACACCCGGCATCATGGTGTGGGGAGCGATCTCCTACACTGGCCGTACACCACTGGTGATCGTCGAAGGGACACTGAATAGTGCACGGTACATCCAAACCGTCATCGAACCCATCGTTCTACCATTCCTAGACCGGCAAGGGAACTTGCTGTTCCAACAGGACAATGCACGTCCACATGTATCCCGTGCCACCCAACGTGCTCTAGAAGGTGTAAGTCAACTACCCTGGCCAGCAAGATCTCCGGATCTGTCCCCCATGGAGCATGTTTGGGACTGGATGAAGCGTCGTCTCACGCGGTCTGCACGTCCAGCACGAACGCTGGTCCAACTGAGGCGCCAGGTGGAAATGGCATGGCAAGCCGTTCCACAGGACTACATCCAGCATCTCTACGATCGTCTCCATGGGAGAATAGCAGCCTGCATTGCTGCGAAAGGTGGATATACACTGTACTAGTGCCGACATTGTGCATGCTCCGTTGCCTGTGTCTATGTGCCTGTGGTTCTGTCAGTGTGATCATGTGATGTATCTGACCCCAGGAATGTGTCAATAAAGTTTCCCCTTCCTGGGACAATGAATTCACGGTGTTCTTATTTCAATTTCCAGGAGTGTACATTGTTTGTTCTCTATCAAAATCTTTCATTTGTTAACTATGCCTATCAGTAGTTAGTGTCTTCAGTAGTTAGAATCTTTTATTTAGCTGGCAGTATAGGCGCTCGCTGTATTGCAGTAGTTCGAGTAACGGAAGATTTTTGTGAGGTAAGTGGTTCATGAAAGGTATAGGTTATTGTTAGTCAGGGCCATTCTTTTGTAGGGATTATTGAAAGTCAGATTGCGTTGCGCTAAAAATATTGTGTGTCAGTTTAGTGATGATCAGAATACGTAAAGAGAGAAATGTCTGAGTACGTTCAGTTTTGCTCAGCTGTTTGAAAATCAAATAACGTAAGAGGTTTAATAGCACAGCCATTAATAATTTTCAAAAGGGGACGTTTCAACCTGAACGTCTTACTTGGTACCAAGAGATTTTCACTTATACCCGAAACTAAAGTAATTTTTGGGTAGAAAACAATCTTCAGACAATGGCGACTTCAAACAAGAAGTGTCATCCTGGTTCAGATCTTTGGTGGGATTGCAACAAATTGGTCCCACGGTATAATAAATACCTTGACAGCTACGGCTACTTCATTGAAAAACACAGCAAGGTACTGTAACTTTGTAAATAAAGTTTTGTGCTGATATCATCTGTTTTTATTTAGCTATGCCAAAACGTTATTTACTTCCTGGTCGACCCTAGTAGCATGTGCTACGTATGACAGGTCATTTTTAAGTTCTTACAAAATACAAAGAGACTATATAAACTTCCATCGATAACCTTATAGTCGAAGATTCTCCTCAATGAAACTTCCTGGCAGATTAAAACTGTGTGCCCGACCAAGACTCGAACTCGGGATCTTTGCCTTTCGCCTGAGCTACCGAAGCACGACTCACGCCCGGTACTCACAGCTTTACTTCTGCCAGTACCTCGTCTCCTCAATATCAGGTAGCGCTGGCCAGCCACTTGCAGGAATAAATTGACAGGCACGACGATATTTTCAGATTCGTGGAGTCTGTGTAATTATTGCCGTGTATAAATTATTCCTTCTCTAGCGCCGAGCTGCTTCACTGTTTAATTTTCTTCGTGGTCCCAAGTCCTTCTAATTAGTAAACGTAGCGAAATTGGTATACCTTGCCGATCCCGTCGTCGTAATAAAATATCATTGCATATGACAGTCTACTTTTCTTATTACAATGCTGTTGCACTGAGAGCGAAATAATCACTCGGGATATCAGCTCAGTAATGAATCCGCCGAGAACGCAACGGTGGCATCTCCGCCAGAGATGCTGCAAACAAACTACCCAAGTACTCCCCTCCTACGGACACTTACGCCTTTCTAGCGAGCTACGTACAAATTTCCTCCTCTGGACAACACCTCAAGATGACAAGGAACGGTGCAATTCCTACAAGAAGCCGGCCTTACTCCCAGGAACAGTATAAGCACTTATTATGTCGTTAAAGCCTCAAACAGTACAGTCCTTCGATTATTTTTGACTGTTTCAACAAACTGAGGCGTTGCAGAGGTTTCATTCATGGGAATGTATAGAAACTATGTTGTATTCGCTACAACACCAGGGAGATTTGGGTGTAATGAGATGTATTCCATTGATTCGTCACATGACAATACATGAGTGATAAATTTTCCTTGAGACATATGAGTCTCAACTTTATTTACGATAATGATAGAAGCTGGAGAAATGGATTAAAATTTATGCCACGGCCTGACGATTTAAGGAGTTTTAAATAGGCTGAAGGCGTGAATTGGAGTTTGTGTTAGGAAGGGCATCGGAATAGACTCGTCCATGCACCTGTGTTACCTACACTGCTACGGTGGTGTAATGGCAAACACAGCTGCCTAGTAAGCAACAGACCTGGATTCAAGTCCCAGCCGTGGTACAAATTGTAATTCATTTCTTCAGCTTCTATCATTATCATAAATACACGAATGATTAGAATTACAGAACTGTATACGCATTCTGATCATTAAAATTCTGTATGATTGGAAGCCGCCATTTTCTCCAGTCAGAGCCTGTGAAGGTTGTGCCATGGTGTCAAAGAGGGCCTGGATACGCTGCTGGCACAACACTACCACGTATTTTATAGACTCGTCCACAAAGCATCGACAGTGGTTGCAGGCGAACAGGACGAATGTGTTACCGACCCACCTAACCCCAGACAGGACCGAAGAGTGATTGGTCAATCGAACATCAAGGCCAGAGATACAGCGGTACCCATTCTTCATCGAAGGAGTCTTGCACATTCTCGTCATGTGTGGCCGGGCATTCTTCTTCTGTAAGTGTCTCGTCCTCCAAGAGCATTGATGATATGTAGCATAATACGACCATGGCTTTTCTGAAGAGTGACTATGGGCTCGGTTCAAACCACTAGCGTAAGTTCCTTAGCCAGAATAATCTTCTACTTCCTGGACAATGTCTACCATCAATTTTTCCTTTCAGTGTTAGTTGCAAAAGATTGTATTTGTTGCTGCGCATTTTGTGGCGAAAGCATTTGCTTTTTCTCCCATTGATGTTATTGATAATTTCTAAATTTTTATTTACAAGCCACAGCACTCCACATATGTGACATGTGTCCATAGCATCCTTAATATCCTTCGACCCATCCACATTTAAGATACCTCCAATTTCTTACTGATACTATGGGAAGTATTCATAACTCAACTCCATAAAATAGAATACCTAACGTGTAACATCGAAGTGGTCAAGAGCAAAGTATAATACTTATGTCACGGCTACTCAGAACGTTCTTCACTTTCAAGAAAAAACTTCTGATCTGGAATGAGATTTTCAATCTGCAGCGGAGTGTGCGCTGATATGAAACTTCCTGGCAGATTAAAACTGTGTGCCGGACCGAGACTCGAACTCGGGACTTTTGCCTTTCGCGGGCAAGGGCGCTACCATCTGAGCTACCCAAGCATGACTCACGCCCCGCTCTCACAGCTTTACTTCTGCCAGTATCTCGTCTCCTACCTTCAAAACTTTACAGAAGCTCTTCTGCGAACCTTCCAGAACTAGCACTCCTGAAAGAAAGGATATTGCGTAGACATGGCTTAGCCACAGCCTGGGGGATGTTTCCAGAATGAAATTTTCACTCTGCAGCGGAGTGTGCGCTGATATGAAACTTCCTGGCGGTGTGCTTCACATTGTTCAATTCTGCAGCGCATGTCTTGAGGGAAGTCCCAGTTACCGTTGATTTGACACCCCAGATTTTGTTTGATGAAACCCTTTAGATCTTATTGTCAAGATTTGCAAGAGTGTTCTGAATTTCATCTCGGTTTCTGCTGACAACCGTCTGGGCACTGTCCTGTTGAAGTATGTAGAGACAGGAGGGACAGTGCCTCGTGGTCTAAGCCCACCTATGTAGCGGTTGCAATTTACATTGCCCTCAACATGTAGAAGGAGAGTTCGCATGTTATAGCCAATGGCTCCCCAAACCACCACTTTTACCTTTTATCTGCTATGCCGGTTGGTGGTTTCTAGTCAACGCAAGCTGACACAATGACATGTTTGTCACCACCCCAGTCCTCAGTAGGTGGCGTCGAACCATCAACGCAAACGTGTCCATAATCCATTGCAATGCGGCAACGTCGAACCAACACTATGAATGAAGCAGCTGTCGGTTATGGCCTTATGGATAACCGTCATCCCACACTGTGGTCACATTGTGTGGTCAAGCACCCGCCATCACTGTGTACGGCCCTCTTTTATCCACTGGTTCCAGACACGCATTGAGCTGCGCGCGGTTCGCGTTTTTACCGTTGGTAGGTTGGCTTCGTGTAATAGGGATAGTGGAGTCTCGTTTTCTTCTTGTGTTTACTAGCATCACTACGTTTGCTATCGCTGTCTGTCCGCGAGTTGCAGCAGCAGTGTTTATCGATATCTAGTACTGTGGTACTATCTTTGGAAGCACGTCAAGTGTTTTCTGCGTCTGGTGTGTCGGAACGGAGCTCGAGGGAGGTCTGGCAGTGCGAGGACATGCCAGGATCGCTGGCGGCAAGAGGCATTGCCGGATCGGAGGGCCACAACCTCCTTGTCGACTGGACTCAGGACGTTTGAGTTGAGTGAACATTATCCCAGTAGTGAAACCTCCACTATTTTGAGATCACGCCGTTTTTCGCACTTTGCTGCTCGCAGGGTCGCTGAGACGAAGAGCAACGAGTGGAGTGTTTGGAGTAGGCGACATTAATTAGCCATCCTCCAATTCTTATTATTAATCATTGAATTCCTTGTGCTTATTTATGGAGTTCAACCAGCGGTATTTTTCTGCCTAGTGGCCACTAACGCCCCAGTTACCTGCCCTGGAGGTTAGCGTATTTTCGCGGCAGTGTTCTTTTCCTCGCCTTGCCGCTGCTGTCCGGTTAGGCATGTAGTTCAACAGAGTCCTTGATTGTGGTTCTGATGTTTTGTTCTTTTGGACTACCTTGGTCGTAGTGATTCCTTCTGCTTCTGGATGTTCTAAACACCGGATTCTGAAGACTCAGTGCTGTCCGCCGGTTCCGCCTTGCCTGGGTTATTCCATCGTTGTACTCGTATTGGATACCAGACGTTAGGTAGATTTTGCAAGAGTGTTGGTTGCGTTTAAACTCACTAGTTTGAGTTGCCATCCGGTTAAGTGAATACGACTCTTGGCTGCCTGTCTCGTGGGTTACGAAGTGAGCGACTTTTCCCAGGTCGATCCTTGGCCCACTTCTCTCTTGATTTGGTCAGTTTGTGATGATTGTCAATAAAGCCTTCAGCCGTGAATGCAATTTGTCTTAAGAATTTTTAATTAGATATTGTCTTTTAATATGATTGTCTTTTTTATAATATTTTAGTAAAAATTTGCTATCTTGACCTTCAGCCGTCAAATTGTTGTTGAGTTATTACTACTGGGGCCTTCAGCCGACTAATAATTTGAATTTCTTGTCAATAAGGCCTTCAGCCATGAGTGTAACTTGTTTAAGAATTTTTTATTGGACTTTGTGTCTTAACAGTCAAATTTGATAATTATTCCTTATTGTCAACCTCATTTGCAATTGGTTTCAAATAAAGTGTACGTGATTAAAAAAAACAACTGAGGAACCAACTGTAATTGCGCAAGGCCCCGTCCACACCAAATCCTGCCTTCCGTAAGTCCCATGTTTCAAGCATCAAGGTTGTTGCAGCTCTAGCGACCGTTCCTATTTAGTGATAAATGCCTGAAGAGGATTTCAACAGCACCAGCAACAGGCAAGAGCGGGTATTATTGTGCTTTACGAAGTGTAACATAGTCATCACAGTATTGCGAGGCAGCCCAACCTGGTACTATGTGGAAATAGTTGACGCAGCAGTAATGAAGCAGGTGTCAAAAACCTCTCCACACTGACAGTCACCAAAATGCTTAATGTACCTGCCAAAAGGTGTGGCACATGCCAAACATGTGCGGCTCAGCAGAGTATACGGAGTGAGCACTGATAAAACCGACAAATTGCAGGGACGGATTGTTGACTGGAAATTGTGGAAAAGAGGCTCTAAGAACATGTGTCCAGAAATGTATCATTGCCATGGTAAATGGCACTGAGCAATGAAAGTTCCTAATATCATGTGCCGTGGGCTCTTTGAGTGTTGCAGGCTGTGTGATCGACGCAGCGTGTTATAAGCAGCAGAATGGTCCGGTATTCATGTCGGGAACAAGCCGAGAAGGTGTTTGTGTACGGCAAAGCAGACGAAAGCGGTCGAGAGGCAGCATATCCTGTATATGTGGTGTACGGACAGTCTGCTGCCTCCCTGCATGGTCATTTGTTTGGTAGGGCCTATGATCACTCAAACGCCGAAAAAGAGCTTGAAATGTTGTGTAACGTGCATGGTATCTGTGAGGGTACTTGTTTTGGTGTAGCTGTGCTGCCTCTCGACCCTCTCCATCTGCATGGACGTACACAAACGTCATCTCGGCTTGTTCCCAGCATGAACACCGTACCATTCTGCTGCTTACAGTACACTGCTTCAATCTCACAGCATGCAGGACACAAGGAACACTCGACATGTGGTCAGAGGAGCTTTCATTCGTCAGCGGCGTCTAACGTGGCAACGATGCGTTTCCGGACACATGTTCAGAGGACCTTCCTTCCTCTATTTCGATCAAGAATACGTCCCTGCAGATTGTCGGTTTTATTAATGTTCACTCTTTCTATCCCAAAGCAATCTTGACTCCAGTCACTTATGTCAGTACCACAGCTCCACCACTACAGGGGCTGTGTCGCCTGTCGAGTAGATGCGATGCTGATTGAGGACCGTAGTTCGTATCAACGCTGGAGCATCCTGCCCTGTAGCTTTTCGATTCTGGAACCGCCGCTACAGCAGTCCAACGCCGGCCCAGTGTAGCAGTCGCCACCACAAGCAAGAGGGAAGTGGATCATCGCCTGTTGCGTCACCACCAGTCGGCCGTCTTCAAACAACGTGGGGAGAGGCGGCGAGGCTCGCGCCACTGCAGCACGAGGGACCTTGCAGAGGTTGCTGAGCACTTAGAAACATCACTGGCCGAGGAGGTTGCGTCACCAAAGCCAAAGCCGGCCTACGCTGCATACGTCTTCAATCCTGGGTGTCAACAGTACCTGCGACAGCGAAATTCTTCGGATAACTTGTCGCCATACGATAATAAAGAACACTGAGTATTTGCAGACTGTTTCTCTGGCGCCATTTGACGTCTATCCATCCAAATCCAGCTAAGACTTTCCGACTGACTTCCCAACAAGTGAAGCAGTAGTCGGCGGCCTTAGCACAGCACTTCCTGTTTGTGTCACAGTGTTACGGTACGACCTGTTCAGCTAACTCGTGTGTCGATACTGAGCCCTCTGACAATGACAAGTCTACGAAACTTCCTGGCGGATTAAAACCGTGTGCTGGAGTAGGACTACCGAAGCGCAACTTAGTCAACGTGCTGGTGACTATAAAGAGCATATATGCACGGGGTGTAAATTATAACATAAATACTAGCAACTATGGCATTCAACTGAATACGACAAATGCAGTATGGTACCTTACAAGTTCTACTTGTGACGTAGAGAGCGATCTTACTTCTTATTGGTTCTGCTTTACGTGGCACGTTGCCGAAATATCGAAGAACATACTTTGTGTTTCACATGACGAAATCGCTCCTCACCGTGAAATAGCAGGAAATGACGTCACAAAAATCGTAGAGCGCCAAGTCAATGAATTTTAGCTAACTCGTCCTGTGCGATGATAGCGTTACCCTACATTTTTTGCCTTCTTCGAAACGAAGGCATAAACCGTAAACAAAGCCAAGCTCGTCGTTCGTGCAGCACTAAACAAATGCCAACAACGAACGCCAGAATCCGTAAAGCAGCTAGGTGTGATAGGCAGTTACTCATGTCAAGCACTATTAACAACTGACGACCAAGTGCACTAACCTCGATTAAAAGTGAACAGCAGTAGAGTTAGCGTTTAACCCTGTTCACCGAAAAATTCTGGTGCACCGACCTTGATCAAAGTTAAAGAGAGAGCTGACTGTGGTTAATTTTTATCAAGGATTAAGCCAGATTTTCTCGAGATGAACAGGATTTTATGAGCGTACAGTAGTAAGATGGAGATGCGTTTCGATTTACTGAGACAGACTCTAGGCATCAGATGTCATACCATATTTGTAATATGAAGCAAGAAAGTTTATTAATTTATGAATCAAACTTACCAAGAGGAGAATTAAATTGTGTTTCCACATGCGACGACAGCACCTGCTTTTCTCTAAGATGAGGACCACACAACAATCGAATATCTGCTATTTTTTACATTTATGATACATGGAGTTCAAAACTCAAAAATACCTCTCTCAAAGCAGTTCAATTTAACTCTCAAAAATTCTGGAAAAAATCGGCACCTTAACTTCTCCGCTCATGTTTAATGTGCCAAACAATAGATGACTTTTATGGCAAGCACCGTGGCTCTGTGGTAGCGTGCCTGTTCGCTGGGTGGGGAACGTAGTTTTGATTCCAAAATTGTAAACAAAGCTGCATTTTCTATGAGTATTTACATGAAGCATAGAATTCAAAAAGATAGAAAAAAATTTATTTATACTTGTTTTAATTACAGAATCATGATTAAGAGTCTTTTACAAAAGATCATTAATTAAGAATTTTTGTTTGGTGTGAAACTAAATTTTTGTATGCAGCATATAGTTAAAAATGAGAAGCCGTCGCATTTTTCATGAAAATGACGATTATATGTGTTAATTAGCATATATTTGACGAATTTTGTATTTAAATGACGTATGTATTCGAACTGAACGGGAAAACGAAACAGTAATGACCTTAACTATGGGTCCACGTGACACACTTGGAAGTTCTTATGGCTTCTTCCATTCTTTTGTTTCTTTTTTTTATTATTTTTGCCTCGACTTTATACTGCAGCAGCCAGTTTTTTTTTCATTTTCAGGAACTCATGCATTTACACTGACCAATTCGAGAAGTATCTGGACCTCGTACTTCGAAAAATCTGGTGCTCTTCTTTCGTTTTCCATTTCGCCAAATGTTAACGACACTTCTGCTTGTGGGCGAATGTGAGGACATGAGACAATGACGTCACTCACCAACGATTGTCTAGAAAATTTATGTCTACAGGCGTCCATGTGCAAATTCATATCTCTGTTACCATCTCTGCATCTCTATGGTACCTTTCATTGCAATACACGGACTTAACAGCGGTGAAATTCACGTTTGGTTGACGACAGTTTGCGGACCAGCGATTAACGTTGACGCACCGCGGAGACGTTTTAAACGTGGTTTATTCTTAACCGTGATCTCGGGACCTCGGTTGATGTACTTGGCCGTGAGTCGCAGCTGCTCACTTAGCCCTTAGTTGTGGGCCCGCGTGACACACTCGGAAGCTTTTGTAGCTTGTTCCCTTCTTTTGTTTCTTTTTTTATTTTTGCCTCTATCTACATCTACATGGATACTCTGCAAATCACATTTAAGTGTCCGGCAGAGGGTTCATCGAACCACCCACCTTGACAATTCTCTATTATTCCAATCTCGCATAACGCGTGGAAAGAATGAACACCTATATCTTTCCGTACGAGCTATTATTTCCCTTATTTTATCGTGGTGATCGTTCCTCCCTATGTAGGTTGGTGTGAACAAAATATTTTCGCATTCGGAGGAGAAAGTTGGTGACTGGAATTTCGTGAGAAGATTCCGTCGCAATGAAAAACGCCTTTCTTTTAATAATTTCCAGCCCAAATCCTGTATCATTTCTGTGACACTCTCTCCCATATTTCGCGATAATACAAAACGTGCTGCCTTTCTTTGAACTTTTTCTATGAACTCAGTCAGTCCTATCTGGTAAGGATCCCACCCCGCGCAGCAGTATTCTAAAAGAGGAAGAACAAGCGTAGTGTAAGCAGTCTCCTTAGTAGGTCAGTTACATTTTCTAAGTGTCCTGCCAAAAAAACGCAGTCTTTGTTTAGCCTTCCCACAACATTTTCTATGTGTTCCTTCCAATTTAAGTTGTTCGTAATTGTAATATCTAGGTATTTAGTTGAATTTACGGCTTTTAGATTAGACTGATTTATCGTGTAATCGAAGTTTAAGTAGCTCCTTTTAGCACTCATGTGGATGACCTCACACTTTTCGTTTTTTATGGTCAACTGTCACTTTTCGCACCATTCCGATATTTTTTCTAAATCGTTTTGCAGTTTGTATTGAACTTCTGATGACTTTATTAGTCGATAAACGACAGCTTCATCTGCAAACAACCGAAGACGGCTGCTCAGATTGTCTCCCAAATCGTTTATATAGATAAGGAACAGTAAAGGGCCTACAACACTACCTTGGGGAACGCCAGAAATAACTTCTGTTTTACTCGATGACTTTCCGTCAATTACTACGAACTGTGACCTCTCTGACAGGAAATCACAAATCCAGTCACATAACTGAAACGATATTCCATAAGCACGCAATTTCACTACGAGCCGCTTGTGTGGTACCGTGTCAAAAGCCTTCCGAAAATCAAGAAATACTGAATCAATCTGAAATCCCTTGTCAATAGCACTCATCGCTTCATGTGAATAAAGAGCTAGTTGTGTTTCACAGGAGCGATGTTTTCTAAACCCATGTTGACTGTGTGTCAGTAGACCGTTTTCTTCGAGGTAATTCATAATGTTGGAACACAACATATGTTCTAAAATCCTGCTGCATATCGACGTTAACGATATGGGCCTGCAATTTAGTGGATTTAGCTTTTTGTTGTACGTTCCCGAATAGCGGTGGCCAATTTAAGTCATTGGAGTAATAAAATCTGGAATGAGAACTTTGATTATCTTTAGTTAGTAACTGGGTGACGGGGCTGTCGCACTTTGTGAGACGTGGGACGGTGTGTTTAGGCACTGCTACCCGACAGGGGGTGCCCTGCTTTTTCGCCTTTTCTAGCGAACCGAGCAGTGTGTCTGCATCGGGGACGGCACCTCGCAAATCGTTTTAGTGCACTGGGGCCTGCTGCTCGCCTACGAGGCGACGCCTCACGGCTACATTGTCTGCGTCGGTTCAGAAAACTGTAATGACTGCATCCATAGATCGCTGTTGTCCAGAGGCCAGAGACAGTTTGAGGCCTATCTTTTCCCGTGCATAGACTGAACACGCCATCTGATGGGTGGACCGGTATGAAGTGTGTTGATGTAAAAGAGCGCACTCCAAACTTGGCGGGACGACCCACGATAGGAGGAAAATTTGTTGGAATGGTGTGGAGGTGAAAGGAGCAGCAGGATCTAAGACTATAACCGGCAGCTGCTTCTGTGGCCTCCCACTGTAGGAGATTTTCCTGCACGGTGGAGACAAGGCACAAATCTTTTGGTGTGAAGGTTAAGTGAAGAGTTGCACTGTTATTTGCTTCTGGATGGCCAGAGAGATCGGTCGTGTTTCGCTTGTGGATCGCAATGGCAAATGTTAAAGTTCTTCACTTCTGGTCAGTCAGAGTGAAGGCGACCGCAAGAGTCAGAAGGGCGGAGTGTTCAAAAAGTCTCTCCGCAGTGCCGCATGATTGTTTAGCCGCGCGTGTCGTATGCCGCAGTGAATATACCGAAATGAATATTCATTTTTATTGAATATTCATTTTAGTTAAAAATTTTCACATTTAATGTTGGAAGTGTCCCCCCTGTTGTTGAATGTTGAATACACAATTCAATTCGTCTAATCATGTTTCCAAACACAAGCTGTAACATTTCTTCTGTAACAGAAGCAGTGAAAGTGGATATTGCAGTTTTCAGTTCATCGATGGATTTTGAACGGTTTTTATAGATAGTTGCTTTCGCTGCACCCCAGAATAAAAAGTGAGGTGGTGTTAGGTCAGGCGATCGTGGAGGCCAAAGTCCCTGTGAAATTATGCGATCACAAAAAACATCAGCAAGCAGTGACATTGAAACGCGAGCTGTATGCGGGGTTGCACCATCTAGTTGAAAATAACCGTTCAGTATTTTACTTAACACAAGTTCTCCAATGAATGGGTACGAAATATCACTGCAGTATCGTTGTGCGTTTATTGTTTCGTTGAAAAATATTGGACCCACAATCCGACGTCTAGAAATTGCAATCCAAACTCCTATTTTCACAGAATGGAGTTTGTTCCTCATGAATACACAATGGATTTGCTGTACTCCACATATGAGAATTTTGCGTGTTCATGAACCCGGATAAATGAAACGACGCCTCATGGGACGCCTCATGAGTGAAAAACGTTTCATTAGGAATATACCTTCCATTTTGTTGAACGAAATTTTTGAGCCATTGACAATAATGCAGTCTCTTGCCATGATCAGTATTTTTCAGTTCTTGCACGACTGTCTCTTTGTATGGGAAAAGTTCTAATTTTTTCCTTACAGCTGTGTGGGCTGTTCCGACGCTTAACATCAGTTTCCTGGGCGAGTTTTCTTACTGACTTGTTCGGACTCATGGACATTTTATCGGAAATATCGAGTAGTTCATCCTCAGACAAAACGCTAGGACGGCCACTTCTCGGTGCATCTGTCTCTGAACCCGTACTTAGAAATTTGGTAATCAAATCTCGCACAGTATGGCGACGTGGAAGTGTTGTCTCCGGGAAAACTGAATTAAATGTTTGACGAACCGAAACTGTGTATTTACCGCCAGCTCTGAACACTTGTTCGACTAAAAACACACGTTCTTCAATGGTTAGCATTTTCACGGTGACAAAAACGAAACAAACGAACAAAGGAACTGAACTTAAACGTTCATGTCATCACGTAACGACACACACACCAACGATACTGCTGACGCTGGCTGAGAGAAACAAAACAGTGGAATGTTGGAAGAGTCCACTTGAAGGGAAGTAACCCAGGAAGGCGAACAATCATACGGCACTAGCGGCTAACGATCATACGGCACTGTGGAGAGACTTTTTGAACACCCCGTATTACTGTCGCAGTAGTCTGGGCAGTTGGTGACAACAGTTTGCATTGTTCATCGTTTCACGCTTGCACTATTTGGGTCGAGTCTCTTACCACTGGTGCGGACCACCACTGAGAGCAGCCGCAACATCATCCCTGTGCTCCGAGTTGTCGGCGTGTGGCCAGTCATACAAATGGTAATGCATTTGCAGCACTGACGCAATAGGGACTTGTCTAATTAATTTGACCCCTCCCGCCTTATGCTGTCGCCTTGTCGCCATACACAGCTATGGCATGCATGTGTGATCTGTATGAAGGGCTCTCACTCCCAGTCAATATTGCTCGCAATAGTCAAGGGTAACGTGTCAAGGCAAATTCTCACTTACAAAGCTTGAAACTTCCTCTTTGAATGTAAAGAACGACTGTGCTGGTAAACTTCTACGTTATTTGATACTGAAACAGCTCAGTAAAACTTAACGTACTCAGACAGTTTTCTCTTTACTTATTCTGATCATATCTAAACTGACACACAATATTTTAGCTCAACGCAATCTGGCTTTTAATAATTCCTACAAAAGAATAGCCCTGACTAACAATAACCTATCCTTCATGAATCACTTACCTCACGAAAATCTTCCTTACTCGAACTACTGCAATACTGCCAGCTAAATAAAAGATTATAACTACTGAAGGCAGTAACTACTAATGGGCATATAGTTAGCAAATGAAAGATTTTGACAAAGAACAAACAATGTATTTACCCTAATATTCAAACGTCATTAGGAAATTTCCTTTTTGTCACGGACACACGTCCATATCGTCCACTCATATTAACATCTCAAAATTCTGGCACCTCTCTCCCCACACCCATCACTGCTGGCGGCTCACCTCCAACTGCCCAACGCTACGGGCTGTTCACATCCAATTGCCCAACACTACACTAGCGAATAATCCAGCAGAGTCCAACCAGCCACAGACTGCACACAGCGCAATCAGTGACTTTAATACAGAGCGCTACATGGCGTCACCAACATAAAACCTAAACAGCCTATTTACAAGCTTGTAGGGCTCCATAACGTGATAGTTGATCCACTCCTGTACACGAATTCGGCCAACATCTCGTTCTCCAAGTTTTTTTTTATATTCTATTCAATATTTGCGTCTTGCAATACTTTAGGAATTCCCGTAATAAATCACTTTGTCATACAAAAATCTCTGCATTATTTAATAGCTGAATTTCACCTTTATTATCGTGGCCCTTTGGCAGATAAGAGTGATCAGCTATTAAATTATCATAAATATAATTTGTCGAAGGCGCAACTCATGATTTGGCCTCAAACTGAGCCACATCATAATTTTCTAATTAAAATAATGTTTAAAGATAAAGCTGTGGGCCTTCTGCCAACACAAAATCATTTTTGTTGTGTTTTAAGTCATGGGACTTCAGCCGTTTTTAAGTTAAGGTTCCTTGCTTGTCAAGTGTTAGACTGTTTGGGGCCTTCAGCCTAATTTAAGATAAGGCCTTCTGCTTTGTGTTTTTTCATTTAATTTTACCTTGAGCCTTAAATCATGGGCCTTCAGCCGTCTTTAAACTAAGGTTGTGGTTTTTCAAGTGTTAGATTTTGGGCCTTCAGCCAAATTGTAGAACTTACTTAACATGGGGCCTTCTGCCCTCTAAATATTCTCTTTGGCGTCTGAGTTTTGAGTTTATGGCTTTTAGCCATTAAAAAAAAATTAAAGTGGTTGTGCCCTAAAGGCATAAAATAGTGTGGCGTATTCAGCCCATAACTAAGTTCAAGAATTTGTACTGTAATGTTTCGACAAATAAATAGTTATATGTGTTAGAGTGTAACTGACAGCCACTCATTTTGGCCCCTTTCCACAATTCCAACTACCTGTCTTGTCCTGCGGATTTAGCAGGGCGTTTCAATACGGATTTGCTCAATGAATTTGGGTGCATATATACCTCTCAACTCCGGCACCCTGCTACCTATCGCACGTTTGGTGGCGCTCTAGGCTCGTGAGCTGTAACGCCTCCAAACCGTTATCGATATCGCCTGCTGGCGGGGATTTCAATCTGAAGTTCGTCCTCATTATGTAGTTCTTAATTTAGCATCAGCTTTTTTTCTAGAATATGGTTCAAATGGCTCTGAGCACTATGGGACTTAACATCTGAGGTCATCAGTCCCCTAGAACTTAGAACTACTTAAACCTAACTGACCTAAAGACATCACACACATCCATGCCCGAGGCAGGTTTCGAACCTGCGACCGTAGCGGTCGCGCGGTTCCAGACTGTAGCAACTTGAAACGCTCGGCCACTCCGGCCGGCTTTCTAGAATAATTTGTTGCTGTTTTAGATCAGTACACGTCTGCTCTCCAGGTTGCACGTCATACAAGTAAGTAGAAAAAGAAATCCGCAAGGCTTGTGTGGATGACAGACGGCACCCCAACCCATCGCCTCCCCAGTGACCAGGGCGGCTCGCGATTGACGTGGCCCTGCAAAGCGCGCCGCGGCGGTATTAATGAAGCGACGAGAGAGGCCGGCGGCGCGCGGAAAAAGAAGCGCAGAGGCAGGCTCCCGCGTGGCACCTGAGACAAAGACGGCCGCGTCCGCAATTAGTGGCCCGGCGCGTCTGTAGGCGCACAATGGCCCGCTCCTGGGAGACCCGCGCCTGTTGACTCTGCCGCTGCCTTTGTGGTCGCGGCGCCGCAGACGTCCTCACAGGAAGAGGCCCTCCGCACGGGCGCCTGTGTGGGGTGGAGCGAGCGTTGCGAGGGACACGCGGCAGGCTTCCTGCCCCGGGGGCTCGACGAAAGCAGGCCTCAGTGACGTCACGTAGACACTGGACGATGGTCTCGCTTGTGGATTACACCGGGCGTGAACAGTAACTGCCGGCCGTAGTGGCCGAGCGGTTCTAGGCGCTACAGTCTGGAACCGCGCGACCGCTAAGGTCGCAGGTTCGAATCCTGCCTCGGGCATGGATGTGTGTGATGTCCTTAGGTTAGTTAGGTTTAAGTAGTTCTAAGTCTAGGGGACTGATGACCTCAGATGTTAAGTCCCATAGTGCTCAGAGCCATTTGAATCATTTTTTGAACCGTAACGGTTTACAGCATACCACAGTAGTGTCAGGGAAGTCGAGGCGAAAAATTTCATACAGGACACTTTATTGGAGTCTGTCAAACTGGGAAACACGAGCGATGTTCAACAAGTAACGCAACACACTCTTCTTTCTGAAAGCAGGTTGGTTTTATTCAGGATTCCAATACGCAGTAGGCAACGGCCTTGCCGCGGTGAATACACCGGTTGCCGTTAGATCACCGAAGTTAAGCGCTGTTGGACGTCGCCGTCACTTCGATGGGTGACCATCCGGGCCACCATGCGCTGTTGCCATTTTTCGGGGTGCACTCAGACTCGTGATGCCAACTGAGGAGCTACTCGACCGAACAGTGGCGGCTCCGGTCACAGAAAACCATCATAACGACCGGAAGAACAGTGTGCTGACCACACGCCCCTCCTATCCGCATCCTCACTCAGGATGACACGGCGGCCGGACGGTCCCGATGGGCCACTTGTGGCCTGAAGACGGAGTGCTGCTGCTGCTGCTGCCAAACACAGTATTATTTCCCATGCTTCTGACTAAAAAATCATATATTTCAACATAATGTCCGCTCAATGCGACGGCCATACGCCGCTTTTCTGGGAGGACCTGTATGTCTGCATGGTACCATTCTACTGGTCGACATCGGAGCCTACGTTGTGCTGCGACAGTAATCTCTCCATCATCCACGTAACGCTTGCCACGGAATGCATCCTTCATTGGGCCAAACAGATAGAAGTCAGAAATGCGAGGTCCGGATTGTAGGGTGGATTAAGAGGAACAGTCCAATGAAGTTCCGTAAGCTCCTCTCGGGTGTGCAGAACTGTGTCAATCCTTATCTATGGTCGTATGTGAAGTATGTTAGCGTCAAGAAACAATCAATGCCTTCTCTGCGTGATAGCAATTGAGATATTATCGAAGACAGTGCTGCCAAAAGAGAGTTACTAAACACAGCCTTCCGAAATGCCTTCACAAAAGAAGACGAAGTAAATATTCCAGAATTCGAATCAACACCAGCTGCCAACATGAGTAACATAGAAGTAAACATCCTCGGAGTAGTGAAGCAACTTAAATCACTTAATGAAAGCAAGTCATTTGGTCCAGAATGTATACCAATGCTGATGCATTAGCTTCATACTTAACATTCATATACAACCGTTCGCTCGACGAAAGATCCGTATCCAAAGACTGGAAAGTTGCACAGGTCACACCAATATTCAAGAAAGGTAGTAGGAGTAATCCACTAAATTACAGGCCTTATCGTTAACGTCGATATTCAGCAGGATTTTGGAACATATATTGTATTCAAACATTATGAATTACCTCGAAGAAAACGGTCTATTGACACACTGTCAACATGGGTTTAGAAAACATCGTTCCTGTGAAACCCAACTAGCTCTTTATTCACATGAAGTGTTGAGTGCTACTGACAAGCGATTTCAGATCGATTCCGTATTTCTGAATTTCCGGAAGGCTTTTGACACTGTACCACACAAGCGGCTCGTAGTGAAATTGCGTGCTTATGGAATATCGTCTCAGTTATGTGACTGAATTTGTGATTTCCTGTCAGAGTGTTCACAGTTCGTAGTGACTGACGAAAGCCGGCCGAAGTGGCCGAGCGGTTCTAGGCACTACAGTCTGGAACTGCGCGACCGCTACGGTCGCAGGTTCGAATCCAGCTTCGGGCATGGATGTGTGTGATGTCCTTAGGTTAGTTAGGTTTAAGTAGTTCTAAGTACTAGGGGACTGATGACCTCAGAAGTTAAGTCCCATAGTGCTCAGAGCCATTTGAACCATTTGAATTTTGACTGACGAAAAGTCATCGAGTAAAACAGAGGTGATTTCTGGCGTTTCCCAAGGTAGTGCTATAGGCCCTTTGCTGTTCCTTACCTATATAAACGATTTTGGAGACAATCTGAGCAGCTGTCTTCGGTTGTTTGCAGATGACGCTGTCGTTTGTCGACTAATAAAGTCATTAGAAGATCAAAAGAAACTGCAAAACAATTTAGAAAAGATATCTGAATGGTGCGAAAAGAGGCAGTTGACCCCAAATAACGAAAAGTGTGAGGTCATCCACATGAGTGCTAAAAGGAAATCGTTAAATTTCAGTTACACGATAAATCAGTCTAATCTAAAAGCCGTAAATTCTACTAAATACTTGGGTATTACAATTACGAAGAACTTAAATTGGAAGGAACACACAGAAAATGTTGTGGGGAAGGCTAACCAAAGGCTGCGTTTTCTTGGCATTACACTTAGAAAATGTAACAGACCTACTGAGGAGACTGCCTACACTACACTTGTCCGTCCTCTTTTAGAATACTGCTGCGCAGTGTGGTATCCTTACCAGATAGGACTGACGGAGTACAAAAAAAGTTCAAAGAAAGGCAGCACGTTTTGTATTATCGCGAAATATGGGAGAGAGTGTCACAGAAATGATACAGGATTTGGGCTAGACACAATTAAATGACAGGCGTTTTTCGATGCGACGGAACCTTGTGACGAAATTCCAATCACCAACTTTCTCCTCCGAAAGAGAAAATATTTTGTTCACACCGACCTACATAGGGAGGAACGATCACCACGATAAAATAAGGGAAATCAGAGCTCGTGCGGAAAGATATAGGTGTTCACTCTGTAAGTAGGCTGTTTATGTTTTCTACTATGTAAGTAGGCTGTTTATGTTTTCTCTATGTAAGTAGGCTGTTTATGTTTTCTTATTGGCAACGTTACGTAGCGCTCAGTATGAAAATCACTGGCTGTGCTGTGGGCAGTCTGTGTCTGCTTTGCATTGTTGTAATACTCGCCATTGTAGTGTTAGGCAGCTGGCTGTGAACAGCGCGTAGCGTTGCGCAGTTGGAGGTGAGCCGCCAGCAGTGGTGGATGTGGGGAGAGAGATGGCGGAGATTTGTAATTTGTCATGAACTGCTATATTTATATATGATGATATCAAGGTAAATACATTGTTCGTTCTCTATTAATATCTTTCATTTGCTAACTATCCCTATCAGTAGTTAGTGCCTTCCATAGTTTGAATCTTCTATTTAGCTGGCAGTAGTGGCGCTCGCTGTATTGCAGTAGCTTGAGCAGCGAAGATTTTTGTGAGGTAAGTGACTTGTGAAAGGTATAGTTTAATGTTAGTCAGGGCCGTTCTTTTGTAGGGAATTTTGAAAGTCAGATTGCGTTGCGCTAACAAAATATTGTGTGTCAGTTTAAGCACAGTCGTGTATAATTGTTCTAAGGGGAAGTCTCGTGTATAAATAGTTCTAAGGGGACGTTTCAACTCTTTCCGCGCGCTATACGAGATTGGAATAACAGAGAATTGTGAAGGTGGTTCGATGAACCCTCTGCAAGGCACTTGAATGTGATTTGCAGAGTAATCATGTAGATGTAGATGTAGATGTATGTCGTCATTGAGAAGGAGAATTCCGTTTGCATTTTCGTGGCGATGACATCCCTGAAGTCCTTTCTTCAATTCCGTAATGATAGCACAAAACATTTCATAGTTGACCGTTGCACCGTGAGGGAGGATATCAAACAGAATTGCCCCCTCACAGTGTCACAGGACCGTCGCCATGATTCTACCGGCTTAGGGTGTGGCCTTGAATGTTTTTTTCGAAGAGGTCGTGTGGCGCCACTTCATGGATTGCTGATTTGTTTCCGAATCGAAGTGATGAACCCATGTCTCACCGCCTGTGACGATTTTCGACAAAAAATTGTTACGATCAGCCTCGTAATGCGCAAGCATTTCCACACAGAAGGTCCTTCGTTCCTCTTTAGCGCCGTCCGTTAGGAGGTGAGGAACCTAACGGGCACACACCTTTCAGTATCCCAACTAGTAGACGAGTGCGTCAGCACTATCAACAGATAGTACAGCGAGGTGTTTGATTGTGATCCATCGATCACCTCCAATGAGAGTGATGGTGTCCTCACATTCCAACGTTACAGGAGTCACAGCTGTGTGCAGGTCTTCGTAGATATCCTGCAAGGGAATATGAATATCTGCGATAATATGGTTTTCAGCCAAAAGAAACTCAATGACAGCTCTCTGTTTGAAACACACCTTCGTTACAGACGCCATTTTGAAGGCAACGTAAAGCGCCTATCGGATCTTCATGAAACCATAGGGGCTGAAGCAGTAATTTTCCACGATGTCCCAGAACAAATTCCGCATTTTTTCAATCGAAATTTATCGATAAAAGTGTTTTGAATTACTTATTCAACGCCCCTCGTACTTCAGACTTGATACAACTGTATTCGGGTTCGTTCACCGCCTATTTTTTCATGTGGCTCATCTGCGAAGGGGGTTGCTAGAGAACGGTTGCATTTGCGCCCCTAATATTGAGTCGTATATTGGCTAGCCTTTGGACAGCAGTGAATTGGACACAATTGTCCATACCACAACCTTGCGCAAAACGAGGTACACTATACAAGTTCAGATTGAAACTTATCTATTAAAAAAAAAAAAAAAAAAAGAAAAATAAACGCTTCTAACTTTGTGACCGTGCACATTAAAGTTCACTAATCCGATCTGGATAAATAATAATAGGAGCAATTTGTACACATCGTTTATTGTCTCACACCCACACACTTCCCCGTTGTTCCTTCACAGTTTATTCGCATACACTGGCGTCCATGCTTACACTCGCGGCACTTTGCCGCTCCGAACTTACCACCACAACGTACAACGACCAAAGACCTTCTTTTCCCCTCTCATATCCCCAGCCCTGAGTCGGGTCACGTGACTCTACATTAATCAAAATAATTCCTAAACATGGCCACAATTCATTTACAATTTTTGTAAGATTTAAATACTTGAACGTAAATACATTATATAATTTTACACACATTTATCACCACATAATTTTATAATTCGTTGCAATAAAAAAAATTATGCAACGGAACTACGACGCTCATCAAAACACAAAACAGGCATTTTCATATCTATTTTGCATTACACTATTTTCACTCTGCATTTAATACATAATTTAATTCTTAAGCACGGAAAATTAAACTCAAAACTAATTTATGACATGCTATCATATTGCATAATTAGGAATAACCCCTCTCGCTTCATTTAATGACATCTTTGCACGAAATAGGAGACACACAAATACTTGTCTGGCACAACAAAGATCGAAACTGAATGGTGTCCTCTTAATAAAATAACGACTTACTTTGTAGTTGTTCTAAACATCTTTATAACGTGATCCTACGATGAAACGTTTTGATTGAAGTACACCAGCCCAACATTATTTCTGCTGCTGTGCTTTAAATTTAAATTATGAACTACTTGGAAGAGCTCGATATTATCTCTTGTTACCTTACCTTGACTACAAGAACTACCTAAGCTACGAAATTTTCTGTACCCTCTCAGCCTTTCACGCCATCGGCCTAGATGGTCCTAATCGTTCGAACCTCATTTATTTTTCTTAATGAAATCGTCCTCCAGTACTAAATGCGCTTTGTTCTTGCACTTGCAAACTGTGAAATTAATGTTTGAGTTGATTTTGCTTCAAAGATTTGTGAACTATAACAGCCTGAAGTTAACAATCAAACCGTTTTCTTTCTTATTCCTTCTCATTGCGAGACTACTGTGCTTATAGAGGTAGGTTTAGATCGAATTCTGAAAGTAATTATGGTTTTGCACCTCTATTGGTAAAAATGAACCCCTAAAGAGTCACTTCGTTGTCTGTCCGTCTGTCGGACTATTAACACCCCTTTTCCTCAGGAACGGATAGCCGTATAAAGGAGAAATTAACATACTAAGATTTCGGCATCTTGACGGTGTAAAAAATTGAAGCTCCTATGTCAATGCAATCAAAAGATACCGTCATTCATGTAACATATTTTGATACTCGCAAACTCACTCACAAAAACCTATGGGGCATTTCACGTTGACCAAGAATTTTTAAGTTTGGCGAGAAACAAAGTTTCACATGACAACTAAAAGGAAAAATCCGAAAATTGTTAATTTGTAGTTTTATGAGACGAAAAAAATGTTGTCGTTTGTTGTCCGACTTTCTGTCTGTTAGTCTGCCTGTTAAGACCCTTTCAGGAACGTGTAGAAGTATCAAGTTGAAATTTATACCACACTAAGGCCTAAGGTCACTTATTATTGTAATAATTGTAAGCTTCTAAGTCAATGCAGTCAAAATATAACTCATTTATGCCATATAGTTTAATACTCACAAACTCATTCATTAAAGCCTATTGGATACTTTTCTTTGGCCTAAAATCACGAAATTTTTCAAGAACTCAGGTTTAACAGTACAGCTAAAGGAAAAAAATACGAAAATTGCTAATTTGTAACTGTATCACACGAAACAAATATTTTTTTCCCTATGTAATCTCACTGTCTGTTCGTTCGTATGTTAAGACTCCCCTTCTCTCAGCAATTGGTAAACGTATGAACTTGAAATTCATGTCACATACTAAGATTTATGGTCGCTTAGTGGTGTTAAAAAGTTAACACGGTGGAAAGATACGGCATTTGTGTCTCATAGCTTGATACTCGCAAACTCACTCGTTACAAACTGTAGGGTACTTCCCATTGACCTAGAGTCATGAAATTTGTCAGGAAGTAAGGTGTCAAAAGTACAAGTGAAGTATAAACCAGGTAATTGTCATTTTGTAGTTATACCACACAAAAAATATTTCTTTTGTCATTTGTTGTCTGACTCCAAACTTAAAATTAAAACATTGTCGAAAGTCTTGGAATTCCAGGGGCTAATACCTTGCCAGCATCAATGTCAATAAAAGAGAAGCATGGTTGCGATTATCGATTCACGGGATCAATGAACTGTCTATATTCACAATTAAGTTCGTTCGGAACACTCTGAGCGAGAGTCCTATGCACAAATGGGCAATTTTTAGTTTTTGAACAATGTTTACAGGAGTCTTTTTTTCCAAAAGTTGATATAGTGTCCACTAGATTGTTAATGTTTGTCAATACTTTATCACTCCAACTGTAAATAAATAATCAGTCTTGATGACAAAAAGGGATGATGTTTTATGAAATGTGAGCGGTTTCTGTCTCCACGGATCATCTTCAGACCATACGCCATTTCTTTCAGTGATCCGCGGAGACATTGAATGATGGCAAACTATATGCAGGAAGGCACCATTGACAGCTGCTCAAAAAATCATCTCTTTTTGCGACCAATTCTAATTTTTGCCGATGAGTATAATTGGTTTGCGTCAACCTATTGGCAAGGGAGTCATTAAAACATTTAAATCTTACTACACGAGAAGAGACAGGATGGTGAAATGTAGGGCATCTAGCCACCCTTTAAATTAACCTTGCCAAAACCGTTCATAACAATACTGACCCCAGTGCTGATGTGGGAGAAAGGCGCAAGAAAAAGAAGACGAAGTAAATATTCCTGAATTCCAATCAAGAACAACTGCCAAGATGAGAAACATAGAAGTAGATATCCTCGGAGTAACAAAGCAGCTTAAATCACTTAATAAAGGCAAGGACTCCGGTCCAGATTGTATACCAGTCAGGTTCCTCTCAGAGTATGCTCCATATTCAGCAATTATATACATCCACTCGCTCACAGAAAGATCCGTACCTAAAGACTGGAAAATTGCTCAAGTCACACCAATACCCAAAAAAGGAAGTAGGTATAATACGCTTAATTAGATGCCTATATCACTAAAGTCGATTTGCAGTAGGGTTGTAGAACACATACTGTATGCGGACATGATGAAGTATCCCGAAGAAAACGATTTATTGACATATAGTCAGCACGGATTCAGAAAATATCCTTTTTGTGAAAGTCAACTAGCCTTTTATACTCATGAAGTAATAAGTGCTATCGGCAGGGGATGTCAAATTGATTCCATATTTTTAGATTTCCAGAAGGCTTAAGACACCGTTCCTCACAAGCATCTTCTAACCAAATTGCGTGCCTACGGAGTATCGCCTCAGTTGTGCGACTGGATTCGTGATTTCTTGTCAGAAAGGTCATAGTTCGTAGTAATAGACGGAAAGTCGTCGAGCAAAACAGAAGTAAAATCCGGCGTTCCCCAAGGAAGTGTTATAGACCCTTTATTATTCCTTATCTATATTAACGACATAGGAGACAATCTGAGTAGCCGTCTTAAATTGTCTGCAGATGATGCTGTCATTTACCGTCTTGTAAAGTCATCAGATGATCAAAACGACTTGCAAAATGATTTAGATAAGATATCTGTATGGTGCGAAAAGTGGCAATTGACCTTGAATAAAGAAAAGTGTGAAGTTATTCACATGATTACTAAAAGAATTAAGCTAAATTTTGATTACGCGATAAGGCACACAAATCTGAGGACTGTAAATTCGACTAAATACTTAGGGATTACAATTACAAATAACCTAAATTGGAATGATCACATAGATAATATTGTGGGTAGAGCAAATCAAAGACTACGATTCATTGTCAGAACACTTAGAAGGTGTAAGAGGTCTACCAAAGAGACTGCTTACACTACGCTTATCCGGCCTACTCTGGAGTATTGCTGTGCGGTGTGGGATCCGCATCCGGTGGGACTGATGGATGGCATCGAAAAAGTACAAAGAAGGGCAGCTCGTTTTGTATTATCGCGAAATAGGGGAGATAGTGTCACAGACATGATACGTGAATTGGAGTGGCAATCATTAAAACAAAGATGATTTTCATTGCGACGGGATCAACTCATGAAATTTCAATCACCAGTTTTCTCCTCCGATTGCGAAAACATTCTGTTGGCACCCATCATGATCATCACGATAAAATAAGAGAAATCAGAGCTCGCACAGAAAAATTTAAGTGCTCGTTTTTCCCGCGTGCCGTTCGAGAGTGGAGCGGTAAAGAGACAGCATGAAGGTGGTTCATTGAACTCTCTCCCAGGTACTTTATTGTGAATAGCAGAGTAATCACGTAGATATAGAAAAGAGAAGAAGATTTGTGATTCGTGTTCCAAGTAGGCCAAATAGAAATTTACGTTTTAACATATTATTTCTTAGTCGCCCATGTGCGCTAACCCTCTCCACTATTGTAGTCACCTCAGCCAGTTTCTTTCGACCTGAAGATGAGGGGCCGGATTTTCCCCTAATCCGCCTAAGCGGATGGGGTTTGGAGCCGACTATGCTGTTACTATGGGCGACTGATATCCCGATCATGGACAGTGTTTCAAACATCCATTGGAGAAAAAGTTCTTGTACCCTACAAGCAGGCAGCATCTTCCAGAAGCGCTGTGAGTGGGAAATGCAAACGGCCAACGAGAATGCCTGATTTCTGCAGCCGATTCTCATTGGCTGAAAGGCTATCATGTATTGATGACTTATTGACTTGTACAGTGTTCAACTTAAGGCTGTTAGAAGCCAGCGAAGGGACTCCAAGGCAAAAAAGCAGAGACACAATGCAGTGAGCTGACAAAAGTGGTAGCATTTTGGTTGCTGGAAATAAACAGTTACGGTAGAAGCATTCGAACTTTCGGACGCTCCGGGCAGCTGCCCCAGTGTAGGAGTTTTACTTCATAGAATTAACTGGTGACTTCATACTCCGCCTGTAAGGTGTCACATTAGAATATCGTCTTTAATAGGCACGTCTTACCATAGGCAGCAAGCTTGATACTTGCTCCTGAGAGCAGTAACGTCAGTTGATTCATACAGGTTAGCGCGAGATGGGAAATGAATACCACAGCAGTCCCCACTAACGAGAGATCCCAGGGCTGCGCCGACTGACGTAAGACACTGTTGTTGATAGTCGTAATAGGGAGGGCAGTGATGTTTGGCTTTCAGCTAAATTCTGTTGCTACCAAACTTGGAGATTGTCAGCGTAAAAGCCAGGAACATACCTAGCTGCAGTTTAGGGGGGATCTGATTGTGGTTAGCCAGAGGCACCAGGGAGGTGCAGGGCCCCACGTCAGTTTGGTCTATGCCAGTGTATTGGCGAGTCGACTACAGAAAGGGCGAAATAGTGCACCGCCACAATCCCTTAAAAATTCACGGTTTTAGTTCAAAATGGCTCTGAGCACTATGGGACTTAACTACTGTGGTCATCAGTCCCCTAGAACTCAGAACTACTTAAACCTAACTAACCTAAGGACATCACACACATCCATGCCCGAGGCAGGATTCGAACCTGCGACCGTAGCAGCCGCGCGGTTCCGGACTGCGCGCCTAGAACCGGTAGACCACCGCGGCCGGCCACGGTTTTAGTGTTTGTAGGCATCCTCAGTCAGATCTTTGGGACTCTGTATCGCTCATCGCAAGCCTCGAGTCAGCTCCAACAAGTTTGTTTTCCCACTTGTGGTGCTGCTCTTAATGTTTGCTGCTAGCGATTGCTACTGCTGTTACCTCTCAGCCCAGAGACTCAGACATCTGTTGTGCAACGGGCCGCTTCCTCTCTTTTTCTAGTGTTTACGATTAAGTTGCAGTGTAGTAGTTACTCTGAAGGAGATAGGTAGGTTTATTCTGACCCTTGAGTCCCCTGAGTCTCCTGCGAGTAACCTACCGAGTCACAAAATCCACAGCTCTAGATGGTACCCGGTGACAGTGTGTGGCAAGCAATCAGTCCGCCATCATTGGAAGTTGCGTTCCTGGATTTGCTCCTAACCAATCAGTAATTTCACACAAACCTGTAACTCCTTTTTTTCCTGTCTCCTATGCTATGAGATGAATAGGCTTATATATTAAATGCCTTCGTGGAGCAGTGGCGGCTCGTAGGTATACATTCTGGGTGTTCACAAAGTTTTATATTCAGATAAATATGAGCTTGTGAAATTAATAGCATCTGCTGTATAACAGTTAGGCTTATCAACATACTTACACAACTTCAGCCACTGTCAATAATAATAATAATAATAATAATAATAATAATAATAATAATAATAATAATAATAATATGCATAACACGTTTGAAGAAAGGAACCATTGCTTTTGTGGAATTTTGTTTTCTGCATAATTAAGTACAGTTTATGGCACGAACGAAATAATGTTTAAGCTGTCACTACTCTCCGTTTCGCATTTTTGTGTAAGTGGGAGTTTTTGTGCTTTTTTATCTTTTCGGGCACATGTACCAGATTCCTAATTCATGTATTAGTTAACGAAGTAACTTCTGGGCTGAAAATCAGGCATTCTTACGTTTCACACGCACTACTACTAACGTTTATTATACGCTTCTTTGTTAAATGTTAGCTTGTCGTCACGCTTATATGATTTCGCCACTTTCTCAGACAATGGATCTGGTCTGGAATGCCCTAGTTTCATTGCGGCTAAATTTTCCTGGTAATTTTCTTTTCTGTTAGCGCTTAATACAGATTCAGCAGAGCTGTTGTTATCACTCCACGTGAAAACCGATTCCTTCACAGTAGACAACCAACTCCAAACACAAACGGCCGTTTACGGAAATGATTAGATTTAAGTATTACTATCTACCAACAAGATCACGTGACTAGAATACAAATGAGGAGCTGAGAGCCATAAAGGCCAATAGCACACCGTCTGCGATCCCCCATCTTTAAGTGAATATTAGAGGAACCAGTGAGACAGCTTTTCGTGAATGTTCAGATATACACTCATGCTCATAAATTAAGGATAATGCTGATACATGGTGAAACAAAGCTCTGGTGGGCAGTTTACGGATCTAAATCACCTTGGGATATGACCATGCGGTGCATTTGACCTGCGGTCGTCACACGGTGGCGCTGGCAGCAGTCCACATACGCAGAGGTGTGGTGGTGCATGTCAGAGTACGGTGCAGCGAGTAAGTGTGCAGACGTTTTCAGACGTGCTAACGGTGACTTTGTGTTGAAAATGGCTCAAAGAACACATATTGATGACGTTATGAGGGGTAGAACATTAGGGCGACTGGAGGCTAGTCAAACACAGCAGGTCGTAGCACGGGCCCTCCGTGATCTCAAGATTGTGGTAACGATTCCAGCTGACAGGAAACGCGTCCTGGCGCGACAATACGGAATGTCCACAGTGTACAACACCAAAAGAAGACCGATATATCACCATCAGCGCCCGCAGACGGCCACAGAGTACTGCAGGTAGCCTTGCTCGGGACGTTACCGAAGCCATTGGAACAGTTGTCTCCAGACACACAGTCTACAGGTGACTGAACAGACGTGATTTATTCGTCCGGAGACCTGCAAGGTGCATTCCACTGACCCCTGGTGACAGGAGAGCCCGTAAAGCCTGGTGTCAAGAACACAGTACAGGGTCATTAGAAAAGTGGTCCCAGGTTATGTTCACGGACGAGTCCAGGTGCAGTCTGAACAGTGATTCTCGTCGGGTTTTCATCTGGCGTGAATCAGGAACCAGATACCAACCCCTTAATGTCCTTGAAAGGGACCTGTATGGAGGTCGTGGTTTGATGGTGTGGGGTGGTATTATGATTGGTGCACGTACACCTCTGCATGTCTTTGTCAGAGGAACTGTAACAGGTCAGGTGTATCGGGACGTCATTTTGCACCAGTATGTCCGCCTTTTCAGGGGTGCAGTGGGCCCCACCTTCCTCCTGATGGATGATAACGCACGGCCCCACCAAGCTGCCATCGTGGAGGAGTACCTTGAAACAGAAGATATCAGGCGAATGGAGCGGTCTGCCAGTTCTCCAGACCTAAAACCCATTGAGCACGTCTGGAATGCTCTCGGTCAACGTATCGCTGCGTGTCTTCAAACCTCAGACAGGCACTGGTGCAAGAATGGGAGGCTATTCTCCAGTAGCTGCTCGACCACCTGATCCAGAGTAAGCCAACCCGTTGTGTGGCCTTTGTACGTGTGCTTGGTGATCAAATCCCATACCGATGTCGGGCTACATGCGCAGGAAACAGTGGTGTTTTGTAGCACATGTGTTTCGGGACGGTTTTCTCAACTTATCACCAATACCGTGGACTTAAGAGATCTATGTCGTGTGTATTCCCTATGTGCCTATTCTATTAGAGCCAGTTTTGTGTAGTGCCACGTTGTGTGGCACCACATTCTGCAATTATCCTTAATTTATGAGCATGAGTGTACATACAACGTGGATCTACAGCAGAGATAAACCTGACCCACCATAAGATCAACAGATGTCAGAAGCATGAGTAAATGCTACCGTCTCGCAATCGACGATAATGTGCTTTAATGGTTCTCAGTGCTCTCAAATGGATTACTCTATGATAAAATCCAAAACTTAATGTACTATATCTCATTTATAATCCCACAAAACAGGTAGCACAGAGTGGTAGATTTAGTGCTGTGTATTTCAGATTACCGCATACACATTACGTTTAACAGCATCCAAAGAAAAAAATAGTAATAAATCCGCAAGTTATCGAAAGTTTTGGTCTTCACGTGTTCTTGTACTGGTACACAGCAGGTACCACTGTCGTGGAGCAATTTGGAGCTCGCGATAGTGGGGAATCGGCTGACGGTCGTCATGGGAAGGAGAATATGTGTGCCCCTGCGGCGGAGATGACGTTCTTCATTGTGTGTAGAAGTCGGGAGTAGGTGACACTTCATAATCAACCAAGTTACGTAGCGCCGTATGGAAGACAGAGAAATCCGAAGCATGTTCTCGCATGTGGGCGTGTAATTCTACTTAGCACTTCCCTGTTTTCCTTGGCGAGTGTTACGGATTTATGAGTGTCCACTTGTTCGATAAAACAAGGCCGCAGAGTAGACTGGGAAACATTAGGTAGCGCGAGGGGTTGTTGATAGGAAAAATTTCATTTATTTCCGTACAAATTTGAGCTTGGTGGTCTGAATGACATTTTTCCTTTTGACTTTGAACTGTGTTATCGTTTTGTTGTTATGGTAATTATCAACGGCAGTTGCTAATACAGTGGTGACCCGATTATGCCGACCTCAGTTATATGGATTCGTGATCATCCGGATTAACAACCGAGAGCAAACATCTTTGTAGTCTACACGGACTTGCCGCGCTGGCACTATCCGGCCACGACCAGCGGAGCCTCTGCCCCTCGCGTTTAATTATTATTAGAGTCAGACAGTGCGCATTACATTATAGTTTGAGTTGAACAGTTGCCAGTCGCCACGGCACTCCGCCGTGTCACGTCTATGCTTAAAAATAGCAAAGCACAAGACAGTGATGTTTTCACTTAAAGATAAAAATTATATGAAAGAGTGAGTCAGTTCTAACAGTAACAATCAAGGTTTTCGGCTCATGTCGAGTGGCCAAACTGTTGTAAATATATTGTAGGCAAACGAAAAGCCGGAGCTGCAAGAAGATGAAACAGAAGAAAACGTAGATGCAGATGATAATGCAGGACTATCTCATTCTCAAGTATTTCAAACCCTGAAAACAGCTTTGAAGTGGTTCAAAAAAGAAACAGACCGTGGATTTACTACAATTAAAATGAATTCGAGATGTAGCAACAATATGTACGTCTAATGACAATACCAAATATTAAAAAAAGCCTGCAGTGGCTGTTCTATGTGACTTCCCGTAGGTATTTGATGCTTAATGTTGCAGTATTTCAGTAATTTTAAGAACTTATACAGGGTGGTCCATTGATAGTGACCGAGCCAAATACCTCACAAAATAAGCATCAAACGAAAAAAACTACAAAGAACGAAACTCGTCTAGCTTAAAGGGGGAAACCAGATGGCGCTATAGTTGGCCCGCTAGATGGCGCTGCCATAGGTCAAACGGATATCAACTGCTATTTTTTTAAAATAGAAACCCCCATTTTTATTACATATTCGTCTAGTACGTAAAGAACTATGAATGTTTTAGTTGAACCACTTTTTTCGCTTTGTGATAGATGGCGCTGTAATAGTCACAAACGTATAAGTACGTGGTATCACGTAACATTCTGCCAGTGCGTACGATATTTGCTTCGTGATACATTACTCGTGTTAAAATGGACCGTTTACCAATTGCGGAAAAGGTCATATCGTGTTGATGTATGGCTATTGTGATCAAAATGCCCAACAGGCGTGTGCTATGTATGCTGCTCGGTATCCTGGACGACATCATCCAAGTGCCCAGACAGTTCGCCGAATAGGTACGTTGTTTAAGGATACGGGAAGTGTTCAGCCGCATGTGAAACGTCAACCACGACCTGCAACAAATGATGATGCCCAAGTAGGTGTTTTAGCTGCTGTCGCGGCTAATCCGCACATCAGTAGCAGACAAATTGCGCGAGAATCGGGAATCTCAAAAACGTCGGTGTTGAGAATGCTACATCGACATCGATTGCACCCGTACCATATTTCTATGCACCAGGAACGTCGTGTACAGTTCTGCCACTGGGCACAAGAGAAATTACGGGATGATGACAGATTTTTCCCATGTGTTCTATTTGGTGACGAAGCGTCATTCACCAACAGCGGTAACGTAAACCGTCTTAATATATACTATTGAGCAACGGAAAATCCACGATGGCTGCGACAAGTGGAACATCAGCGACCTTGGAGGGTTAATGTATGGTACGGCATTGTGGGAGGAACGATAATTGGCCCCCATATTATCGATGGCAGTCTAAATGGTGCAATGTATGCTGATTTCCTACGTAATGTTCTACCGATGTTACTACAAGATGTTTCTCTGCATGACAGAATGGCGATGTACTTCCACCATGATGGATGTCCGGCACATAGCTCGCGTGCGGTTGAAGCAGTATTGAATAGCATATTTCATGACAGGTGGATTGGTCGTCGAAGCACCATACTATGGCCCGCGCGTTCACCGGATCTGACGTCCCCGGATTTCTTCCTGTGGGGAAAGTTGAAAGATATTTGCTGTCGTGATCCACCGACAACGCCGGACGACATGCGTCAGTGCATTGTCAATGCATGTGCGAACATTACGGAAGACGGCGAACTACTCGCTGTTGAGTTGAGGTTGACGGACATCATTTTGAGCATTTATTGGATTAATGTGGTATTTACAAGTAATCACGCTGTAACAGCATACGTTCTCAGAAATGATAAGTTCACAAAGGTACATGTATCACATTGGAACAACCGAAATAAAATGTTCAAACGTACCTACGTTCAGTATTTTAATTTAAAAAACCTACCTGTTACCAACTGTTCGTCTAAAAGTGTGAGCCGTGTGTTTGAGCCTATTACAGCGCCATCTATCACAAAGCGAAAAAAGTGGTCCAACTAAAACATTCATATTTCGTTACGTACTACACGAATATGTAATAAAAAATAGGGTTCCTATTTTAGAAAACGCAGTTGATATCCGTTTTACCTATAGCAGCGTCATCTAGCGGGCCAACCATAACGCTATCTGGTTTCCCCCTTCAAGTTAGACAAGTTTCGTTCTTTGTAGTTTTTTCGTTTGACGCTTATTTCGTGAGATATTTGGCCCGGTCACGATCAATAGACCACCCCGTATAAGTACATACGGAAGTGTGTCTCTAATCTCTTAATAAATGTTGATTTTTGTTGATTTTAGTAAGTTTAATTTGTTTGTTGTAGTTTTGAATAAACATCTAATATTATGGTTTGCATGAATCCTAGAGAGATAACGATATGACAGTGTACGTAAAAGGTTGCCATAGGCGAGCGACGTTGGTCATCTTTCAAGACAAAATAATACAAAATTGCTTTTCTTCAGACATTCAGTCACCCAGATTTTCGATTATCCGAATGACATACGACAACAACTTGTCCGATTAATAGAATCTCCATTGTAACTAGTTGAAGGCAGTTTATTGAAGTGAACATATTCGGCCGCGCGGGATTAGCCGAGTGGTCTGGGGCGCTGAAGTCATGGAATGTGCGGCTGGTCCTGGTGGAGGTTCGAGTCCTCCGTCGGGCATGGGTGTTTGTGTTTGTCCTTAGGATAATTTAGGTTAAGTAGTGTGTAAGCTTAGGGACTGACAACCTTAGCAGTTAAGTCCCATAGGATTTCACACACATTTTTTGAACATATTCCACTATAGTTGTCGGACCGCGGCATCTTTCCCAGGGCGTCCATTGCTAACTTTTGAGTTGTGAAATTTATCCGTGACTCGCACGTCAAGGCGAGGTTGGAGACTTTTATTTAGACTAATATGACATGTGCAGCAATGTAGGAAATTAATCCAGGTTTGCCAATAAACGTTTCCAATTTAATCCTCGGAGCAGTTGTCTACTTCGCATAATTCGTTTCGCGTGACGCACATCGCCAAGAATTCGTGGATTCTGGCCGCGAGTGTTACTTCGCTTGACACCGCGGAAACTCCGAAGAACGGACAAAGGAAACAGTTCAACGTGAGTGGACCCTAAAGAGCGAGAGTGACCAAGCAATGACGACGATTATTAAAAGTGAAAAGAGTTTCTTTAAAAAATATATGTGTTCACGCTGATCGTTTCGGTCTGCGTCACCTAAAAGCCACGACGGGCGTGCGAACGGTAGTTAAACCGCGACGGCACGTGTCGAACGTGTAATTTCAGGCGATTACGTTATTAGTCGGCAGGAAAAGGAGGGAATCAAAACAAAGGCGTGGCGAGGGGGTTTGCCTGACTTCCAAGCGACACGTTAGTTCATTAGCGCCATTGTGGCGGCGCCACGTGCGCGCCAATTTCGCGATCGCCATTTGTCAGCGAGGTCGCGTGCCGCGCCGCCGCTCGGCGCAGAGGGTTGTGGCGTCGATGGGAGTGGCACGGAGGGGGTGGAGGAAAGGGGTGGGGAGCGACGCGACGTGACGTGATGTGACGCAACGCCTACGAGGAGCGATGACCTCCGGGCTGTGGGATAACACATCACTGTTTCCTGTAATAGCACACTTGAACAATAACGAGAGCTACTTAAGTTTCTAACATGTATCTCCAGTTTACAGTCACGAATTACAACATAATTAAATAATCAAATTAAATAAACAGCCAAACTATCAATCAAACTCTCCACTGTTATGATATTTTATCCATTCATTCATGTCATTTTTGACCTTATGGACAGTGGTTGAACTCTAATATCTCATGATGACACAATTTTCACTTCTTTCCTTTCTTCCTTTTCTCTTCCCAAAATCTCTTCATCCTTTGACTATGCTCTTATTTCCTTTGTTCCGCCCATAATGCTTCCGTCTTCCTCTTCTCATTTACCATAAACTTTGCATTCCTAATTTCGTTCCTGAATTCCTTTCTGTCTTTTATCATTTGTTTGTTGATCCCCAGCTGCCTTATGTCTTCCTCTATTTCATGATACCAATTTGTTTCAAAGCTTGATTGTTTTTCTCTTTGTAAGTCTGGTGTTGTCCATTCTCTGTATGTGTCTTAGAAATTTAGTCTGCGTTTTCTGATCATGTCTGTGAGTCTGTCAGTGTGTTGGTATAACTCATTGGTTGGTCTTTTCATCCATATGCCATCTTTGTGTATTGGTCCGAATATTTTCCTGAGACTTTAGCGTTCTGTTTTTTCTGTTTCTATAATGCCTGATGCTCCAATTGTGATCGTTTCTGACGCATATAGTGCATCCGGTAATACAACTGTTTTGTAGTGTCTCATTTTGACCTGGCTTGATATGCTTTTCTTATTATAATGTGGCCATGTGAGTTTGCAAGCTTTCTGGAGTCTTTCTGTTCGTTCTATGTTGGATGCTTTGTTTTACCCTCCCATTTGTATGTATTCCCCGAAATATTTGAATTTTTCGACTTTTTTTACGGATCCATACATCGTTTGCATGATGTGTACATTGTTGGTTTGTCGTTACATGTATTGAGTCTTCTCATACAATATCTGTAGACCCGTTTTGGCAGCTATTTCATGTAGGTGTTCCAGTGCTTCCTTTGCATCCTCTGTGTTATTACTAAGTATGGCTATGTCATCTGCAAATGCCAGACATTTTATGATTGTTCTTGTTTCACGTGTTCTTCCTAGCTGTATTCCTTTAACTTGTTCTTCCCATTGTTTGACAATTTCGTCTAAGGCTATATTAAACAGGACTGGTGAAAGCCTATCTCCTTGTCGGACACCTGTGTGTATCTGGAAGGGTTCCGAAACTTCTCCCATGAATCTAATCTCTGAGGTGGTGTCTCTAAGCGTCTGTTGTATAATTTCCCTGGTTTTTCTGTCGATGCCATATTCTTCCTGTATGTCAGAGCATTTGTCGGTCTACGGAGTCGTATGCATTTTTTAAAGTCAACAAAGGTAACTGCAATGTTTCGTGTCAGTCTGACTTTCAAAAGTGTTCTCAAGTTCCAGATCCGTTCTGTGCCTGGTCTCCCTCTTCTGAAGCCTTCCTGGTATTCCCCTATTTGCGGATCTGCTTGTGGTTCTAGTCTGTTTAATAACACCTTGGAGAGAATTTTGTATGTGACTGGTACTAAAGAAATACCTCTGTAATTATTTGGATCTGACTTATCATCCTTTTTGTGTAGGGGATGGATCAAAGCATTTTCCATTCCCCTGGCAACCTCTCTATGACCCAAATTTCTGAGATAATCTTACAAATTTGCTTGGTGATGTTTTCATCTTGGAGCTTCCTGATCTCGGCAATAATACCATCTTCTCCTGCTGCTCTGTTATTTTTCATTTGTTTGATGATTCCCTCTCTCTCTTCTATTGTGGGTGGATTAGAATCTGGGTTGGCTGTGGCCTTTTGGAATGTTAATTTTTCTATGGGTTTCTTGCAATTCAGTAGTTCATCAAAGTATTGTTTGAGGATTTTGCAATTTTCTTTTCATGTTCGTTTCGAGGGATGCATCTGTTCTTCGGAAGCAGAGGCTAGGAGGTTGATAACCCTTCATATTTTCTTTGAAGGTTCTGTAAAAATTTCTAGTGTTATTTCTCTTGAAATCTTCGTCAATTTCTTTCAACCTGTTGTTGTCATATGCCCGTTTTTCTATTCTGATTTCCTTTGCTGATTGTTTCTGAATCTCGTGAAATTCTGTCCTTGTTTCTGATGTTCTGTTACTGCTGAATTTCTTCCATGCCTGTGTTCTTCTTTCAATGGCAAGATCAAATGTTCAAATGTGTGTGAAATCTTATGGGACTTAACTGCTAAGGTGATCAGTCCCTAAGCTTACACACTACTTAAACTAAATTATCCTAAGGACAAACACACACACCCATGCCCGACGGAGGACTCGAACCTCCGCCGCGACCAGCCCCACAGTCCACGACTGCAGCGCCTAAGACCGCTCGGCTAATCCCGCGTGGCGGCAAGATCACAATTCGCGTTTCACCATCTATGTTTTCGTTTAGTAGGGGGTTTCCCCCATCGCATTGCCTTCTGAATTGTTTTTGCAAAGTCTGTCCAAGTGTCTGTTGAATGGCTATTAATCTCTTCAACAACTTAGGCCCTGTTTATGGTTCAAACGGCTCTGAGCACTATGGGACTCAACTGCTGAGGTCATTAGTCCCCTAGAACTTAGAACTAGTTAAACCTAACTAACCTAAGGACATCACACACATCCATGCCCGAGGCAGGATTCGAACCTGCGACCGTAGTGGTCTCGCGGTTCCAGACTGCAGCGCCAGAACCGCGCGGCCACTTCGGCCGGCAGGCCCTGTTTATGTTCAAGTATTCTAGATCAGGTTTGACTGTTTTGTTTCGTGCTGCTTTTTTTCTGTCTTGGGATTGTCCTAATATTAAACTGTAGTAAATGATGATCACAAGCGAAAAATCCCTTACGTGTTCCGACATTTAGAATTTCCCGCGTACATCTGGTGGAAATGGCTACATGATCAATCTGGAAATCTCTCCACATGGTGTTGGGTGCTTTCCATGTTGTAAGTTTTCGTCTTGGCTTTTGAAATTGCGTCGACATAACTTTGAGGTTGAAAATTTGACAATATTTTATGAGGTGTTCTCCATTTTTGTTTGTACGAACGTGTGCTGAGTTCGGACCTGTGATTTGTTTGTACTTTCTTTCTTTACCTAACTGCGCATTAAAATCTCCCATTAAAATTTTCATGTGTCTTTCTTGAATGTTGTTGGTTACTTCTTACATGTCTTCCCAGAAGTTTTCAACTTCTTGCGGCTTTTTTCTATTATTGTCATTTGTTGGTGCATGAGCATTGATAGTTGTGTATGCTTTATTACCTGATTTGAAGGAGAGTGTGGAAATACGTTCTGATAAGTACCGTCAGGTGCTTCCGGGGTATGTATGTAGATGTAGATAAGGAACTGAAGCCTATGATGTTATCCATGACTGATTTATGTTCAGCAATCCTGTACCAAGCAATGATGATATGCCTCTTCTGACAGCAGGTTTCCCTTTGTAGATCCTGTAATTTTCTGTATTGAAATGATTTTCATCTCTGAAGCGCGTCTCTTGAATGGTGAGAATTCTGAAATGAAATTTTTCTAGTATGTCTGTGTGTTGTTTTAGTTTTTCAAGTTTGAAGAGGGTGTTTGCATTGAGAGTGCCAATGTAGCGTTTGCGAAGAGATTTTGAAAAGCTCCGATTCTTCTTATTATTATTATTACACGAATTAAGAAAAACAGTATGAAACTCTGTCAGAAAATAGCAATTCATCACACATAAAAACAATTCAGAATAAATACAGCCAAAATGTGATTGCCGCCAGAATCAGACAGCAGTTGTCAGAATGGAACCACATTGACCAGAGAGTAAGCAAAGAATGTTGCCTCTCACCACTTCCGTTCAACATATATATATGGGCTGATTCAGCTGCCCCCGCCGATGAGTTTTTTGCAACCTGCAACGCATTCAGATACCACCTGCATTATTTTCATAACTTTTTCGCTCGCAAAGCGCAAACCTTTAATCCTACAGAAAAAAATGGTTCAAATGGCTCTGAGCACTATAGGCTTAACATTTAAGGTCATCAGTCCCCTAGAACTTAGAACTACTTAAACCTAACTAACCTAAGGACATCACACACATCCATGCCCGAGGCAGGATTCGAACCTGCGACCGTAGCGGTCGCGCGGTTCCAGACTGAAGCGCCTAGAACCGCTCGGCCACAACGGCCTGCCCTACAGAAAAAAGATGAACATGATCTTTTTGTAGGAAAGTTAATCTAATTAAATTTTGTGGATGGGATACATTTTCGCTAGAGGCAGTAGTTTTCCGAGTTATTCAAGAAAAGCCTACAAAAATGACCTCCAAAAGCGTTTTTCTTGAATAACTCGAAAACGGTGGCCTCCAGCAAAAAGTATCCCGGTACAAAATTCAACTAAATCAAATTTCCTACAAAAAGGTCCTGTTCATTTTTTCTGGAGGACTAATAGTTTGCACGTAGCTAGTGAGAGAATATTAAAATCTTGCATGTCGTTTTTGAAGACTTTGCTATTTGCATCAAACATATATATAAGGGTGGCTGTGTGTAAATAAAATCATGAATGAATGGAGACAAAATCCCTATCTGAAAATTCAAGACAGACAGACAAATCCCTCTTTTCCACCAGTTTTCTGACTGGTTTGAAGCAGCCTGCCACCAAATCTTCTCCTTTGTCAACCTCTTCATCTCAGAACAATTATTTGCTGGATGTATTCCAATCTCTGCCTTCCTCTTCAGTTTTTACCCTCTACAGCTCCCTCTAGTACCATGGCAGTTAATACCTGATGTCTTAATAGATTGCCCTCTACCTTCTTCTTGTCACTGTTTTCCATATATTCCTTTCCTCGGATAACCACCTCATCCCTTACCTTATAAGTCCACTTATTTTTCAACATTCTTCTGTAGCATCATATCTCAAATGCTTCGATTCTCTTCTGTAACGGGTTTCCCACAGTCTAATTTGGACAAGAAGAGAATAGAAGCTTTCGAAATGTGGTGCTACAGAAGAATTCTGAAGATTAGATGGGTAGATCACATAACTAATGAGAAGGTACTGAATAGGATTGGGGAGAAGAGGAGTTGGTGGCACAACTTGACTAGAAGAAGGGATCGGTTGGTAGGACATGTTCTGAGGCATCAAGGGATTACCAATTTAGTATTGGAGGGCAGCGTGGAGGGTAAAAATCATAGAGGGAGACCAAGAGATGAATACACTAAGCAGATTCTGAGGGATGTAGGTTGCAGTAGGTACTGGGAGATGAAGAAGCTTGCACACCATAGAGTAGCGTGGAGAGCTGCATCAAACCAGTCTCAGGACTGAAGACCACAACAACACGTGATTCACAACCACACAACGCAGTGCACCTACCACGGTGCACCAGAACTTTCTGCACTTTTCGAACAAATGATTTCAGCACCAAGTTCACCCGACATGAATCCGATTGGACAGTTTCATATTTCATTGTATGCAAAATGTATGTTTTATTGTGTAATGTGTTGTTCCCAAGCGTACCCGCCATTGGCGGTCTCTACTTGTTTTTATGTGGTTAGGAAAAGGTAGGCGTTGCACATCTTTATTTACAACATTCAGAAGTAACTGGGCTCTCATTTTGGTTCCTTGGTTCTTCTGATAGTTTCTTCTTTCTTGTTGGGAAAAAATTTTTCGTTTTGCCATATTTTGTTTTTGTTTTCTGAAAAATTTTGTCTATTGTTTGCTTGAAAGTTCTTGTCCTGGTTGGTAATCTTGGTTACGAAATTAACTGTCTTTTCCAATAGTTTTTATGGTGTTATCCTGGAACTGTCGCTTTTGGGACTTTATATTTGTGCCATGGTTGTGGTTCTATTGTGACGACGGTTCTAAATTGAGGGGTATGTTGTCTGTATGCATCAAGTTTTTGGAAGATTTTTTGAGCGTGATCTTGAGTTTTTTCCATGATAGACTTTTCATGAATTTCAGTTATCCTCGTCCAACGAGGTACCGCCAGGGACCATCCCAGGCATGTGTTTTGTAGTATTTGCAGCTATTTGATATTAGATTTACGGGTAGTGCCCCACGCTGCCGCTTGTTGGTTGAATTGTAGATTTGTACAGTTGGAGTTTTGTTTTTGTATTTAGTTCTTTGCTTTTGAAGAAAAGTATTAAGATGTTCATCATTTTTTGTGCTGTTCTCTTCCGTTCTGTGGTGTTATCTTTGAAGGTTAAGGCTTGGTCAAGTTGTATTCTGAGATATTTGTTCTTTGAGCTCTACGGTATGTTTTGATCTGCTACTTGTAATTGTGTTCTTAGTCTGGGTTGTCTCTTTTTCGTGAAAAATACTGCTGTTGTTTTGGTTGCATTAAAGGTGATTTTGTTCCGGTACCCATGTTTCCATTATGTCAATTTGTCGTTGGGCTCTTGCTGTTGTTACGTCAATGGTGCGTCCGGATGTAAGTAAGGCCGTGTCATCTGCATATAGGCTCAAGGTTACATGCGACAGAGTAAGTAGATCGTTGATATATAAATTGAAGCGTATCGATGATATGACTGATCCTCGTGGAATTCCGGCTTCAGGTGTTTTGACGGTTGAACTGTTTCCTTGGATTGTGACAAAGAATTGTCTGTTTTGCAAGAAGCTATCGATGTTTTTTATGTAGCAGTCTGGAATGGGTGTTGTCTGATGGAGTTTAATTATTAAATTTTCCTTCCATGCTTTATCGTAGGCTTTGGATATGTCGAAAAATACTGCTGCTGTGGATTTGCTGAGATTGAAATTGTTCTGGATGTATACGGTGATTCTGATCAACTGTAACTCTGCTGATAATTTTGAAGTGAACCCGAATTGTTCTGGGCGCATCATGTTCTGCTCATTGAGACAGAGTTGTAAACGTTTAAAATTATTCTTTCAAGTACTTTTGCAAGCGTGGGAAGTAAGTTTATTGGTCTATCATTTACTGCTTCCGCTGGGTTTTTCCCCGGTTTTGGAATGGGCAGTGTTTTTGACGTTTTCCAGTTGTCCGGGAAATATTCCCTTATTAAACAGCTGTTGACTATTCGTGTCAATAAAACTGTGGCTTTTCTTGGTACATGCTTTAAATAAATGTTGGATATTTGGTCAGTGTCTGGGGCTGTGTTTTTCGTTTTTGATATTAACTTCTTTATTTCCGCTGGTGTTGTGAGTAAAGGTCTTTCTATTAACGGTGTATCTCGGAAATGTTGTAGGAGGTGTCGAATTCTGTCGTTTTCGTTTTCTCTGTTGTTTGGATTTGGTTGTTCATTATTTGGTAAAGACATTTGTAGATTGTATTCATCGGTGAATAGTTCTGCTCTTGCTAATGCGTCGAATATTAGTCCTTCTGGTCCATTGATAGCTGTGTAGGGAGTTGGTTGTTTTCTAACGTTTCTGCCCAGTTTCCATTCGTCGCGTGTTTGCAGGAGGAAGTATGTCATTTTGTCTTCCCAGGTTTGCTGACGCCATTCTGTTACTCGTTTGTGTAATTCTCTCGATAGTTTCTTCATTTCGCGTCTATCGCGAGGGTTGTGAAATTGCTGCCAGCGTCTTCTGTATCGACTCCTTTGCATTTTTAGTTCCGGATTAATGTTTATTGTCAATGCTCTTTTCGCGGCGATTTTAATTTTTTTAGTGAGAACTTCTACCACGATGTTAATTTTTTTGTGTGTCTAAGTTCATTGTAGAACGGCTGTTGATGGTTAAGTATCATCTGTATTGGTCCCAGTTTACTTGTATCTGTTGTGGTAGTGTTATTTGCAGAGCTGCTCGATGGATGAGTCCGAGGACAGGTTTGTGATCAGATGAAAGGTCGTTAATAAATAGTACGGGGTTTTAAGTTGGGATTTGTATTCTTAATTAGGGCAATTTCAAGGACATCTGCAATTTGGCTTTTGACATCGGGATTCTCGTAGGCTGGTTTGGAGCGTGGATTGTGCATTCCAGTTCATCTAGGTCATCGTATAGTTGTCGTCCTTTTCTGTTTATGTTGATTGAGTTACATGATTCGTGTTTTGCATTGAGGTCTCCTAACATCAGAATTTTCGGAAAGCGATGAAAAATTGTCGTAAGGTCTTCTTTAATTAGTTGTTTATTCGGACTGATGTAAGCTGCAACTATGGGTATGTTTCCGATGGCGGTGTGTATGGTGACTGCGGTTGCTTCTAATGATTGAAGTGGTGGAAGTGTTTCATGGTGATGGGTGATGTTTTTTATGAAAATATCGGTTCTGCCGCCTCTTCTGTCCTGTCGGTTTGTTCTGTAGATGTGCATATTTCGTAGTCTAAACGTCGTCGTCGGAGTAAAATGAGTCCCTGTTACTGCGATTATATCTAGTCGATGTCGGGCGTTAAATTCCGTAAGTTCTTTTTGTTTCGGTTTGAGGCCGTTCGCGTTCCAGTTGCAGAATTTTAGGTGTCGTGTTTGCCCTTTGTGTGCCATTTTTAAGGTGCAACGAATGCCTTGATTCAACAAGACTGAGGAAAGATGCGATTTTTTGCTGTAAGTTAGTGAGAAATGTTGCAATATCTGTTAGGGATTGTGAAAAAGGCTGCATGATGCTGGAAAAGGTCATTGAACTTGCTTCGTCATATTTTGTGCTGGGTCTATTTTCTGTTGCATCAGAGTAGTATTCGTTGTTTTCTGCAGTAGATGAGAATGGGCCGTTACGTCCGAGTCGCGAGTTGATGGATGTTTTCTTCTCCGTCCTGGATTGTGTGAGTGGCTGAGTGGTGGATGGTTGTGGTACAGGCGGTTGATGGGTTGTTGTTGGACGGGATGTGGTTGCAGGTTGTTAACTGGATAGCACTGAAGGAGCAGCTTGCTGTATAATGCGCGTTGTCTGTCGTGTTCTGTTTTGCAGCATGTTTTTCCGGATTTTGTATTTGCGAAGTAATTCTTGATATTACTTGAATCCTAGAAAAGAAGCTGGATGCGCCTCGTAGCAATTTACACATTTTGGTGGTGCTGTCCGTGGTGAGGTACAGTTCTTAGGCTCGTGTGAACACGCGCAGCGCACACATAGCGGTGGGAGTTCACAGTAGCTAGCAGTGTTCTCGAAGCGCTGGCACTTCTTGCATTGAGATGGTCCGCCTTTTGGTTCATAGTTTTCGACTCTTATTTTTGTGTATAGGATGTATTTGAGTTCGTAATTTTTTTACTTTATTTGCCTTTCGGAAGTGTTACTGCATAAATGGGAAGTGGGATGAGACTGTTTGTTTTTTCATCTCTTTTTTGCAAATACAAAATCAAATAGGGGTAATACAGGAGTAGGTTTAATAATGAATAAAAAAGTAGGAATGCTGGTAAGCTACTACAAAAAGCACAGCGAACGCATTGTTGCGGCCAAGATGGACACGAAGCCCACGCCTACGACAGTAGTACAAGCGTATACGCCTACTAGGTCTGCAGATGACGAAGAAATTGAAGAAATGTATGATGAGATAAAAGAAATTATTCAGATAGTGAATGGAGACGAAAATTTAATAGTCATGGGTGACTGGAATTCGATAGTAGGAAAAGGAAGAGAAGGAAACGTAGTAGGTGAATATGGATTGGGGGTAAGAAATGAAAGAGGAAGCCGCCTGGTGGAATTTTGCACAGAGCAGAACTTAATCAAAGCTAACACTTGGTTCAAGAATCATAAAAGAAGGTTGTATACATGGAAGAAGCCTGGAGATACTGACAGGTTTCAGATAGATTATATAATGGGAAGACAGAGATTTAGGAACCAGGTTTTAAATTGTAAGACAATTCCAGGGGCACTTGTGGACTCTGACCACTATCTATTGGTTATGAACTGCAGATTAAAACTGAAGAATCTGCAAAAACGTGGGAATCTAAGGAGATGGGACCTGGATAAACTGACTAAACCGGAGGTTGTACAGAGTTTCAGGGAGAGCATACGGGAACAATTGACAAGAATGGGGGAAAGAAATACAGTAGAAGAAGTATGGGTAGCTATGAGGGATGAAGTAGCGAAGGCAGCAGAGGATCAAGTAGACAAGGGCTGGTAGAAATCCTTGGGTGGCAGAAGAAATATTGAATCTAATTGATGAAAGGAGAAAATATAAAAATACAGTAAATGAAGCAGGCAAAAAGGAATACAAACGTCTCAAAAATGAGATCGACAGGAAGTGCAAAATGGCAAAGCAGGCATGGCTAGAGGACAAATGTAAGGATGTAGAGGCTTATATCACTAGGGGTAAGATAGATATTGCCGACAGAAAAATTAAAGAGACCTTTGGAGAAAAGAGAACCACTTGTATGAATATCAAAAGCTCAGAACTACTGACAGCCTTGGGAGAGCCAGTCCTGACAAAACTCTACCATCTGGTGAGCAAAATGTATGAGACAGGAGAAATACCCTCAGACTTCAAGAAGAATATAATAATTCCAATCCCAAAGAAAGCAGACGTTGCAGATGTGAAAATTACCGAACTATCAGTTTAATAAGTCACGGCTGCAAAATACTAACGCGAATTCTGTACAGACGAATGGAAAAACTGGTAGAAGACGACCTCGGGGAAGATCAGTTTGGATTCCGTAGAAATATGGGAACACGTGAGGCAATACTGACCCTACGACTTATTTTAGAAGCTAGATTAAGAAAAGGCAAACCTACGTTTCTAGCATCTGTAGACTTAGAGAAAGATTTTAACTATGTTGACTGGAACACTCTCTTTCAAAATCTGAAGGTGGCAGGGGTAAAATACAGGGAGCGAAAGCCTATTTACAATTTGTACAGAAACCAGATGACAGTTATAAGAGTCGAGGGACATGAAAGGGAAGCATTAGTTGGGAAGGGAGTGAGACAGGGTTGTTGCCTCTCCCCGATGTTGTTCAAAAAAATGGCTCTGAGCACTATGGGACTTAACTTCTGTGGTCATCAGTCCTCTAGAACTTAGATCTACTTAAACCTAACTAACCTAAGGACATCACACACATCCATGCCCGAGGCAGGATTCGAACCTGCGACCGTAGCGGTCACGCGGTTCCAGACTGAAGCGCCTTTAACCGCACGGCCACATCGGCCGGCCCCCCGATGTTGTTCAATCTGTATATTGAGCTAGCAGTAAAGGAAACAAAAGAAAAATTCGGAGCAGGTATTAAAATCTATGGAGAAGAAATAAAAACTTTTTAAGGTTCGCCGATGACACTGTAATTCTGTCAGAGACAGCAAAGGACTTGGGAGAGCAGTTGAACGGAATGGACAGTGTCTTGGAAGGAGGATATAAGATGAACATCAACAAAAGCAAAACGAGACTAATGGAATGTAGTCGATGTAAGTCCGGTGATCCTGAGGGAATTAGATTGGGAAATGAGACACTTAAAGTAGTAAAGGAGTTTTGCTGTTTGGGGAGCAAAATAACTGATGATGCTCGAAGTAGAGAGGATATAAAATGTAGACTGGCAATGGCAAGGAAAGCGTTTCTGAAGAAGAGAAATTTGTTAACATCGAGTATAGATTTAAGTGTCAGGAAGTCGTTTCTGAAAGTATTTGTATGGAGTGTAGCCATGTATGGAAGTGAAACATGGACGATAAATAGTTTGGACAAGAAGAGAACAGAAGCTTTCGAAATGTGCTACAGAAGAATGCTGAAGATTAGATAGGTAGATCACATAACTAATGAGGAGGTACTGAATAGGATTGGGGAGAAGAGGAGCTTGTGGTACAACTTGACTAGAAGAAGGGATCGGTTGGTAGGACATGTTCTGAAGCATCAAGGGATCACCAATTTAGTATCAGAGGGCAGCGTGGAGGGTAAAAATCGTAGAGGGAGACCAAGAGATGAATACACTAGCAGATTCAGAAGGATGTGGGTTGCAGTAAGTACTGGGAGATGAAGAAGCTTGCACAGGAAAGAGTAGCATGGAGAGATGCATCGAATCAGCCTCAGGACTGAAGATATGAAGAAGCTTGCACAGGAAAGAGTAGCATGGAGTGATGCATCAAATCAGACTCAGGACTGAAGACCACAACAACAACAACTTTTTACTGGTATATCTTGGCTTCGGTGAAACCTTTTTAGTTCGTCTTCAGTTATTTGTGCTTGCAGTTTTTTAATTACGACTTTCAATTCTTTGTTTTCGAATGCTTGGTGTGTAAAAAAGGGAATCGTATTGTTGGAGGAACCGTAGTGCTTTTGCATGATCGTCTAATGATTGTGCACGGTGTCTTCAGTTATTTGTGCTTGCAGTTTTTTAATTACGACTTTCAATTCTTTGTTTTCGAATGCTTGGTGTGTAAAAAAGGGAATCGTATTGTTGGAGGAACCGTAGTGCTTTGGCATGATCGTCTAATGATTGTGCACGGTCTGCTTAATACAGAGCTTTGTCGGTACGATATGTTGTTATGGGCAGAAAAACGTGAATCGTATCGTTGGAGGAACCGTAGTGCTTTTTCATGAACGTCTAATGACTGTGCACGGTCTTCTTAATATATGGCTTTCGGTACTCCTTTCTGTTCATTTATTAGTGCAGTGTTGAGTTGGACGTATTTACTGTAAACCACCGGTGCTAGTCATATTATGGAAAGCGGCATATACCGACTGCGAGAATCGGACGTTCCGTGCTACGAACGCATCTCTGTGTCTTACCGAACCAAAGTATTTGTTGTAGGGACTCCTTGTGAAGAAAATGGAGAGATCGGACGTGTGAAAGGCGGAGAGAGATTGTATTGTTGTGAGACGCCATTACAGTAAACAGTAAATGTTCAAATAGTTTTTTGCACAAAATAAAATGCAATATCTAACATCAAGTATTCAAGGTGTGTATATCTCCATACCGAAATTAATTATCACGGTACAGATCGCACAAGACGTAGATCGCTCGGAGGTGAAGTTTTGAACGATAATGCAAACATGCATTTTCCACGGTCATAATTCATCAGGAGATATCTCCGAATTAATAAACTTTAACTTGGTAAATTGTTGGACCTATCATTTAAACTCAGCAAACAACATAGCACACAGTTGTGCCAAACGATCTGAGTAGCGAGTAAAGATTTTAGAGATTTCTGGTGGATCAGATACCGACGAGGAATTTCCGCGAGATCGCCGCTGCGGAATACATCTCTTGCTCTCCTATGGTATTTAAAACGAAATATTCAATTTTTCCAGATTTTCAGGAGAATAAAGATAAAACGAAATAAGTAACTAGGCTAAACCAATTAAAACGAATAACTAAGACAATAATTGAAATAAGAGCACACATAAAGAATATGTATTTGTAATAATAAACAAATAAAGTATATTTTTAATTAACACACCAATAATAATAATATAATAAACCATTCATGGGACGTAATCGAGAGATCAGTTCTTGCGCAAAATCCTGCACCGACAAGACATTCGCAATTGTGGACGGGTGCAAAAGTAGCGTGGCTCAACATTTTTGCAGCGGACTTGCCATGACTTGTTGAGTCCTTGCCACGTTGAGTTGCTGCACTACGCCAGGCAAAAGAAGGTCTGACATGTCTTTAGGAAGTATCCTATGACTTTTGTTACCTCAGTGTATGTTCTAAAATCTAATATTTTTTCGTAATTTACCGCCATACTGTCAAGATATGCGCTGCCAAGTCTGGAACCGAGCGACCGCTACGGTCGCAGGTTCGAATCCTGCCTCGGACATGGATGTGTGTGATGTCCTTAGGTTAGTTATGTTTAATTAGTTCTAAGTTCTAGGCGACTGATGACCTCAGCAGTTAAGTCGCATAGTGCTCAGAGCCGTTTTTGCGCTGCCAACCTCCCCCCCCCCCTTTTTTTTGCAGACGACGATACTAGCGTTATAATAAATTCCATCAGAGACAAAGTAATAGACGACATTATTAATGATGTTTTTCAAAGAATTGTTAACTGTCTCTCTGAAACTGGTCTTCCAGTATTCTGAGAAAGTACACTATGCCAAGTGTAATGAGAACAATTTATGTAGCACACGAGGAGTTCGTAAACAGGGTAGAGTGCTCCAAATTTTAGGGTGTACATATTGATGAAAATTTTACCGGGAAGGAGCATATTACTGATTGTGAGCTGTTCAAACAATTGAGCTCATCCACTTTTACTCTTCGTCTGACTGATAGTCTTGGAAACAAACTAATCAACATCATGACAGATTTTTGCATATTTCCTTTCAATTTTTTACAGAATAATTTTCTGTGGGAGCTTATCATTTAGAGGGAAAGTGTTGGTTGCACGAAAGCAAGAAGGAAGAATAATATATCGTGTTTACCAGCAGTTATTGTATAGGTAAGTCCCCAACGAATCAGACATTTTAAATGTACTATCACAATACATATATTCGCTAAGGAGATAAATCACAAGTAACACACCAGTGAAAAATGACATTAATTTCCCATTATTTAAGCTGTATGTTACTCATAAATGATTTCAATAAGCAGTAACAAAAATGTTACCATTTTCGCAATAACATAAAATGTATGACAGGTAGCAAACGTAAAACCATTTCTCATGGACAGCTTCTATTTCATGAAGAAATTTTTATTTAAAACTGGTAGCCTTTAAAACACTACAGTTTGTAAGTGTAGCTGCGTAAATAGGACTAAAAGTCAATATGTGCATTAACACAATAACTGTCGCACGCATATTGATGGATATTTACACTACTAGCGATTAAAATTGCTACACCACGAAGATGACGTGCTACAGACGCGAAATTTAACCGACAGGAAGAAGATCCTGTGATATGCACACGATTAGCTTTTCAGAGCATTCACACAAGGTTGGCGCCGGTGGTGACACCTACAACGTGCTGACATGAGGAAAGCTTCCAACCGATTTCCCATACACAAACAGCAGTTGACAGGCGTTGTCTGGTGAAACGTTGTTGTGATGCCTCGTATAACTAGGAAAAACGCGTACCATCACGTTTCCGACTTTGATAAAGGTCGGATTGTAGCCTATCGCGATTGCGGTTTATCGTATCGCGACATTGCTGCTCGCGTTGGTCGAGTTCCAATGACTGTGTAAGTAGGCTGTTTACGTTTTCTTATTGGTAACGCCACGTAGCTCTCTGTATGAAAATCACTGGCTGTGCTGTGTGTAGTCTGCGGCTAGTTTGCATTGTTGTCTGCCATTGTAGTGTTGGGCTGTTGGCTGTTAACAGCGCGTAGCGTTGCGCAGTTGGAGGTGAGCCGCCAGCAGTGGTGGACGTGGGGAGAGAGATGGCGGAGTTTTGAAATTTGTAAGATTGGATGTCATGAACTGCTATATATATTATGACTATTAAGGTAAATACATTGTTTGTTCCCTATCAAAATCTTTCATTTGCCAACTATGCCTATCAGTAGTTAGTGCCTTCTGTAGTTTGAATCTTTTATTTAGCTGGCAGTAGTGGCGCTCGCTGTATTGCAGTAGTTCGAGTAACGAAGATTTTTGTGAGCTAAGTGATTTGTGAAAGGTATAGGTTAATGTTAGTCAGGGCCATTCTTTTGTAAGGGTTATTGAAAGTCAGATTGCGTCGCGCTAAAAATATTGTGTGTCAGTTTAAGCACAGTCTTGTATAATTGTTCTAAGGGGACGTTGCATATGGCGCGCCATGTGCAATCAGGAGCGCCGTGGTCCCGTGGTTAGCGTCAGCAGCTGTGGAACCAGAGGTCCTTGGTTCAAGTCTGCCCTCGAGTGAAAAGCTTACTTACTTTATTTTCGCAGTTATGATCTGTCCCTTCGTTCATTGACGTCTCTGATCGCTGTAATAAGTTTAGTGTCTGTGTTTTGCGACCGCACCGCAAAACCGCGCGATTAGTAGACGTAAGGACGTGCCTCTCCAATGGGAACCGAAAACATTTGATCGCAAGGTCATAGGTCAACCAATTCCTCCACAGGAAAACACGTCTGATATATTCTATACGACACTGGTGACGGTATGTGTGTCACATGACAGGAATATGTTATCGACCCACCTAACTTGTACACTTGGCGAAAGGGTAAAAAGATTCTTCTACCTTGCCCGGTTTAGGTTTTCTTGTAGATGTGATAATCACTCCCAAAAAAGTGATGAAAATATAAGAGTTTGGCACATAAACTGCAACAAATGAAGGCAACAGTTTCACAGTCGCACAGTTTTCCCTGTGCTCTGTCAAAACATAAGTTTTTAACGTTTTCAAATTTTTCCGTGTGTAGACCGCCAAATCCTGCGTATGTCCAAGCAAATCTGAACATGTCCTGGATTTTTGGAGAGCGAAGTTGATTGTGTGTGTGGGCCTGAAGTTTGATAATTGTCTGAAAATAAAAAATTAAAATTTTCGCTCGAGAGAAAACTTGAACACAAGGACCTCTCGTTTCACAGCTGCTCACGCTAACCACAGGACCACGGCGCTACTGAGATGGTATTCTCCTTAATGTTGCCTTTCTTGAGCATAAACTACTCAGTTTGTATATTTTGCTTATTTTTTTCGTAGTTACACACAACTTCTTCCTGTTTTCTCGATTGATCTGTGTTCAGTTTTTCAAGGCCTATACACTGTGCCAACATATAACTAAATCTGAGGGGGGTGCGATGGAGAGGTTCCCTTGTAAGTGGAGAAATGAATTTAAATTTGGTCGGGAGAGCCTAGATTATGATCCGCGTTGTGGTCGGCCAAGATGTGCCACTACTCCAGAAATCATTGCAAAAGTGCACAAAATGGTGATGGAGGACCGCCGCTTGAAAGTGCATGAAATTGCTGATGCTTCCCAGATGTCATCGAAAGGGTATATCACATTTTAACTGAAGATTTAGAAATGAAAAAATTGTCTGCAAGATGGATGCCGTGACTCATGACACTGGATCAAAACCATGCCCTCACACATGTGCCATCGCCATGGCACAATTTCACTTACTAAGGTATGAATTGCTGGCACACACGCCTTGTTCATCTGGTATGGCTCCGTCAGACTTCCATCTCTTCCCAAAATCGAAAATTTTTCTTGGTGGAAGAAGATTCACTTCAAACAAAGAATTGATAGCCAGAGTTGACAATGTAGCTGTCACTGCCAAATGTAGATGTTGGCATGCGGGGGAGGAATGTTGGACATGGATGGAATGTATCAGGATACACCGTATTAAAACTCTGCCGTGATCTTCAAGTATTTTATTATTCCCAGCTACAGAGCCGCATTCCTCTCTGTCTACATCACAGGGTCCCGCAATGCCGAGACCGCCACTTCGCCACTTCACCGTCTGCAAAACAGCTTGGCGTGGAAGGTCTACCTCAGCGACCCACGTAACATACTGTGGCATGCCACCCGCGTACAGCCAGGGTGTTTTGACGACGTCAGGATGCGCCGGCAGCCGACTCAGTGGCCTTCGTCTCGGGATGCCTCCAGCGTGTGCTGAGAGCCAACAAGACTGCCTGCTGTAGCGAGCCGTCGAGTGGCCCGCTGCTGGCTGGCTACGGTCCACACGTTGGCCTCAGAGGGTCGAACCAGTCACCCGGTGTGGACTGGAATGCTGGCGCCCCATCTGTTGCTGCGTGTATCCGGTGGTGTCACACACCCCGCCGTCCAGGAGAGCTGCCCTTGTTAGAAAACCAGCATCTATTTACATGCAGCTGTGCGCGTCTGTTTTGCTAACTCGCTGCTCTGAGTCACGTACTCGTAACACCTACGTGGGCCCCTTCTGCCTGTAACTTGCGCCATGCGAACTACTGCGTTTACTCTTTTCAGCGGTTCGACGGCCCTGTGGCCTACTTCACAACCGCTGGTCAGCATAACTTACTGTCAACAGGCTCGCGCCTTGCTGTTAACTTGTGCACTCAGAAATATTGCACCGAATCTAGCTTTTTCCTATCTTAAACAGTGGTGCCGCTATAACAACTATTTTGCAGGCCTGGAGGAAACCCATTTTAGATATGGGATCAGGGCACTGGAACATCATTGGACCAAGTGCATTAATCTACAAGGAGAGTACATTGAAAAATACGAGTAAAATAGTTTCACTGACTTAAGTACTTTTCTTTACCTCAATCTGAGAACTTTTCTAACCACTCTCGTATTCACTTGAATACGAGAGTAACTCTAGGTTCTGATAGATAGATGGGTTCAAAATGGCACTGAGCACTACGGTACTCAACTTCGGAGGTCATCAGTCCCCTAGAACTTACAACTACTTAAACCTAACTAACCTAAGGACATCACACACATCCATGCCCGAGGCAGGAATCGAACCTGCGACTGTAGCGGTCGCTCGGTTCCAGACTGTAGCGCCTAAAACCGCACGGACACTCCGGCCGGCTTAGATAGATGGGGCACACAGATTTCTTCCCATGGGGAGAAGTGACATCCGACACCAACTGTAACTAACATTCTTAAGAACCAAATAAAAATGCCAATCCCGTGGATAAACGGGGAAAAGCAAAGAAGAAGACGAAGATGATGAATATGTGATACCTAGTCGTTGACTTACTGGTAATTATCTTCTGTGATGTTAGTTGTTGGAGGATATTTTCCCTGTAGCATTTTTAGTTATTGGGTATTACTGGCTTGGAAATCAATGCTTTGTTAGTAATTCTAAGATTTCGTCGAGTTAAGGTCTGTGCTTCACGATTTTAGCAGCTCCTGAACCGAATGTCAAGACGACTATGGAATCATTTCAATTTAGCAAAGCGATGTTCTCGACCATGGAACGAGTTCGTTGCTGTTCTCCTACCACAGGAATTCAAACCATGCTGCGAACGGCCAGAGAAGACGCAAGCAGTGCCGAGTCTGACACTGTGCGAGACAGATCTGTCGCAGCACGATTTTCGTGCAGCGGTTTATTATGAGTACACACAGAAGTTAAATGCAGAAGATTTTACTCTTTTCTGGTACGTGTTTTTGGTGAGTCTACCATACCTAGTGCCACCGTTTGAATCTGGTTTCGTGAAAAAAAAAAAAAACTAAGGTTGCAGAGATTAAGAGTGCCCTCTTGTCACTTTGAAGTCGAAGTATCGGGACAATTTACGTTTTCAGTACACGTAAACAGAATCAGCAGATCTCTCAGACAATTAACTAAAAATATTGTTGTCTGGGGCAAAGAGTCGTCATTGGTTGGTCGCAGAAAATATTAGACACAATTTCCGTTGTTGTAATGACTGGCAGGGAAGTAACTCGTGCCTGACTGGGGCTTCCGATTCGACGACTGGTGGTAAACATTGAAAATTGTCTGTCACAACCGCAACTTTCAGAAACTGAGTTTTTTGCCTGTATTCTAAAACGTAGAAACGCTGCAAAGACCCTTCTGCACCGAGCAATCGGTCACCGAAAGTATTACAGGTTTTGAAGAACTTAGTAGGGACATCTCAGGTGATACTATATGGCGAGCGGAAATGCTAGCCAATAAGAGGCACGGGTGCCGCATTGTTGCGTTGAGACTTAGCAGTTTAAACGGGACAAAGCGAGTAAAGTGTCTCTAGAGTCTCCTGTCGGAGTGTTTCGGAGTGCAGAAGCGCTCCTGTCGTTGAGGAATATATTAAGTAGAACTGAAATCACTTTCTGTTGAGTCCACATTACTCCATCCGAATAGCAGGGCCGTTGAATTCACCACTTTCTCGTCCAGTGAACCTTGTTCGTCACCTCCGAACGTACCCGCATCATGGAACAGAAACCAAATCTGTCTGTGACGCATATACACAGGATGGTCCATTGATCGTGACCGGGCCAAATATCTCACGAAATAAGCGTCAAACGAAAAAAACTACAAAGAACGAAACTTGTCTAGCTAGAAGGGGGAAACCAGATGGCACAATGGTTGGCCCGCTAGATGGCGCTGCCATAGGACAAACGGACATAAACTGTGTTTTTTTTTTTTAAATAGGAGCCCCCATTTTTTATTACATATTCGTGTAGTACGTAAAGAAATATGAATGTTTCAGTTGGACCACTATTTCGCTTTGTGATAGATGGCGCTGTAATAGTCACAAACGTATAAGTACGTGGTATCACGTAACATTCCTCCAGTGCGGACGGTATTTCCCTCGTGATACATTATGCGTGTTAAAATGGACCGTTTATCAATTGCGGAAAAGGTCGATATCGTGTTGATGAGTAGCTATTGTGATCAAAATGCCCAGCGGGAGTGTGCTATGTATGCTGCTCGGTATCCTGGACGACATCATCCAAGTGTCCAGACCGTTCGCCGGATAGTAACGTTATTTAAGGAAACAGGAAGTGTTCAGCCACATGTGAAACGTCAACCACGACGTACAAGAACTGATGATGCCCAAGTAGGTGTTTTAGCTGCTGTCGCGGCTAATCCGCACATCAGTAGAAGACAAATAGCGCGAGAATCGGGAATCTCAAAACGGCGGTGTTGAGAATGCTACATCAACATCAATTGCACCCGTACCATATTTCTACGCACCAGGAACTGCATGGCGACGACTTCGAACGTCGTGTACAGTTCTGCCACTGGGCACAAGAGTAATTACGGGACGATGACAGATTTTTTGCACGCGTTCTATTTAGCGATGAAGCGTCATTTACCAACAGCGGTAACGTAAACCGGCGTAATATGCACTATTGGGCAACGGAAAATCCACGATGGCTGTGACAGATGGAACATCAGCGACCTTGGCGGGTTAATGTATGGTGCGGCATTATGGGAGGAAGGATAATTGGCCCCCATTTCATCGATGGCAACCTAAATAGTGCAATGTATGCTGATTTCCCACGTAATGTTCTACCGATGTCACTACAAGATGTTTCACTGCATGACAGAATGGCGATGTACTTTGCGAGGTGCCGGGGCAAGCAGAGTGTTTAACACTATATTCTAGAAGCTACATATGTAAATGATGCTCTAAGCCCCCCCTATTCTAACTCCGACTTTTGCTGTTGCACATGGATTAAAAAATATACGCGAACTGACTGAAATCAACACTGCAAGTGGAGTAGAAAAGAGTTTGGCACCTGCAATAATTTAATTTGATAAATAAGTTAAATAAAGGAAGGTTTCATTAACGTAGTGAGAAGTGATGGGTTGCTCTACCTATTAACTGAACGAAGGTTCTGTCCAAAATAACAATATGATTTATTAAGACTAAACACAAAATAATAAACAACAACACATGAAACATTTATAATACATCAAATTGGCTCAAATTGGATACTCAAACAAACGCTGTGAAGGTGAAGTTGTCCCTAAATTAGATTGTGAGGTTTATGACGAAGTGGTATGTGGAGCCAATTCCTTGCCACTCAAATCTTAGGAGAGACACACAGCTAACCCAACATTAATTGCTGCTACTCAAGACAGAACAAAGTTAGAAAAAGACGAACAGGCGCGCTCTGCTGAGCTCTGATTATCACCTAGGAAAATCCCTATCTGCCGGTGCTGCGGACATACATTACCAAACTGTCTTCTTAACTGCCACAACACGATCTGGCGTACCGGAGGCGATGGCTGGTTGCTTCGACGTCCTCGACCGAAAGGCGAGAGCCGACTACTAGAGCACCCGTACAGGCCAAACACACAACATTCCCGCCCCCACGACAGTGGCCGTGATTAAACGTTCCAATCAGCAACTCGAAAACCGGCGGAAAATTCCACTCCATTGCCGGAGCACTACCATTCCACCAATGGAGATTCTTGGCGCCAATTTCTGCGCTGTTGCTACTTTACGGAGCTGTGCCCTGAGTAAGCTAATCACAGTTACTATTTTGCAGAAAGCGCGGGAATTTTCCCGCCGCAACTGCCTGGGTACACAAGTCATTCCCACGCCTCGCTGGTAGCCCGCCAGAAAGTGTTTTCGCTAAGATTCTGCGAAGTAACGGAACCTTTAGCCCAGCTGCTACTTCAGACCCCTCCGGGCGTGTCTTTTGACAATGTCGGCGTCTGCAAAGCATTCATTCGACTTCCTCACACCCGTCGGCTTAACCCTTTCCAGATCAGCGGAGCCCGCCTGTCACCGGACCACCTGGGTGACGAGAGACGCTGCGTGGGAAGTCCGCATGGGAAGGAATAGCAACTTTTCACCACATGCAATTAGAGACGAAAACCGTAAGATAGAAATATGAGAAGGGGCTCATGCCACCTCTCATAGCCCCTACGCCATTTTAGATTGTAATTGGTGAGCGGTTGGCTCATTTAGGAGCAAGGTAGTGAGTCAATCGTCCAAGAACAATCTTACAAACTGACTCCACATGCCGCACTCTGTAAAAAAAATCTTTGCAACTGAATAATGCAGCTCATAGAGGGAGGATTATTTATGATGTAGCCAACTTCACCTTCTTAATATGGAACACTAACACTCACATCACACATCCATACCCAGGGAGCCCCTTCCAAACACCGATTCACACAGACATTCACGCTCTAAATATGGCCTGGGCATGCGAGCCAAATATGGAGCAGTTTATTCTGTACAATCAGAGTTGGAGTGCTCCGCATTTAAATGCCCAAGATCTTACAACAATTTGAATCATGAAACGAACCTGAACTCACTCACACATGATACTATTTAAGTTAACAATCTCTTTGTGAGCTTTCAGAATCTAGTTACAACGTCCGATTCATTATGTCTCCCTGCAGCAAGAATAACCTTTACAAAATGTTCCCTGAACTGATGGTCCATTCACAATGACAGTGGTGGTATCTGCTTCAGTTTATGGTGACTGCAGGCACACTGTTTGCATACACACAACAATAAATACCAAATACAAAAAAAACAACATGGTGTGGAGAACAATACAGTAATTTGTAATAAGAATTACAGTGTAAAACACAAACACATACAAGGTATAACATACATTACAAAAACAACACTAGAGAAAGAAATTTAAGAAAAAAAACAAGGTTCATGGGGTGTCAAGTTGTGCTTCCACATTGCACAATGTTCATGACTGTGCTGAGAATGAGGCACTAAATCACATTGTTAGAAATATTCGAAGCACTTCACAAATTCCACAGTACTGACATCACATAGGGCTAAACGTCAGGTGTTGTTGCTACGTTGTTGCAATGGCAGTGGGGTGTGCTGGAGCATCTGCAGTACTCTGTTGAGATTGCAGCAAGACCCACGCATATGATCACGGTGGTACGGTAGGAAGACACAGTGATAGGCTCTCCTCACATCGATTAATTGTCTCTGAGGTCTACTTGTTGGGATACATCACTAGTCTAGGTATCTTCTCTCGCTGGACAGTACTTTACGTTTCCCAATATTGCAGTTCGACGAGGGATGATGGCACGTGGAGTGACTCCACAAGTGTGTGAGGTCATCCATACAGGATCGAACTAGGAGCGACGATTGCTACAACTGCTCTCAAATAGTGAGGAGAAGTTAGAAATGAGACCATTCATTTGTTAGAGTGTGTGGCACGATACTGCTTTGTGTATGCAGATCGGCCAATGCTAGTGAGTTGTAAAAACCCAAACAGGTGAGTATATAGCGTCCCTTTCTGTCCTGAGGCACATGAGACACAGGTTCTGACACGATATGTGATCTTCTTCGTGTACTCACGACAATGTGGTCTGCCGCATGGAATCCCTCCAAACGGCTGTCGCGTCCGGAGAGCTAGCAGGCTGCCACGTGTGGGTCGCGTGTCAGTGTCAACGGCCAGCCTCACTTTCGCTTGTGGCCCGGCGAGGATTGTCTGCCGCCTAATCCCTCAGGTATACGGCCCGGTGACTGTCAGCTTGTAGGACTGGATGCTCTCGCGCCCTTCACGTCAGGTGGCGCGCTGATGCTCTCTTCTTGCAGGTAGCCGATGACCTCTTGTTTTTGCTCCGGCTGGCCTCTGCATTGCCACGATCCCCGTCATCTGCACAATTCTTACAAAAATCTTATGCCTAACTTTTCCCCATGACCTTCTATGTTATAATAAATTTACATAATGACACATTGATGGTCTGTCATTTCAGACACTCTTATTTTACTTTTATAGTTATTAATCTATGGCTATCATTATAATCGTGGTGTATGTAATCTAGAGATGGAAATAATTTATCTTGATATTTGTGTAGAGACCGGTCTCACTACTGTACATGGTGTGTGACGCTACACTGGATGAACAGCTAAATGTGCGGGCCCGCACTAATATTACTATTAATTATATAGATCGACAGTAGACATGCTCAAGAATTAACTACCATTTGCCAACGATCTACATTCTATGTCTTTTGAATAAATTATGTTATTATGCAGGTCGAAGTTTTACTGAGCTTATAAAGAACAAGCAACTATTCTACGTTTGCTCGCCGGTCTTCCCTCCATCTTGGGTCTGTGATTTGATGACCTGAAAAATAACATCCCAACAGGCACGCGCCAACCACTTGTGATAGAAAACCCCCACAATTTTAATCTAGTTATTGTTAAATCCTACAGTTTAACTTATCCTAGTATATGGTACCTTTTTTTGCTTTTTTTTTGTTTGTTTACCTTATACAATACTACTACATAATTCCTGTTACGTTGAGATGTCTCGCTGCTCGCCGCTATTGACGACAGTGATGTGCGCGCCGTACAACATGACCTCCGAGTTTTCATTACGCCTCACTGAAACTCCAGAGACTGGGTTAGCCATGGCTATACACAACAATAAATTTATAGTTGCAACTCCCTTCTCTATGTGATGCGGTTTTCGCGATCAAAGCACACCTTTCCAGAGGCAATGTAATATGACCAAGCCAGGACTGGTTCCTGTTGCGGATTGAGTCGCCCAACACACGCCAGCTACAGAGTATGTCACGAATCTCCAAGTATAATTCCTTGGTTATTCATCTGTGACAGTCACGAGCAGCACGCTAAATCCCCAACCTGCACATTGGCATGGTAGGCTTTATGCTCGCATTTCTATCGTCTAGGGCACCATTGGGGTGAAACGCTCACAGGTTCACCCCGACTTGCAAGACAACGATGCTGGCGCAGCTCTGCAAAAACTATACTGCCCATATGCATCCTCGAAATCACGCAATATACCACAATCTTGCAGTGCACTGACGCGTGCCTGTAAGCATTGGTATGAACGTCTCACGAACTGGTTGTGGCCGCTATGAAGCGTATCACGACTTCTCAGAACGCTTCTAAGAGCACGTTCTTGTATGCGCCCGTTTGTGCGACATCTCCTCACTCATCATTATCCCTCAACATGGACACCAGACAGGAAAGGACTGAAACATTGCATCATGGAAAGATAGTGTCTCCTACTCCACCGACATTGGAAGTCGCGAACAGAAAAAAAAGGATAGCAGCAGTAAATTCTTATGCGAGACAACGCAGCGTGTTAATACTTTAGCAATCTTAATCTATTAATGCAACGATTATCGTTCCCCGAAGAAAGGTTCATATATTTGCCTATTCTACTATGTACACCACTTAAACTACTATTATTCTACGAATTTCTTTGTGTGAGAGATGTGGTGGAGTCCTATGGACTAGCGCCAATCCCTTGTCAGACTCCCCTTCCTCTGACGTGCATTAGGATTTGCAGGTCTAATTTCAATCCCCTGGTTCTCCTGTTGTCCGTGGTTTCGCTCTCTCCAATTACGGTCGCTTTGCCGTTCGTTATTCCTCCTGTCCCAGATTCCTTGTCTAGATTGACCCCGCTCCCTGACGTTCTGGTTTCCGTGTCTCTGGTTTCCATAATCTTGAATTGCGTAACCTTGATTTTCGTAACCCTGGTTTCCTAACTGACGAGCGCGATTATGCGATCTGTTGTCGTCTGCCCTTGCTGGCCCGTGGTATTTGTTATTTTGTGCCTTCTTCCTGTCCTTTGCTTCTTGTTTATCGAAGACTACTTCGAGTTCGCGCAATAGACTCTTGAATGCTTCTATGTCAGATCCACACTTGCCGACAAGTGTCTGTTGATACCTAACAGGCAATTTGGAAAAACAAAATTTGATGATTTCTCCCTTGCTATGTGGACTATCTAAAGATTGATTCTTCTTGAGTAAATCATCAAAAAATTTGGTTGCGCTCCTTTGCCCGGACACTTCCAGTTCAGGACAAAATATTATTTCCTCTTTAATCCTGTCCTGCGTTTCCTTTGACCAGTAGATCCCCAGGAACGCATCAACAAATTCCTGATAAGTCTGACACGTCGCTGCCACACCCCGCATCTTTTCCGCGGCTTGGCCTTCGATATGTCCACACATGAATTCTAATTTTGCAGGGTTGGCCATGATGACGGTAATGAATTTGTAAACTGCATCACCCAGCTCTTGGGATGCATCGACCCTCCATTATCTCTGAACTTTTGGAATTTTAGTATCAACAAGAAGTGATTGTGATCAAAATCCTGTCCGATCCTCGCAATGGTGTTGTCACTCGTTTCCGATACTTGCACGTCTGCTGTGTGTCCTGATCTATCTTGCTGATAACTGTGCTGTGCTACCTCTGTATCACAGTGGCAGTGGCACTCAGAATTCACTCTCCTAAGTGGGCTACAATTATTAGAGCTATTACTAGGTGTTTCTGCATGTGCATTGTTAGTTCCGCACTCTGTCACTGGGCTGGAGCACGGCGGGCTTTTCCTCGGAGACACAATTCTGCGTACTCCATCATTGGTATCCGAATGCGCAGTGCTCGTGTGCCCGTTTCGCTCTAGTTTTGCTATCCGACTCTATACTTCTTTCATTCGTTTCGTGATGTTCGTAACCGCAATATTACCTTGGGTTTTTAAGAACGCTAGGGATTTTGAGTGGGCTTGTGTCGCACGTCGGAAGCGACCTGCAAGTTGAGAAGTTACTTTTGCGATTCTCATTGCCCCTGTTGCTGCCGTTTTGGCTAGGCCTGCTACTTTTTGTGCTACCACTGACAATTGTTTTGCTTCTCCACATTCTTTCTTTATTGTTAGTAATTCCCCACGAATTTCTCCTATATGCGAAATTATAGTCTGAGTGTCCTTCTTACGCTGTTTCCCATCTTCTTCTTTCATTGATCGTAGGAAGCTCAGTATTGGGTTAACGTCATCTTTTTGATCCTCGTCACACATGGGCGATGTAACTCTGGACACCTGGGCACTAGAGCTCTGACGTGACCGAGCTGGCCCCTGTCTGCTCTCGTTCGTTTGATTATAAACTTCTGCTGCCGTCTCGACCTGTGTGCCTGTCTCTATTTCATCCTCTACCTCACTATCATAATCACGGTCGCGACGTTGCTCTAAGATCGCGTCCAAATCACCGTCCTCATCAATGACCCTGTCGTCCTGTCCTGCTAAAAATGTGCCCATCTCACCTCCGAACCTATCCCCGTCAGTAACGTGCCCCTTATCCATTATAGTATCCACTTTTGTTTTAGCTTCGCTCACTAATAGTTGTGCCTTACTTCTCGTAATCATTCATGAGAAACAAAATTTATCTAAAATACACAGTAAAAATAATCTACTCCCTGTATTTTTACACATAGACATAAAATTTCAACAACGCTGTTCCAACGCTGTAATCACAGACGCAATTTTATGTGGTACAGAAACCGCACACAAATCCGACAAAGTGCGATGTGGTACGGACACCACATCAGCGAAACACAAAAACAATGAACAAAAAAAATATATACACTGAAAACAAAAACTGTAATCATGCGCCACTACTTAAAAACTAATCGCGGAACTACAAGAAAAAGAACTAGGGTATTAATTATTAAAAAAAATAGAGAAAAAGAATTTGAATGTTCCTACTAAGAATACTGTTTGTTAATCGGTGATTCACAGGAAAGATCCGAGGCTAAGGGCCGCCATTTTATGCGAGGTACCGGGGCAAGCAGTGTATTTAACACTATATTCTAGAATCTACATATGTAATTGATGCTCTAAGCCCCCCCTATTCTAACTCCGACTTCTGCTGTTGCACATGGATTAAAAAATATACGCGAACTGACTGTAATCAACACTGCAAGTGGAGTAGAAAAGAGTTTGGCACCTGCAATAATTTAATTTGATAAACAAGTTAAATAAAGGAAGGTTTCATTAACGTAGTGAGAAATGATGGGTTGCTCGACCGATTAACAGAATGAAAGTTCTGTCCAAAATAACAATATGATTTATTAAGACTAAACACAAAATAATAAACAAAAACACATGAAACATTTATAATACATCAAATTGGCTCAAATTGGATACTCAAACAAACGCTGTGAAGGTGAAGTTGTCCCTAAACTAGATTGTGAGGCTTATGACGAAGTGGTATGTGGAGCCAATTCCTTGCCACTCAAATCTTAGGAGAGACACACAGCTAACCCAACATTAATTGCTGCTACTCAAGACAGAACAAAGTTAGAAAAAGACGAACAGGCGCGCTCTGCTGAGCTCTGATTATCACCTAGGAAAATCCCTATCTGCCGGTGCTGCGGACATACATTACCAAACTGTCTTCTTAACTGCCACAACACGATCTGGCGTACCGGAGGCGATGGCTGGTTGCTTCGACGTCCTCGACCGAAAGGCGAGAGCCGACTACTAGAGCACCCGTACAGGCCAAACACACAACATTCCCGCCTCCACGACAGTGGCCGTGGTTAAACATTCCAATCAGCAACTCGAAAACCGGCGGAAAATTCCACTCCATTGCTGGAGCACTACCATTCCACCAATGGAGATTCTTGCCGCCAATTTCTGCGCTGATTTTGCTACGTCACGGAGCTATGCCCTGAGCAAGCCAATCACAGTTACTATTTTGCAGAAAGCGCGGGAATTTTCCCGCCACAACTGCCTGGGTACACAAGTCATTCCCACGCCTCGCTGGTAGCCCGCCAGAAAGTGTTTTCGCTAAGATTCTGCGAAGTAACGGAACCACTAGCCCAGCCGCTACTTCAGACCCCTCCGGGCGTGTCTTCTGACAACGTCGACGTCTGCAAAGCATTCACTCGACTTCCTCACACCCGTCGGCTTAACCCTTTCAAGATCAGCGGAGCCCGCCTGTCACCGGACCACCCAGGCGACGAGAGACGCTGCGTGGGAAGTCCGCGTGGGAAGGAATAGCAACTTTTCACCGCATGCAATTAGAGACGAAAATCGTAAGATAGAAATATGAGAGGGGGCTCATGCCACCTCTCAACTTCCAACATGATGGATGTCCGGCACATAGCTCGTGTGCAGTTGCAGCAGTATTGAATAGCATATTTCATGACAGGTGGATTGGTCTTCGAAGCACCATACCATGGCCCGCGCGTTCACCGGATCTGACGTCCCCGGATTTCCTCCTGTGGGGAAAGTTGAAAGATATTTGCTATCGTGATCCACCGACAACGCCTGACAACATGCGTCAGCGCATTGTCAATGCGTGTGCAAACATTATGGAAGGCGAACTACTCACTGTTAAGAGGAATGTCGTTACACGTATTGCCAAATGCATTGACATTGACGAACATCATTTTGATCATTGCATTAATGTGGTATTTACAGGTAATCACGCTGCAACCGCATGTGTTCTCAGAAATGATAAGTTCACAAAGGTACATGTATCACATTAGAACACTGAAATAAAATGTTCAAACGTATCTACGTTCAGTATTTTAATTTAAAAAACCTGCCTGTTACCAACTGGTCTGTCTAAAACTGTGAGCCATGTGTTTGTGACTATTACAGCGCCATCTATCACAAAGCGAAAAAATTGGTCCAACTAAAACAGTCGTATTTCTTTACGTACTACACGAATGTGTAATAAAAATTGGGGGTTCCTATTTTTAAAAACGCAGTTGATATCCGTTTGACCTATGGCAGTGCCATCTAGCGGGCCAACCATAGCGCTATCTGGTTTCCCCCTTCAAGCTAGACAAGTTTCATGCTTTGTAGTTTTTTCGTTTGACGCTTATTTCGTGAGATATTTGGCCTGATCGCGAGCAATGGACCAAGCTGTATATATTCACTTGCGATGTGTCAGAGTCACCAAATACACTCCTGGAAATTGAAATAAGAACACTGTGAATTCATTGTCCCAGGAAGGGGAAACTTTATTGACACATTCCTGGGGTCAGATACATCACATGATCACACTGACAGAACTACAGGCACATAGACACAGGCAACAGAGCATGCACAATGTCGGCACTAGTACAGCGTATATCCACCTTTCGCAGCAATGCAGGCTGCTATTCTCCCATGGAGACGATCGTAGAGATGCTGGATGTAGTCCTGTGGAAAGGCTTGTCATGATATTTCCACCTGGCGCCTCAGTTGGACCAGCGTTCGTGCTGGACGTGCAGACCGCGTGAGACGACGCTTCATCCAGTCCCAAACATGCTCAATGGGGGACAGATCCGGAGATCTTGCTGGCCAGGGTAGTTGACTTACACCTTCTAGAGCACGTTGGGTGGCACGGGATACATGCGGACGTGCATTATCCTGTTGGAACAGCAAGTTCCCTTGCCGGTCTAGGAATGGTAGAACGATGGGTTCGATGACGGTTTGGATGTACCGTGCACTATTCAGTGTCCCCTCGACGATCACCAGTGGTGTACGGCCAGTGTAGGAGATCGCTCCCCACACCGTGATGCCGGGTGTTGGCCCTGTGTGCCTCGGTCGTATGCAGTCCTGATTGTGGCGCTCACCTGCACGGCGCCAAACACGCATACGACCATCATTGGCACCAAGGCAGAAGCGACTCTCATCGCTGAAGACGACACGTCTCCATTCGTCCCTCCATTCACGCCTGTCGCGACACCACTGGAGGCGGGCTGCACGATGTTGGGGCGTGAGCGGAAGACGGCCTAACGGTGTGCGGGACCGTAGCCCAGCTTCATGGAGACGGTTGCGAATGGTCCTCGCCGATACCCCAGGAGCAACAGTGTCCCTAATTTGCTGGGAAGTGGCGGTGCGGTCCCCTACGGCACTGCGTAGGATCCTACGGTCTTGGCGTGCATCCGTGCGTCGCTGCGGTCCGGTCCCAGGTCGACGGGCACGTGCACCTTCCGCCGACCACTGGCGACAACATCGATGTACTGTGGAGACCTCACGCCCCACGTGTTGAGCAATTCGGCAGTACGTCCACCCGGCCTCCCGCATACCCACTATACGCCCTCGCTCAAAGTCCGTCAACTGCACATACGGTTCACGTCCATGCTGTCGCGGCATGCTACCAGTGTTAAAGACTGCGATGGAGCTCCGTATGCCACGGCAAACTGGCTGACACTGACGGCGACGGTGCACAAATGCTACGCAGCTAGCGCCATTCGACGGCCAACACCGCGGTTCCTGGTGTGTCCGCTGTGCCGTGCGTGTGATCATTGCTCGTACAGCCCTCTCGCAGTGTCCGGAGCAAGTATGGTGGGTCTGACACATCGGTGTCAATGTGTTCTTTTTTCCATTTCCAGGAGTGTAATATAAACAAATAAGAAAACAATCGGGTAAACGCCGAATCGGCTGTTTCCCATGGGGATTGTTCACAGCAATCCTGAGCAACGTCAGTAAGTGGTGGAAGAGTCCCTTGCCTGGATGCAGGCTCAAATCCGTCGTGGCACCCCATCGATGAGTTCATCAAGCCAGCCCTGGTCCAAACTGTCTCTCTCTACAATGCCGGCCGGTGTGGCCGTGCGGTTCTGGCGCTTCAGTCTGGAACCGCGTGACCGCTACGGTCGCAGGTTCGAATCCTGCCTCGGGCATGGATGTGTGTGATGTCCTTTGGTTAGCTAGGTTTAAGTAGTTATAGGTTCTAGGGGACTGATGACCTCAGATGTTGAGTTCCATAGTGCTCAGAGCCATTTGAACCATTTGAAACGTGTTCACGAGAACAGCACGATGAGCCACGAGTTGTGATCCATCAAGTTGAAGTAGTCACCAAAATTTTTGCGATAGAGTAGGACTGTTGGCTTCGGAATCTCGCACCTGTACCGTAGAGCAATGAGGCGTTCTCAACAACCACCACGGTGGCCGCAAGTAATGCCACCCCAGAACATCACTACACCACCACCTTGTTGCACATGAGGACACAATGTTGTGGTGTACGATGTGATGATCGTCATGGTCGTCGGGAATGTAGATTCGCATCAGGCAATCGTCTGCCAACAGTTTGATGCGATACATGACATCCTGTAGCCTATTCAGCCGCTGCATTCAGTTCGGGAGCACTCACCCGACGGTTTATGCGCCTGTAGAACGTGGTCAGCCTGTGCGATATAAGTCCTCAACACTATCTGTCAATTGAAACCGATGTCATGTCCACACCAAGAGACTTTGAGTCCGGCGCATACGTCCAGCAATTTTCCTAGTTGACAAACCTTCTGCGAGTAATGTGATGATGCGGATTCGATTATTAGTAGCGACTGTTCTTTGCGGCACGATGGACGTTCACTCTACTACTCCACAAATGTCTCTAATGCGTCCCTAGTGGTGCTTTACATCCAACGAAAATGGCGCAGTCTATTAGTGTACAGTGTTCTGTTCATATCTAACGGTCATGGTAACTGTGTGTATGTTTACAAACTACTTCAGGGGTGACTACCGATTCGTAAGTTCGTCGTATTTCAGTTCCTGTGAGTTAGTTGTGGTCCACCCAACATGTCCTACATTGTTTCCGTGTAGCCTGGATTCAGCGAACGGGCGTGATTTTGCGTTTCGCGTGATTTCACAGGTAAGTAAGGAAAAAACTTTTCCTTGTAACAACCTTGCAATTACATTTTCCACATAATCATTTTTGTTACAGAGCACTGTTACGTCTGCCTGGTACAACCCGCTCTCTCAACATCTTATCCTTGTCAGAAAACCAGTAAATGTTAATTGCAAAAACAAGCTGAAAGTAGTATAGTCGTCAACTTCCCTTTTCTCCTCCCTCACAGATATTATGTTTCTCGTTTCATGGTTATCATTACTCTGTACAGTTTACAGAAAGCTGTTACAAGATAATAAAGTTTATCGTCAAAAACAAAAGAAAAAAATACGACTCTTTCTTCTTTCATTATGTTTAGGTCAATAATTGTGAGAGATTACAATGAGTGGTGACTTGCATTAAATGCAGAGACTGCAGGCACACAGCCAAATTCTGTAAGGAAACACACTGTGCAGAGAAGGGGCACAAAAAAGGGGCTGCAAGAAGCTGGCATTTCCTGGAGTGTGCATTCCCTGTAAGAAGATAGCCAAACCCAGACAGACACCAGCAAAAGATTGCAGGCGCTATTACAAAGGGAGATTTTGTTTAATTATCATGGCTAAGAGAGATAATATATTTCTTTTTGGGCGACAACCAAATAAAGGCAATATGAACACAAAGACTGGAAAGGTTAGAGCTTCACCATCAGACCAAAAGTAAGTGAAGAAAACAAAGGAAATGTGTAAGGTATATGATGGAAGAAAGTTATTTACGGTTTATAATAATGAGTTTGATGGGGAACGTGCACTAGAAGAAATTAAAACTAAGAAAGGACCGCCATTTAAGATCGAAAGGAAACAGCAAAGATCCCAGTTGCGGAACAGGAAGATGGCGTAGCCTTAATAAATCAGCCCAGATTGGCTGTCAGACTACCATCAGGCAAGAACATACAAAAATGAGGGACATAAGTAGTTTAAAGTATAACTGCGATGACAGCTGCAATCAGGATAGAATTTCTATACTACTAGATAATAAGGTGCGAAGAACAAAAGGTGCTGGGGATTTCGATGTGAAGGATAAGGCACTAAAAATAATATATCCAGGGGTGCAACTAGAGAAAATTAAAGAGATTCTTCGAATACAATCCACTCTAAATTCAGGTTATACTGATGGAGATACACATGAGACAGTCCAGAAACTTGTCAGCCATCATTTTATAATCAATCAATGTGAAGATGCAATAATATTACCGACACTGCAGGGGTTAAATGCTCTACCCACAGCACTAATGCTTGTTGTGTAGTTACGATTGGAGGCCGCATGGTGAATTTAGGTTGTCAGATGCAGCTTACCTCAGGATGTGAAATAATTCTTGGACCTGTTACGTTATGTGTTTACCAGGACAAACGCACCATTTGATCGTGGCTCTGTGGAAGATCTTGACTCTGTGGAAGATGATGTAACACCATATTTGAGAAGCCTAGGCAGCAACTGCTTGCAGCAGGGTAGGATTCCAACATCGTGGAAGAAAGATGAAGTAATGAATTTTCAACGAGTTGAAGATAAAGGTTGTACAATCCCAAAGCTACACTGGCCAATATACTATATTAACAATTTGTCAAAAATACTGGAGTGCTTTTGATTTAAGAGCCTTATGGGTTCAAATGGCTCTGAGCACTATGGGACTTAACTTCTGAGATCATCAGTCCCCTAGAACTTAGAACTACTTAAATCTAACTAGCCTAAAGACATCACACACATCCACGCCCGAGGCAAGATTCGAACCTGCGACCGTAGCGGCCACGCGGCTCCAGACTGTAGCGCCTAGAACCGCACGGCCAATCTGGCCGGCGAGCCTTATGGAATTATGAGAATTAATGGGTGTGAACCATAATCAATACGGATTCAGAAATGAAAGTTCGACCGAAGATGCCATAAACCAGGCAGTTAGCCTTGTTCAAGGCACAAAGGGTGCGTATTCCGTGGAAATAATTGTCGGCAACGCAGGCACGTTTCACACCCTGTGGTGGGTGACGTTGTTCTCGTGGCTGGGTGTATTGAAATGTCTCTGAACAGAAGCATATGAGATTACAACAGAAATCGGTATGCAACGCTTACATGGCCAACCAAAACATACAGAAGACTATTATCAAAGGCTTTGTTCAGGCTACAATCTGTCAGCCCGTATTTTGGAATATGGGATTAGAACCTTTACTGAAGAAAATGCCTCCTACAGCAAACGTTATGGATTTTGTGGCATATGCATACGACATTCTACTAACTGTGAGTTGGCAACTAGGGCAAAATTTGAAGAAACAGAAAGAAGTGCAATGCAGATTCTACTGTATAGGACTGGTGTCAGCTAGATAAACTAAAAGTGCCTACAAAAAAAAAGGTCGGGTGGGGGGCTCACCTCTCACAAGGAATTCTACAATTTTCAGTAAGTTGCCAGCAGACATAGAAAGTTTAACTACTAATGAAATTCAGCTTAAGAGGAGCCTAAAGGATTTTTTGGTGGTCAGCTCCTTCTACTCATCAATGAATTTCTTACTAGAACCAACTGATGTGTACACGTTACTAATAAAATCAAATAATCGGAGATTTGGTATTATCTGACTTCTGTACAAATTTAGTGCAGTAATGTGATCATTGTGAATAAGTGCTGTAAAATGGTTGTTCTATTTCATGATATATGACTGTCATAGCTTAGCAATGGACAGTGTCTTGAAAGGAGGATATAAGATGAACGTCAACAAAAGCAAAACAAGGATAATGGAATGTAGTCTAATTAAGTCGGGTGATGCTGAGGGAATTAGATTATTAAATGAGGCACTTAAAGTAGTTAAGGAGTTTTGCTATTTGGGGAGCAAAATAACTGATGATGGTCGAAGTAGAGAGGATATAAAATGTAGGCTGGCAATGGCAAGGAAAGCGTTCCTGAAGAAGAGAAATTTGTTAACATCCAGTATTGATTTAAGTTTCAGGAAGTCATTTCTGAAAGTATTCGTATGGAGTGTAGCCATGTATGGAAGTGAAACATGGACGATAAATAGTTTGGACAAGAAGAGAATAGAAGCTTTCGAAATGTGGTGCTATAGAAGAATGCTGAAGATTAGATGGGTAGATCACATAACTAATGAGGAAGTTTTGAATAGGATTGGGGAGAAGAGAAGTTTGTGGCACAACTTGACCAGAAGAAGGGATCGGTTGGTAGGACATGTTCTGAGGCATCAAGGGATCACCAATTTAGTATTGGAGGGCAGCGTGGAGGGTAAAAATCGTAGAGGGAGACCAAGAGATGAATACACCAAGCAGATTCAGAAGGATGTAGGTTGCAGTAGGTACTGGGAGATGAAAAAGCTTGCACAGGATAGAGTAGCATGGAGAGCTGCATCAAACCAGTCTCAGGACTGAAGACCACAACAACAACAGCTTAGCAATTATAATATGTACCACAATGTATTGAACATAGGCATGTTTTGTGACAAGTTATTTGTTGCCTTTTTTTCTTTACTTTTTCCACATGCATGAGGACCATTTTAGTTGAGATCCATGGATGGTAATTTAGCATATTTGTAGATATTTATTGTATGTTCTCTGTTTCTGATCGATTCTAGATACTGGAGAATCTCCTCACTATGATCTATTTGAGCGAAAAATACTACAGATGGCCAAAGGAGACATCTCTGCGTGAAGTGAGGATAGTTGTTGAGAATCTGTGAAGTGTCAGTGATGCTAATAAAACATTATGAGGGTCCAAACATTTATTCTCAACTTGACAAGTCACCATTCTTCAGCACCAGCTTCCTCAGCTGTGTTTTGGAGTCTAGCTGATGATCATTGAATCAGCTCAGTGGTTGCACGTCTAGGAGAAGATAGCGATCCTAGTGCCATGGTGGGTTGCTGCCTGGCAGGCATGGCATTGCCCCACGCAAAGCGATTCTTGCACTGGCTGGTGGTCGCACTCTGAATTCTATGACGACCCTTGATGAGCCACCTGTGATGTATCTGGTGTTGGTAGTCACGTAGTCAGTTAATCTTCTCCCTATTCCCGGTAAGCGTCAACACCCAGAGGTGCCTCAGTGTTGAACAGTAATGTGGGCTCCAAGATGCCCTATCGCTGGCTTTCATGTTGAAGTTCCATGCTAGCAGTACTCTGCAATGTGATGTTGTCAAAGGACATTCAGCTTCTTCTTCAGTAGATGGCAGGTGGTGAGCAGCATTGAGTTCATCATGTGCACGCCAACATCTCAAGTACATGTTTGGCTATAATTCTGTGATGGAGCATCTAGGACATGTATTCACTACAGTATCATAATAACTGAGAGCTGTTACAGTGAATTCCATTTATCCAGTGATCAACATATGACCAAGCTGGAGTATTTAAAGGAACTAGTGTGAAAATATGACACAAGGCTCAGTTTAATGAGTGTCCTCCTTGTTTTGCTACATTCACTTAAACAGGTTGTTAACTGCTATGTTGGGTCCTTGCAATGTGCTCTTGTGAAAGAGATAGTTTCCTGCAATGTGTCTTACAAGCTAACTAATACAGTAGTTTCGCTTCCTTTGGTTTTCTCTCGCAGTCTCCTTTCTGGAGAATGCATATGCTCACTTGGAAGACAATGTCGTAATGTGTTGTCGACCTGACCCACTTGCGACACGCTGTCTCGCTTCCTGCTTCTGCCTGTCTCCGGCATGACTTGAGTTTTAATAAAATGATTCTAATTTCTACCTATTACTATTCTGTGCCATAACAGTACATCTAATCTAATCTGATGATTGCACCCGAGCAAGGTAACACGACAGTTAGTCAACAAAACTTTTTGAAGCAGCTTGAACTGTCACTGGACTAAGTCGGATATTTGACTGAAGATTGACGCACCTCAACACACTGAGAGAGTGCCCGCATACGAGTGGCGTTTGAAAAGTCCGTCCAAAAACAGAAACTACTTACGTGTTGGGGGTAAACCTTTTTTATTTTTCAAAATAGTCTCCTTTTAGACTTATACACTTCGTCCAACGCTGTTCTAATTTGTTGATCCTTCCGAATAATAAGAACTGTCTAAGTCTGCAAAATAGTTATTAGTAGCTGCAATCATCTCCTCGTTTGAATAAAATCTTTGTCCCGTCAGCCATTTCTTCAAATTGAGGAACAAATAGTAGTCGAGGGAGCCAAGCCTGGAGAATAGGGGGATGTGAAACGAGTAGGAATCCTATTTCCAATAAGTTTGCGACCACAACTGCTGAGGTGTGTGTTGGTGCATTATCGTGATGGAAAAGGACATTTGCGGTCCAATCGCCGCAGTTTTTCTTGCAACTCGGTTTTCAAACGGTCCAATAACGATAAATAATACGCACCTGTAATAGTTTTACCCTTTTCCAGATAGTCGATGAGTATTATCGCATGCGAATCCCAAAAGACAGTCGTCATAACCTTTCCGGGCGAAGGAATGATCTTCGCGTCTTTTTGGTGCAGATTCTCCCTTGGTAACCCATTGTTTGGATTGTTCTTTTATCTCAGGAGTATTGTAATGTATCCATGTTTCATACACAGTGACGAAAAGACACTTAAAGTCCTGTGGATTCTTCCTGAACAGCTGAAAACCCTCCTTGCAACACTTCATACGATTCCGTTTTTGGTCAGGCGTGAGCAATGGCGGAACACATCTTGCGGATAGCTTTCTCATGTCCAAATGTTTATGTAAAATATTATGTACCCGTTCATTCGAGATGCTCACAGCACTAGCAATCTCACGCACCTTAACTCTTCTGTCATCCATCACCATCTCATGGACTTTATCAATGATTTCTGGAGTCGTAACCTTCACAGGGGGTCCAGAACGTTCAGCATCACTTGTGCCGAGACGGCCACTCCGAAAATTTTGAAACCACTTATAAACTGTTCTAATCGAAGGTGCAGAGTCACCGTAAGGTTTATCAAGCTTCGCTTTAGTCTCCTGAGGCGTTTTGCCTTTCATAAAGCAATGCTTAATCACCACACGAAATTCTTTGTCGTCCATTTTTTGACACTCGACATCCTTGATTCACACGAATGACAAACACAAAGAAATAGACCAATATGGCTGAAACTTGGTGTGCATTCTTTCCAGAGATGCTGCTAACTAAACATGACCTCGATACGTGCCGGTGATGCCAACTCTCGGACTTTGCACGGACTTTTCAAACGCCCCTTGTAAGTAATAGAGTGAAGTCGGTGACTCTGCAATGAAGAGAGCGTGCAACGCCAGCTCCAAAATCTGCGCGGCTGCCCCTGCCGTTGCGTCGGGGTCGCCAGGGCGTGGGGAGAGCGACGGACAATGGACGCGGCGCACGCAACAGCCAGCGGCGCCGGCAGGATTAATCACGCGCGCGCGCCGCCGGCGCGATGAGTTTCCGCCGCCGGAACCAGAAATAATTTCCTCGGCGCTGCCGCCACGCGACCTCCGGCCGCCTCTCCCTCTCTTGCCCGCCTCGGGCAGGTGAGAACGCGGCCACGCCCACGCGCTTCCGGCCGCACTATGACTGTTCCGGCGTCGCCGCCACTGTGCTGCGTCACACCGCATTCGTGCCGCCTGCCAGCCTAACACACGATTCAACGGGGTAAAGATAAAGGGCTGGTCGTAGTCTTCAGACTGGTAATTGTGCCAGGTCAACTTGCGTCGCTGATTGCTGTATAGGGGTGTATCAAAAAGAATCATCCGACTTTTAAAAAATCATAACTATTATGTTATTTGAGATATGTGAGTGAAAAACGTACTGTTGGAAAGAGCAAACTCGAGCTTTACACGGTTCCCGCTAGGTAGACACGCAGGCATCTGGAAGTGCGGGAATTTTTAAATCGCACTGAACCAAATGATTCAGCCTCACATTTCTGGCCTCCAAGGTTACCGGACCCGACTGTTTGTGATTATTTGTTGTGTGGATTTGTAAAAGACTCTGTTTATTTGCCTCCGTTACCAACAACAATGAATGAACTAAGACAAGATATCTGTATGGTGCGAAAAGTGGCAGTTGACCCCGAATAAAGAAAAGTGCGAAGTTATTCACATGAGTACTGAAAGAAATCAGCTAAATTTCGATTACGCGATACGTCACACAAATCTAAGGGCTGTAAATTCAACTGAATACTTAGGGATTACAATTACAAATAACCTAAATTGGAACGATCACATAGAAAATATTGTGGGTAGAGCAAACCAAAGACTGCGATTCATTGGCAGAACACTTAGAAGGTGCAACAGATCTACCAAAGAGACTGCTTACACTACGCTTGTCCGCCCTATTCTGGAGTATTGCTGTGCGGTGTGGGATCCTCATCAGATGGGACTGGCGGATGACATCGAAAACGTACAAAGAAGGGCAGCTCGTTTTGTATTATCGCGACATAGGGGAGATAGTGTCACAGACATGATACGTGAATTGGGGTGGCAATCATTAAAACAAAGGCGTTTTTCGTTGCGACGGGATCTTCTCCTGAAATTTCAATCACCAGTTTTCTCCTCCGATTGCGAAATCATTCTGTTGGCACCCACCTACATAGGGAGAAATGATCATCACTATAAAATAAAAGAAATCATGGCTCGCACTGAAAAATTTAAGTGCTCGTTTTTCCCGCGTGCCGTTCGAGAGTGGAACGGTAGAGAGACAGCATGGAGGTGGTTCATTGAACCCTCTGCCAGGCACTTTATTGTGAATAGCAGAGTAATCACGTAGATGTAGATGTAGATGAAAAGCAGCTGTGGAAGCTGTAACTCAAGACATACTCGCTACAGTGTGGGAACAATTTCAATACCGCATTGACATATGCCGTGCGCACTGAACACCTATGAAAAGGTATGGAAAAAACATTTGCAGTTTCCCGTTCATCAAAAAACAAAATTAATTGTATCTATTTATTAGTTTCAGAAATACAGACGTGCGAAATCGGATGATTCTTTGTGATATTGTACGCACTGAGGGTCTCCTAGCGAATCTAACAAGGCCCGTTGAATACAAGCAGACACATATTCTGCTCAGAAGTATTCTTAGGAGCAGAGAAGGAGAAAATGTAATTACTGAATAGGCCAATAAATATACAGCACTGACCAACAGCTAGCCGGTGGGATCATGTAGGTCCCTGCTCTGTTGAAGCTGTAGGTGCAAGTTGCCTGTCACACTTGCCAACTCAGCACACTGTATTTAATATTACGCCTTAAAGGCAAAATAACAAACATACTGGCAGTGAAAACGTACTCACCCTGATCTATGCACTCGCAGGTGACGATCAGTTACCCAAAATACAACAAGAACACTTCTACCACCACACCACAGTTTAGATGATTGTCGAGTCGCCACACCAGTTAGTTGCAAGGGAAAAAAGGTGAACCAAAGTCATTCATGTTGAAGTAAAATTTTTAGTTACTCAATGCAGTTAAAATTGTTGGTTACAAGATCAGCATTAATAAGCGTACGAATACACAAGAGTTACTGACAGCAGTTAGCAGTAAGAGATTATTCAGGGGTGCTGACTATCTTTATTCGTGCCCACGCCACCTGAATTTCATGTGGCATCTGCGGGATAAATCAAACGACTAGTCTAACTCTGGGCAACTCTTAAATATTACTGAACTGTGGAAGATTGATTCAAAATTCCTGTAGTGAAATCTCTGTACGATAAGTCAGGAAACAACTCCCGTTGCTGAATAATTAAGCAAATTTCGATCTGTGCAGATGATGATAAGGCAGCGCAGGGGCTACATGCGACACTTACACAAAACAACCGCACTGGTGCAACGCCAAGCTACAGCTGAACGCCTATGAAACTTTGTATGTGCACTCATTACGAGAGTTCGGAACCTGTACAGAAAATTGGGATAGAGATCAACGTAAGCATCAGTTCCCCCCTTTCCTCTAAGTCTCAGACACTGATTTCAGTACCGAAGAGAGGCTAATAATCCGTTCATACACCTCGCGTGTAGGACGTTAAAGACGCGTGTCTCTCGCTCTATGCCCCACTCCCAAACGGTATCCTGTGTCGTGGAGGACTTACAAGTTTTGCCTCACTGACAATCGAGAATTTCTCCGTTCCCTTCAAAATACCGGCAAAATATCATAGAATTTTCTCAATGGGTGGTGGCTCAAGTCTATCTGTAAATTCACTAGGGATTTGGAAAGTACAATACTCACGTCGTCATCGGTAAAATTTTTCTAGGCAAGGAGGCAGCTATTTACCAAGCCGTGTACTGAAAACCGACAGAGGCTCTAATATGCGTACTCAAGTGGGAGAGTACGTGGCCTGCTCCAGCTTCGCTCGGGGTCTCTCCAGGATCTTCATGCCTTTTGGAAACACACTTCGGATCTCCAGCTTAGGGACGCAACTACTTCAAGTGACAACATTCAAGCCTTTCGACTGCGGAAATACGGGTGTGCTCTCCCGTAATACTCGCTCTGTGCTTGCATTGCCCGCAGGCTTGACGCCAGCTACTTCTGCGTCGCATCAACACAGCTTCTACTCCTAGGTTCTAAATTTAACAGATATTGTACTTTTTCCAATTGAAGTTACATATAATATATGTTAAAAAATGACGAAATTCCTCCAGCTGTATTAGGGTGTTGGTTTTATTGGCAACTAGTTTCGACGTTGTTACAACATCATCTTCAGGCCCATACTTGTTGAGAGCAACCGTATGTGTCTAACACTAGTAGTCAGTGGTGAGATAGGCGTGTTCCATTTCAATTATGGATATACGAAGATTACATATAGTACTTCGGCAATCAATTTATATGCTATTGCTTTGCGACATGTGACAAAATAATTACGTCAGAATCTGCGGTACTGGGCATGTCTAAAATTACTTCTCTCGTAGTGACATATCCTGACTTTGTTGCAATGAAATTTTTACGGATACTCTTTTACTTGATTTCTGATCTCTTTTTCTCCTCCGTCTTCTCATGTCACAGATAGCATTATTTAAGACTGCTAATGTAACAATGGCGTCAACCCAGGAGAAAGCGTAATGTGTCTTGTGGTTTCACGCAACACGGTCGACTTCATGCAACACGGTCGTCTATTATGACTCAGCGACAGTTGCCAACGGTCAAGACCTGTCAGATGTGAAGAGCATCAATGGATGGTATTGACTGTGTTGCTGACAAGGCAACAAGCGGTAAACTGGGTTGAACGACGACACTTCTGTTACCACGACTGCAGCATTTCAAAGCATTCGCGAAAATCAAAGCAACAAGTTTCCAGCGTAACAGCCATATCTCAGAACACTGTGGTGAACACTTTACACAGACGCCTTCATTTCCACGTGTAAAAAGCGGAATTCCTATTAGCTTTCCTGCCACATAATAGACCCGGACGTGCTGAGTTTGCTAGCAACAAGCTGGAACGAATCGATGCACACAGCGAATTTCTTAGCAAATATTTGTTTTGTAAATAAAAAACGTCTTTCATTGCTGCACTGTATTTTATTTCTCTAAGACGAGTCTTTCCTTTTTCACTTTAAGGCATCATCAGTGAGATAGTTCTTTGCGTTTTTGGTTGGCGTCTGCGTTTCCTCTCATGTGCTCACATGTTGGAGGTCGAACTACAGCTCTATTTACAAAACGTAGGCATGTTTTTATGTCCCGGACATTCTTCTCCTCATTTTTGATCTTGATTGCCCTTATCGTTGTGATGCACTATCAGCATTCTACTGCTAATTATAGATATTTGATCGAAAACTGTGATTTCAAGACGTAACTACTGTGAGTTCACTATGTATCTTCATTGTGAACTCACGCTAGTTATTTCTCGAAATCATAGTTTTCGATTGAATGTATATAATTAGGGACAGAATACCGATAGTGTATCACAATAATATGGACAAACAAGATCAAAAATGGGAAGAAGAAAGTTCGAAAGAGCTTTTGTGGGATCTCCAGCGTGTGACCAGGTGAGAGGAAACGCAGATGTCAACCAAAACCGTGAAGAACTATCCCACTGATGATGCCTTAAAGTGAAAGAGGCGAAACGCGTCTGGGAGAAATAAAATACAGTGCAGCAAGAAAAGACGGTTTTATTTACAAAACAAATATTTCTGTGCTTGCTGCCGAGGACGGCCACGCAAACAAACTCGTTGCCTTAATAAAGTTTGTTTTTCCGATGAAGTGACTTTTAATATCTCCGGGAAAGGATACAGGCACGATGTCCGGATTTGGGGTTAGAGATCACACGTATCGTGGTACAACAGATAATGGACAACTCGAAAGAGAATTTGTGGTGTCGCTTAATGCGCAACTGGATTACTGGACCATTCTTTCTCACAGAGCCTGCCATAACCTGCAAACAAGGGAACTTTAGATTACATCTGTTACAGGAACTTCAACCATCGGTTTAACAAGGTCGTACACTGCTGCAATGGGGAGTGATATCTTCTCAGTTCTCGGATGAAACCCTTCGGGACAGGGGGATCGGTAGAAACAGTCCAAAATCTTGGCCACCACGGTCGCCAGACATAATCGCTCTTGCCTTTTTTTGTGCGATTACGTAAAGGATAAAGTGTTTAATTCACCAGTTGCTGATGTGAAAACTCGTACGGCATGAATGCGAGATGCTGTAAAGGAAATAATGAGAGAGATCTTGGCAAAGATATGAAAAGAAGCTGAGTATCGCTAAAACGTTCTAATAAATACTTGTGGCAGTGTGCCCATAAAATGCTCCTGCGTTAAACTACCATTTGCAATAAACCACATAGCCCTGTCTACTGTAGTTCCTTGGAAATAAATTTACATAATCAGAATAAGACTTTCTGCTCACGCGGCTCATACTTGGAGTAGACCCGGAAAAGTGAAACTTCGTAAGTGAGATTAAGATTGAAACTAATCATCAGAACCTCAATCTCGGTGACGCTACCCCTTCTTCCACTTCTATAAGCGACCCTAACTTCCAGGAAATGTGTAGTGTCACGCATCGTATTTACAGTCATTGTATACTATACATTTAAACTCGTATACCTTAACACACGGCCGGCCGGAGTGGCCGAGTGGTTCTAGGCGCTGCAGTCTGGAACCGCGCGACCGCTACGGTCGCAGGTTCGAATCCTGCCTCGGACATGGATGTGTGTGATGTCCTTAGGTTTTTTAGGTTTAAGTAGTTCTAAGTTCTAGGGGACTGATGACCTCAGCAGTTAAGTCCCATAGTGCTCAGAGCCATTTGAACCAACCTTAACACACAACACCATAACTTGTACGTCAAGTCTCGCACACCGGCTATGCTGAATATGCTCTTCAGGCACCCGTTTAGACGCTCTCGTCTAGGCAATTACTGGTCTGCTGCTTAGTCTTAGCATCAGAAAATATGGTGAACAAACTGTTAAAACACGATAACAAAGAGACCAAAGGTTTACACGATTCACATAAAAAGAAGCACCTGACTGATCTGCCTTTGACTAACGACAGGAACGCACACAAAGTGAAATAAATTTGCCAAATAATGAAAACAGCGAATCCTGAAGGATAGTATAAATGCCAGGAAAGAAAGAGTGAAGCATATAATCGCTTGCAGGGAGTTTCCTTAATCGAGACCTAGCACCTACGTCTCTGACTCGGTGAGATTTACTAGCAGCGGGGAGGGGGGGAAACAGGATAAGTAGTGTGCGTGGAACTAAAAATGCTGTAGTATCAAATATTACGCGTTCATTTAAAGAACCCTGAGTACATGCAAATGTACAGTTCTCATCATCTGCTTTGCAGTCTAATGAAACAGGCTTGTAATATTCTGAAGTAGAGCGAGTATTAAGTATTCCTCACAACAGAGGCAGGCGGTGACCCTAAATAACAAGAACAGTGATGCTAATGATCTGCAGTTTGGTTCAGGCAGGCTTTGAAGAGAGTCAAGCATCAAAACCCGCCAGTGGTTGTGGGCGTTGTTGGTCGTGAACATGTAAAAAGGTAGGATACTTTTACGCGCTTCTTAAGTATGAAGTAAATTGTTCTGTCATTGTTCGACACAACACAGTAGAGTATTTTTATTCCAAAGGTGAGAGACGTTTGTTGGAAATAATCGTATGCACTGACAGTTTAGTGTAATTCAGTATACAGCCTCTAAAAACAAAACAAAAAAATCGTAGAATGTAAGAAGAATGTGAAAATAAAATATTTATCTAAAGCTGTGATTACCCGATCTTCAATGGACAGGAAATAATAGTCAACCAGTTGCTAAATACAGGTTTATTAAACCTTGACCAACATTTCAGAAGGTATTGCACGTATTAACATACCACGTACGGAGCTTAAGACATTCGCCGACAGGCTGAAGAATAAAGACGCTAGTTCTAGGCCGCCTATGCTAGGTAGCGTTCCTGTGCGTAGCTGTAATGAGCAGCTTCTGTGACTTCACAAGTACATTTTCATTACTAGCGTTAACACAATAACTGAAAAGTTGAAAACTGGGAGAGGGAGGGGGTAAAGAAAGTGTGCCATTAAAGTCATAGAGCCGCAGGCTCAGGTATATAGAGCAAACTCTTTACGCAAAAACGTACGTGACGCACGTGTGCGTGAATACGCAACTGTAACAAAAATGAGTGTCGAATCAAAAACGCTTCAAGATGCTCAATACTTGGTATATTAAGTTGATCATTGACATTAGGGAATACTGTAAAAGGATACATTGTGATGGAGAAACTGCAAATATTAAAAGACAAATGTAAATTGCGGAAAGGGAAAGGGGGGAAGGAAGATGGCGTGGATCATCACTTGTAAAGCATCATGCTAAGGGAAGTGGTCTTATTGATAAGGCATGCTATACGAGCAAATACACTAGAAGGGGGCTCTATATAAAATAGCCAGTAAAATAATGAATAAAAAAAACGAAGCCTCGTTTTGCAGTGTATATGTGTCTAGAAATCACAGTTTTAAGGGCAGAACAAATTATATTTTAAATGTCATATATATACAACCTTCAGGTTGCACGACATATGGTGTTGGATCCACTGTCAAATGTGTGCTATTTTAAAAAGTTCTATGACAAAGCCCTAGAGTAGAGATCAACTACTTTTAAATCATATATTTTAAATAGAGATTAATCGGATGTCACTCACATGTACTAGACAGAGCCAACTGCTTCCACATCGGATGTAGTTAATATGTGATTCTGTGTGAGTATGCGCCACTAAAATTACGTGTAATCAATCCCTGTAATTTTTCTTACTGTAATGAAACCATTTCCGCTCCACATACAATGTCGTCATATTTCTTAATAGGTACAAAACCTTCTGAAGAAGGCAGTTTTAAAACTGTTGAAACCATGGTCAAGGCTTCTGTATTTTCCAGCTGGTTAGATGTTATTTCCAATCCAGTGAAGCTGTTGCATGCACTGCTGCTGAAGCGTAGACACTTTTAAAATTTCCTGTTCTATTTATTCCATATCGTGATGTCTATACGTTATCGATCTTTTAAGATAATTACTTTGTGACACACCTTTTTGAAAGAGGAATCACTTTTCCTTTATTTCCATCAGGTTGCTGAAGATGGTAGTTGTATACACGAAAGTATCGTCGGCGGAGGACCCTAAGGGAACGCAAAGGATGTGAGAAAGATTTTGGCTTGTTGTAATGAATGGAGGCTCTCCTTAAAAGTGTGCAAATTCAAGACGATTCCCACAGCAAAGAGAAAGAACCCGATGTTAACCAATTACAAGAAGGCGAATAGAAGCGCGAGATTTGTCGTAAGGACGCTGGTAAATCTCACGAACGAGACGCTAGCGCGACCATTTCTAGAATACTGTTCCAGCGGTTGGGGTCATTGACAAGTAGAAATTACAGCCACCGTCCAATTCGGAGTCACGCTATAAGGATTGCAACTTCACTGTACATCCCATATGAAAGTGCATCAATGATCAGGGAACTTACATGGGAATCAATTGAAGAGAGATATCCTGTTGGGCAAGTTCAGAGATTTATTTATTTGAGTGGCGTCTAATCTGTCGGTTCCTTGACGTATGTTTCGGTGCAGATGCAGTAATAATAACTTTATCTTGGAATTGTTCCATTTGGTTCGTGTTTGCATAGAAAAACAACAATATCGGAATTGCGAGTCCGCCTTGATGCAAAACACTTCGTTAGTTGTTTACTTTTTTATTCCCCAAACTAGTTTCGGCGAAAAATATTGCCATCATCAGTGGGTTCTTCAAATCTTATTTATTGTATGTAATGGCATGTTTCTAAGAATTATTGCCGCTGTTTACGGCATATTTTCTGTGCTTTTCCTGTTGCCGTTTTTTTCTCAGCGTACATCGTGTCATCTGCAAGTTCGTTGGACGGCATGTAGCTGAGTCTATAAAACGGAGAAACAAAACTTTCGCATAGTTCCTGCAAAATGGTGTAATGTTCTGGATCATAAACAAAGTGCTAAAGTTTTGTTTTTCTGTGTATAGAACCAGCTACATGCGGTCCAGCTAACTTGCAGATGACATTATATACGCCGAGAAAGAGCGGAAACAGAAAAAGCACAGAAAATATGCCTCAAACAGCAACAATAATTCTTAGAAACATTGCATAACAAACAATAAATAAGATCTAAAGGACCCACTGATGATGTCGATATTTGTCGCCGAAACTAGTTTGGGGAACAAATATTGCTGTTTGTCCGAATTCCTATGAAAATCAATAATTCGCTCATGTGGGGTTAATGGACGAGGGACATTGCATTTCAGCGTGCGATAACGAGGATATTTGAGTCGTCCAGGGACCGTGCTCGGATGACCGAAACGGTTAACGAAATAGCTCATGACAAGCGGTAAATCAGGGTTCGATTCCCGGTCCGGCACGGACTGTCAACTATCGCTATTGGATTACCACAATGCCCTGTGCGGCTGGAAGCCACGAATCCCACCGATCTCATCCCTTTCTTTCCCCATCCTCTTTTCCACATACATTTGGAGAACCAGAACTCAAGTACTAATGTGTAGCAATTCTGCTGCCACCATCGCATACCTCACTTTGACAGATAATATTGGTTAGGCTGAGTACAGAGGCATATAGACAAGCACAGCTATACAAATAAAATAGGGCAGAAATTCGCTAAAATTGGTAGGAAGGACCCCCCACTACACACTGAACAATGGCATGCGTGATGTATGTGTACATGTATACGTAGGAATATCAGCGTGAAAGTTGAAAGATTGTATAAAAAAATTAATGATCAGTGATAAAACTGAATTATACATACTGTCACAGGAAGAGCCGAGGATCGATTACTACTGCACGAATTGACAATTGACCATGAACGTAAATAAATGTAAGATACTGCACATAAACAGCAAATAGATCCGCTGCTGTTCGATTTCACTATACGTGGTAAATTACTGGAAACAGTAACTACAATAAAATACCTAGGAATACAGTTCAATCCTAAATCAGCCATCCTGATTTAGGTTTTCCGTGGTTTCCCTAAATCGCTCCAGTCAAATGCCAGGATGGTTCCCTTGAAAGGGCACGGCCGACTTCCTTCCCCTATTCTATCTATCTATCTATTGCTTGAGCCTTGTCCCACAGTTACGCAGGGTCAGCCATCGTTAATCTGATTTGGCATGTTAATGTTTAAGGGGCGGCCAGATGCCCTTCCAGCCGCCACCCCGTACCCCCCCGGGATGAAATTAGTGTACCCCAACTGTCTGCATCAAGTGTAATCAATAGAATAGTGCGAATGTGTTCAGATGTCCGCGAGCCGTGTAACTGAGGCGGAACATGGGGACCAGCCCGGTATTCACCTAGCGGGATGTGGAAAACGCCTAAAAACCGCATCCAGGCTGGCTGGCACATCGGTCCTCGTCGTTAATCCGCCGGGCGGATTGGATCCGGGGCCGGCGAGCCTACCCGAGTCCAGGAAGCAGTGTGTTAGCGCTCTCGGCTACCCTGGCGGGTTAGCCGAATTCCTTCCCCATCCTTACCTAATGCGATGAGACCAATGACCTCGCCGTTTGGTCTCTTCCGCCATACGACCAAACCAAACCAAATAACCATCCGGAGCTATCTAAAGTTGAATTACCACATAAAACAAGCAATAGGAATAGCAAATGTCAGACTGAGATCCGTTCTGAGAATGTGAAGGAAATGAAGTTAATCCAAAAAAAAGTGGCTTGCAAAACAATAGTTCAACCAATTCTTGAGTACTGTTTTTCAGTTTGGGCCCTTACCACATAGGATTAATAGAAGATATCCAACGAAGAGCAGTACGTTCCTTCCGGGGACCTCTTACTAGGCGTGAGAGCCTTACGGAGATGCTCAACAGACTCCAGTGGCAGACGCTACAAGAGAGGAATTGTGCATCACTGAGAGGTTTGCTGCTGAAATTTCGAGAGCTTACGTTACAAGAACCTCTCGCGAAATGATACGGTGAGAAAGGTAGAGAAATTAAACGCCGTACGGAGCTTTACCGACAAGCATTTTTTCCGCGCGCCACTCGTGAATGGGACCACAAGGGGTCTTGTGGAGTAAAGATGTATGAGGGGCGATCAAGAAGTTTCCGTTCGTGGACCGTACAGTCCAGAATCGGTATGGTAATCAGCAAAATTGCAGTGAACATTGAGGCAGACATCTCATCGACACAAGGGGCTGTAAGTATCCGTTTAGTAAAACACACCGTGTTCTGATCTGATGCGTGAAGAATTCCGTAACTGCCTGCTGGACATTCTCGTCTGATGGCAGTTATCGACCCTTCAAGGGCTTGTTTAAGGGACCGAAGGTTAATATGGAGCTGCAGCACCCCTTGTCCACAACGTTTGGTTTTCGACAGACACACTGCCGCACACACAATCCTCATTCTTTAATGCATGCCTACCAGTGTCTGTCCTTCGGCAGTCAACTCCTCCCGAACAGGCCATGAAGGCCCAACGGCACCGACCGGCCGCCGTGTCATCCTCAGCACACAGGCGTCACTGGATGCGTATATGGTCAGCACACCGCTCTCCCGGCCCTGTGTCAGTTTCAGAGACCGGAGCCGCTACTTCTCAATCAAGTAGCTCCTCAGTTTGCCTCACAAGAGCTGAGTGCACCCCGCTTGCCAACAGTGCTTGGCAGACCGGATGGTCACCCATCCAAGTGCTATCCCAGCCCGACAGCGCTTAACTTCGCTGATCTGACGGGAACCAGTGTTACCAATGCGGCAAGGCCGTTGGCACTTTGGCAGTCAAGGGGGTTGGGTTGGGTTGTTTTGGGAAGGAGACCAGACAGCGAGGTCATCGGTCTCATCGGATAAGGGAAGGACTGGGAAGGAAGTCGGCCGTGCCCTTTCAAAGGAACCATCCCGGCATGTGCCTGGAGCGATTTAGGGAAATCACGGAAAACCTAAATCAGGATGGCCGGACGCGGGATTGAACCGTCGTCCTCCCGAATGCGAGTCCAGTGTTTATTGGCAGTCAAGGAGAGATAAAATCCACCCTGGTCCTGTTTGGACGTATTTGGTAATAACGTAGGCATAGTTCACGCTTCCGCACTTACCGTACACTCGTCGGAAAGAAATAAATGCCACATTAATCGGTAGCCTTCATGTCGATGCTTACAAACCCGCATCGGACTCGTGCTATATTGGATATACGCTGCACCATCGCCCTCAGGCGGAAACTTTTTGATCACCTCTTGTAGACATACAGAAGTGTAAAGATCTACCTTTCGGTATAAGGATGGCAATGATTCAGCAAACGAAAATAAAAATTTCTGCTTTATGTGTTACCCGCATCAGTCGCAGCTGTCCCTGAGGTGACTGCCAGTATCATTGCATCTTACCCGGACCTATGACCGAGATCTTTATAGCTACGCCAATGATTAGTTTTGACATGTGTTATTTTCCTTGTTATTTTCAACTTACGAGTATGTGACACAGTGACACATCAGTGGCGTATGTCATGTTTAGAGACTTGTTGTCTATTCCGCTGTGAAACTGCCACTAGTTATTTGGAGACTTATATACGAAGATTCTGGCCATTTCTTAGCGTCGTTGCCGCGAAACTTGGCTGTTAATGGGCAATTCCGTCTTTTGAGAGGACTTGAGCGATATTTTTACAAAAGTTGGAAACCTCTTGTGAGCAGTCACTTTAGCGAATGAAGCTGCAATAAGAGTACCATTATAGCCCCAGAGTGCCTCTTAAGACCGGCCTTGGTTAAGAGGAACAGAACTTAACGTTAGCTCTGGCTTGTTGGCAATAAATATTGCTGTGCGATAGTGGGGAAGTTAGCTGAGTAGCGTCCGCAGCTGAAATACTTGTCTCCTGGAATATTTTCACCGTTCATTCTTGAAGTCTTTGTTCAAACAACTTACTCCTAGAAATGGAAACCATGCCCTGCAAACCGAGCTGTAACAGGATGCGTCAGCATTAAGTTTTAAAGTTTTTTACTTTCTTCATTTACACACATTGGACTCACTCATTTTTCAAACTACTCTGTTGATCCCACAAGAGCAACAGCTCTTATTTGGATTTTGATACTTCTGCCAAATATGAACTTACTCTGCGATTCGCGCAACGAATTGAAAATGACCATGCTAATGTCACGCTAAGCTAACCTAGTATATAAATATCGACAGCTCTTGTCACTGATGTTCTTGTGGTTTAACATAATGTAGAGCAATTACTCACACTAAACCCTTAATTCTTCCTATAATTTTTCCATTGTTCGTAATTAACTGTAACTAGGTTGGTAGCAGTCTCGACTGTCACTGACTGTTACGTTTAACAAGACACAGTAATCACACTCAAAATAGTACTTTCGGAAAAATTGTACTGCACATTTAAAAACGGAAAAATCATTGTAGGGCTGTCATAGAGAATTCGAGATGAAATATTAATCACTGAGCACAACTACTTCACAACGCCGTATTTCGTACGAAATGCAGCAATCAAGCTGAAAGAAAGAAACACGGACATTCACACACTGGTGTCGCCATAAACAGATTTCAATTACACTTCGCAAACACACAAACCGAAGTACGCGGTATAGTAATTCGAGAAAACAATGTCAACTGCGTACACGCAAAACAGCGGCCAAACGCAAATTGTAATTTCAAACGCATATCTCCAGGTGCAATGAACTGTGATTCTGATGAATATCAGTTCAATTAAGAGCAAATGTGGATAAGTCCTTAATAACTACCTCTTTAAATGAATACTTCAAACATACTAGCACCAGTGTCTGATACATATTACTATCGCGTATTTAAGACACAGGGACTGCTTTCATGCACGGATAAAATAATTTATAATAAACAACAAAGGTTTTTGTTGAAACCATTCGTACTCTAAGGTCAAAATTTTTTAAGCTGGTTAGGCCCTAATGCCTCTGGTATGTTGTCAAAGATCTTCAATTTCTCTTTTATAAAAGCTAGGACCGTATTCTAACTTTTACAATAGATGTTACAAAAGTATGCCAATACCTCCTTCAAATAATTTATAAAACTTCTTATACAAACGCTTTTCGACAAAGTTATAGTACGGGCGTAATCGAGGCAGCAGTACTCTACTGACTTGTTAACGCAGTAGTTTCGATGTTGAAGCTGTTGTCGATGCGTTCAGTTCCATATACGAACGAATCCTTGCCTAGTAATACTTGTATTGAGATCTTCCTCCCGTTAATGCCACTGTTAATTATGCTTAGCATTTTAAATTTGTAACTGACATAGATTACGAATTACATTTTATTGCATATACAAGAAATACGCAGTAACGTTATATTTCAAATCTGTACTCAGTTGTGAATTGAATACTCTACCTCTAAATCACAAGACTCATTTGCTTGTTTTTCTCTTCTTTATAATTATTCGGGCAACGGCCTTGCCGCAGTGGATGCACCAGTTCCCGTGAGATCACCGAATTTAAGCGCTGTCGCCCGTGGTCGGCACTTGGATGGGTGACCATCCAGCCGCCATGCGCTGTTGCCATTTTTCGGGGTGCACTCAGCCTCGTGATGCCAATTGAGGAGCTACTCGACCGAATAGTAGCGGCTCTGGTCAAAGAAACCCATCATAACGACCGGGAGAGCAGTGTGCTGACCACATGCCCCTACTATCCGCATCCTCAACAGAGGATGACACGGCGGGCGGATGGTCCCGATGGGCCACTTGTGGCCTGAAGACGGAGTGCTTTTTTATAATTATTCGCAACACAGACCTCCGTATTCCTTGCTGACAATAACAGCTTTCAAATGGTTTCGGAAGTACTTGTTCATGTTTCATTGTTCTAAGTCGGAACAGTAAGTATCCATGTACTGTAACATTTGCCGTTCCCTTGATTTTGAAAACGCTATTTAGTTCATCAAAAGCGCTCCAGGCCATTTTTAGTCTTCTGTTTACTTTTTTTGGATGTGTGGGTTATATGTCATTTTTGTCTTGTAATAACTGATATTAAAATCTACGTCTCAACTTGCCGTATTACGTTTCTACGTTGGTTACTAAAGCTTATTCATACTCAAAAGAAACAATGTATCGTCATCTGCAAGCCCAATGTGGTTGACATATGTCATGTTAACACCAATTTCTTCTTCTTTTCCCAGTTTAAATATCTGAAAACAGCCTGTAGAACTTCATTACTGATCCTTTCGTGCCAGTTAAATCCAAAAAGTAAAACTCGTATCTCCCAAAGTTTCGTTTGTTAAATGTTACCTGTTCCGGAGGATTTATGCCACATCATCAAGCCATTGACTTTGTACATGTGGCTACAATTGCCCAAGGTCAAATGCCTGATGATGGAAAATTAATTTTCCGAAAATATGACGCGGGCGAGTTATATTTATCGGAATCCTCTACAACTGCTGATAACAGTGTTTGTGATACGGAATCTCCTTGCCATATCCGTCTTGCAGTTTTCAATTTCTCGCTATCCTGATAAAGACAACGGAACATTGCCACATACATTCATCAATATAGTAAAACATCGTAAGTCAAAGAAACTCAAGGGAAATAGTATATGTGGGAAAAGGAGGTTGGCAAATGTTATAGGGAGAGTGTAACGGTGGGAAAATTTCTGTAGCACATCTGCATCTACACCTACATCTACATGATTACTCTGCAATTCATAAATAAGTGTCTGGTGGAGGATTCATCGAACCACCTGCAAGCTATTTCTACCGTTCCCCTCTCGAACAGCACATGGGAAAAACGAACACTTAAATCTCTATGTGCGGTCTTTGATTTCTCTTATTTTATTATGATGATCATTCCTCCCTCTTTAGATGGGCGCCAACAAAATATGTTCACACTCTGAGAAGACAGTTGATAACTGAAATTTCATGAGAAGATCCTGCGGCAATGAAAAATGCCTTTGTTTTAATGACTGCCACCGAAAATTCACGCATCAAATTGATGGCGCTCTCTCCTCTATTTCAAGATAGTACAAAGATAGCTGCCCTTCTTCGAACTTTTTAGATGTCCTCCGTCGAACGTATCTGATGCGGACCACATATCGCGGAGCAATAATGCAGAAAAGATCGTAAATTTAGTTTAGGTAGTCTCTTTAGTAGACCTGTTGCACTTTCTCAGTGTTCTGTCGGTAAATCGTAGTCTTTGGTTTGCTCTACCCACAACATTATCTATGTGATTGTTCCAACTTAAGTTGTTTGTAACTGTAATCCCTAAGTATTTAGTTGAATTTGCTGCCTTTAAATTGCTTTTGGTACTCATGTGAATGATTTCACGCTTTTGATTATTTATAGTCAACTGCCACTTCTCGCTCCATACAGATATATTTTCCAAATCGTTTTGCAATTTGTTTTACTCAGATCGTCTCCTAAGTCGTTCGTGTAAATCAAGACCAGCAGAGGACCTGTAATACTGCCTTGGGGAACGCCAGATATTACTTTTGTTTTACTCGATGACTTTCTGCCATTTGCTACGAATTGTGGCCTTACTCACAGGAAATCATAATCTAGTCGCATAACTGAGATGATAGTCCATAGGCAAGCAAATTGAAGTCGATTGTGAAGTATGGTATCAAAAGCCCGTGGAATCAATATGACATCACCTGTCAACAGCACACGCCACTTCGTGAGAATAAAGAGCTAGTTGTGTTTTAAATGAAAGATATTTCCTGAACCCATGTTGGCTCTTTGTCAATAAATCGTTTTCTTCGAGATAACATATTATGTTCGAGCACAGCATATGTTCCAAAATCCTGCTGCAAATCGACGTTAGCGATATGGGTGTGTAATTCAGAGAATTACTCCTATTTCCTTTCTTGAGTATTGATGTGACTTGCGGAACTTTCCAGTTTGGAAACGGATCTTTCAACGAGGGATTCGTTGTATTTGATTGCTGAATATGGAGCTATTGTATCAGCATCCTCTGAGAGAAAACTGACTGGTAAACAACCAGGACCGGAGGCCCCTTTATTAGGTGATTTAAGCTGCTCCACTACACCGAGGATATTGATGTTAGAGCTACAGTTTTTTTAAACTGTGTTCAGCTGATAGGTATCCCTGTTTAATGGAAGTCCTACAAAGGAACCATTTTCGAAACAGGTCACGTAACAAGTGATGAAGATATTAACGCATTTCACAGAAATGTAAGGGGAGTTAGAGGTGAAGTTAGTGACTGCTTATATATGGTGACTCTGACAGTATTGGTATACAAGAGCACGACTTAAACAATTTGACAATTCAGGCGCTACGTATAACTGGATACAGATTAGCTGGCTGTTTTTCAGGGAATTCTTTGCGTGATAGGGGAATGGCAATGTTCGTGAAAAATTGTACACCACTTGAATCTATTGACGTATCAAAGCACTGAACTGAACAGGTCATTCAATGTTGTACAGTAGCAGTTGAATTTAAAGGAACTAAACTTTTAATTATAAGTTGTACAGGTTACTTGCCATCTTTTTCAACAAGCGTTTCGCTTTATTCTAAAGTATCTTCAGTGGTCAGGGTTTTTGTTGTTTAGTCCACTCTTCCTGTTCTTCCACGTGTATTTGTTGAGTTTTAGCACACAGCACTTTCGCTGCACTAAATACATTCCCGTTTCTGCGTTGAGAATAACCACTGCCACCTCGCCATTTCCTGTGTTATTTTTTCATACGCGAAATTGTGAGATGACAGTAGTTGTTCTCAACACAGGAACGTGAATATATTTAGTGCAGTGAAAGTACTGTGTGCTAAAATCCAAAAATACTCGTGGAAGAACAGGATGAATAAAGTAAACAACAAAAAACCTGATCACTGAACATGTTTTAGAATAAAGCGAAATACTTTCGGTCTTAATAAGACTTTCATTACAGTTGCGTATGACCTTAATTAACATATACAACTTGTATATTTGTAACTGCGGAAAGAAGAGGCCCAACGTGTTTTAACAACAGTTATATGCAGGTCCCCTCGCTCTGATTTCAGGACATTTCTCTCAAATCTAGAAAGTACCAAAAATACTTTGTATGAGGTGAATTCAATGTTAATGTTGTTAGTGACTGTGAGTGAAAAAGAATGTTGGAGGATTTCCTAAATTCATATCATCAGAGACAGATTGTATTCCCTCCAGAATGCAGGGAACAGTGCACAACTACAGACTTTTTTGTTCATTCTCCATTTCTAGAAGGGCGTTACGTTAGTGAAAGTTGCAATGGACTTTCATACAACGATGTCAAAATTTCAACACTAAAACTATTTTGAGCATACACACATGTTAAATATAATTACAAACAATTTAGAAATGTTATTCAAGTGGCAACAGAGACTTTTTAAAATCTCATTAGAGATTAAGAATAGCAACCTATTTATAGTACAGACAAAACAGACGAAAAATATAATTCTTTAGTCAACGCATTTCTCACGCCCTTTGAAAGCTGCTCTCCATTACAAAGTTCAAAACAGCGTACTAGCAATAACAGACCATTTGGGTGGCTTGATAATGCGACGAGGATATCATTAGAACAAAGTGGGAATTACATAAAAACGTTAGAAATGGTCAAAATCGAGCTGCAGCAGTCTATTACAAACGGCACTGGAAGGTGCTGAAAATGACATTATACAGGCAAAAAAACATGTAGGCCATAGTACACAAATGGAATAGCAAGTTCTCAGGACAAAATTAAAACAATATGATCAGTAGTGAAGGAAGGTTCTGGCCAAAAGCACAAAATAGAGGATGTAAAGGCGATATGTAAAAATGTTTTGTTGCTGGTAAGTCAGATCTACGTACAGTGGCCAACAATATCCTTCTGAAAATAGCAGGTGAACTAAATAAAAACTTAGTTTCTAAAGTGAATTATATAACTTTCTTAGAATATGTTTTTCCAAGACTGCAATCTAAAATACTCCTCCGTGGTACCGACAAAGAAGGGAATGAGTAAATAATTAATTCACTTATCATCTCTCATGGTTATAACGGTGTATCTAGCAGGATAATAAAGCACTGTAGTGCATACGTTAGACCTGTACTTAGCCACCTTTGCAATGTTAGGGTTTCATGCCTCAGTTTGTAAAAACGAGATCCTTATAGGATCACTTGGTTGTCCGTTGTCTGTCTCATCATTGGGTTGTCTGCCTTGCGGCAGGTTTCGACTGCATAACTCTCCATGCTTCTCCGTCTTCTGCGTTCCTCTTCATTCTTTGATACGCTCTTTGTGGCCTGCTGACATGATAGAGCATCTGGAACCTTCCTCTACCCTTTCCCAGAACAAAACCTTCAATTGCCTCTACTAGAAGGCAATCTCTTCTTAGACAGTGGCCTACCCAGTTTAGTTTCCTGTTCTCCACCGTCAGCAGCATCCTCCGTTCTTCTCCAACTCTCCTCGGTACTTCTTCATTCCTGACTTTATCAGTCCAGCTGATCTTCTCCATTCCCATACCCACATTTCACAAGCGTCAATTCTCTTCTCATCCTGTTTTCTCAAAGTCCACGTTTCTGCTCCATACGAGGTCACGCTCTATATTAAGCACTTTACCAGTCGCTTCCTTAATTCCTTGTTTAAACATCTAGTTAGGAGTCTTCACTCCTTTTGAAATGCCTTTTTCGCCAGAGCCATTCTCACTTTGATATCTTGTTGGCAATCCATGTCTTCTTTAATCCAACTTCCCAAATACTTTAATGCTCTCACCTGTTCTATGATTTATGACCCCAACTTAATTTTCACTTTTCTTTTCTTTAGGCCTATGACCATACTTTTCGTGTTCTTTTTATTTATTTTCATACCATATGCTGTACAGGCTTCATTCAGGTCATTTAGCATTTGAGTCAGCGTCTCTTGATTTTCTGCGAGCATCGCCATGTCATCTGCAAATCTTATGTATTCAATTTTCCGCCCACCTATCCTGACGCCTCTTGTCCCATCCAAACAGCTTTCCAGAACTTTCTCCAAATAGATGTTAAATAGGATCGGCGAGAGACAACAGCTATGTCTAACATCTCTTCCAATCTTGCTGTCTTCAGAGATCCCTTTGCCTATTCGTAACCCAGCTTTCTGAGCCAGGTACAGATTTGCGATCAATCTTCTCTCATTCCACTTTACTCCCTTCTTTTTCAAGACATCTAACAGCTTATCCCACTGCACTCTATCAAAGGCCTTTTCGAGGTCTATGACGACAGCATACACTTCTTTGCCCTTTTCTGTGTATCATTCGCCGATGGTTCTTAGAAGTCCAATGGCATCTCGTGTTCTCTTTCCCCTTATGAAACCATATTGTTCTTCATCAAATGTTTCTTCCAGCATTCGATATAGCCTCCTATTCAGAATTCGAAGAACTACTTTTTCTGCCTGCTATATTAGGGTGATTGTCCCGTGGTCTTCACACATGTTGGGATTATTAATCTTTGGGATTGGGACTATTACACTTACGAGAAAGTCTTCTGGCCATTCCCCTCTGTCATAGATGTAGTTGCAAAGTGAGGTCAACTCATTTTAGCCAGTTTCTTCTAAACTCTTGAAGATATCTGTCGGAGTGTCATCTACACCACACGCTTTTTTTTTAATTCTCCCAGTGCCTTATTTATCTCTGAACCTAGGATAAAATTTTCTTTTTCATCTTCATTTACTGCTTCTTCCTTCTCAATCTGAGGATCGGAAGGTCTTTGATCCGCTTCATAGGGAGTTTCAGTATATTCTTTCCATCTATTCCGAACGGCGTGTGGGTCACTCAAAAGTGATCCATCTTTCACTTCAATCTCCATATTTGTTTTGTTCTTCCTTCCCTGAAATACTATTTCCTTGGCTACTCGAAACATTTTTTTGTACTAGCCCTCCTTCTCCAGTGTCTCAATTTCTGAGCAGATTTCTCTCGTACATTTTTCCCTGGCCTGATCAGTCTTCTGTATTGCCTTTTTGCTTCATCAGTTTGTGCGTTTTTCCATTTTCTCCTTTCTGCCATCTTCAGGATGATGTCATCGGTAACCCATGGCTTCCTTCTCCCTTTGAACTTCACCAGACAAGCAACGTCTGGACTGGTTGCCTTCAGGGTGTCTCTGGACTGCTTCCAATATTCATTTACACCCTCTGTCTTTTCTCTAATTTTCCATTTGTCTCGGAACTCTTCTTCAAGCTTTTTGGTTATTCCTTCTTCCTTTAGAGCATCCAAGTTAAATTTCTCTCTCACATTACCTACCAACATTCTTTTCGATCTAACTTGCACATGTGCTGCAACCAAGTTGTGGACAGAGTTAATATCTGCTCCTGGATAAACCTTGGCATTTCTCACGCATGTCCGGAACCTATTCTCTGGTAGTATCTGGTATCTGCTATTGTCTATATTCGATGTCCATGTATAGTGTCTTCTTTTGTGATGTTCAAAAAGCGTTTTTCCAACTACCAATGAGTTTCCCTTACAAAATCTGACCACTCTCGTTTCCCTTTCGTTTCTGTTACCCAATCCAAACTTTCCAACCACATCTCTGACTTTACCTTCGCCAACCACCGCGTTCCAATCTCCCATTACTATGATGCACGCCTCTTTCTTCTCTCTCTCCACCAATGACTCAGTTCTGCTGTAGCACATTTCAATCTCATCGTCGCTGTTTTGGCTGGTTGGCATGTAGATCTGTATCAGAACTTTATCTCTCTTGTGGCCTTTCAACCTCTGCATCATCCATCTGCTATTTATGTATTCCACCTTCATTATCATGGTTTTTACCTTCTTCTTTACCATGATAGCTTCTCCATTCATTTCCTTTCTTTCCCCGCCTGAATAAAAACTCTGTAGCACACCATTGCCTCCCCATCTCATCTCGCACATTCCAAGAATATCTATATTGTCGTGCTCCGTCTCTTTTTTCGCATTTTCCAATTTGCCAGGCTGTAACAGGGTGCGAATGTTCCATATTCCAATCCTTAGCTTTTTCTCTTTCCTTTTCTTTTTCCTTATCTTTACACTTTCAATTAGCCTCGATGTACTCCCCTTCCGGAGATCCGATTGTGGGGGTGTTTTACCTCCGGAATCATTATTTTACACACAGATGGCCATGTCAATTGTACCTTAGGAATAGTAATGGGGTAGCTTCCCGTTGCTTTCCACATATGATACCAGCCGCCCACTCTGGGTCAGACACTGTTTGCAGTCGCTTACTCTGAGTCAGACACTGAGGCTGCCTGTTGGTCCGCAGAAGGTATTTGATTTCCCTCCTACCATCCACATCTGGGAGGCGTTCCCCGATCCGCCACCTGGGGACGCGCCCTCCAGGGGTTTCAGGTTACCCCGACGTTTAAAATCCCTAATACTCAGGAACGGGTCGACGTATCAAGGTCAAATTTATGTTACGCATTAAGGTCTATGATCCCTTGGCAGTATCAAAATTTTAAGATTCTAAGTCAGTTCAGTCAGTCAAAAGGACGGCCATTTATGTCAACATAGTTTTATACTCGAAAACTCACTCATCAAAACCTATATGGTACTTCCCGTTGACCTAGAATCACGAAATTTGGCAAGAAGCAAGGTTTCACAGTACAAGAAAAGGAAATAACATGAACTAATATTTTTTGTTTATTTGTTTATCAGTCTGTCTGTTTGTTCGTCTGTTACGACTCCTTTTTCTCTTGGACAAGTTGTTGTTGTTGTGGCCTTCAGTCCAGAGACTGGGCCGGCCGCGGTGGTCTAGCGGTTCTGGCGCTGCAGTCCGGAACCGCGGGACTGCTACGGTCGCAGGTTCGAATCCTGCCTCGGGCATGGGTGTGTGTGATGTCCTTAGGTTAGTTAGGTTTAAGTAGTTCTAAGTTCTAGGGGAGTTATGACCTAAGATGTTGAGTCCCATAGTGCTCAGAGCCACCAGAGACTGGTTTGATGCAGCTCTCCATGCCACTCTATCCTGTGCAAACCTCTTCATCTTCGAGTAACTACTGCAACCTACATCCTTCTGAATCTGATTAGTGTATTCATCCCTTGGTCTTCCTCTATGATTTTTACCCTCCGCGCTTCCCCCCAATACCAAATTCAAATTAATTTCACATACTAAGGTCTATTGTCTTTGGCAGTATCAAAATTTTAAACTGATAAGTCAATGCAATCAAAAGATACCGCCATTTATGTCACATATTTTGGTACTCGGAAACTCACTCATCAAAATCCGTAGGATAATTCCAGTTGACCTATAGTTATGAAATTTGAAAAGACGAGTAGTTTCACACTACAAGTAACGGACAGAATACTAAAGTTGTTAATTTGTAATTACATCACACTAAAAGGATAATTTTTTTGGAGAAGAAAAAGTAGTAGGTGAATGTGGAACGGGGGTAAGGAATGGAAGAGGAACCCGCCTGGTAGAATTTTGCACAGAGCATAACCTGATCATAGATAACACTTGGTTTAAGAATCATGAAAGAAGGCTGTATACGTGGAAAAGGCTAGAGACACTGGAAGGTTTCAGATGATTATATAATGCTAAGAAAGAGATTTAGGACTCAGGTTTTAAATTGTAAGACATTTCCAGAGGCAATTGTGGACTCTGATCACAATTTATTGGTTATGAACTGTAGTTTAAAACTGAAGAAACTGCGAAAAGGTAGAAATTTAAGCAGATGGGAACAGGATAAACTGAGAGAACCAGAGGTTGTTCAGAGTTTCAGAGAGAGCATTAGGGAACGATTGACAAGAACTGGGGAAAGAAATACAGTAGAAGGAGAATGGGTAACTCAAAGAGATGAAATAGTGAAGGCAGCAGAGGATCAAGTACGTAAAAAGACGAGGGTTAGTAGAAATCCTAGGGTAACAGAAGAGATATATTGAATTTAACTGATGAAAGGAGAAAGTATAAAAATGCAGTGACTGAATCAGGCAAAAGGGAATACAAACATCTCAAAAATGGGATCGACAGCAAATAGGCTAAGCAGGGATGGCTAGAGGACAAATGCAAGGTTGACGTATATATCACTAGGGGTAAGAGAAATACTGCCTACAGAACCACCCGTATGATGTCAAGAGCTCTGATGGAACATCAGTCCTAAGCAAATAAGGGAAAGGAGAAAGGTGGAAGGAGCATATAGAAGGTATATTCAAGTGCGATGTACTTGAGGGCAATATTGTGGAAATTCAAGAAGACGTAGATGGAGACATAATGATAGGTATGATACTGCGTGACATTCCCTTAGACAACATTCCCTTAGAACTACTAATAGCCTTGGGAGAGCCAGCCATGACAAAACTCTACCATGTGGTGAGCAAGATGTATGAGACAGGTGAAATACCCTCAGAAAATCAAGAAGAATATAATAATTCCAATCCCAAAGAAAGTAGTTGCTGACAGGTGTGAAAATTACCGAACAATCAGTTCAATAAGTCACGGCTGCAAAATACTACAAATTCTTTACAGCCGAATGGAAAAACTGGTAGAAGCCGACGTCGGGGAAGATCAGTGTGGATTTCATAGAGATGTTGGAGCACGTGAGGCAATACTGACCCTACGACTTATCTGTGAAGATAAGTTTCTAGCATTTGTAGACTTAGAGAAAGCTTTTGACAATTTTGACTGGAATACTCTCTTTCAAATTCTGAAGGTGGCAGCGGTAAAATACAGGGAGCGAAGGCTATTTACAATTTGTACAGAAAGCAGATGACAGTTATAAGAGTCGAGGGGCATGAAAGGGAAGCAGTGGTTCAGAAGGGAGTGAGACAGGGTTGTACTGTATCCCCGATGTTATACAATCTGTATATTGAGCAAGAAGTAAAGGAAACAAGATAAATATTTGGAGAGGAATTAAAATCCATAGAGAAGAAATAAAAACTTTTGAGGTTCGCTAATGGCGTTAATTCTGTCAGAGGCAGCAAAGTACTTGGAAAAGGAGTTCAACGGAATGGACAGTGTCTTGAAAGGAAGACATAAGATGAATATCAACAAAAGCTAAACAGGTATAATGGAACGTAGTCGAATTAAATCAGGTGATGCTGAGAGAATTAGATTGTAAAATGAGACACTTAAATTAGTAGATGAGTTTTGCTATCTGGGAAACAAAATAACTGATGATAGTGGAAGGAGAGGATATAAAATGTAGACTGGGTATGGCAAGGAAAGAGTTTCTGAAGAAGAGAGACTCGTTAACATCGAGTATAAATTTAAATTCAGGAAGTCCTTTCTGAAAATATTTGTTTGGATGGTAGGTAGCCATGTATGAAAGTGAAACATGGACGATAAATACCTTAGACAATAAGAGAATAGAAGCTTTCGAAATGTGGTTCTACAGAAGAATGCTGAAGATTAGGTGGGTAGGTACTGAGGTATTGAATAGAATTGGGGAGAAGAGAAATTTGTGGCACAACGTGACTAGAAGAAGGGGTGGCTTGGTAGGACATATTCTGAGGCACCAAGGGATCACCAGTTAATATTGGAGGGCAGAGTGGAGGGTAAAAATCGTAGAAGGAGACCAAGGCATGAATACACTAAACAGATTCAGAAGGATGTAAGTTGCGGTAGGTACTGGGAGATGAAGAGGCTTGCACAGGATAGAGTAGCATGGAGAGCTGCATCAAACCAGTCTTTGGACTGAAGACCACAACAAAAACAGAACAGGCGATTCTACAATATTTCTGTTTGCTGATGACACTAGCTTGGCAGTGAAGGATATTGGGTACAACATAGGCACTGTTCGAAATAGTGCATTTCAAGACACAAGTTCGTGGCTTGTAGAAAATAAATCGACATTACATCATAGTAAGACTCAGTATGTACCCTTTGTAACACACAATTCAACTAAAACTGTCATTTTGATTATACAGAATGGGCATATGATTAGTTATTTTTAACAACCCAAGTCCCTAAGTGCTCAGGTAGTTATGCTGTCATGGCATGCACATGTTCAGGATATTGTTCAAAAATTTAGTGCTGCCATGTTTACCATTAGCAGTGTATTCACAAGATTGTTAAGGATTTCGTGGCCACTAGTTCACAAATTGCCCTTTGACTTCTGTCTCGGCTTCTTCGGCGGACGTTTATTTGACGATTTTTCTGTCGTTTCACCAGCTAGAGTGGCTGACATTGTCAATGCTTCACCCTCCATAATGATCTACATCTACATCTACATTGATACTCCGCAAGCCACCCAACGGTGTGTGGCGGAGGGCACTTTACGTGCCACTGTCATTACCCCCCTTTCCTGTTCCAGTCGCGTATTGTTCGCGGGAAGAACGACTGTCTGAAAGCCTCCGTGCGCGCTCTAATCTCTCTAATTTTACATTCGTGATCTCCTCGGGCGGTATAAGTAGGGGGAAGCAATATATTCGATACCTCATCCAGAAACGCACCCTCTCGAAACCTGGCGAGCAAGTTACACCGCGATGCAGAGCGCCTCTCTTGCAGAGTCTGCCACTTGAGTTTATTTAACATCTCCGTAACGCTATCACGGTTACCAAATAACCCGGTAACGAAACGCGCCGCTCTTCTTTGGATCTTCTCAATCTCTTCCGTCAACCCGACCTGGTACGGATCCCACACTGATGAGCAATACTCAAGTATAGGTCGAACGAGTGTTTTGTAAGCCACCTCCTTTGTTGATGGACTACATTTTCTAAGCACTCTCCCAATGAATCTCAACCTGGTACCCGCCTTACCAACAATTAATTTTATATGATCATTCCACTTCAAATCGTTCCGCACGCATACTCCCAGATATTTTACAGAAGTAACTGCTACCAGTGTTTGTTCCGCTATCATATAATCATACAATAAAGGATCCTTCTTTCTATGTATTCGCAATACATTACATTTGTCTATGTTAAGGGTCAGTTGCCACTCCCTGCACCAAGTGCCTATCCGCTGCAGATCTTCCTGCATTTCGCTACAATTTTCTAATGCTGCAACTTCTCTGTATACTACAGCATCATCCGCGAAAAGCCGCATGGAACTTCCGACACTATCTACTAAGTCATTTATATATATTGTGAAAAGCAATGGTCCCATAACACTCCCCTGTGGCACGCCAGAGGTTACTTTAACGTCTGTAGACGTCTCTCCATTGATAACAACATGCTGTGTTCTGTTTGCTAAAAACTCTTCAATCCAGCCACACAGCTGGTCTGATATTCCGTAGGCTCTTACTTTGTTTATCAGGCGACAGTGCGGAACTGTATCGAACGCCTTCCGGAAGTCAAGAAAAATAGCATCTACCTGGGAGCCTGTATCTAATATTTTCTGGGTCTCATGAACAAATAAGGCGAGTTGGGTCTCACACGATCGCTGTTTCCGGAATCCATGTTGATTCCTACATAGTAGATTCTGGGTTTCCAGAAATGACATGATACTCGAGCAAAAAACATGTTCTAAAATTCTACAAGAGATCGACGTAAGAGATATAGGTCTATAGTTTTGCGCATCTGCTCGACGACCCTTCTTGAAGACTGGGACTATCTGTGCCCTTTTCCAATCATTTGGAACCCTCCGTTCCTCTAGAGACTTGCGGTACACGGCTGTTAGAAGGGGGGCAAGTTCTTTCGCGTACTCTGTGTAGAATCGAATTGGTATCCCGTCAGGTCCAGTGGACTTTCCTCTATTGAGTGATTCCAGTTGCTTTTCTATTCCTTGGACACTTATTTCGATGTCAGCCATTTTTTCGTTTGTGCGAGGATTTAGAGAAGGAATTGCAGTGCGGTCTTCCTCTGTGAAACAGCTTTGGAAAAAGGTGTTTAGTATTTCAGCTTTACGCGTGTCATCCTCTGTTTCAATGCCATCATCATCCCGTAGTGTCTGCATATGCTGTTTCGAGCCACTTACTGATTTAACGTAAGACCAGAACTTCCTAGGATTTTCTGTCAAGTCGGTACATAGAATTTTACTTTCGAATTCAATGAACGCTTCATGCATAGCCCTCCTTACGCTAACTTTGACATCGTTTAGCTTCTGTTTGTCTGAGAGGTTTCGGCTGCGTTTAAACTTGGAGTGAAGCTCTCTTTGCTTGCCCAGTAGTTTCCTAACTTTGTTGTTGTACCACGGTGGGTTTTTCCCGTCCCTCACAGTTTTACTCGGCACATACCTATCTAAAATGCATTTTACGATTGCCTTGAACTTTTTCCATAAACACTCAACATTGTCAGTGTTGGAACAGAAATTTTCGTTTTGATCTGTTAGGTAGTCTGAAATCTGCCTTCTATTACTCTTGCTAAACAGATAACCTTCCTCCCTTTTTTTATATTCCTATTAACTTCCGTATTCAGGGATGCTGCAACGGCCTTATGATCACTGATTCCCTGTTCTGTACATACAGAGTCGAAAAGTTCGGGTCTGTTTGTTATCAGTAGGTCCAAGATGTTATCTCCACGAGTCGGTTCTCTGTTTAATTGCTCGAGGTAATTTTCGGATAGTGCACTCAGTATAATGTCACTCGATGCTCTGTCCCTACCACCCGTCCTAAACATCTGAGTGTCCCAGTCTATATCTGGTAAATTGAAATCTCCACCTAAGACTATAACATGCTGAGAAAATTTATGTGAAATGTATTCCAAATTTTCTCTCAGTTGTTCTGCCACTAATGCTGCTGAGTCGGGAGGTCGGTAAAAGGAGCCAATTATTAACCTAGTTCGGTTGTTTAGTGTAACCTCCAACCCTAATAATTCACAGGAACTATCCACTTCTACTTCACTACAGGATAAACTACTACTAACAGCGACGAACACTCCACCACCGGTTGCATGCAATCTATCCTTTCTAAACACCGTCTGTACCTTTGTAAAAATTTCGGCAGAATTTATCTCTGGCTTAAGCCAACTTTCTGTACCTATAACGATTTCAGCTTCGGTGCTTTCTATCAGCGCTTGAAGTTCCGGTACTTTACCAACGCAGCTTCGACAGTTGACAATTACAATACCGATTGCTGCTTGGTCCCCGCATGTCCTTACTTTGCCCCGCACCCGTTGAGGCTGTTGCACTTTCTGTACTTGCCCAAGGTCATCTAACCTAAAAAACCGCCCAGCCCACGCCACACAACCCCTGCTACCCGTGTAGCTGCTTGTTGCGTGTAGTGGACTCCTGACCTATCCAGCGGAACCCGAAACCCCACCACCCTATGGCGCAAGTCGAGGAATCTGAAGCCCACATGGTCGCAGAACCGTCTCAGCCTCTGATTCAGACCCTCCACTCGGCTCTGTACCAAAGGTCCGCAGTCAGTCCTGTCGACGATGCTGCAGATGGTGAGCTCTGCTTTCATCCCGCTAGCGAGACTGGCAGTCTTCACCAAATCAGATAGCCGCCGGAAGCCAGAGAGGATTTCCTCCGATCCATAGCGACACACATCATTGGTGCCGACATGAGCGACCACCTGCGGATGGGTGCACCCTGTACCCTTCATGGCATCCGGAAGGACCCTTTCCACATCTGGAATGACTCCCCCCGGTATGCACACGGAGTGCACATTGGTTTTCTTCCCCTCTCTTGCTGCCATTTCCCTAAGGGGCCCCATTACGCGCCTGACGTTGGAGCTCCCAACTACCAGTAAGCCCACCCTCTGCTACTGCCCGGATCTTGCAGACTGAGGGGCAACCTCTGGAACAGGACAAGCAGCCATGTCAGGCCGAAGATCAGTATCAGCCTGAGACAGAGCCTGAAACCGGTTCGTCAGACAAACTGGAGAGGCTTTCCGTTCAGCCCTCCGGAATGTCTTTCGCCCCCTGCCACACCTTGAAACGACCTCCCACTCTACCACAGGTGAGGGATCAGCCTCAATGCGGGCAGTATCCCGGGCAACCACAGTCTTAGTCCGATCAGGGGATGCGTGGGACGAGCTGGCCGTCCCCGACAAACCCCCATCCGGACCCCCACAGTGATGCCCATTGGCAACAGCCTCAAGCTGTGTGACCGAAGCCAACACTGCCTGAAGCTGGGAGCGAAGGGATGCCAACTCAGCCTGCATCCGAACACAGCAGTTGCAGTCCCTATCCATGCTAAAAACTGTTTTACAAAGAACTTCTGAACTAATCTACAGAGAGCGCAAACAAATCGACAAAATTTAAACGGTTATTAAAATACAAGATTGCCTAGTAAATGCAGTAATGCTGCTACTTGCGCACTGCTGACACTGCTCGGCGGCGGAAGGAGACTAAGCGAAATTACACTATTCAGGTACTAAGACGCGATGCTACACTCTCAAATACTATAATACGCCCGAAATTTATGAATTAAACAATGCAAGTACCAAAAACACGCAAAGAAATTAAGAATTAAGCTATGTAACAAATGAGCGAGCTAGGAGTATACGACTTGCTGCTCAGCTGCTTATCCAACGGCGGCAGGAAGCACACTGACTGTGACCAACCGACACTGGCCGTTCAAAACAAAAACAGTAGACAAACGACTACGCGAATTTACACTATTCAGGTACTAAAACGCGATGCTACAACTCTCAAATACTATAATACGCCCGAAATTTATGAATTAAACAATGCAAGTACCAAAAACACGCAAAGAAATTAAGAATTAAGCTATGTAACAAACGAGTGAGCTAGTAGTATACGACTTGCTGCTCAGCTGCTTATCCAACGGCGGCAGGGAGATTGCTAGCAAACAGCTCAGGGGTCGTTGGTTTAAATCTCGTATGAGTTTTCTTTCGTTCAATTCGAAATACCTGCACATCGCAATTCTACAATTCTTAATCATTTTTTATGAATAATGCACGTCTTCTTGTTTCTAATTACATATTGCACACGAAATTCCCGTTCTCATTTGAGATATAAATTCTTAATTATCTATATTTTATGAAAGCCTGTCAATAAAAGTTGCTTAAATTAAGAAAACATATAAATTTAATGAGAAACCAATGAGAAAATGAGAAACCAAACACTTATTTGGAGTATGTCCATCGTTTTATACCACAGATATAGATAAGAGTCTTAGAAACACGCAAAACAACCATTTTCACAGATTCGAGAACACCATACAAATGCTGCATTTTTACATTTGCCACTGTACCATTACAATACTAACATAGAACTGATTTGGAACGAGTACGGGATTTGACCCAAGAAGTGACAAGAGTGTTAAGTTGCCAGACGTACTGGAACTAACACACGCAGGTTTTTCACATGTCACTGACGAACGCTGGCGGGATATGGAACGGCTCGACAAAAAACAAGTGGAGAAAATGCGGCTCCTGATTGGCTTCGTGGATTCTATTATTGACAGTCTCATTATCAGCGTAGCAGGTGAGACTTCCAGAACTGAAATGTATTTCTCGGATTCGGATAAGGAAGGAGCTAAGAGATTACCAGGCTGCTGACTGTAATTAATATCTTCAGTGTCTTCATTATTCAACACTGCTCTGAAATCCCTGCAATATGCTTTCGCATGACATACACCTCACTCAAAAAAATTACCCTGTGTTTAAGTTAGAAATTTTGATCTCTCTTGTTTGTGATTAGAATACTATGTCAGGTGAGAACGAGAACATTTTATGCTGTTAGGCGCCGGTGTTAGTAGAGCGACGTAGGTTTGAAACACAAGCATCATTGTGCATTACACTTGTAGACAGCCAACATGGGTCTGGATAAAGTGAGCAGGCCCTTACTAGAAAGTTGTTTTATCAAAACAGGGGAAATAACTCTGCTGCTCATCACAAGTATCGACGAACTGAAGGAATACGGCCTGCCGGTGCGGCCGAGCGGTTCTAGGCGCTTCAGTCTGGAACTGCACGACCGCTACGGTCGCAGGGTCGAATCTTGCCTCGGGCATGTATATGTGTTTGGAGAGAGAGAGATTGATTTTTGATTGATATTTTTACTATAAGTCGTAATTGGTACCTGAATTTTGGTTGCTGCCTCCTTGAATGATCAGCTTCTGCACCAGTTGGTGACGTATTACAATTTGGGGGGAGTTATTGTTCTTTAAGGTTTAAAATACGACTCTGTTAGTTACTTGGCCGTTTGCGGATGGCTTTGAGCCCAAGTTTTCATAGCTTTTCATACCTAAGGGACCACTGTTGTAAGTAAATAAGATCAAACAGCAATCTGCTTTTCTTGAGAAAAGGAGATTGCCAGAATGAGATTTTCACTCTGCAGCGGAGTGTGCGCTGATATGAAACTTCCTGGCAGATTAAAACTGTGTGCCCGACCGAGACTCGAACTCGGGACCTTTAGCACTTGCCCGCGAAAGGCAAAGGTCCCGAGTTCGAGTCTCGGTCGGGCACACAGTTTTAATCTGCCAGGAAGTTTCAAAAGGAGATTGCTTAGCACACAAACTTCCTTCAAACTACACGTCCTGCTACATCAAAATTGGTCAGTGGAGTTCAGCACCATACTATTGTACAAGAACATAATCCATTTACCGTAATTAAGAAATTATGAGAGGTTGTTACTTATTGAATGACAACTATAGAGAATGTATTTCTTTTGCTGTATTTTAGTGAACTTTGTACACTTACAATTCTGTCGGTTGATAGACGACGACGACAATGAAGTTCATCTCCTTTCCCAAAAACAAGATATTTCTATTCTTCACTTCCAGAAAATTTGTATACATAAATGTTTGGCAACTCTTACATATACTTTACTCGGTTTTATCACTCAAATATCAATTTTCATTAAATGAAACAATACTTTCTGAGCGACGGCCTAGCAACACGTCCTCTTTCCACAAGATACAGATTAACAGTTCTCTTTTTTTTTAATAAATCGTCTTTTTTTTAGAGTCCATACTCAAAGATTTACAACTACTGTCGTTGCAGGGATTGCGCGCTAAAGAGTTTGTTGCTGTCCAGGTGCACTTCACTTTACTACACTTCAAGTACTTTTTGCATCAAATTTACATTTACGGTAGTTACATACATTACTGAGCTTCTCAGAATAAAATCAGACACATATTACTTAAAAAAAGGGGGGCAGTGTGGCTCACATAACATTACACATGGATGTGTGTGATGTCCTTAGGTTTAAGTAGTTCTAAGTTCTAGGGGACTGATGACCTCAGAATTTAAGTCCCATAGTGCTCAGAGCCATTTGAACCATTTTGTAATTTAGTGGATTACTCCTACTACCTATTTGTGTTGGACTTACAAGGGGAGGCCGCCAATTGTGAAATTCAGATTCGATTCATACCGCGCATAATAAAAGCTCATGGCCAGAGGTGTAATGTGGCATAGCACCAAGATGCACCTCTCAGCCGTTGTTGAGAAAATCGACAGTTAAAAGAAACCGTTGCGGTGAAATACACCCTACGATTAATAATTTCCTACAGCGCCGTGGCGCAGTGGTAAGCGGTCGCGGTAATCCGATGGTCGCCGGATCGAATCTAGCGCCATGCTACTTTTTTTTAATATTTGTTTTTTGTAATTCAAATGTACACACACACCACACACACACACACACACACACACACACACACACACATATACATACATATATATATACACACACACACACACACACACATATATATATATATATATATATATATATATATATATATATATATATATATATATATATATATATACTCCTGGAAATTGAAATAAGAACACCGTGAATTCATTGTCCCAGGAAGGGGAAACTTTATTGACACATTCCTGGGGTCAGATACATCACATGATCACACTGACAGAACCACAGGCACATAGACACAGGCAACAGAGCATGCACAATGTCGGCACTAGTACAGTGTATATCCACCTTTCGCAGCAATGCAGGCTGCTATTCTCCCATGGAGACGATCGTACAGATGCTGGATGTAGTCCTGTGGAACGGCTTGCCATGCCATTTCCACCTGGCGCCTCAGTTGGACCAGCGTTCGTGCTGGACGTGCAGACCGCGTGAGACGACGCTTCATCCAGTCCCAAACATGCTCAATGGGGGACAGATCCGGAGATCTTGCTGGCCAGGATAGTTGACTTACACCTTCTAGAGCACGTTGGGTGGCACGGGATACATGCGGACGTGCATTGTCCTGTTGGAACAGCAAGTTCCCTTGCCGGTCTAGGAATGGTAGAACGATGGGTTCGATGACGGTTTGGATGTACCATGCAATATTCAGTGTCCCCTCGACGATCACCAGTGGTGTACGGCCAGTGTAGGAGATCGCTCCCCACACCATGATGCCGGGTGTTGGCCCTGTGTGCCTCGGTCGTATGCAGTCCTGATTGTGGCGCTCACCTGCACGGCGCCAAACACGCATACGACCATCATTGGCACCAAAGCAGAAGCGACTCTCATCGCTGAAGACGACACGTCTCCATTCGTCCCTCCATTCACGCCTGTCGCGACACCACCGGAGGCGGGCTGCACGATGTTGGGGCGTGAGCGGAAGACGGCCTAACGGTGTGCGGGACCGTAGCCCAGCTTCATGGAGACGGTTGCGAATGGTCCTCGCCGATACCCCAGGAGCAACAGTGTCCCTAATTTGCTGGGAAGTGGCGGTGCGGTCCCCTACGGCACTGCGTAGGATCCTACGGTCTTGGCGTGCATCCGTGCGTCGCTGCGGTCCGGTCCCAGGTCGACGGGCACGTGCACCTTCCGCCGACCACTGGCGACAACATCGATGTACTGTGGAGACCTCACGCCCCACGTGTTGAGCAAATCGGCGGTACGTCCACCCGGCCTCCCGCATGCCCACTATACGCCCTCGCTCAAAGTCCGTCAACTGCACATACGGTTCACGTCCACGCTGTCGCGGCATGCTACCAGTGTTAAAGACTGCGATGGAGCTCCGTATGCCACGGCAAACTGGCTGACACTGACGGCGGCTGTTGAGCAATTCGGCGGTACGTCCACCCGGCCTCCCGCATGCCCACTATACGCCCTCGCTCAAAGTCCGTGAACTGCACATACGGTTCACGTCCACGCTGTCGCGGCATGCTACCAGTGTTAAAGACTGCGATGGAGCTCCGTATGCCACGGCAAACTGGCTGACACTGACGGCGGCGGTGCACAAATGCTGCGCAGCTAGCGCCATTCGACGGCCAACACCGCGGTTCCTGGTGTGTCCGCTGTGCCGTGCGTGTGATCATTGCTTGTACAGCCCTCTCGCAGTGTCCGGAGCAAGTATGGTGGGTCTGACACACCGGTGTCAATGTGTTCTTTTTTCCATTTCCAGGAGTGTATATATATATAATTCCCGGCAATCAGTTGCAACAATTATGCATATAATAAGTTGTTGAAAGTCGTTTGTCGTGGAAAAATAATACTTCAAATAAAACACTATATCACAAATAATATTCAAGTGGATACAATTTATTGAAAAGTTCGGTATACACTCGCACATAATTAACAATTAGTGACCAGAAGTAGCTGGAGTATCGCACGAACCAGAGTGATAGTTATCATAGAAACATGGAAAGCAGAAAACAGCACGACATAGAGCACATCTGATAAACGATGCGTTTTTACGAGAACAATTGTTTTTTAAATTATCTGTCGGGAAACACACCTGATTGATATTCTGATAAATTGTTCTATCGTTCGTCAGGATTGATGCATATCACGCGTATCGTATCATATCGGCAAAAATCGGAGAAGACAATGGGTGGTGGACGATGGATTGTATTTTTATACAATCGTCTCTGGAGTTGATGTCACGGTTTCACTCGATTAAAAAAGCACAATTTTGAAGGCGCTTGATCAAATTTTTGACCTCCCGGTAATAATACACGTCACACGGCTGGACGAGAGGAGTGCACTTTGGAGGAATGACTTTTATAGTGCACGTTGGTAACTTCTTATCGTCCTGGAACATCTCATCGTATAACGCCGGGTTCGTTTGCCCACCCCAAGAGTCGATCAGAAGGAGAAATTCTTTCTCTTGTACGTATGGTTGCAAAGTATACGCAAGAAGTCCACGAACAAACCCGTTGTTACTTTACCGGATTTGGAGGATGTAATAACAACGTTGGTATACTTCTTGGCGTACTCGTCGACTGTCTTCTGTACTCTGGGTCCGAACGTACCTGTGGACTCTTGGAGGCATACGAAAACAAGAGGCAAGACTCATCCAGACATCGTGATTGAATATTGTGCCGTATACGAACGCGTCATCTTGTTCATGTTGTGTCGGGTTACCAGGACAGCCTTTGACCCTTTTTCGGCGAGAGTTCTGTTGAACGTGGACTGGTACTGGCACCCTGACAAACAAAATATAAAAATATCGTTTATATAAGAAATATGCGAAATCTGTGTTGTCTATCATATATCAGATTATCATATTTTATCATCATGTCATATGACATTTGTGAACAGCTCTTTACGTACCTGTTTGATCAGTATTAATTATAAAATCTTTGTCGAAGTTAGTTATCAACGTTCGCGTCTGTATCCGAAATGTGTCTGCTGCGGCCAAAATTTCGTCTTGGGTAGCCGTCTCTTTCCGGGAAACAAATTTTGTGATTTTCCGTTGCCGAATCCCATGCTTCTTTTTAAATTCGGTGACCCATGTTTTTGAAGCTTTGAAGTTGAAATCTGGGAACTGACATGCAGCGCCCAAGGCCCACTGCTGCAGGTTTCTGGTAGTAACTTGCTGGAAGTTTTGTCGAGCTTCTACGAAGCGATCATGCACCCATGAATCGATGGTACAATATTTATCAAATTTGCTACGCCACGTTTGATTTGCTCTTCCCACCTGGATAAATAGCCCTTGAATTACAAAAAACAAATAATAAAAAAAAGTTGCAAGGTGAGAGATTCGATCCGGCGACCTTCGGTTACGAACCCGAGCGCCTACCGCTGCGCCACGACGCTGTAGAAAATTACTAATCGTAGAGAGTATTTCACCGCAACGGTTTCTTTTAACTGTCGATTTTCTCGACAACGGCTGAGAGGTGCATCTTGGTGCTTTGCCACATTACACCTCTGGCCACGAGCTTTTATTATGCGCAGTATGAATCGAATCTGAATTTCACAATTGGCGGCCTCCCCTTGTTAGTCCGTTTAGTCTAAATAACAGTAACGTGTAAAACACGTCAGGTTTTTAATTTTCTTTTTCTTGATAATTCAATGCAACTTTTTCTCACCTTGTAGCATGGTTTATAATTCCCGGATAATAATAAATGTTTAATAGTTTAAAAATGTATGCTAATTTCGTATGTCATACAATACTATTTTTTTGTTATGTCTCAAACTATTACTTAGCACTTTAAGAGTGTTATGACTTCATTTGTTGTTGAGAGCAGCCATAATTTCTCAAGAACGTTTGCACATTTTTTTTACCTTCTAAGAGGTGTAACACCTCATTTACAGGTCTTACCTGTGAGCTTTTTCTTTGACGTTGTCTACGACTAGGAGAAGGCGGCTCTTATTTCGCTTTGTGTTCTGACTGGATCCTACACGTTTGACTTACATTGAGAGAAATTTCCTCTTCACGGCCGGTGTTTCCATTATCAGCTACAAAACAAGTTATAAAAGTGCTGCCAGCAAGCAGCAGATCCCAGTGGCGCTATAAGGGGGAGCAGCAAGTAGCCAATGAAAATGTATACATTCTGCTCTAGATTCTGATCGCGTGTAAGGCTTAAATGATAACCTCGTGAAGCGGTTTTGGAGTTCGTGAAATCGAGAAGTCGGTCGGTAGCTCTCGTGCGATGTAGAAGTCGTGTACTCTCTGGGGCAGGGATGGTACTATCGTTGTGTATATCTGAAGGCGAGGGTAGGTGATACTTCGTGATCAGTCAAGAGACTTAGTGGAGGACAGAAGACTGATAGAAATACGTTTCTGGACGGTGGCGCTCGAGAAGTGTTGCCCAATTAATGAGCTAGGATTACAGTTATTACGCTATATTGCGCTAACAAGTGCGGATGATAAATAATTTGTAGCGAAATGAAATTCAAAACATATAACTAGTTAAATCTAGCAAACAAAAATTATACGTAATCCACTGATCTAGCTGAAGAAGAGTGTGTAAGTTCTCGAAGCGCATCGTGGGAGAAAGTAATAACTGATTAACATAGATAATCTTTTAATTTGTCTTTCATTAAGAGACAAGCTTTTGTACGAACAACAAGCACATAATTTTCCAGCCAGAACAAAGTACGGCGAATGCTGGAAGGGAAATAAGCTAGATGAAAGAAAGACACGGGAAGAACATATTAAGGAAAGGGAAGAGGAAGTGGATGAAGATATGATGGGTGGTACGCTCTGTGAGAAGAATTCGTCACAGCACTGAACGGCCTAAGAATATACAAGGCACCTGATGTAGAAGACATTCCCTCAGATTTATGAAGATCTCTAACAAAACCAGAAAAACACACTTCTGACTCGTAAGCAGAATATATAGGAGACAAAATATCCTCCCACAAAGAGAAGCATGTAATAACCCCTATGCCAAGGTGATCTGGAAGTAGGACTAGCAACAGGTTTTGCAGTGACATAACCAGCCATGAGATAATACAGCTGTCAGCCGTGTGGACAGAGAGCTGAGCGAATTGCTTTTGACTGATACAAAGTCTCATATCTGTGTCGTGTTTGTAGCTACAATTGGGAGACAGGGGTTCGCTGATCATGGCCTGCACTTGACTAGGAGAGGGAAGGAAAAATTAGCTAAGCATCTTCCAGAAAGTGTAAGTGGGCCACAAGCAAACAAGGCAAAATCCGTATGCTTACTGGGGTCAAAGGATTACCTGTTTTTAGGTTAGAGTCAGGTTACAGAGAGATAGTATTGAAAGAAATTAGAGCAGACCAGGATCATAATACATGTAACAGTTCGTCGGAAATAAAATGAATTTATTTCATCAGAACGTTAGACGGCTCAAAAACAAGATCGACGAGCTTCTTGTTCGCGTAGAAAACATAGAAAATTCTGAAGTGATAGGTGATTATGCCTCTCTGAACATCACCTAACCACAAAGATGGAGAATTTACAAAATAGGTTAAATAACAGGAATAAAAGACTGGCATCATTTTCGTGTAGAGTTAACGTGGAAAAAAGAGGATATGCAACATTTGTAACAGTTGGACACAAAGTCATAAATATTGGAACAAACAGTTTTTGAATAGATCAGAATCTAGAAGCATGTGGTCGTGAGTTGTTATTGCAGAATACTTCTCTGACAATTGCAACAGTTTACAGATCACCTCCAGAATACTTTCAACTGTTTATGAGAATTCTAGATGCCTTATTGAGCTACCTGTTAGACAACAATAAACAGTTACTAGTCTGCGGAGATTTTAATGCAGATTTATTAAAAGATATGGGCAGGGCAAAATGAACTAGAATTATTTTTTGTGTGGTTTTTTTCAACTCGTTTGTAGCAAGATAGTAGGTCACTTATTGACATTTACAGACACTGCTCAGCCTGAAACGATTAATGTGTACCAAATTGCTAACGGACTATCTGATCACGACGCACGATTAATGGAAATAAACAGTAAAGTACCTTAAACCCTGAGGCAGGTTCGTACAAGGCAGTGAGGCTTATTATTGAGAAAAGTATACAATTTTTTAAAAGTAACCTGAAAAGAAAGGGAAGCATTAGTTGGGAAGGGAGTGAGACAGGGTTGTTGCCTCTCCCCGATGTTGTTCAATCTGTATATTGAGCAAGCAGTAAAGGAAACAAAAGAAAAATTCGGAGTAGGTATTAAAATTCATGGAGAAGAAATAAAAACTTTGAGGTTCGCCGATGACATTGTAAATCTGTCAGAGACAGCAAAGGACTTGGAAGAGCAGTTGAACGGAATGGATAGTGTCTTGGAAGGAGGATATAAGATGAACATCAACAAAAGCAAAACAAGGATAATGGAATGTAGTCTAATTAAGTCGGGTGATGCTGCGGGAATTAGATTAGGAAATGAGGCACTTAAAGTAGTAAAGGAGTTTTGCTATTTGGGGAGCAAAATAACTGATGATGGTCGAAGTAGAGAGGATATAAAATGTAGGCTGGCAATTGCAAGGAAAGCGTTTCTGAAGAAGAGAAATTTGTTAACATCCAGTATTGATTTAAGTGTCAGGAAGTCATTTCTGAAAGTATTCGTATGGAGTGTAGCCATGTATGGAAGTGAAACATGGACGATAAATAGTTTGGACAAGAAGAGAATAGAAGCTTTCGAAATGTGGTGCTACAGAAGAATGCTGAAGATTAGATGGGTAGATCACATAACTAATGAGGAAGTATTGAATAGGATTGGGGAGAGGAGAAGTTTGTGGCACAACTTGACCAGAAGAAGGGATCGGTTGGTAGGACATGTTCTGAGGCATCAAGGGATCACCAATTTAGTATTGGAGGGCAGCGTGGAGGGTAAAAATCGTAGAGGGAGACCAAGAGATGAATACACTAAGCAGATTCAGAAGGATGTAGGTTGCAGTAGGTACTGGGAGATGAAGAAGCTTGCACAGGATAGAATAGCATGGAGAGCTGCATCAAACCAGTCTCAGGACTGAAGACCACAACAACAACAACAAGTAAAATTACTAATCAGTTGCCCAAATCTGCACTTTATTATGACTGTGCGGTCTAACATCAATAACGCGAAATGACTGACATCTACCTACCAAACACTAGAAGACACTACTTTCAAAGATGATCTACGGTGGTGTGGAACCTCAGTGGAAATAAACTAATGTGATCACAGCTGTTTAGCTTTTATAGCCCTAATAAGCTGAAGCAATTTGCAATATCACCATATGTACTGCGTCCGGTGCGTGGAAGTGATGGTTCTCGCACTCGTCTGCGACGATGGAAGAACTCCAGCCACAAATAAACTCTTTCAAATACTAAGACGGCAGAAGGCGGTCCTCTGACTAATATACTCTAATACCGTCTTCTGCTCTCTGTGTTCTACAGACGCTAAACGCGAACTGCCAACCACAAGGACAGAGTTCAGAAAACGTGTCAACGTAAGCATAGGCAGAGGAAGTGCACTCAATTACTGAACGCTGCGTACTCAACGACGACTTCCAACCCACAGGTGAAGTCCAGAATCGTATAGGTTCGCAACAATACAGTTCCTAACTGTTCTAACTATAAAATCTACTGAGACCAATGGCAGCAAGTCCGTCTGTACCAACAAAAGCTGATATAGAGTGACCGTCACACATGGGCGCTCACAACGGAAGACCTCGTCTCTCCACTGTTGGCCTCCCAGCAAGGCTCGGCTCCCCACTATCGCAATTCCGAAAACGAATCATCTTCCCATAACCACGGAATATTCTCCCTCTCTACAGATTGTTCCGAACTCCGACCAACCATATTATAGTCTTTTGGCATCTAGAGTGGGAAGTTTGCAAGGGAAAAACTATACTCGTACAATGTTACGCTTCTGAGTAAAAATCCTTGGAAAAAACCCAGCCTGCGTGGTTTCCGAGGTGCCGCTTCTTCGTTCCTCTCACCTGCGTCCAAGATTTTCAGCGTTCGGAAGTATTATCCGGTTATCCTTCCGGCCCCTAGTACAATAGCGGCCGGCCGTCACCTTATTGTGCTCCAGAGCTCAGGTGCCGCGACGTCTGCCTAGCTACTTCCTGTGTTTAAGCAGGACCAACACCTGAGCGGGCCTTCCACCCAGAGCTTGAGTTCTGCCTGCCGTTTCATCTCCACTGGCGTTCCAACCTCTACTAGTATAGGCAATCATTCATTACGCCGTTTTTATAATAAAGCCACTATGTCACCTTTAATGCAATAAGGGTTAACAATTATTTACAAGATGTACGTGACAATGACAGTCTCCTTTATATATTCATATATACGATGAACAACCTGTCACATGATACCTCATTGTGTTTATAGATCACGGCAAAGTATGTGGATGAGTTCTTGTAAGAAATCATAGCCACCTTACACAATCTATGATAGCAATCGAAGACAAGCTGACGGCTGCTGACCACCTGCGCCACTTCATGCTTCGTGTCTTCCCCGACGCTGATATCATACTTCAGCAGGATAATTGTCCGTGTCTCAGAGCCAGAACCATGCTGCAGTGGTTTGAGCTGCCTAATGTAAATCCATTGGAACCCATCTGGATCGTTATCGAGCGCCTTTAAAGAGTACACAAATCAGCGGCGAATTATTTACGGGAATTACATGTCTTATGCCTAGACTTCTGGCGCCACATACCTTCACAAAATCTGTTAACGACCTGTAGAACCGGTCATACACAGAAATGGTGCTGTATTGCGTTACAAACATGGCCCAACAATCTATTAAGCAGGTGGTCATAATGTTTTGGCTCATTAGTGTATAAGGCAGTTATACTTAAGCTTTCGCTGCTTGAGAGGACCTCCAAGAAAAACGAGTGATTGTAGGAATGTGAAACTTTTAGGAGACGTTCGTAAGGATATGCGAAAGAGAAACAACGTATAAACCATTCAAAGAAACAGTTTTAAATTCTATATGAGAGGGTTCAAGTTCGGTGATCTTGGTGAGTACGCTTTTTGGGACGATCGGCCAAATGATTCAGTTTGCTCCTAGGAGAGGCCGAAGGCCAATTACGCCACAAATTGTTGTAGGCGTCACTGTTGCCATGGCTGAGATTGCTGGACACAATGTGCGATCACCAAGCAGTGCATGAGCTGTGTTACAAAAGCTAAATATTCCATGTACCAGCATTCGAAAAGTGCTGCGAACAACTGTGAAATGAAACTTCCTGGCAGATGAAAACTGTGTGCTGGACCGACACTCGAACTCGGGACCTTTGCCTTTCGCAGAGAAGTGCTCCATCTTCTGAGCTACCCAAGCACGACTCACGTCCCTTCTTCGCAGCTTCAATTCTGTCAGTTTCTCATCTCCTACCTTCCAAACTTCACAGAAGCTCTCCTGCTTTCTTCCAGGACTGCTAGTTCTGCAATATTCGCGCAGGAGAGCTTCTGTGAAGTTTCGAAGGTAGGAGACGAGATACTGGCAGAATTGAAGCTGTGAAGACGGGGCGTGAGTCGTGCTTGGGTAGCTCAGATGGTAGAGCACTTTCCCGCGAAAGGCAAAGGTCCCGAGTACGAGTGTCGGTCCAGCACACAGTTTTCATCTGCCAGGGAGTTTCATATCAGCACACACTCCGCTGCAGAGTGAAAATCTCATTCCGGAAACCGTGAAATGGTATCCGTGCAAAGTACACATTACCCACCAGCTTTTTCCACGTTAGGCAGACATTCGAGCGGACTTTGCTCCTAATTTTCTTGCAAGGTTTTAAGTTGTCGACATGTGGCCCTGGAACACTTTGTGGAGTGATGAAGCGCATTTAATACCCACTCATGCGGTGTAGACACAATTGTCGCATTTGAGGATCGCCACTGCCAAATAACGTTTATGAAGTTCCCCTGTATAGTGAATGTGTCACTGTGTAGTGTGGCCTCATGTCACAGTTCATGATTCATCCATTTTTCTTTGAGGCACTCGGACCCCAAGGACAAGTAACGTGAACGGCACGCTATACTGTGATCTGCTTCGCCAACATGCGATCCCCGCTCTACGGGAGAGAGGTGTTTTGGACTCAAAAGTTTTGATAGACTGTAGAACTGTTCAAATAACCTACGGGTTTGCTGCTGGGTGACGTCGTCGACCACCGCCGATATTTCGACAGGAGCACACCCTGCCATTCTCAAGGCACAACTGCAAGGAGGAAGCAATGTGCAAGGGAATTTAATACCTCGGTTCACAGAGGAGAAACAAGGAAGACACCACACACAGAACAAGTAACCGCAGAGTCAACACACAACCACAGCATCAGAAATATCGATAGTGACTATTAATCAACAGGTGAGGTAGCACTAATTCTGTCCCTCTGTTTTTTGATGAGAGACAAAGCCGGATTCCAAGCAGCGTTCAGACAAAATCCACCATCTCTGTTTATAAGGTTGCTTGATAGGTTGATTTCAACAGCTTCCTTGATAACACTATCCCGATAACTGGACGTGCAAGCCAGAATCTCCGTGTTGTTTTATTCCATAGGATGACCGGTGTCAAGGCAATGTTCTGCAATAGCGGATTCGCTCGGCTGTTGGAAGCGTGTGTGACGCTCATGTTCAATACATCGGTCTTCCACAGTCCTGATTGTCTGGCCAATATATGACGTGCCACAACTGCAAGGAATACGATAGACACCAGCCTTACGCAAACCAAGATCATCTTTTACGGACACCAACAGGGCCTTAATCTTAGAAGGTGGTCGAAAAACACATTTCACATCATATTTCCGCAAAATACGGCCAATCCTGTTGGAAATGCTTCCTGCGTAAGGCAAAAAGTTCGTAGACTTAGGTGCCACTTCGCTGCTATCATCACTTAACCCGTTGCACAGGAGGCTGAAAGCGTAACGCACGTTTGATCTGCCTCTCACTATAAGCATTCTGACGAAAGGTGACTTCGAGATGTGATAGCTCTCGCATCCGTCGGCCGTCGTAATTTAATATATTATTATTGTTATTATTATTTTTTGATTGCTGCCGACTTACGTGGTGGGCCTTGATAAAAATGATATTTCATTCAATTTTGATTTACGATTAGATGCTTTTGTGAAGTTCTCCTTTTTAACAATATTAATCTTAAATGATTTGTTACGTTAATGAATGTTAGACTCGCTGAATTTTAAAACATGAGCATATAAGCTGAACAATGTAATAAACTTTTCATATTAGTTTCCTCGGCTAGTCAGCTCACTTTAAAGCAAAAGATCTTTAGTTATTAATTACAATTGCGGCCCACACACGCGCGAGCGTATTTTTTCTTACCTCCCCTAACCTCCTAGTAGTCCTGGCTCTGGCTGTCGGCTATGGTACTGAAAATAAGAATCTTAAAGCTACGTATTTCTGCTACTTCGTGCGGCTGTGGAGAAAAATTAATATTATGTTAATAGCGGGCGAGTTTTCCGCTTCCGCTAATTTTTTATAAGTTAATATCGCCACGTAATGGCGTCGTTGGCTGCATCGGCCGCTGCGATTGTTGAACTGTAAATTACTTGAATGCAGGTTAATTCAAGGAAGGCGGACATGAAATCGGGATCACCTTTTACAAATTAAAAGTCCATAATAAAATGTGTTTCTTTCAGTGGGTAATTCGTTACTTCTATTCTGCATGTACTTACAAACGTTTTCACAGAGTGTCATTGTCCTACTATCAGTCGCTTTTTGTGGGGGCTCGCTCAAGTAGCTAATGTTCAGTTATAGCCATACTGTGTGCTGAGATATAGGTTTCGAATCCGTTGAAGCGAATAGTTCAGACCGGGACACAGAGCGATGAGGTCGACCCCGAAGGACGAAGAAAAGGATATCGGTTGGTGGGGGCGGGGGGTGGTGTGGGGGCGGTGGGTGGTGTGTCCGTCGGCCGGCGCGGCTCATTAGCGGCAAATTAGTGGCGGGACAGGGCGCCGTGCCGGCTTATCTGCGGGGACATCTGGCGCCAGACGCTGCTGCCGGCGGCCCGGTGCCTGACTCACCTCTCCTTCCCATCACCGGCCGTAGCCTCGCGGACCACCGCCTCTTCCTACCAGACCCAGCCGTCATCCCGCTCACCCACGCACTTCAGTGTGAGACCACAAACCTAGAGGCAGATATCGTCCCAGAATTGTACTGAAGCAGTAACGTTGAGGAGGGCAAGCAAGAGCGTATGAAGGATCATAGCATGGGGGAGGTTGGGTGGAGAGGTGAGAGGGGTATGCGTAGGGAAAGAAGGAAGGGTTATCTTCCCGGTTTATTAATGCTTTCATATCCAAAATAGTACAGTGGAGTTATTTTCAAATGCAAAATAATACAATACAATATCTACTGGCCATTAAAGTTGCTACACCAAGAACAAATGCAGATGATAAACGGGTATTCGTTGGACAAATATATTATACTAGAACTGACACGTGATTACATTTTCACGCAATTTGGGTGCATAGATCCTGAGAAATCAGTACCCCGAACAACCACCTCTGGCCGTAATAACGGCCTTGATACGCCTGGGCATTGAGTCAAACACAGCTTGGATGGCGTGTACAGGTACAGCTGCCCATGCAGCTTCAACACGATACCACAATTCATCAAGAGTAGTGACTGGCGTATTGTGACGAGCCAGTTGCTCGGCCACCATTGACCAGACGTTTTCAATTGATGAGAAATCTGGAGAATGTGCTGGCCAGGGCAGCAGTCGAACATTTTCTGTATTCAGAAAGGCCCGTACAGGACCTGCAACATGCGGTCATGCATTATCCTGCTGAAATATAGGGTTTCGCAGGAATCGAATTAAGGGTAGAGTCACGGGTCGTAACACATCTGAAACGTAACGTCCGCTGTTCAAAGTGCCGTCAATGCGAACAATAGGTGACCGAGACGTGTAACCAGTGGCAACCCATACCATCACGCCGGGTGATACGCCAGTATGGCGATGACGAATACACGCTTCCAATGTGCGTCACCGCGATGTCGCCAAACACGGATGCGACCATCATGATGCTGTAAACAGAACCTGAATCCATCCGAAAAATGACGATTTGCCATTCGTGCACCCATGTTCGTCGTTGACTTCACCATCGTAGGCGCTCCTGTCTGTGGTGCAGCGTCAAGGGTAACCGCAGTCATGGTCTCCAGGCTGATAGTCCATACTGCTGCAGATGGTTGTTGTCTTGCAAACGTCCCCATCTGTTGACTCAGGGATCGAGACGTGGCTGCACAATCCGTTACAGACATGCGGATAAGATGCCTGTCATCTCGACTGCTAGTGAAACGAGGCCGTTGGGATCCAGCACGGCGTTCCGTATTACCCTCCTGAACCCACCGACCCCATATTCTGCTAACAGTCATTGGATCTCGACCAACGCGAGCAGCAGTGTCGAGATACGGTAAACTGCAATCGCGATAGGCTACAATCCGACCTTTATCAAAGTCGGAAACGTGATGGTACGCATTTCTCCTTCTTACAAGAGGCATCACAACAACGTTTCACCAGGCATCGCCGGTCAACTGCTGTTTGCGTATGAGAAATCGGTTGGAAACGTTCCTCATGTCAGTACGTTGTAGGTGTCGCCACGGGCACCAACCTTGTGTGAATACTCTGAAAAGCTAATCATTTGCATATCACAGCATCTTCTTCCTGTTGGTTAAATTTCGCGTCTGTAGCACGTCATCTTCGTGGTGTAGCAATTTTAATGGCCAGTAGTGTACATTAGATTTCGTCCATGTCAAACTGATTCTGCAACCCAAAATTCAGCGGTCATGATTGCTGGGACATTTGCTGAAACAAGGTCTTCCATCGTGCAGGCTTCAGGCTGCTTCAGGCAGACCGAGAGGTATTGTCCATATCCGCAGGTTGCATCTCCGCTTCAAATTTTGTTCACACCGCATCAAATGCTCAAATGTTTGTGAATTCCTAAGGGACCAAACTACAGAGGGCATCGGTCCCTAGACTTACACACTACACTAACTTAATCTAACTTATGCTAAGAACAACACACACACCTATGCCCGAGGGAAGACTTGAACCTCCGGTGGGAGTGGCCGCGCAATCCGTGAAATGGCGCCTTGCACCGCATCACTGCATTTCGCAGTGACTGGTAGGGTAGTTGCAAACCAGCAGCGAGTTCTTCCTATAGGTTTTGGTTGTTACTTTTAGTTGCCTTGTTTCACCATAGTTCTATTCGGCGAGCGGAAGGCTGAGATGTAATGTCTACAGTTATCCGAAGAAAGCTCTTTCTCGACTTCAGGCCAGAACATGATGCTTCGCTTCCATACATCGAATGCCTGGAATCATTTTCCTGTTTCTGCTTCTAAACCTCTGTCACTGTTCTTCATCTGATATCCGGGGTTGCTATGCCTATAAGATGGTAGATTTTGTCAATTGGAGTTGGATGTAGGCAACCTGCTATAACGCGGCCTGTGTCGTTAAGAACTGTGTCAGTGTGCCTCGTTTGTGCGTAGTTCTGATGCAGCATATCCCGCCGCAGAAAAACATGGAGATAGAGGAGACGTACGTAGAACACTTGCTTAAGCCCCCCATGTGGTGTCAGTGACCTTGCATATTTCTGTTGCAGACTTTGACCTTCATTTTCTCGCAATTGTCTTTGAAGGTAAGTATGCGGTCGAATTTTACTCTCAGGTTTATACTGATGTCCCAGTGCTGTAGTTGTTTTCCCCTCCAAACTATTTCCAGTTTTATCCTAGCTTGCCTGTTTCTCAAGTGAAACGGAGAGACGTGTGTTTTACGAGGATTAGACATTAGGTGGTCATTGTATTAGTATTTTGCCAGGTCTTCGAGGTCTGTACTCAGTTTTATTGCTAGCTCCTCGAACGTTCTTCCTTAGATTGCAACCGCTGTGTCGACGGCATTAATGAAAGATCATGTGTCTGTTTCGATAGGTTTGATCATTGTTGCAGATATTATACAACAGCGGTGCCAGAACACTGAACTAAGGTTGACTGTTCTTCAGGATTGTCCATCGGCTTCAGGATGACAAAGAACCGCCTGTTTTGTAGTAGGGTCTGGATGAGCTGCGTAAGTCGGTAGTCCTTGCTGATTGCATAAATCGTCGTTGTAAATTTGTTATGATTTACTGTTTCATATGTCCCTGTTAGGTTCACGAATGCCACACCTGTAATCAGTCCTCTCGCATATCCGTTCTAACTATGCCGGATCAGGTTGCATGTTGTTTAATAAGGGTCTGATTTAAATGTCCAGATATGCGGTTCAGAAACATTCTTTCCAACAGTTCTGTAGATGCCAGTGAAGCGATACCGGTAGAAAATTCTTCAGACCTGTCGTATCTTTCCAAGGTTTCAATTTGGCTACCAGTTTAGTTTTACGCCAGATTTTGAGTATCTGTAACTTGGAGACGCAGCTGTGAATTAGATTTAAATCCACTTTTTAATACCTGGTCCCAATCTATTTATTCGTTCAACTCGTAGGTCATCTAGGCCGAGACCTTTATTATTCTTCACGCAACATATGACGTCTCCTAGTTTTCGCGGTGAATGATGAAATGGTTCTGAGATTTCACGACAAATAGCGGTAGGTGCACTTGCTAATAGACAGTTCTCATTACATGATCTGCCTTCAGTTTGATGCTGAATTGATACATATGGTCAAAAAAGTTTATAAACTAGATGAACAAGAATAAAAGTTAAGATTTTTTTTTCTTTTTTAATGCTTCAAATGTTCTACATAGTCTCCCTCCAATTGAGTATAATACATGGAACGTTCAGACAGCCATGTGGATCTATTAGAACAGTCTTTTCTGGAATGTTGTTCTACTCATGCGTCAAATTGGCTTGAATGTCGGTTAAGTGGTCAAAGAGCTGATCATTTCTGTGAATTTCTACACTGCATCGTTTTGTGGTAGATTCGTATTGTTAACACCAAGTTTCATCACAGTGAAGATTTTTTTTTTCCAGGAAAAACCGACCGCGTTTTGCATTTGAATCAAGTTCGTTCGAGGGTTGAGGTTTGCTGGATAAACTTTACATAGACTTCCTCTTCAAAACATTCGGGAGAATGTCTTGAACACTTGATTTAGAGATGTTGCTCCAATGTGATTTGTGACGTAAGACCGTTGACAGACTACAGCCGCACGCCCACTACTTAACCCTGCCTACTAACAGCTTACTTGACGAAAGCCCATCTGTTGTTTGCAATTGTTAGTTCAAGCTGCCACCTGATTGACTGCTCTATAATCGCTTAAACGCCGGAAGTAAAATTGACCTTGAAACTTTTCGGACGGGCTGAGAATGGTCTGTGTCTTTGGGTAGGACACGATTTCGGTTTCTAAAGATGTATCCCGGCCGTCGGGATTTACCTTTTTAACAACCCTTTTAATTGGGAAAAATTACTTTGAACATCAGACCGCCAAAGCCGTGTTCAAATAAAAAATTTCAAGTACACATGGTAACAATATTTTACTTTTAAATGCACGAACGAGAAGTTCAAATTAGATGGAAACAAAATGTTGACAATAACTGAAAGGTCGACTTAGGTAACGCTAATGATACAATATTCTTTAGCGCTACATTACACATAGACAAACTGGCATAATAATAATAATAATGGCTCCACACCAATTCACACCAACCACATTGTTAATTTGAGTTGGTATCACTTTGGCATCGCCATTGGTGTTCAAATCCAAATGTGTGTGAATTCCATAGGGACCAAACTGCTGAGGTCATCGGTCCATAGACTTACACACTACTTAAATTAACTTAAACTTATGCTAAGAGCAACACTCACCCATGCCCGAGGGAGGACTCGAACCTACGGCGGGAACGGATTCGCAATCCGTGACATGGCGCCTCGAACAGCGCGGTCACTCCGCGCGGCATCGCCATTGGTCATTTTAACTAGGTTGCGTATTGGGCACTGCCTTTTTAGCCATCGTCATTAGTTAAGTCGCGCTCCCCTGCCACTTTGTTTACATTGCGTCCACGTTTTAACTGCCTGCTACTTCCTGACGGATTGTCCATTCTTTAATCGTTTACGTTCCTGCTTGGGTTTGCCGTCTGACTTATCGGCAGTTTTAGCAAATGACGCGCGGGCTGTCGACCGCGTTTTACTTTTATCCGTCGTAGCAATATGGCGGAGGCCATTTAATTTTTAGTTATGGACTTCCGTTTCTGTATGGTGACCTTTGTAGCCCTTTCACCACGTTACTGTTTTTAGCTGTCTTCACTTACGTCAATTGGTATTGACGTATAGTCATTTTTTAACTCCTCTCTGTCTTCGTGTTCTATAGTTTTGACTTGTATGCGTATGGCCCCAGATGTTTTTGCGCTCTAAAAACAACATAAGAAAACATTTGCATTAATACAAATGATGCTATGCAACTGATAACAGCCTACTACGAGACTACAATGGTTTTGAAATATTATAAGGAAGATTTTCTTGAAATAACTTCAAATATCATAAGCGCCACAGTTAATAAGCATCAAAATTATCTTCCATTTTAAGCAACTACTGCCACTGCTTTATGATGTTAGGTTGTAGATAAAACGATTAACAAAAGCACAAGTTCGTGAAATCTCCTTTTAATGACTCATTGGTGCAAAAATATGAAAAAAGTTATTGAATTTAGCTTAATTGTTGCAGTGGACATCGTGAAATTAGTGGCAGATTGGCCTCTACTCATTTTCTTCCTCAGTGTTTCCTTTGCGGTTTCATGTTGTATATTCCATAGTAGCAGACTTCTTCTTCCGACTTCTCGGTATATAGCCACTACAACAATTAACCCACGTCCTTTCCTCCAAGCATCAGAACATACACGACTGTGTTCACACCGCTGGCAGCGGTGGCCGTGCGGTTCTAGGCACTGCAGTCCGGAACCGCGGGACTGCTACGGTCGCAGGTTCGAATCCTGCCTCGGGCATGATGTGTGTGATGTCCTTAGGATAGTTAGGTTTAAGTAGTTCTAAGTTCTAGGGGACTGATGACCTAAGATGTTAAGTCCCATAGTGCTCAGAGCCCTTTGAACCATTTTTGTGTTCACACACACTGCTTTACTTACAGTCTGTCACACACCGACTGTTATTGTTCTCCTATTTTAGCAATAACTCTTCAGCCTACCCAGTATGCTTCACTTCGACAAATTAACATAATTCAATAATTATATGTATTTCATTTCATACTGCAGACTCTCATCTTGTAATGTATTTGAGCATTTCAGGAAATACACTATTCAAGTAATAAGAAAAAAAGTTACAACTTTTTACAGACTAAAAATACAAAAATCTTTACACAATAGGCTCTCCGCTCCACTGAAACATGAAATTACTTGTTACGTTTACAGAACACCTGCGTATACATCGAAATAATTCACACTGACGTAGTAAACCAAATTGACAAATACAATAAAGAATATTACGCTGCACCTTTATCCCTTGAAAGTGTGTGTCTTTTAAATGCATGTTAATGTCTGCCGGCCGGTGTGGCTGAGCGGGTCTAGGCGCTTCAGTCTGGAACCGCGCGACCTCTACGGTCGAGGGTTCGAATCCTGCCTCGGGCATGGATGTGTGTGATGTCCTAAGTTTAGTTAGGTTTAAGTAGTTCTAAGTTCTGGGGGACTGATGACCTCAGATGTTAAGTCCCATAGTGCTCAGAGCCATTTGAACCATTTTTTGTTAATGTCTTGAGTAACCTGTGTTATTACAAAGATTATCTTTTCTAAGGACGGGGGAGCTGCCTACTCTGTCCTCCCCCCCCCCCTCCCTCCCCTTCCATCGTCGATTACACTCATGATGCAGGCGTGGAAGATATACTACAATGGTAATCTTACCCAACAGTGTCTGTAATCGATAACAGAATCCGAATCCGAAATATCCATATGTAGGAGACTATAGAACATAGCTCCCCTACATTTTATACTCCGTAAAGGAGAATTTGCGGCAGTCACTGTGAAAAGGAGCTACCTGATTCATGTCCTGGATAGCACCCAGGCAAGTGATAAAATGGAGACGTTGCGAGAACAGTTAATTACCGTTTTTGGAGGTATTTTCATGTGAAGTATGTTAAGGGCCCGCCCGGTTGGCCGTGCGGTGTAACGCAAGGCTTTCCGGGCGGGAAGGACCGCCAGGTCCCCGGCACGAATCCGCCCGGCGGATTTGTATCGAGGTCCGGTGAACCGGCTAGTCTGTGGATGGTTTTTAGGCGGTTTTCCATTTGCCTCGGCGAATGCGGACTGGTTCCCCTTATTCCGCCTCAGTTACACTCTGTCGGCGAATGCTGCGCAAACAAGTTCTCCACGTACGCGTACACCACCATTACTCTACCACGCATAGGGGTTACACTCGTCTGGTGTGAGACGTTCCCTGGGGGGGGGGGGGGGGTCCATCGGGGGCCGAACCGCACAATAGCCCTGGGTTCGGTGTGGGGCGGCGGGGGGTTGAAGTGGACTGCGGTAGTCGTCGTGGGGTTGTGGACCACTGCGGCTGCGGCGGGGACGGAGCCTCTCCGTCGTTTCTAGGTCCCCGGTTAAAATACATTACAATACAATACGATGTTAATGTGGGATAAAATGTGGTCCCTGGTAACGTCTGCTATGGTCTGCTAACGACATTCGGTAAAGTTACCTGCTGCCTGATGGTTTGTATCCGTTTGTTCGCCAACACTCCGAATGCGGTTTGTGAAAATTGCACCCTTTAATTTTCACCTGTTCAAAAAACCAATGAAAATTACGATTGGAAGACATCTATAACTGAATTGAAGACTTTATATTCGACGTAAATGGACATTTTGCAGACCTTCCACAAGCGTATTCCTAGTATGTAATCGACAGCCTGAAAAAAAGTAAGAACATTGGACAAAGATTATTGACATAGAAGGGTTCGATGTCGGAAAATAACGTATTTTTTATCAATAAAACCTTATCTTTTAGTTGTAGGTACCTAAATCCTCACTTCGCCCTCACAGATTCGTCTGATGGAGATGATAATGAAATGCAATCCACACCACGGGACTCTATGGACGGGTGTCCACCCCGTTCAGAATATCACTGAGCGCCAGTCAACAATACTTCCTCTTTCACAATCGATTGCGAGATCTAAGTGTGAACATGTGGTTTTAATTTGCACGGTCTATGTCAATAGAAGTTGTGGCCTGGGAAGACAAATGGGGGTGGAAAAACGGTATCGAATTTATTGTGGTGACACATTTGTTATCCATAACAGCAAGCACTCTCCTGGGGATTAATGCATAGAAATGCAGCATGGTCATTGGTGCTTTACTTCATCGCAAATAAACAGTTCCACTTGCTTGAGAGCTGCTATGGATCGGAAGCGGCTCTTCGATTGTTTTCCCAGTACAGATTGCGGCAGCTGGACAGTAATGAAAATTAGGATTTTCCGATGTTTTATGTCGGAAGATATTATAATTCCCTGCTGGGAACAGTGCAAACGTCGTTGATGAGTAATATCGTCTAAAGTAGTTTCATAGTTTGCACCAGTTTATTTATTTTCAGTATAATTCTCGAATACACTGGAAACCGTGCTAAGGCAGCCCAAACTAACACATAACCTCCATTACGCTTCATATTCACGTTAAGACAGTCAGGTTTATGTTCGCCATATGTTCTGCTGCAATGAGCAAAGTATACGTGGACTCCTGGGACCTCGTCAGAGGTTTCCTTCGGAGGGAACTTCAGGTTCTGTAACCCACTCACGCTTTCTTGGTTAGAAATAACAGTTGACCGTGTGGTGATACTCTCCGTGAGCGTGTTACTAGTGATTAATGGTCGCTTAAGGGACACAAAACATTACACCACTTTTCAGATACCGTAAGTAAACCGAACAACCACTGAAGTATTCAGTTTTGTAGCGGGTATACAGTTTAATTAAACAGAAAATTTGAACGCGAGGACCAGTTGGTCGTGATATACGCTGACAAAGTCTATACAACATGGGAGGCTACTTAACATATTTGCAAAAAAGTTACTTAACATATTTGCAACGACGTTACACCATGATTTTAGCCAACAGTGGAGGTGAACTTGCTGAGCTACTAACAAAGGAAATGGACATAAGTCTGTCATATGGATTGAACCTCAATCTCAGAAAATCCAGACTCATGATATCTGATCGAGGATCACAGATTCAAATCGCAGGTGTATTAAAGAAACTGGAAGTCATTCAATTCTTACATCCATCTTGGGTCAGTCATTTTAACATGGGAAGCTGTGAAGATGAGATAATAAAACGGATCACGCTAAGGCGTGTGGCTATGAAGAAGCTCACCAAGATTTGGCAGAAAAGAGCAATAACGAACACCACGAAGGTCCATCTTGGTGGAACACTCGTGATTTCCGTCTTCCTTTATGGTTGCAAAAGATGGGCCCTTAAGGGCAGAGACAAGCAGCATAGTGATGCATTTGAACTTTGGTGCCGGCGCAGAATGCTGGAATAAAAGAGACTGGAAGAAGAATCAATGTGTCAATTACTCACCAACTTAGTAACTCAAAGAGCCTTTCTTCTCGTCTGAATCAAAAAGTTCTCCAGGGCTTTGGCCATATTGTGAGAAGAGATGGACAAAACCGAGAGAAAACAATCATGGAGGGAAGATCGAGGGGCAGAGACTGAAGGGAAGAACAGCAAGCAGCTGAATGGATTAAATGAAGAAGCTCTCTGGTCTACCTCTTCAGCATGTCTAAAAGAAGCAGGTAACAGTCCAGGACGGAGATGCTTGGTTCATGGGTCAAGAGGCATAGCAATAAGCCCAACGACAAGCGGTGATGACGCTCTTTTCCTGTCCTAGTCTACTTCCATAGTTCCAGCTGCAGATCAGCGCACAGTAACCCTGCGTTCGGTGTGGGGCGGCGGTGGAGTGGGGGGACTGCTGTGACATGTTGTGGGCTTGTGAACCACTAAGGGCTACGGCAGGATTAAGCCTCTCCGTCGTTTATAGGTTCCCACTTTTAATACACAATACACAATCGTAAGTTAACTGAATATATTAATTTTATGTATATACACTGAAGTGTTCAAATATATAAGACTTTTTAAGTTAATAGTTAACGATTGTGACGAAAACAATGCGAATAAAATGGAAAAAAGTAGTGATGGTAGCATTGGCAATTGAACCTGAGTCAAAAAATTGCCCAAATCAGCAGTCAGTGTGCCGTGAGTAACGTAGCATAGTGCCAGAAGGGATGACGTCACACACGGGCATGCACAGCTGAGAAAAGGCACCTGGGTGCCTTCTCAGAGTTGATTGTGGAGTGGCTGTCTCGACACTGGTTCCTAATTATCCCAGAAAGAGCGCTAGAAAACATGTTTTCGTCCATTTTATTTGCATACCAGCACGCATTCGAAGAGAAATGGCATACGTTTAACGCGATTTCCGGCTCGAATTCGAAGAGAAATGCCATAATTTAACTGCGGTATTTACGGTGTGCTGTAGCACATTAGAACGTGATCAGTAACCACCACTGGGTGTAGATCTGCGATATTCAGTCCGCCGACCTGTGTGGCCGTGCGGTTAAAGGCGCTTCAGTCTGGAACCGCGTGACCGCTGCGGTCGCAGGTTCGAATCCTGCCTTGGGCATGGATGTGAGTGATGTCCTTAGGTTAGTTATGTTTAATTAGTTCTAAGTTCTAGGCGACTGATGACCTTAGAAGTTAAGTCGCATAGTGCTCAGAGCCATTTGAACCATTGGATATTCTGTCCGAAACTCGTTTCGAATTTAGTTTTAATAAGCGTATGCTATCTGTTTTTAACAGCCATATATTAGGTATGTGCAATGTTGTGTAATTTGTCAGGATCCTTGTAAAGTATGCATACTCGTAACCACGCTTGACGTTAACAAGTGGAGCGTTAGGGTGCCTCGGTTCCCGTACAAACGGGCGGTCGCCTTCCCCGTGTCGCCTACCTCCTTTCCTCCTTTTTCCCTGCGCTAGGCCACGTGTTTTTATTGTGAGTGGGGGGATTAGCTGGCGCCGAAGGTCGGCCCACGGCACGCGCAGGCAGAGCATTGGAGAAGCGCCGGCCTGGGAAGTCTGACCGCGGGGATTAGGCGGGTCATGTTTACGCAGACGGCGGCCGGGAATAATCCCTGGAGCCGGTGTGACGGGCAGGACGCGCCGGGAGGCGTCACTGCCTCTGGCTCCTTCAAGTGACATAACACGGCCTCGCGCAAACGCAGTATTCCGCGGGAGTCGTCAAACGCTGACACGCCTCCACCTGCACCTTGCTCCTCCAGTCACTGTCAAATGCGTGGCAGAAACCAATCTTTAATGTACCCTATCTTAACAACTGTCAAAATATCTTCCGGTGAAATTACAAGCAAAGCTGTAAACATCAAGAATGCAAGAGGAATTCCACTGTTCTTTATAAATACGATCAAAAAGTCAGTATAAATTTGAAAACTTAATAAACCACGGAGTAATGTAGATGGAGAGGTAAAAATTGACCCACATGCTTGGAATGATATGGGGTTTTATTAGAACAAAAACAAAAAAACAAAAAAAACAAAGTATTGCTAGACACGTGAAAGATCTCTTGCGCGCGTTGTTTGGTGATGATCGTGTGCTCAGCCGCCACTTTCGTCATGCTTGGCCTCCCAGTTCCCCAAACCTCAGTCCGTGCGATTATTGGCTTTGGGGTTACCTGAAGTCGCAAGTGTATCGTGATCGACCGACATCTCTAGAGATGCTGAAAGGCAACATGCGACGCCAATGCCTCACCATAACTCCGAATATGCTTTACAGTGCTGTTCACAACATTATTCTTCGACCACAGCTATTGTTGAGGAATGATGGTGGACATATTGAACATTTCCTGTATAGAACATCATCTTTGCATTGTCTTACTTTGTTATGCTAATTATTGCTATTCTGATCAGATGAAGGGCCATGTCGGATATTTCTTGAACTTTTGTATTTTCTTGGTTCTAATAAAACCCCATGTCGTTCCAAGCATGTGTATCAATTTGTACCTCTCTATCTACATTATTCTGTGATTTATTCAGTTTTCAAACTTATGCTGACTTTTTGATCACCCGGTGTATATATCTTATGGGACTTAACTGCTAAGGTCATCAGTCCCTAAGCTTACACAGCACTTAATCTAAATTATCCTAAGGACAAACACACACACCCATGCCCGAGGCAGTACTCGAACCTCCGCCGGGACTAGCCGCACAGTCCATGACTGCAGCGCCTCAGACCTCTCGGCTAATCCTGGGCGGCGCACTGTTCTTCTTTCTTTATTCGTGTCAGAGGTACACTAAAATGAACATATATACAATACATACAAAGAAAACTATACAGTATTCACCGAGAATTGGGCAACTTTGATAGCATTGGGTGCTGCAGACGTTAAGTCCTTGATGCTTGATTCTTCAGTTACATTTGAAGAGATGCTGGATTGTCTGCAATTCACCGCATTCGGACAGTGTTGTGTTGGCATTTAGCAGATGGGAGTTCCATTTAAGGAGATTGTCCCTCGATCTTGCGACTTCGGTCCTTAGTCTGTTCAAGGACTTCCAGAATTCCACTGTTGAACGCAGAGGACAGAGCGGATAGCTGGAAAGAGTATACTGGAGTCCTCTACGAAAGGGAGGAACTTCCTGCTGCCATGATAGTATCGCTTTTGAGGACATAAGGTGTAGAGCATGACAACTAGCTTATTTTGAGCGTGAGCACTCGCACCTGCACACGCTCTTACTCGCAAGCATAGCAGCGATGCGGGTAAGCGGCATGCGCGCGCACCGTGTGGTCACGACAACACGAGTGGAGCGCCATCTGTGAAATAGGGAAGGATCAGTTTCGACAGCGGTGTCATCTAAGAGCAGCAGTGACGAGTCAGCATTGCGTAACACCGACAAGCTCTACGTATTTCAGTCCGCAGTGCAAGGAATCTTACCTTTTTACATGAAAAGATGGCTACGCAAATTGTTTTGTGTTTACCAAGGGAAAAAAAGAATTATTCGAATTAGCCAGAAACTGTTAGATGTGATGTTCATGTACAGACAAACAAATTATTACAATTTCAGAAATATTGGGTTATTTATACACGAGAAAGAGCTTCACAAATTGAGCAAGTCAGTAATGCTTTGGTCCACCTCTGGCCCTTACGCAAGGAGTTATTCGCGTTTGCGCTGATTAAAAGAGTTGTTGGATATCTCCTGAGGGCTATCGTGCCAAATTCTGTCCACTTGACGAGACAGATCGCCAGAATCTTGAGCTGGTTGGAGTACACTACTCATAATGGCCAGAACGTTCTCAGTTGGTAGAGACCTTGATGGCCAGGGTAATGTTTGCCAGGCTCAAAAATGGTTCAAATGGCTCTGAGCACTATGGGACTTAACTGCTGAAGTCATCAGTCCCCTAGAACTTAGAACTACTTAAACCTAACTAACCTAAGGACATCACACACATCCATGCCCGAGGCAGGATTCGAACCAGCGACCGTAGCGGTCTCGCGGTTCCAGACTGTAGCGCCTAGAACCGCTCGGCCACCCCAAACGGCTTGCCAGGCTCAAAAACAGGCATTATCTAGTTGATTTGTAAGTCCAGAATGGTTTGCCACGAACGGCAACAAAACGGGGAGTAGAATATCGTCGACGTACCACTGTGCTGCAATGGTGCCGCAGATGGCAACCAAAGGGGTCCTGGTATGAAACGAAATGTCACCCCAGAACATCAGTCATGGCTGTCGGACCGTATGGTGGGTGGCTTTCCAGGCAAGATAGTTTTTTGCGTCCCCCCTTCCAAAAAATTCTGAACCCATTCATTAACTTCGCTTGATACCCCACACGATCGTACTTTTGATAATGATCATAGGTGTGGGTCTGAGTCAAATGCTTTTCGGTAATCGAGAAATAATGCATCTGTTTGACTGCCCTGATTCAAGGGTTCCAGTAGTTCATGTGAGAAATGTGGAAGTTGGGTTTCGCATGATCGATGTTACCGGTATCCACAGTGGTTGGCACGGAGGTCATTGTAGTCGAGATTACGTTTGAGCTAAGAATACGTTCTAAGCTTTTACAACAAACCGATGTCAAGGACACTGGACGGTAGTATCGCGGATCACTTCTGCTACTCTACCTGCACACTGGTGTAACGTATACTTTCTTCCAAATATTCTACACGTTTTTTTTTGGGGGGGGGGGTGTATCGACGGTGGATTTTAGATTTTTAGATAGAAGAGTGATAGCGCAGTTCCAAATTCCGTATAGGAAACGGTATGGATGCCACTGGGCCTGGAGCATTGTTACATTTTAGTGATGTTAGGTGTTTCTTAACACTACAGACAAAAATATTTAGGCCTATCTCACTCACCTTTGGACTGTCTTGAGAATAAAATTGGAACAATACCCTTGGATTTTCAATTGTAAAGGAGCATGTGAAAATCCAGTTAAGTGTTCCTGGTTTTGCTTTGCTACCCTCAATTTCTTTTCCTGTCTCGTCCATGAGTATCGGGACACTGACTTTGGTTCCGCTATCAGAGTTTTACATAAGAACAGGATTTCTCTGGATTTAGAGAAAGATCATTTGGCAGTACTGGGCTACGGTAGTCACTGAAGACTTCATGCACTGTTCATGCATTGCTCTCTTAACAGTCAAACGCGTTTCATTCAACATCTCTCTATCTATAGCCGTATATCAAAAAGTTTCCGTTCTAAGGCCATTAAGTCCAGAATCGGTATGCAAATCAGGCAAAATCGTCACGAGCATTGAGCAATCATCCAACCGACGCAGGTTGAAAATACTCGTACGGTAGAATATCGCATCCTGCTGCTTGAAGAACTCCGTTACTGCCTGCTGCATATCCTCGTCTGACAGAAATCGTCGATCCTTCAAGGCCTTTTTCAACGGGACCGAAGGCGTAATAACCACATGGGGAGAGATCAGGACTATAGGGCGGGACTTCTATGGTCTCCCATTTGAGTTGGCGTAACTTTGGCGTTATGGCATTTGCAGTATGGGGGCGTTCGTTATCATGAAAGAGCAGCACCTCTTGTCCACAAGGATTGGTTTCCGACAGACATGCTGCCTCAAACACAATCTTCATACTCTGACGGATGCCTACCGGTGTTTGCCCTTCGACAGCCAAGAAACAAATTACAGCGCGCTGACCCTGTTTGAACGAATTTGGTAATAACGTCGCCACAGTTCACGTTTTCGCATTTACTGCAAGCACGTCAGAAAGACCCGAATGCCACACTAATTCTTTGCCTACATTTCGGTTCCCTTATACCACATATACCCCAACATAACCGTTTCCGGTCAATAACAGGTCCAGTTGGATCAGAGGACCCAGAACACCAGGACAGCGCACACCAAGATTGAGCCACCACCAGCTTGCACAGTGCCTTTTGTCAACTTGGGTCCATGGCTTCATGGTGTCTGCGCCACACACAAACCCTGACATCAGCTCTAACCAACTGAAATCGGGAGTCATCTGACCAGGCCACGGTTTCCCAGTCGTCTAGTGTCCAACCGATATGGTGAGAAGCCCAGGAGAGGCGAAGCACGCGATGTCGGGCTGCTAGATTAGGGTTGGGTTGGGGTTGATTTGGGAGAAGAGACCAAACAGCGTGGTCATGGGTCTCATCGAATTAGGGGAGGATGGGAAGGAAAGTCGGCAGTGCCCTGTCAAAGGAACCATCCCGGCACTTGCCTGAAACGATTTTAGGGAAATCACGGAAAACCTACATTTGGATGGCTGGAATGCGTGTCCAGTGTGCTAATCACTGCGGCACCTCGCTCGATGTTAGATCAGGCACTTGCGTAGGTCGTCTGCTGCCATAGCCCATTAACGCCAAATTTCGCCACACTGTCCTAATGGATACCTTCGTCGTGCGTTTCACATTGACATTTCACGCGGTGTTGCTCGCCTATTAACACGGAGTACTCTAAGCAAACACCAATGTTCCCGGTCGTTAAGTGGAGGCCGTCGGCAACTGTGTTGCCCATGGTGATAGGTAATGCCTGAAATTTGGTATTCTCAGCACACTCTTGAGACTGTGGATCTCGGAATATTGAATTCCCTAATGATTTCCGAAATGGAATATCTAATGCGTCTCGGTCCAACTATCATTCCGCATTCATAGTCTGTTAATTCCCGTCGGTTATACCTTGTGTGCGCAATAGTACCACCATTTGCACATGTGCGTATCGCTGTCCCATGATTATCTAGTGCATGGTCAACAGCTCTTTTAAACGTGAGCCATAGTTCCTTTATAACCTCTCGGCCTGAGCTAAGAGTTTCAGCTACTCATTGAGATGTGACACTATTGCTTCTTTATCTAGTTTACAGAACACATAAATCTTTCAGCTTGCTTTAGTTGCCCTGTTATAACCTACAGCAATAAATAAACATCTTACTGTTACAATCTGTACTGATCATCAAAAATTAAGTTAGTTTAAATCGCATGATAGTTACGCCCGGGATCAACAAAAGTACTCAAGAAAATGAAAGAAGCAAATGAAACTGACAGAAAGTTACAGAATCTCAGCGTCCATCACAGGATGCTGTCAATGAGACTTGACAATAACGTAAGCAAATTCAGAGTGTTTCTTGCTACGTGGAGCATCGGCAGCACGGTAGTAGAGATCACCCAGTCGTATAGCAGAGCGGAGGGATGTACGCAGGTTGCAGAGACAGCGACGGTGAAAAGCCGGTGGCTCAGCCGAAAAGAACTGGGCGGCCGTCTTGCGTGGCCGACGTTCGCGTAACCTAGTTACCGTAGATAATGGCAGGGATGCTGAACCGAAGATTACCCATGATCCCTGCCATCGATATGTCTTAGTCTGTCGATGGCAAAGATATAATAACGTCTATACTCGTTGGTCAATGCAGCATAACCACTCATGTAATTCCGTGCAAGTTCTCCTTTTGACTTGCACGCAGCAGTGGACACTCCCGTAGGTGATGCGTCACAGTGTTTGACTGTCATGCAAAAGACTCGAATTCAGTTCTTTATACTGCAAGGTACTTTTCTTTGATCGTAGGACATGAACTGAGTGCATTGAGCTTGATGAAACCAATTGAGATGCCAGCTGATTGAGAAGTAGTGGCTCCAGTCACTGGGAAAATGGTTCAAATGGCTCTGAGCACTATGGGACTTAACATCTATGGTCATCGGTCCCCTAGAACTTAGAACTACTTAAACCTAACTAACCTAAGGACATCACACAACACCCAGTCATCACGAGGCAGTGAAAATCCCTAACCCCGCCGGGAATCGAACCCGGGAACCCGGGCGCGGGAAGCGAGAACGCTACCGCACGACCACGAACTGCGGACTCTCTTGAAAACTGGCAGTGGCTGAAAGAGCATTGTGTTGACCCCAATCCTCTCTACACCGCATCAGAATGGTGTCATCTGCTACGACGATACTACGGTTTTTCAACATAGCTTTACATTTGTTTGTGCAGTAGTGAGGCGATGTTAGAACGAAATTAAGCTGGTGTTCCCAATCTAGCTGCACGCAGTGCGGTCTCCAGTATAGATCTTGGCGATGACGATTTATGGAACACCGATTCCAAACTCCTAAAAGTGCAAAACACGAATGTAGGCATTAAACATTGTATCATCAAGTAAGTCAATGAAAACTACCGTAACACTCTGCAAAAAGTCAAGTGACATCACAGTACACGGAGATTAAATATTATTGCACGGTTTCTCAGCAGAATGCAGTTGAGTGGAAGATGCATTCCTAGTTTTGGAAAATTGGGGGAAAAATGGGAAAAAGTCGAAAGATGGAAACACGCATTGCTGTTTCATTATATAACTGAAGATCAATCGGTAGAAACAGTAACGACTTTAAAATACATAGCAGTATCCATACCGAGCGATCTACAGTGGGACGACGACAAAAATGTAATAGCTGAAAATTAGATATCAGGCTGGGATAATATTCTTTGACAGAATCATAGTGAACAGTAATTCATCTATGAAATATCAGGCTCACAAAAGACTCGTTCGACTGATTATCACGCAGTGTTCGCGAAGTTAGTGTGTAGACATCCACTGATGACAAAGGGACTGTATCTGAGGATAGCAAAACGAAAGCAGAACCGCTTAATTCCGTTTGCAAATGTTCCTTTACTAATGAAAATGTAGGGGCATTAGCCCAATTTAATTCTCACGTTACTGCATAGATGAGTGATAAGCAGCGGTGTTGAGAAACAGGTGTAATCACTAAAACTAAATAAAGCTCCAGGACCCGATGGAATTTCTATCAGATTCTATACCGAATTCGAGGCTAAGTTAGCTTGCCTTTTAACCGCAAACTTCCTCAGTTCTCTCGAACAGGAAGACAGGTCACTCTCGATTAGAAGAAGGTTAGCACAAGTGACCACCAAAAATACCCTCCAATATTCTTGACAACCAGTTGTGGTAGAATCCGAAAAAACCGGTCATATGAAATCTAACTCGCACTTTTCCCACAAATTGAGAGCCATGGGTGAAAGACAGTCACGTGGAGGCAGTATTTCTCGATTTCCGAGAAGCATTTGACTCAGTAACACACCTGCGGTTATTATCAAAAGTACAATGGAGCGGCGTATAAAACAAAATTTATCACTTTTCTTGGCAGGGAGAAAGCAGCATGTTATCTTGAATGGAGAGTCGTTGACAGATGCTGAAGTATTTCGGGTGTGTCCCAGGGAAGTGTTTTGCTTTTCTTGCTGTTCACGATGATAGTCATCCGGAGTAGTACAGAACCGCGATTCATCGCTGAACACAATGTGACGCCTTTCATTAGCAGTCAGTGCCTCGAGGTCACGTTACGAGTCCAAACGCAGCCATTTGTGTTGTGGTGTTTACGGCAGCCTGCGCAAGGGACGATAATTCGCTAGTCCTGCTGCTGTTAGTCTCCAATCCATGGCGCACGATTACTCAAATCTAACAGGATGCCCGTTACTTGTTCTCTGATGGCAGACATATATGTGAAGGTGTTACGATGTGTTTAGTGCACAATACGGTGATCCTCCTTTGTAGTGGTCAGAGGTGATCGTGCATGAACCTTGACAATGAATAAGCCTGCCCTCATGTCCGATGCAGTCCAACATCGGGCCACCGTCACATCCTAATGCTCCACAAATCTGAATATTGCACGATTCGACCAGCCGACCAAAGTGAGGCCCATATGAAAGTCTGTCATGCGCTGATAAAACTTTCTCACAGGAGTGCACGGAATTACCGTGTCCTTCGCTAAACATCTGAAGCTGCTCACGCCCCTTATACACCCTGCCAGGCCTGGTAACAATTCTAAACACGAACACCGCTAATACACTCTGGTAGACGTTCTACTTGTACAGCAGTTACGGTGTGTACATGTACGAAGTTACATTGACACCCAAACATTCCTCAGGCACAATCTTATGCATTAGAGATTTGTCCTTTTGTCGCCACTTTGCAGAAGTGTATGTAGGCCGTGGAAGCTATACAGAAATAATATTGTATCACTTCCGATGATGCTTAATTTTTACTACAAACTTTATCCATATATAAATGTAGGCTTCCGCGGTCATTGTCACAATCAACAATATTTTTCTGGGTTTGTGACTGCATTGTCAATATGCAAAACTACCGACGTTTCGATCACTGTATCAAACGACATTCTTCAGGGTGTTTTTTGTTTGCTGGCAATGCGAGCACAAACCCAGAAAAAATTCATTGACTTTATCCAAATAATTCACCATTCCCTTATCTGTTTGTATCGCCTTTATAGGTTCTTACTATTTCGACCGGGAAGTTCGCTGTATAGTGCCAGGTGTTACTTATTCACTCAAGAAAGCCCATATGCACAAATAATTTCAAATCTCAGATGTACGCTATTCAGCACAAGGTAGAAACGATGACGACATGATAGTGATATTCTGCAGAGAATATGTTATCAATGGATGCACTTATTTTGTCTCTGGTGCCACATTTCGTCTGGCACGCCAGACATATCTTATAAAAGTAAATTATATAAATATTCTGTGGAGCAGATCATCGATTACTCATTATAATGCAGAATATGTTAGTTAGTGTACAATATTAATATGCTTCTCAGCTAAAAATAAGACGTCATTCTGACTACTTACACCATTCTCTTTTAGATTATTTTAAGATGCCTTTACTTGTTTTCGTTGGCAGTAGTGTTTATTCATAGATTCTATGCTGTTGGAGTTGTCAAGCAGATGCGATTTCAGTTTACTGAAATCGCATGTGACTGAATAAATGTTCAAACTTATTACTTTTTTAATACCATGCTCCTTCATGTATTACATTATTCACTCTAGTACAATATCCATGGAAGTAACTTTTGATTGCAAATTGACACTGACTGTTGAGAACAATGTTCGTGAAAGAGTAAATGCTCTGCGAAACTGCTGTCAATTTGCCCAACTGTTTAAAGTGCTGGCTACGAGAGGATCTTGAGTGGACACCACACACACAGTTTTCTGCAATGAACATTTTCTTCCTCAGTGAAGAGTCGCCACGAGACTTGCATAAATGAAAATAGGAAAAATAAACAAACATATTTATATCGCCCTATCCGAAGCCTGCTATAATGGAAAAATTAGCCATCTTAAACATTAAAGAACATTTATAACATGTGACTTCCAGTGCAGTTTCTTAATAATATGAAAACTCAAGAATTGAAATGTTATCTATGAAATAAAGGGTCCATTCACGAAAAAATTATAATCTAATATAAATGGTAGTATCAGCAGCACTATAACACTGCTTGCTGACGATGCTGTTGTCTGAAGTATCGGTGTCGAAAATCGTAAGGAAATGTAGGAAGACTTACACAAAAATTTCGCTGAATGTCTTGAACATTAAATGGGGATCAAAATAAGAAAACGCCTACTGATACGGAAGGCAGCACTGGGTTGGGGTGGAGCATGCTGGTTTATTAATTTCTACTTTAGCCGACAAAAAACTTATTTACTATCACCATTAGAACCGCAGGATAACTATTATTAACAATTTTCCTTTTTTACACAATATAAATAAATTCAACATTGGCGTAAAGTAAAACTTTAAGAACTTTTTAATTTAAATTTTCCCTGAAACCAAAATTCGTTTCCAGAAATAATAAACTAAACGTGTCAAATTTAACATTACTTGATTTACAAGAAAAGCTTTACAAAAATATCTCTACATCAATCATTACTAAAAGTAAATAACAAGTGTACAAGATTTAAACGAGCCTAAGAACTTCATATCAAATATGCAACAAAATTGCATAAATAAACACCTGCTGATTTAAATTTATCTTATTCTAACACAAAAAAGCCAGACCACAAACAATCAGCGAAAGCAAATCCTAAAATCACTGACGCCACAACGTCATTTAAACAACAAATCAAGGAATAACTTAGAATCCAAACAGTTTTCGCTATTATAAAACCTAACAGAACAACGCTAATTACACACAATATAACTTTTGAATTCCTACGACGCAAAGAAAATGTCAGCTAACTTTATTTACGAAAGTAATTAAAAATAAAAAATTTCGTTCTCTTTGAGTATCAACATCTGTGTCATAAAGACACAAAATATAAGCTACAAAGGATGAATATTAATAAAACCGACATTGCAGGGACGGATTTCTGACTAGAAATGGAGAGAAAAAGTCCTGCAAACATTTGTCAAGAAATGGACTGTGTGCGTGCTGCATCACATCCACATCACAACAGATGCTCAAACTGGCCTCCATGCGATGCACGGTGTGCGTTCACACGTCGCATGACGGATATTCGCATTTTTTCGCACGTTCCGGCCTATCTCTGAATAGCGTGATGATGTTTGTTTTTCGGGGCGCCCAACGGTGCGGTCATCAGCGTCTATAATTTTTACACAATCCAATCTAGCCACTGTCACGAATGATGATGATGATGATGATGATGAACTGACGATGACAACACAAACACCCAGTTCCCGGGGAACACGCTGTTGAAGAGTCTGCACCTCATGAACTTGTTCAGTATACACAACGCTTTCCAGGTCCCCCAGAGGTACAAATCCATGAAGTTTAAGTCTGGTGCTCTAGCAAGCTCCATGTTCTATAAAACGTCGGGGGAAGATACTGTTGAGGTGCGGGGAAAGGGGTGGTGCTCCGTTATGCAGAAACCACATATCTTGTCGTTTTGCCAAAGGCACGTTCTCAAGCAGCCCAAGCAGAGTATTCCGCAGAAAGTCCAGGTACGTTCCTCCGTCGAGGCGTTGTGGACTGACGAAAGAAATCCCATAATTGTGATGATCCGGTGCAAAAGCCACCGACAAAATCCGCTGATGATAATCCTTCACTCGTTGCAGGTGACAGGGATAGTTGCGGTTGCCATGCAGGATACACATAATCGTACTTCTTTTTACATCATTCTGGTGGCTCACTTGCCTGGAGCTTGTACTGTGGTTCGTCTCAATATCCTATAAAACTCGGTCCTCCAAATCTGGGGTACGCACAGTCCGCCGCCTCCCTGCTTGGTTGTCTGTCTGAAAGGAACCACGATCACACAAATGCCCAAAAATGGCTTGAAATGTTTTATGATGTGGTTGGTGTCTGTGATGGTACTTGTTCTGATATAGCCGTGCTACCTCTCGACAGTTTCCATCTGCTTGGCCGTACACAAACACCATCTCGGCTTGTTTCCCACACGAATGCTGGACCATTCTGCTGCTTACAGTACGCTGCCTACAACACACAAGGAACACATGGCACGTGGTTAGACGAACTGTCATTGCGCCATCTACCGTGGCAACGATGCGTTTCCGCACATTTGTTGATAGGACCTTTCCTACTCCATTTCCAGTCAGGAATCCGTTCCTGCAGTTTGTCGGTTTTATTAATGTTCACCCTATATAAGCTAACTTCATTTACAAATCGAAAGGAATGGTGCACAACATTCTCATTGGCTATCAACATCTGACTCATGACTAGCCGTCTTCATTTCCCATATTACCAATACGTACACGTCACGTGACTACCGCTGACACCGTAGGCGCACTTTAACCTAACTTTCAAGCTCGCGAACAACGCTTATTATGTTTTCGACTGGGTCTTGATGTTGTAACATTGTCTTAAAGCAACTCTACTCACAAGAAGACGGACTAATGGGGTCACCAGTCAGTGGAGTTCTAGCCAACATTTTTCTTAATCACACTGAAAATAAAATGTTTGAAGCAATTGTAGGACCCAAACAATATGCCTTCTAGATGAAACACCAAGTCCCATCCAACAACTCCATAATGATATGAGCAAAGTCCACCCAAAAATAAAATTAACCTTAGAAAGAGGAAACAACAAAATGTTAAATTTCCTTGACAATATACAGAGGCCACAACTACCACCAATTCTCCACATTCAGAAAAGCAACCACCATCAGCATAACCATTCACAAACATTCCAATCATCCAACTATACATAAACTAGCCGGTTTCCTATATATGCTACATAGACTGAACATAATTCCACTCACTGAAAGAAACTATAACAATGAATTACAGACAATCAAACAAATAGCTGTAGAGAATGGATATGACACAAACACTATTTGTTTTGTTAAAAAAAAAAAAAACACCCAACACACAAAGGCCTTCTCACCAACTTACAAAGACACAGAACAGACAAACGAGAACACATGAACAAGAAACACCCACAACAACAAACAAGTAGTTCACTCTCACAGACAACAACAAAGCAACCCACAGAATAGGCATCATACTCAAAAAACAAAGGCTAAAAGCAGCCTACAGGACAGACAACTCAACACAGAGGAAACTAAGGACAACAAGCACAGACAAACACAACACATCTGGTGTTTACCAACTAACATATCAGGACTGCAAATCAGTTTATATAGGACAGACAAGTAGGAACTTTAATACCAGATACACAGAACACAGGAGAGCATTAAAAAGTAACAGCTGTCACTCCACATTTTCTGAACACCTTGCGGACAATAAACATATGCCAACAGACATCAACACTGATTTGAAAATTCTCAAATGCAGCAACAGCCCCCCACAAAAACTAATAATAGAAGAAAATTATGAAATACAAAAGCCATAGTTGAAAGAAAGCAAGTAATAAATGAATACACAGCTCTCTGCAATGGAACTCTTTTCTCTGCCCTCAAAGAATTAGTAGATAACACCAACCTATAGAACTCCCCCTCCCACACACTCGCACACACAGACACGTACATAAACACATAAAACTATATAAATCCTCAGACCTACTCTCTCCCTCCCTCTCTCTCCCTCACTTTCTATCTCTCCCTCTTTCTTTACACACACGCACGCACGCACGCACGCACGCACACACACACACACACACACACACACACACACACACACACACATACATATACTCTCTCTCTCTCTCTCTCTCTCTCTCTCTCTCTCTCTCTGTGAGAAATTCAAACCAACCGCCAATGACACCTTCAACTGTTCCACTGTCTGCCATCTTGTCTTCACACCTTCTACTGTTCCACTGTCCGCCATCTTGTTATCGCAGATCGCAGTTAATAGACAGGTGGAGAAGGTGATGAAAAAAGAAACCGTAAGTGAAACATAATGTAAATAGATACACACATCCACCTCCCCTCCCCCCCTCGCCCCACACACACACACAACCTTTCACATAAATTATTAATCTCAGGCATTGCCACAACAGTTTAAAAATCGTAATTTTGCGAAAATGTTTTGCCTACATTAAGTTGTGTATAGTTGCAGGTGACAAACTGTAAAGAAAAACAGACACTATAACAACGCAATACAGCAGGAAAACCACACCATGTGGTAAGAATGTATGAATACACAATTTTATGTGCTCCTCAAAAACCTGTAATTATGATTTAAAAACTAATATTTGTATCTATTTAAACAGTAAAGAACATTCCTTATGTTTGCCTTAACAATAAAAAACCCACTGATGATGCTGCAACTACAGTGAAACATGTCTGGGACAAAAACAAAATAGTGTTTTGCTAAAGGCGGACCCCACATATGTTAAAAACACATTAGATGTCGTCGAACAAAATCCTGGCGCCAACGGCTTCTCACTTGTGCAAAGTGCAGTGCCTTCTTTTGCACGTGAATCCAGTAGCACTGGTCCGCCGGCTACAACAAGACCCGCTGTTGGCGTAACTGACGTAGAATCCGCGGCTCCGTTGCGGCGCCACTGTCTTTCCTCACTAGGGAGATGAGTTGATTATACCTCAACCGTTTCATATCTGCCAGCGTGAGCTCACAGGTTTTACGGTGCTCAAACAGGCTTCATGAGGCACAGCACCAACCCAAGTGCTGCCATCCGGCAATGATAAGTGTAGTCGTTGCCTCGCAACGGCAGACCTATAACAAAGAGAAGGGACCCAATAATATCAGATTTGGGACTTGTGGTGCACGTCTTGAACATCATATAAGTACTTTGGGATAATACTAAAAAGCGGTATGAAATTGCACATTGCGTAAATGCCGTATGAATCCTTTCAGACCTTCTGCCTACAATAGTGTACAATAGCTTATACTGTGTCTTAGCTGCAACAGAAGTATTTTCTCCCAATGGAAACATGAGGTACACATCTGTGAATGTTCATCCTTTCCAGAATGTGCAAGTGCTGCCAAGTGATGGGCATCACTAAGAAAACCATGAGTCAACATAGCACTGCGCAGCAGGTCGTGACTACCGGAATACACGAATGTGGTTGTTTCACTATATTCCGCTGTATAATTGAGTATTGTTATTGTTATTATGCAGAGCAATTATTGAATGATCATTTTACTATTTATTGCAATAGACAATATTTCGTAATTAGTTATTTTAGTCCATAAAACGAAGGCAAGTGTAAGAATTGTGTTTTGAAAACGTGTGCATAGTTTTGTATAAATCCTGCAATCTAAAATCATCAAAAATTATCTTAGAGCATTACCACATAAAAAAATGTTCCTTCCTCCAGAAAAAATTCTCGTCTGAAGGGGTTAAGGAAGATGAATGGAAGATCCGGATTTGTTGGAAGGGTCTGGAGTCACTGTCGAGTAGGCATATCAGTAGACATCGACTTCACTGATGCACTTCTAGATCATAACAGCACGGTATATCCGACACGAAAAAGTAATAGAAGTGCTCAGGGAACTTATATGATAATCCTTGCAAGAAATATGACATAGTTCACGCAAAACCCTGTTGGGAAAATTTAGAGAAAATTAGACTGTACGATGATACGCTGTCACCATCGTATATCTTGCGTAGAGGTCACGGTGATAAGCTAAGAAAGATTAGATCACGGACGGAGTCACATACACAATCAAGTTTTCGTAGCTCCATACGTGAATGGATTAGCGAAAAAAATTTACAATATTGATACGTCTTGTCCTGGACCGCGCATTGTTCTGTAGCCTGTGGAGTGTGTATGTAAATGCAGAGCTGCAGATGGGAAAATAAGGAAACGAGTCTCAATCACGCAATAATAAATGCAAACTACATCACTGATCAAGACAAATACAACATTGATATTAAAACAAAAGATAGTTGTAGGTAATAAATCTATTAGTTTGCAGCAGTGACAGAACAGTGCGTTTGCAAAGCATCTTTATAGTTCAGTGCTAACTTCGATTAAGAAGGAATATATTTTTATGATGTTACGTCGTATAATTGTCAGTAAAAGAAGAAACTTCTCTACACCGTATTTAATTCCTAAATTTCAGCACTTGAAAGCAAAGAGCCATCGAGAAACTGTACTTCTCAAAAAATGGATTGTTGCTCTGGACGACATGGCTCAGTGGCAGATTTTTGTATTCTCCATCATTTCTTTTGCTGCGGTGTTGCATTAATTATTTCATAATGGTCAAACTCTTCGTCTAACGTTTCAGTAGCTAGCCACCTAACATCTATTTTACCACATGCTTTTCCTCGAAAATCACAAATATACACAACAAAATATCTGAAGTGCAAAGCCCGTCTTAGGACATGGATACAGAGCACGACAGCAGCGCTCCAAGTGGCGAGGCAGTGAACTCTGAATACAATAAATATGGCGTGGACATAAGATAATATTTTTCATTTATCCCTTACGGGTGGGTCTGGTGGACTGGAGGTAAAGTATATTTATATGTAACACACAATATTGCAGTTTCTAGCATGTGGTTGTTATCAAGTGGAAATTATGTTCCTGATTACGACCTTCTTGTGCGTATTCCACTCCTTGAATTGCAAAGTAAATATGTTGTTCCTATTCTACTTAACTTTTGCTCTCATCCGTAATATTTGGTGCGGTAAATGAGTCCATACTTGTTTTTGTTTCATATGAAACAGAAACTGGTTTCGTCACATGGTATTCTGTGGACTCATGTCTATTTGTTTTACTGGTTACGAATCCGTCTGTCAACCGCTCTATTTAGATGCACTGTAAGTACATCACTCGTATTGCACGTTATTTTTGCTACCATACTGTCTTATTTAATAGAGACCACCAAATTTTCTTGGACTTCAGCTAAAACTTACTGTTTGTAGTAACTGTTAATAACGCGTGAAAACATTTGAGTAACTACTGTCGCATCTTTAGCATTTGCAAGGAACAATGCTCTAGTCACCAATACTACAAAGCGTAGGGCCTACTTACCTACATCTACATCCAGACTCGGTGAAATGCATGGCACTCGGTGCCAAGAAGCAACACTGTCCAAAGCAGAATTACATACTCATTATGTGGCAAGATATAATAATGTTGAATACCAATACTGGCAAAATCTGATAACATGGAGTTCTCCATTAAATGCGAGAAAGCACGCAAAACGGATACAAATAAAAATTACGAGCAATATACTTAAAATGCTCTTAAACCGAGCAGTCCACACTCTGATTGGTAAGCAATAACAGATATGCATAAGTCCGCAGAGCGTCATGCAACGAAAGCAGTTGCTGTTTCACATGAAACAAAATCAAATTTGGAGTCATTTATCCCATCCAATATTACGGATGCGAGAGGAACACAATCAGATGTCCGCAGCTCGTAGTCTAATGGCTAGCGTTGCTGCCTCTGGATCACGGGGTCTCGGATTCGATTCTCACCTGGGCTGGGGAGTTTCTCTGCCCGGGGACTGGTTGTTTGTATTGTCCTCATCATTTCATCATCATGATCATTCGTGAAAGTGGTTAGACTGTATTGTGTAAAAATTGGACAGTGTAAAAATTGGGACTTTGTACAGGCGCTGATGACGGCTCAGCTGAGCGCCCCACAAACAACACATCATCATCATCAACACAATCGGAATACAATTAACTTACTTGCAACACAGTTCAAAGGGTGCAATATGCACGATAAATCATAATCAGAAGCACACTGTGATAAAACCAACTTCTGTTAACTGTGAAACGAAAAAGAAAAAAAAAAGAAAAAACAAGGAATACTAAAAATCGGCCAATAAGAAAGCGAGATAATGGACTGATAAACTTACAGCACTCCAAGTGGCGATGAAGCGAACCTAGGGCGTGTTACCAGAAGTTCTTATACGAGTTTCATCCGCGTGATGACTACTGCTCGAAGTACACACGACGACGAACACCAGCTATTGACTACCACTCAGTGCTGTTGCAATAAATAAAGTCTCTCCCTAATCAGTCCAGCTGTGTTCCAGGCATAATGAAACATTTTACACACTTTAGTTTTCCTTTACGAGTGTTGGAACTTAAAAAGTGGCAACTATTTATTCACAACCGATACAAAAGAGTTACATGTTTGCACCTGTTACTGTCCTTCAAACTAGTCACCAGCGTTGTGTAGAACCCGTGGCGTAGTATACAGTTAGCAGAGCCTGTTCTGTTGATGGTGCGGATGAAGCGGTCTAAAGTTATGGTGATTCTCGTGTACGACGGTGATGGTGTTATCGTAACGCATTACGTTCCTCCACGGCAGACTGTCACTGCACAGTATTATCGTTCGTTTTTGGAGCATCACCTGCGACCAGCTTTGCGAAAAAAAGGCGACACTTTCTGCAGAACCCACCCATTATTTTGCACGACAATGCGCGGGCGCATACCGCGCAAGCTGTGGCTGCTCTTTTCGGTCGATGGGACTGGGAAGTACTGTACCATCCACCATACTCGCCGGACTTTGATTCCGAAAATGAAGGAACCACTTCGTGGCATTCGCTTCAGAACTATTCCAGAGACTCGACAGACAGTAGACCGCTCCATCCGCACCATCAACAGAACAGACTCTGCTAACGGTATACTACGCCTTCCAAATCCCTGGTAACGGGTTCTACAGAACGCTGACGACTTCTTCTGAAGGACAGTAACAGGTGCACACATGTAACTCTTTTGTATCGGTTGTGAATAAATAGTTGCCACTATTTCAGTTGAGCAACGGCCTTGCCGCGGTGGATACACCTGTTCCCGTCAGATCACCGAAGTTAAGCGCTGTCGGGCGTGGCCGGCACTTGGATGGGTAACCATCCGGGCCGCCATGCGCTGTTGCCATTTTTCGGGGTGCACTCAGCCTCGTGATGCTAATTGAGGAGCTACTCTAGCGAATAGTAGCGGCTCCGGTCAAAGAAAACCATCATAACGACCGGGAGAGCGGTGTGCTGACCACACGCCCCTCCTATCCGCATCCTCACCTGAGGATGACACGGCAGTCGGATGGTCCTGATGGGCCACTTGTGGCCTGACGAACGAATGATTAGTGCTTACTATTTACGTTCCAACCCTCGTAGGACACATTCCTACGAATTTAGAAGACGGATCACAAAAATAATAATATCTACAGTTACTAGTTTGCTCAGAATAATTGATGATGGTTTTACACTCACATTCCGTACTCAACTGAGAGATAGCTTTACTTGTTACTTTTATAAAACATTGGCGCATACTGTAAAATACCTCAAACGGATTTATGAATCGGAATTAACATATATGCGAATGAAAATTATGCTATAACTTCATGTTTTTAAATGTATGTTACTTTTCTGGCCCAACGGTGTCATTACACTGTCAAGTAATTTTGTAAAACCAGATGAAAAGTTTACTGGAGAATGGTAAATGCCTAATGCATCAGCTGCTTATAGATTTCTCGTTTGTTCTGGTAACATCCCGCTAGACAACTTCTTAAAGAGTAATTTATTATCAGTCTTCTCTTAAGTGTTTTTTTTTTTTTCTGAGACCGTAATTTGTCATCGCAGAAGCTGAGAGGAGAGTAATAACTGCTGCGGCGTGGTCCAGAGAAGTTGCGGTTTTGTGCGGCGGCATTCGGAATGTCGGCGAAAGGCCGCCGCCCGAGCGGCCGACGCCGCCGCACCGGGGAAGATTTATCGGAGAGCGCGCCGCCGATGGAATTGCAAATGCCCGCCAATGGGGCAGCAAATTGGCCCCTTTGTGATGGCTTCCGCGCGGTCCGGCTCCCCAAGACGGATGGCCGGCACTGTTTATTTCATTTCATTGCAACTTCTTTCCGAGCGGGACCGCCCGCCGAGGTGACCCCACAGCCGCCGATTCTCCGGATGTAGGCAGGGAGCGCGGCGCGCTCGTACTGCGCCGGTGGGCCGGGCTCTGCAATACTCTACGAAATGAGCGACTGCTGCAAGCGAACAGTGGCGTGACTGACTTGCCCGGCTAGATATAGGCCGACCAACAGTACTTCACAGGTACAAATCATTGCTCCATCTACACTACTGGCCATTAAAATTGCCACACCAAAAAAGAAATGCAGATGACAAACGGGTATTCATTGGGCAGATATATCATACTAGAACTGACATGTGATTACTTTTTCACGCAATTTGGGTGCATAGATCCTGAGGAATCAGTACCCAGAACAACCACCTCTGGCCTTCATGCGCCTGGGCATTGAGTCAAGCAGAGCTGGCAGAGATGGCGTGTACAGGTACAGCTGCCCATGCAGCTTCAACACGATACCACAGTTCATCAAGAGTAGTGACTGGCATATTGTAACGAGCCGGTTGCTCGTCCACCATTGACCAGACTTCTTCAGTTGGTGAGACATCTGGAGAATGTGGTGGCCAGGGCAGCAGTCGAACATTTTCTGTATCCAGAAAGGCCCGCAAAGGACCTGCAACATGCGGTCGTGCATTATCCTGCTGAAATGTAGGGTTTCGCAGGGATCGAATGAAGGGTAGAGCCACGGGTCGTAACACATCTGAAATGTAACGTCCACTGTTCAAAGTGCCGTCAATGCGAACAAGAGATGACCGAGACGTGTAACCAATGGCACCCCATACCATCACGCCAGGTGATACGCCAGTATGGCGATGATGAATACACCCTTCCAATGTGTGTTCACCGCGATGTCGACAGACACAGATGCGACCATCATGATGCTGTAATCAGAACCTGGATTAATCCGAAAAAATGACGTTTTACCATTCGTGCACCCAGGTTCGTCGTTGAGTACACCATCGCAGGCGATCCTGTCTGTGATGCAGCGTCAAGGGTAACCGCAGTCATGGTCTCCGAGCTGATAGTCCATGCTGCTGCAAACGTCGTCGAACTGTTAGTGTACATGGTTGTTGTCTTGCAAACGTCCACATCTGTTGACTAAGGGATCGAGACGTGGCCTCACGATCCGTTACAGTCATGCGGATAAGATGCCTGTCATCTCGACTGCTAGTGATACGAGGCCGTTGGGATCCAGCACGGCGTTCCGTATTACCCTCCTGAGCCCACTGATTCCATATTCTGCTAACAATCATTGGTCCTCGACCAACGCGAACAGCAATGTCGCGATACGATAAACCGCAATCGCGATAGGCTACAATCCGACCTTTATCAAATTCGCAAACGTGAAGGTATGCATTTCTCCTCCTTACACGAGGCATCATAACAACGTTTCACCAGGCAACGCCGGTCAACTGCTGTTTGTGTATGAGAAATCGGTTGGAAACTTTCCTCATTTCAGCACGTTGTAGGTGTCGCCACCGGCGCCAACCTTGTGTGAATGCTCTGAAAAGCTAATCATTTTCATATCACAGCATCTTCTTCCTGTCGGTTAAATTTCGAGTCCGTAGCACGTCATCTTCATGGTGTAGCAATTTTAATGCCTAGTAGTGTAGATTTAGTGGTGGGTCAGAGAGGTGAAATGGAAAGAGGACAAGGTTTTCTGGTCAGTACAGTAATACCAACAGCTCCGGAAAATGTGGTAGCAGAAGTAGGATTCGTTATGAATAGGAAGGTAGTCAGAAAATGTGTTATTGTGAAGAGTTCAATGTTCTCATCAGAATCGACAGCAAAACCTACACCGTCAACAATAGTTCAGGTATACTGTACATACCGAAGAAATAGTCGAGTACGTAATGGGAAATGACACCGGGGACTGAAATGCGGTTGTAGGGAAAGGAGTAGAAGAAAGACTGACGGGAAACTGTGGAGCTGGTACTGGGAATAATGGAAAAGAAAGGCCAATTGAGTTCTGCAGTAATTTTAAGCTAATCATAGCGAATACTTTCTTCAAGACCTACAAGAAGAGGAGGCATACTTAGAAAAGGCAGCGAGATAGGAAGAGATTACTTCATGGTCGAGCAGAGATACCAAAATCCCATATTCGATTATAAGCAGGGGCAGACATACACTCATATGACTGCCCCCGGTAGCTGAGTGGTCAGCGCGACAGAATGTCAATTCTAAGGGCCCGGGTTCGATTCCTGCCTGGGTCGGAGATTTTCTCCGCTCAGAGACTGGGTGTTGTGTTGTCCTAATCATCATCATTTCATCCCCATCGACGCGCAAGTCGCCGCAGTAGCGTCAAATCGAAAGACCTGCACCCGGCGAACAGTCTACCCGATGGGGGCCCTAGTCACACGACATAGACTCATATCATAATTTAGTAATGACGACCAGTAGGCTGGAGTGTAAGAAAGTAGTCAGGAAGAATCGATGCGCAAAGAATAGAATACACAAGTACTAAGGAATGAAGTAACACCTTCAAATTCTCTTACGCTATAGATACTACGATAATGAATCGCTCAGTAGACAGTTCATGTGAAGAGGAATGGCCATCTCCAGAAAGGACAATCACAGAAGTTGCAAAGAAAAACATAGTTACAAAGAAGATAACTGCGAAGAAACAGTGGGTAAAAGAAGAAATAGTGCAGTTGATCGACGAAAGAGTGAAGTACAAAAAAGTTGAGGAAATTAAGGAATACAGAAGCATAAGTCACTTAAGAATGAACGAAACAGAAAATGTATGGAACATAAGGCGAAATAGATACATGAAAAATGTGAAGAAATCGAAAAAGATCGTCGGGAGGATTGATTAAACGCATGGAAAAGTCTAAACAATCTTCGGTAAACTTTAAAGCATGGGCAGTAGTATTAAGAGAGCAAAGGGAATTCCATTGTTAAATACAGAGGAGAGAGCCGATAGGTGGAAAGAATATATTGAAAGCCTCTGTGACGGGGAGGACTCGTATGACGACGTGATACATGAAGAAGAAACAGGAGTCGACAAGAAAGACATAGGAGATCCAGTATAATGATCAGAATTTAAAAGAGCTTTGGACGACTTAAGAGTTTCTAAAATCAATGAGGCAAGTGGCTACAAAACACGTAGTTTCGTTGGTGCGTAGAATGTCTGGCATCGGCGACATACAATCAGACTTTCGAAAAAACATCATTCACATAAATTCGAATATAGTAAGGGCAGATAAATGTGAGAATTATCGCACAATCAGCTTAACAGTTCATGCATCCAAGTTGCTGACAAGAATAATATATAGAAGAAGTAAAAGGAAACTCAGAATCCGTTAGATGACAATCATTTTGACTTTAGGAAAGGCAAAGACACGAGAGCGGTCTCGTAAACTGACATACGGCCGGTAGAGCGCTGTGCTGATCACATGACCCTCCACATCCGCAGCCAGTGATGCCTGTGGGATTAGGATGACACTGCGGCCGGTCGGTCCTGTTGGGCCTTCATGGCGTGTTAGAGTTGTTTTGAAAGGGTACAGTACCGCCCGACATTGAAAATAGGTACAACATACTTCATTATTTTTGTCAGAACAACACATTTTTTTGTAAAATAACTCAGTTTCAATTAATACAGCGAAGCTGGATACCAGTGTGGGAAAGAATGACAATTTATTTATTTAATTGATCACATGTGCACTCCCTCAAAATAAATCCCTACATCCAGTTTGATGAGATCTGTGAAATGAATGAATGTATGGTCGTCTGCTAACCGCAGATAGTGAATGTGAATATATGATCATCTTTGAGACGATCCTTTGGCCACCTTTGGTGGGACCAAAGAGATGAAATTTACCTGAGCTTTGAGCGCCTGAAATGTGGATGACCAATACGGTAGCAAGGTGCTCCCCCACTTCGACAGAGGTGCGAGAGGACCTGAAGAACAGCCATGTTTCAGCACTCTGCCGCTGGAACTTGTGCTGTTAAGACCTGTCTTAGGTGCGCTCCGTAAAGACAAAAGAGTGGAGACATGGTATGCATGTGGAATACTTAAGAGTAGTTTGAAATAATAATTTCTCTATTTCAGGAACTTTTGTGGGGAGAATTAAATGTCAGGCAGGTAATATTAATGGGATCGTAGTAATCTTCGGAAGTGACCAACGGTCACAATGAAACCACGTGTAGCAATAAGTTGAAATACTTCCGTGTGCTTAAGTTAAGCTGAATTACTAGCGTGTGTACTAAAAGTTGAAATCTTTAAGAAATGGCGTGTGCAGGACTTGAAATTAGAGACGAGTACTTCCACGTGGTGAGTACTGTGTGAGTCTCAATCTGTGTATGAGACAAAGGATAAAGAGAAGTACTCGTCCATGGTATCAGTTGAGGACTTGCGTGTGTGATGAATATGTTCTTAATATTACTTTGCGTGATATGTTTCCGTGTGACGCTGGATTCAAACTATAATACTCTGAGAGAGAAGCAAGGTGAGTCAGCCGTCTATCCAGCAACGCCACTTGGCTTGCATTGCTCAGGAAGACGTGCATATGTCTCCAGAGTTCATAGTAGGAAAGTAGAATTACGAAGTCGGGCAGTGTCGTGTGAAACTGGTATGAATACTAATTGAAGTGGGAAAGCTGAAAGTGATGTGATTATAATGTTGTGACTATTCCCTGTGTTGTATTTCATGTTGTAGTGTGGTGTATGTCATGTAATTTAAGTATGTGTGGTTTGCATGGGGGAGTAGCAAGGTAGTTTCAGAGGTAGTGGGTTATACGTGTTCCTTTTGTACCGCTCGGTCTGGAGGAAAGTTTCGTGATGATGGTTGTGTGAGTCGAAGTGTGAGATATAGCAAAAGATCCACCATCCTATCCATAAAGTGCACTGTAGCGTTAAATAATTACGAGACCATAAGGTAGAGAATCACCAATGTAAAGCCATGCCCACTGGGCGGAATTTCTCATGTGTTATTGTTGTAGGTTACAGAATTTGTGTGTTTAGGTTACAGAATTTATCGGAATAAATAAGATAGTGAAAAGATAAAGATTGGTGGCCTTTTCCTCCGAATTGTATGTTGTCATGATATCCAGAATTTATGTGTGTGCCACTCATATTCAGTGCGATGGCCAGGTGTTGATAAAAGCCGTTAAAAAAAAGGAAGGAAAATGTGGTATTGCCAGTGCGTAGTGAACAGTCAGAGTTCTGTAAATTACTGATAGTCAGATGTGCGTTTCCGTTGCGTGTTATTCATATAGGAGGATAATTTGTAACTTAATTCTGAGTACGAGAGTTCATGTTACTCGATAAATAAGAATGAATCCACTCCTCTTGCAGGCCTGACTGCTTGATGCCACAGTATGAGCAAGGCATGTGGGTGCCTCTCAGTTTAAAGGCACCAGAGAGGCAGTTCTGATCATGCGATTGTTAATGGATGCAAGACTGTAGAAAAATAAAGCACCTTCATGGTATTTGTCGACCTGGAAAGAGCATTCGACAATGTCAAACCGTGCAAGATGTTCACAAGATGTTCAAAATTCTGAGGAAGATTGGGTAAGCCATAGAGAAAATCGCGTAATATACAGTATGTACTAGAACCAGGAGGTGATAATAAGAGTGAAAGACGAAGAACAAGATGGTCGGATTAAAAAACGTGCAAGGCGGGCATAGAGTCTTTCACCCCCACTCTTCGATCTATATGTCAAAGACGCAATGACAGAAATGAAAGAAAGGTTCAAGAGTATGATTAAAATTCAAAGTGAAAGGATATCAATTAAAAGATTCGCTGACGGCATTGTACAAGATCTGTTGAATGAAATGAACAGTCCAATTAATACAGGTTATGCATTGACTGTTAATCGAAGAAAGAAGAAAGTAATGAGGAGAAACAGAAATTATAACATCGAGAAACTTAACAAGAGAACTGGTGATCACTAAGTAGACATGTAAAGGAGTTCTACTAGCTAGGATGCGAAAGTACCTGTACTGAACGGAGCAAGGACATAAAAAGCACACTAGCACTGGCAAAAACGTCATTTCTGGTCAAGAGGTGTCTACTACTGCCAAACATAGGCCTCCATTTGAAGAAGAAATTTCTCAGAATGTATGTTTGGAGCACAGCATTGTATGGTAGTGAAACACGGACTGTGGGAAAACCGGAATAGAAGAGAATCTAAGTATCTGAGATGTGGTGCTATAGAAGAATGTTGAAAATGCGGGTGACTGATATGGTAAGGAATGAGCAGTTTCTTCGCAGAATCGGCTAGAAAATAAATATATGGAAAAAACTGACAAGAAGGAGGGACACATGTCTGTTAAGACATCAAGGAATTACTTCCAAGGCACTAGAGGGAGCTGTAGAGGGTAAAAGCTGCAGAGGAAGACAGAGATCGGAATATATCCAGCAAATATTTGAGGACTACAACTCAAAGAAAAAAAAAAAAAGAAAGAAAGATTGTTTCAATTGAAGCGCGAGGACAGATACACATTTATTACGAAAAAAGTCCGTTGACTGTGTTTTTGTTTCTTTAGGTTTTTATTTCCGATCCATACTTAGAAGAAAAAGCTTCATCATCACGGTTTCTAAAGCCCCTTTTATACTACTGTCTTTCTTGTTTCAATCTCTTACCCGTGGTAATTAACCCTGCTGCAGCGCCCCTGGCATTTTACTCCTACACGAGCGTCACACGTCCGAGGTTTTCGTTTACAAGGCGGCGTCGGAACTGCTTCTGTTATCACACATGTCTTCTATGTAGTTTGCCGCCTGAACGGCGAAAGTGAGGTTCTGAGGGACCATCCATTTCTGAAAAAAATCTAAATGTAGTAACAGACTATAGGAACAAGAATGACAAGAGTTTACTAATCATTAAAGCTAAATTCTTTGTGGATATTATTGAGAAAGGGCCTATCGTAAAGTCTCCACACTCCTGAGAACCGAAAGAATAGGAAATTTATGGTTAACCGTTTAAAATGACTACATTTATTTGCTCGAGAAAAAATGACTACATTTATTTGCTCGAGAAAATGTTTACTTACCAAACCATAAAACAATATTTAGAGTCAAGAAAATAGCTCCGTTTTAATATATCCTTTGTAGCTTGTTTTCTTTCTAACTGTCGCTAAACAGAACTGACTTTTCACAGTTGAAACAATTTTCATTAAAATGTTTATCCCATTAAGTTCTTACTTATGCGTAGTGATGACATTTTCTTTGCCTAGGTATTGGAAAACGTAAATACCTTTTTGGTTTCAGATATTAGTCTAACTTGTGAAAGAACATTAGTAGGGAAAATGCGAGGCTCTCGAGCAAACTTCGTTATGTGTCACGAAAACAAATCAAACAAGAAAGTGAAGATTAAGAAGAGTAAAAAAATCCGTTACTGTGACAGCAAAGAGATCAGGGAGAATATGTTAACTTCTTGTGTTATCAGACGAAATACTGTTCTCCTGTTTTTGTGCATGTGAAATCTGGAGCATACTCAAGATTTTAGAACTCCACACTCGTTACAGTCAATTAATCACTGAAGTCACTGATCCATTCGCGACATCACTGGTGGCTGATTTACACGCACTCAAACGTCGCGCACCCACAACGGTTAGTTGATTTTGGAGAGAAACTCGCTTGAGTAAAACCTGCTTAACATTCGCTTGAGACTCTTCTTCATGATCTAGTGAAGCAGCGGCTTATGACGGCTGTTACGTTGTCACGTAAACAGAATGCTAATAAAAACTGAACTAATGCAACGTAAAACGTGTTGTCGCTAACCTGTTCTTCTCAAATCTTTTCTTAACGGAGTAAGATATCGTAATGCTGTTTTGACCCAGCTAAACTGTGATAAGGTCCTTTCTAAATGAGGTATTGTCCTTTCCATAGCTATAGCACCTGACAAACCCGGCACTGACCGGGTATTCACTTCGCCAATTTTCTATTAGAAATGAAAACGAAAAATGCACATCATCGCGGGCTGTTTCTGTACTCTGGGCGTGTCTACAACGCGATTTTGTAAACGTCTCTATGGCAACGCCTCTTCATAGCTCTTTAGACTGCTATCGTTTTCCCCGTACTGCAGTTAGTGCTTCGCAGTGGAAAGCAGTCATAAGCGCTGCCAGGTGTCAGGGATTTTCTTATATTGACTCGACTGTATGAGAGCCTCAGTAATAAAGAATAAATGTATCAAAACTTCATGCACGACGGGGCACTTTTCACTCATCTCAGTGTTTATGACGCCATATCTTTTGAACTACTCTTCGTACAAAGATGTATCTATGTAGGCACATTCAGCGGCATATGTGGATACTGTCTGCGAAATATGTTGCAAATAGAGTCAGCAGCAAAATAGTAGTTTCCTGACAGTACAGGAAATCGATAGCTGTGTTATCCGACAGTTCGTGATTTCATCCTTAAATTAGGATATGCGTCACGTCGGCTAAGAGGGAACCAGATTGTTCACCACCGCGATACCGGTATGAGAGGATCAAAGAGGGAGCATAGCTTTCATTCTATCTATGTCGTTCACAGGTATCGAGTGTTGGTTAGTCTGAAAAAATAAAGATCTTTCACAAAGCAATAGAAACTAGATGCACTACTTCTTTACAGAGAAGACAGAAGAAACGCGGAATACTCTCTTATGTCTAGTAATGCGCACATCTATCTCTTTCCTGGTCAGATAGAACGTGGAGACGTTAGCGGTTTGGCAGCACGTTCGCCCGATTTGACACCACTGAGCTTTTTCTCTGGGGTAAACTTAACGATGAAGTCTAGGCGGAAGATACGACGACCCAAGACTATTAAAAAAAAATCGGCTTCTTGCAGCATGGGCAATGAAGTCAAAGGAATCTCTTCCGTCTGTCCAGAAGTCTCGTTCCGAGACGCGCTCGTATTCGCTCAAGGCGGCTGCATGAAAACCTCTAGTCCTTAGGCTTGCAATATAAGTGTGTCTGTTGACGTTTATCTCTTGATGTAAAGCTTTATTTAACAATGTTATACCTCAGTTCCCTCTTTTACAAATCCATTCAATTTTCGGCAAGCACCTTAATCTTTCAAGACTTTGGCAGAAACAAGAATAGGACTGTTACTGATCTGGTGATTCATCCTTAGATTAAACATCCTTCGTTTTCCAGTTGATTTGCCAATCCATCACATGTAGCCAAGTACAATTAATATTAGGTTAAGACTAAATTCTTCTCAACTGCACCGCTTTTGTAAGTAGACCTTATGAAACTCGTCGAGCTGGAGCACACATTCAACTGGACGCGACATTTCCGTTCAAGAATACAAACCTCCGCATAAAACAGAAATTGGTTTTGCGGGATCGGCGGTGTTTACGCCGACTGCACATAATACTGCCATTGTGCCACCTCCATGTCAGCCGAATTAGTAACACTCGCTAGGAACCTACATCACTCGCTGCGCATATATGGCGACAGAGATCGCTGCTGATGACCACGCCCTCAACGTAGCCAACAGTATTCATCCGTGTCTCCTTAAAAGTAGGCGCACACGAAGACCCGGAGAATGAGACACGACGTATATTGTAAGACTGCAATGGAAGCCTCACTGAGACAGCGAGTCCATGCCTGTGCCACGATCATCAGAATACAAAAAGCCCGGAATCAGTAAACGAAGTTAGACGAACAGTAGTCAATTCAACAGAGAAGGGAAAGTATTGTCTGTTACTGCATTTACGAGCTGGGCTATTGTAACAGTGTTAATAAAAGCGTGTAAGTTTTATCCACTTAACCGTATTTCTTTGTGTTTGTAGTTTAAAAGGTATATCTAATATCCACCTCCTCCGACTGCAGACACAGCAGGTATCCCTGGCGACGAAATATTTTTTTTCCTTCTTTTAAGAAAAGGCGTAAAAGCATTTAATTATTTTCTTCTTTTCAGATGGGAGTGTCATATTTGAAACAGAGGATTTTTTTTCTTTTTTTCCTTGTTTTGTGGCGCCATTAGATAATCAAATGCTGTAGCTACAGTGCACGTTTTATTCTTTTAGTTTATTGATTAATTCTATAAAAGTTGCTTTCAACGGAGAGCAATCACTCACGATGTTTGTTCAGTTTCAGAGTCATCAAATTATGAGCTGTTGACTGTATTACACAACCGCTTCCAGTACAACAAAACCTTGAAGAAGTGCAGAAACAAGCCAACGAAGCTCAGAATTACGGAGGTCCAGTACCACATCGGCAATTTCGCCCATTCGAAACAAAGTAAAAAAAGTCACAAGTATGAAATGAGCTTGAGCAGAAAATCTCTGTATACAACATTCAATTCGAATTTCATCGTTCACTTCTCTTAGAGGAGAAACCTTTAGACTCTGTAGTAACGTGTTCCCTCAATTACAGTGGGAAACTTTGCCCAATGCTGATCTAGTAAAATGAATTGGATGAATACTGGTGAATCGCAGATATGTGTGGCTGCTGCTCGCTACTAATTTTTCAAAACGTGAAAACAACCTAGTCTGTCTTGTACAGAATTGATAGCAGAATGTAAAGGTAAGACTAGGAATTGCAAATTTAATTATATTTATGGAGCAATATTTCGGGACGAAATGCTTCGCGATGCCGTTATCCAAAATATAGCTGACAATAGAATTAGAGCGGAAATCTTCAAGCACCCCAATCCCCGTCTGAGCGACGTACTGTAAGTGGCTGAAGCTTACGAAGTATAAGAGTTAGATTTTCATGCACCCTTATATTCAGTCTTCAACGCTATGTGCACTACACTGGCCCTCAAGTTGCAAACAGTTCATGATGCTCAGCGCGAGGAGTGTACACACGTCGCTGCACAACCGAGCAGGAGCAAGAGCCACTGCGCCAAAATCTTGTGCTAAATACTTGATACGTACAGCTACACACGTTGCTTTTTCCACCAGGTAACATAGCGACATTGTCATGCTTACAGAAAAACCATAAAGTGAATTCATTTCCACAGAAAGCGGAAATAAACATGAATTCACAATCGGGATTCAAAGCCTCACTCCAGGCAGAGCTCAGTGCAGACAAAATAGAAATCACATAAATCGTAAATTTAAAGTACGAAGCAAATCTTCACCGTTGAAAAAAAGACAAATTTTCTCTCTCTAAAAATACTAAAATCGCATTGTGCACTCTAACAAGGTTCAAATCGTAATCTTCATAAAAGTTCCTATATTCAGATTAAAAGGAACAACCGCAAATTGTTCATTACCTTATAATTCTCAATCAAAAAAGTGAAGATTCAGCTAGATACTTTGCATAATCAGAAAATATACGAAAAAGTAGGATCCCAAATCTTAAGCAAATAAATCTCAGTGTGTCAAAGCATAATGGAGGAAGAATTTCTATTCTCGACGAACGTGCACTAAGAGCAAAGTATTAAAACACCATTAACTCAGTCACATTCTCTGTGGTGGTTCTATGTAGCACTAGCCGAAACATACACTCCATGAAAAAAAAAAAAAAAAAAAAAAACAACCACAAAGGAATGCGACGGAAATCAGTAGACTTGATGTACATGTACAGACGAACAAATGGTTACAATTTTTAAAAAATTCAGTGAGTTCTTCAAAAGAAAGAGCTTCACAAGTGTGTCAATAACACGTCGGTCCACCTCCGGCCCTTATACAGGCAGTCCGAAGTCAAACAGTTAGCATCACTGCTTTCTGTGCAAAAAGGGCCGAATTTGATTCCCGGCACATCCTCATTCTTTTCTGAAGCATGTAATGGGGTCCACTGGGTCTCGGGATGCATGGGCCCGAATGAGGAGCTGCATGAATAAAGAAGCAGCGACAGTATCGGGATTCCTCTATTGCCAACAACGACTGGAGGGGTCAGCGACATACTGATCACATTTTACACGACCATAAGTGGTTCTTGGTCCAGTCTTGTAGGCGGCAGTCAATCATTCTGAACATGCCTAGGACCTATTCTCTGAGTGTTGTTTACTCACAATCACAATTAGACTAAATTGTGAGCTTGGTTTCTCTAGATAATTAGGTATTAGAATAAAGATAACATCCGAACACTCTGGGTCCACGAAACATTTACTAGTTCCTCAATATAGTCGATCAGGTGACCGAACGAGGCGGCCCAGTGGTGAGACACTGAATCCGTATATTGGAGGACGATATTTTAAATCTTCGTCCGACCGTTCTCATTTAAATATTTAACAGACGAAAACTTCAGAAGTCATGATTCCTAAAGATAATTTTGTTGGATGACCGGTTTCTACAGAACTATTCTGTCATCATGTGCCTATACGCTTTAAATATTACTACATTTTGCCCATCACTGTTGCAGTGTCTGTCGTAACCTGTCATTCAACAAATTGCATTTTTTACCGATCTTGGCTTGTGAAGTTTTCTTAACTTACAATACATTATACACTACTGGCCCTTAAAATTGCTACACCACGAAGATGACGTGCTACAGACGCGAAATTCAACCGACACGAAGAACATGCTGTGATATGCAAACGATTAACATTTCAGAGCATTCACACAAGACTGGCGCCGGTGGCGACACCTACAACGTGCTGACATGAGCAAAGTTTCCAACTTATTTCTCATACACAAACAGCAGTAGACCGGCGTTGCCTGGTGAAACGTTGTTGTGATGCCTCATGTAAGGAGGAGAAATGCGTACCATCACGTTTCCGACTTTGATAAAGGTCCGATTGTAGCATATCGCGATTGCAGTTTATCGTATCGCGACATTGCTACTCGCGTTGGTCGAGATCCAATGACTGTTAGCAGAATATGGAATCGGTGGGTTCAGGAGGGTACCACGGAACGCCGTGCTGGATCCCAACGGCCTCGTATCACTAGCAGTCGAGATGACAGGCATCTTATCCGCATGGCTGTAAAGGATCGTGCAGCCACGTCTCGATCCCTGAGTTAACTGATGGAGACGTTTGCAAGCCAACAACCATCTGCACGAACAGTTCGACGACGTTTGCAGAAGCATGGACTATCAGCTCGGAGGCCATGGCTGCGGTTACCCTTGACGCTGCATCACAGACAGGAGCGCCTGCGATGGTGTACTCAACGACGAACCTGGGTGCACGAATGGTAAAACGTCATTTTTTCGGATGAATTCAGGTTCTGTTTACAGCATCATGATGGTCGCATCCGTGATTGCCGACGTCGCGGTGAACACACATTGGAAGCGTGTATTCGTCATCGCCATACTGGCGTATCACCCGGCGTGATGGAAATGGGGTGCAATTGGTTACATGTCTCGGTCTCCTCTTGTTCGCATTGACGGCACTTCGAACAGTGGACGTTACATTTCAGATGTGTTACGACCCGCGGCTCTACCTTTCATTCGATCCCTTCGAAACCCTACATTTCAGCAGGATAATGCACGACCCCATGTTGCAGGTCCTGTACGGGACTTTCTGCAGTAGCCAGCACATTCTACAGATCTCACACCAATTGAAAACGTCTGGTCAATGGTGTCCGAGCAACTGGCTCGTCACAATACACCAGTCACTACTCTTGATGAACTGTGGTATCGTGTTGAAGCTGCATGGGCAGCTATACCTGTACACGCCATCCAAGCTCTGTTTGACTCAATGCCCAGCCGTATCAAGGCCGTTATTACGGCCAGTGGTGGTTGTTCTGGGTACTGATTTCTCAGGATCTATGCACCCAAACTGCGCGAAAATGTAATCACATGTCAGTTCTAGTATAATATATTTGTCCAACGAATACCCGTTTGTCATTTGCATTTCTTCTTGGTGTAGCGATTTTAATGGCCAGTAGTGTAGATCGCTCCCATACTAACAATATAAGGAATGTATAAACCTCACTAGGTTTTATGAAGCACAAGACTGTGAGCGTAGGAGTAACTGGAAGGAAATGACGGAAAATTATGCTTAGGGTGTCTGAAATTATTCATTTCAGACACGGTTCGTTGGCGGGACGTTAAATCACAATTCTCCTTCCTTGCTTCCTAAGTGTCGGGTGTAGAGGCAGATTAGTGAGCAAACTGCTGGTTGAGTGTGTGTGTGAGTGAAGTAAGCGAGTAGCAGGATGGTAGGCAGAAGGCGCCGCTGCCCCAGATACGACGTACGCTTCTCTTCAGGCGGCCGGATGCCGCTAACGAGTGCCAAGTTCCAGTGGAGGAACAGCGTCGGTTAGCGGTGCAGCCGTGTATATTGATCAGCGGCGCCGGCCCGCCGCTGGCAGATCAAAGAAAGCAATTACTTATGGTCCGTGATTAGCTAATGGCGAGTGCAAGGTAATGTTGCCTCTTGTCAACGGCGGATCATCACAAGTCGGCCGGGGCCGTCAAAGGGAGCGGCGGAAGCGTCGAGTCGCCTCGCGCTGGCCGGACACGGGCTGCACCCTCCCCCCCCCCCCCCCACTCCCCCACCCACCCTCAGCACGCAGGGTCCGCTTTCATCAGCGGCCCGTGGCGCACTCAACACAATAAACCCGCACTGGAGGCGGGGGCGCAAATTTTCGGAATGACCGTCATTGCCAAGGGAAGAGGACTTGCCGGTCCTGTCCAGTGTTGACAAATGCCCACTGTCGATCTGTTTGTTTCGGCCGCGATGGGGACAATAATAAACTGAACGAAGATCCTAGTAGATTTGACGAGGTGAAACGGTAAGAAATTACACCGCCCAGTCACATTAATGTGATCATCTGCCAAAATACTGAATAGCCACGTCTTGCAACGTGGACCGCTGCGAGACGTGTTGGAAGAGAGTCAACGGCGTTGTGGATGATACCGTCAGGGATGTGGAGGAATGCCGACCCCAGTGCTGTGGCCAGCTGCGCCAGGTTTCTCCGATGAAAATCCTTGGCCAGGTCGAAATATTCTCACAGAGTCTCAGTTGGGTTCGAATCCAGGGAGTTTGCTGGCCAGCGGAGTACGGTAAACTAAGCCCGGTGCTCTTCGAAACTCACATATACGAAGGTCATTCCAAAAGAAATGCACACTATTTTTGTAAAAATACAGTTTTCATTCTGCATGTTTTACGGTGTGTAGATACATCCTTCCTACTTGTTTTCAAACTTAATTCAACCTGTTCCCGTGAGTGGCGCCGTCACAGCATGTCTTCAAGATGGCTGCTACACTTGACGTTCGTCAGAAGCAACGTGCTGTCATAGGATTCAACTACTGTGAAAACGAGACAGTGGGAAACATCCACAAGAGGTTGAAAAAGGGGTATAGAGATGCTGCTGTCGATCGCAGTACAGTTAGTCGGTGGGCAAGCAGGTTACATGATGAAAGCGGGCAGGGCAGTATTGAGGATTGTCCTCGCAACAGCAGGCCTGGTACAGCACGCACTCCAGACAATGTGCAGAGAGTTAACGAATTGGTGACTGCTGACAGACGCATCACACTGAACGAATTGTCACGCAACGTTGGGATAGGGGAAGGAAGTGTTTGCAGAATACTGAAAGTGTTGGCGTTAAAAAAGGTTTGTGCCAGGTGGGTTCCCAGGATGTTGACAGTGGCTTACAAAGAAACAAGAAAAACGGTATGCAGCGAGCTTTTGGAACAGTACGAGAATGGTGGAGATGAATTTCTTGGAAGAATTGTGACAGGTGATGAAACATGTCTCCATCATTTTTCACCAGAGACGAAGAGGCAATCAATGAAGTGGCATCATCAAATTCACCCAAGAAAAAAAAAAAAAAATTCAAAACCACACCTTCTGCTGGAAAAGTTATGGCTACGGTGTTTTTCAATTCCGAAGGACTCTTGCTTGTGGACATCATGCCAAGTGGAACCTCCATAGCCGGCCGAAGTGGCCGTGCGGTTAAAGGCGCTGCAGTCTGGAACCGCAAGACCGCTACGGTCGCAGGTTCGAATCCTGCCTCGGGCATGGATGTTTGTGATGTCCTTCGGTTAGTTAGGTGTAATTAGTTCTAAGTTCTAGGGGACTAATGACCTCAGAAGTTGAGTCCCATAGTACTCAGAGCCATTTTGAACCTCCATAAATTCTGATGCATATGTGACGACACTGATGAAACTTCAAGCTCGAACGAGTCGTCTTCGACCACATCGGCAAAAGCAGGATGTTTTGCTGTTGCACGACAATGCACGGCCACATGTCAGTCAAAAAACTATGGAAGCGATTACAAAACTTGGATGGACAACACTGAAACACCCGCCTTACAGTTGTGACCTGGCTCCATGTGACTATCATCTCTTTGGGAAACTGAAAGACTCTCGTCGTGGAACAAGGTTTGAAGATGATGACTCCCTTGTGCACGCTGCCGAACAGTGGCTGCAACAGGTTGGTCCAGAATTTTACCGTGCAGGGTTACAGGCGCTGGTTCCAAGATGGCAAAAGGCAGTTGAGAGGGATGGAAATTATGTGGAGAAATGAAAATATTGTTCCTAATGGATGTATCTAAATACTGTAAAACTTTCAAACATGTAGAATAAAAGATGGATTTTAAAAAAATACTGTGCATTTCTTTTGGAGTGACCCTCGTACATTGTGAGCTGTGTAGTAAGGTGGCTATAATTTCGCACCTTACAAGCACTCATCTATATACTTTGCCGTGATTTACAACCGCAATTAGGCATCATTTGACAGGTTGTATATCGTATATATGAATATTTAAAGAAGACTGACATTGTCACGTACGCCTTGTAAACAGTTGTTAACGCTTATTGCATGAAAGGTGACGGCGTGTCTTTATTATCAAAACGGCGTAATGAATGATTGTCTATAGTAGAGGTTGGAATGCCAGTGGAAGTGAAACGGCCGGCGTAACTGAAGCCCTGGTGGAAAAGCCCGCACAGGAGTGTTGGTCCTGCTTCACATAGGAAGTTCCAAGACGGACGGTCTGGGTACCTGAGCGCTGAAGCAAAATACAGCAGCGGCGGCCGTATTGTAAGGGGGGGGGGCGGAAGGATAACCGGATAATACTTCAGAAACTCTGAAAATCTTGGACGCAGCAGAGAGGGAGGAATGAGGAAGCGTTACCTCGGAAATCGCAGGCTGGGTTATTTCAAGGATTTTTACTCTGAGAAGGGTACCATTGTATGAGTATAGGTATTTCCTCGCTAACTTTCCGCGCTGGACGACAAAATACTAAAATATGGTTGGTCGGCGGTCGGAAGAATCTGTAGAGAGGGAGAATATTCCGTGGTTTCGAGAACAGTATTGGCCTTCTGCAGTTACGAGGGAGGGGAGCCGAGTTTTGCTGGGAAGCCAGCAGGTCTTCCGTTTTGAGCGCCCAGGTTTGACGGTCGCTCAGTATCAGCTTTTGTTGATAGAGACTGACTTGCTGTCTATGCTCTCAGGAGATTTTATAGTTAGAACGGTTAGGCACTGTACTGTTGCGAACTTATACGATTCTGGACTTCGCCTCCGGGTAGGCAGTCGTCGTTGGGTACGCAGCGCTCGGTCATTGAGAGCACTTCTTTTGTCTATACTCACGTAGAGAGGTTATCTGAATTCCGTCCTTGTGGCTGGGAGTTCGCGTTTCTTGTCTGTAGAACACAGAGAGGATAAAACAATATTACATTATAATAGTCAGAGGACCGCCTTCTGCCGTCCTAGTGTTTGAAAGAGTTTTTATTTTGTGGCTGGAGTTCTTCCATCGTCGCAGACGTGTACGAGAACCATCACTTCGACGCACCGGACGCAGTGATATCGCTAATTGCTTCGGCTTATTAGGGCTTTAAAGCTAAACAGCTGTGATCAAGTAAGTTTTATTTCCACTGAGGTTGCACACCACTGTAGATCATCTTTGAAAGTAGTGCCTTCTAGTGTTTGGTACGTAGGTGATGTCAGTCATTTCGCTTTATTTGTATTAGATCGCCTAGCCATAAAAAGGAGCAGATTTGGGCAATTGATCAATCGTATTAGTTAGGAAATTCTTTGTATCGCTTTATGTTCATTGGCCATTGATATATAAACAGTTGTGATATAAAGGGGGTTTAATCTACAATAAATGTATAAGCAGAAACATCATTTATCATTTTATAGTTACTAGTTCCCTTAATCATCCATTTACGTTTATGTTGTAATGTATATGTTAGGGAGCAAGAAGGAGGAGATGTCATCAATAAGAGATCCTAAGATCTTCTTCAGGGGGTAGTCAGACAGGGCCAAATCTTCATTTAGCGTTCAGTATTTTCCATTGCTCACCCGCCTGGAGTAGCATCTTGGAATGTGACACCATGCATTGTCCTGCTGGAATACTCCATTGTGTCTGTGAAAAGCAAAAACTGCAGCTAGGGGTGGACATGGTCCCCAAGGATAGATTCATAAGTCAATAGGGAATCACCATACTTCACATAGAAAAGTATTTAGGGAATAAAAAAGTATTAGGAAATTGGATTGAAACATAATATCTGGTCTCCAGTCTGTCATAAAGAAGAAACAATAGTATAAATGTGAGATGACGCTACGAAGTAAAATAAACATACAGTTCAAGAAGAAGTTTTGCATGAGATAAGTGAGAGCTGTTCAGAATGTGTCAAGAAGACAGTGCGGAATAAGCAGAGAAGAGGAACATTGGACAGACTGTTAGCCATAGTTGCCCTGATGGAGCAATGTGTACTGAAGATTAATTTTTGTGAGTAAGCCAGATGCGATGACACACTGAGCAAGAAGCCGTGGAGCTTAATGAGTCGTCAGCAGACATGAAGCAATGCTGCCCAGGTAGGTTTTACAAGGCACAAAAGGACGCTGCACAGTTACAGTATTAGAGGCATAGAGAGACCCTGCCGCTTGTGAGTAATTTGCGTGGATGATGTATGAGTTCGATACTCTCATTTATATGAGTTTTATGAGTTAATGAATGATGCAGTGATTTGAAGTATCTCCATTTACTATTGATACAACAGGAAGCTGAACGAAAAGGATACCCATGTAATATAGTTAAAACGACGCGAAGATGAATGCTTACAACGGTCTACTGAAGGAAAGTGTGTTCATAAATTTTGGATCTACCACTAAATAAAGAAACAGGCCAGTGCAGTGTAGCAAAAGGTGAAACAAAAACAAATTTAGAGAAGTATGGTGAAAGGAACTAAAAATGTAGAAATTAAAATGAATTGAGGTTGCAGAAATTTTGAATGTGCTGAGAGCGAAATTATGCTTGTCGTCTTTTCGTAACAGATTTGCGACCTCTCATTTTACGGAAACCCACAATGAGTAAAGAAGGACGTAAAATGATAGAAGGAAAAATGTCAACGTTCATAGACGAGATGATAAATGGAAAGATTGACGAACGGAAGTGGTAAAATTTGGGGTAACAGAAGTTAAGAGGTAAAGCACGGGTAACTGGGAGAGAACCGTTAAGTATCGGTGGAACTCTCTGGCATAGCGTAATGCGTGAAAGCATCAGTTAATTCACTTATGCGATCATTAACTTCTTCCCATCCTCCCCCCCCCCTCCCCGCCCCCACGATCCCTATGTCAGAGATGCCAAGGCCTTATTATATTAATGTTGCCACTGTTGCGATTTGTTTTGTCAATAATTTTATCAGAATAAGTGATTGTGCTTCGGTCTCATTTAATAACTTTCGTTTTCCCAGTCATTATTTTGGAGGGTACACTGATGCTATTGCAACAACTGCTAGGCTTACCTTGCAGTTTAACAATCAAGCCACCTTGCACGGGATTCGGGGATGCGAGTCTGCCCTGGATTGAATCCGCCTTGCGGATTAACGAGAATGACTGCTGAGCCGAGTAGCATGGATGTTTTCTTAGGAGGTTTCTTACATTCAACTAGGTGAATACCGGGTTGTTGACCATGTATCGTCTTAGATACACTCTACGCAAACATTTAGAGAACTTGAGATTTACACTAGTCTCAGACAGATTGACTACACAGATTCCGTCCAAGGGCCAAGGGACGCCGACCAATAAGGTACCCGACGGCTAACTGTCACTAAAATTGCCAAAACCTACAGAAAAATGCCGACACCGAAATAGGAAAAGGCCAGGAAGAAAAAGAAAAAAACTTCAGTTTTAGCAGTAGGAGGCAAAAGTTTTTTTGTCAGAGAATAGATGATGGATTATTATGTCATCTCGTTCCAGTTTCTAAACTGTTCTGTGCAGAATTATTAATATGAAAGTTGCCCTACTCAATGTCCTTCATCGCTGAGAACATTTGTGCTATTTATATCGGACTGCAACTGCAGATAAAGTTGTTGAAAATTGTGGTTATGTTCTGATACAACTTGAGTTGCCATAGCTCTACTATTCTATATAACAATCCTATAATCGGCTTAAATACACGGTGATGAAATTGAGGTTTCACCCACATCATGATACCTTTACAAGAAAAGTGTATGCTGTTATTAGTAAGGAAATTTTTTTCATTGCATCTGACAGAAAAGCAGTATTCTATGTTTTTGTTAAAGGAAAGATTTTCAGCAATCCACGTTGCACGTGAGAAAAAATGTTCAAATGTGTGTGAAATCTTATGGGACTTAACTGCTAAGGTCATCAGTCCCTAAGCTTACACACTACTTAACCTAAATTATCCTAAGGACAAACACACACACTCTTGCCCGAGGGAGGACTCGAACCTCCGCCGGGACCAGCCGCACAGTCCACGATTCCAGTGCCTTAGACCGCTCGGCTAATCCCGTGCGGCTGCACATCAGAGACATCTCTAATAAACACCTGGCAAGTAGCATGGCTGTCCATTGAAATGGCCAAGTTTTGTACGGATAAACTGGCATCTTGTAATTAACGAATGACATAGTGAATCTTTGAATCTTCGATCAGACGTAAAAGTTCAAGAAGGTGATGTATTTCGGAATGTTATTATTTTAATGAATACATGTACAAACGATATCTACAGATTCATTGCTGTTGCTACTTCCTACCTAAGAGTATAATTTCAAATTGTTTACATCAGTACTAACTGAAAAACAGTTAGTATTATTTGGTATGAAGCCAGCTCTAAGCCAGAAAAATACGGCTAACCTGTTTCGTGATGAAATTCGGGATTACGGATGCGTTTCCGTAACAGACCCCAGAAGCGATGACCAGTTTTCATCTTCAGCAGCAGACTGTCCAGAAGCTGATGGCTGGTTTATTAAAATCTGTGCGCTTCGGAGCTGTCGCTGTCATTAATATCGCAGCGGACTCGTTAAGGAGTTCGTAAAAACCAAGAGCGCAAATAGCAGGGCCAGGGCGGGATTAAAGAGTTTTCGTGACGTGTCCCACCGGCTACCTGCCCGGTTCCAGGATCTCCAGCGCCTGCCTGCTGGAGTGGAACGACAGAGCTATCGCCCGTCCGGTGACAGGTCCCTGACTCCAGCGCTCACACGCTCTGGGCACGGCGAAAGTGTTGCGTTTAGTGCACACTAATTCCGTCTCTGAGTTTCGAGATGTAATATCATTAATTTCTGTACAGCTGAGTAATAGTGCATCACGAAATTCAGATGGTTCATTACAGCTGTAGATCATTGTCTCTCTTTCTTCTTCTTTGGCTTTTCCGCAACAGCTTATTAGTCCAGGAAAATTAACCCGAAAAAAAAGCTGCGCTGGCCAGTAAATATACATACGCCGGAAATAATTTTATTCTACGGTACGCATCCAAAATAAGACTTGAATGATTTCGCCACGGTTTCTACCTTGTGCTATACTTTGGGGGCCGATAAAACCACAAATTTTTGGTCTTTTTACAGTTTTTCGCTTGTAACTCGAACAAGATACATCCTACAGATCTCCAAAACATCAGACATCAAGTGCATAAAATTTCCCGTAGATTGAGATACCTAAAAGTTAAAATCAGTTCAGCCGTGTTAATCGATCGTCAAGGATCGGCAATTTTTACCAACTTAGCCGAAAAGTGAGTTATGCTCTTGTTCTAACGCCTGTAACTCAAAAATAGCTACTCCAAATGAAAAGTGTTATGCATGAAAGTTGGAGAGCATCAAATTCTGCGTAAAAAGAGTTCCTAAATTTTCAAATTTACTATCTCTTTTGCAAAGATACAAATAAAAATGTGAAAGTATACGTAGCGCGAAATTCCTGCTAAGGCTTTTTTGTAAAGTCAAATTACTTTTGAACCAAATCATCCACATTCGTTCAAGTATTCAAATTTAAGAATAGTTCAGTTAGGTACCTAGCCACATACATCGTTACTTAGCTCTATTTATTAATCTAATTATTCAAGCATATGAATTATAGTGTTTTGTGTTAATGGTAATCACGCAAGGAATATCTAATAAAAGGGAGAAGGTATTCACGGAATAAACTTTAAAGATGCGCATTTCCTGGGGAAGAACAGAGCAGTGCGCCTACGAGCCGTGAAGTGTACAGTTAAGATGAAGGGTGAAACAGTCTCTGTCAGTCCTGACACAAATTTCTGTTGCATTCCTTTCCATATGAAGGCACCACAATAGCTCGATTCGTACTTCGCCTTTGAGTTAGTCCCATATCCATCAACTCGTTTTGCTGACAACGAAATAATGCGCAAGACAAGAAAATCAGACCTCTTTAAACTGTTCAGTCCAGCCAGTGTTAAAATTGCAGATAACATATACTTCGACCTTGACGGTGGCTTCCTCTTACCCCGAGTTGTGTGGAATATTGACGAAGCGTTTTCCTCCATCCTTGAAATGTACGCGAACTACGTCAAAAGACACTTTGGGTCCATTTGCACCACAGTGTTTGTTGGATACCCTGAGGAGGGAGTTGAGAAAAGAATAAAATCTTCCGAATGTGCACGAAGAACCCACGCTATGTTATCCACTTCTGTTTTATTTGATGAGATAATGTCACTAGCTGTGCCAAAAGAATGTCTCTTACTAAACGAACTTAATAAGAAACATGTCTTATCTCAATCTTAAAAGAAATATTATATGATGAAGGGTATCAGGTCAAGCAGGCCATTGAGAATGAAGCCTCCTTGACAGTTAGCAAAGCCATAGAAAAGTCGAGATTGGGAGGCAACATCTTCATTACCGGAGAAGATAACGATTTGTTGGTCCTGCTGACTGACCACATAGGTCATAGTAGTGGACGATAAGAACCCGTCACCAATATCTTCCTCATGAAACCTGGAAAAAGGCAACCAAAACATATTCATTTACGCCATGAACAATTCTAAGTTCTCTGAAGGTGGCAAACAACATGTGTTACTTCTTTATGCCGTCAATGGCTGAGACATCAACTCTACATTTTTTAGATAAAACAAAACCAGATTTATATACACATTTCAAAAGATAGAATAACATTTTCCTTGAGACATAAGAGCCTCAACTTCATCTTCGATAAGGACAGAAGCTGAGGCAATGAATTAAAATTTGTGCAATTACCGGGCCTTCAACCCATGTGTTCTGCTCATTAGGCAGCTGCATGGACTACCCCTGTCCAACGCCCTCCCTAACACAAACTTCAGTTCACAACTTCAGCCCATTTTCCCCTTCTTAAATTGTCAGTATTGCCGAGGCTCTCGGACACCAGAACAACACCCCAGCTTCCTACGTAATGGGGAAATCCTATTTGTATCTCAGGCGTAGATGATCTTTTGATCTGATGGAATAACATAATCCTTGAGACGTATGGGTCTCAACTTTACTTTCGATAAGGTTAGAAGCTGAAGCAATGAATTAATATTTGTGCCACAGTTGGGATTTGAATCAAGCTCTCCTGCTTACTAGGCAGATGTGCTAACCATTCCGTTCCATTAGATCAATAGACCTGCGTAGTGTAGTTCATGTTTAGAGCAGTCGTTTGGTTAGATAACAACGTATCCAGACACGACCCATCGACCTGTTGTGACATGAAACGTGTTTCTTGTGACCAGGTGCCGCTTTGCCATTGGTGCACGGTCTAATCTCGAGGATCTCATGGCCACCGCAATCATTATTGACGATGTAACTGACGATGTTGTTCGATCAGTAGAGGCCCAACTAGGGGAAATAGTGAAGCTGGTTGGCTTTCCTTGTGCTACAGTTTGTGGAAAGCAATTGAAGGACAGAAAAGCCAATAATAAGCGACAAGGTGCTGGACATCCATGACTCATCACAGAATTCGAAGGTCGGAGGCTTGCTCAATCTGTACACCAATATAGGCGGTGATCTGTGTCAGATCTAACGATACAGCACCATGCTGGCAAGGTACAAGGTTTCGGAGCGCACTGTTCTGCGCTTACTGTTGACCTTTGGAGTCCGCAGCAGACAACCCGTACGAGTTCCCATATTGATCCAACGACAATGTCAATAACATTTTTGGAATGTTTTATTAACGTTAGCCGCATTTGAGCACTGAATTGTATCGATGGTAACAGATGAAAAATTTTGCCAGACAAAGACCAGAACCCGGATTTCCCGCTTTATGAGAGTGATCGCCATAACCACATCAGCCATCCAAGCCCGCTTCGCTTCCGACCCAAATTCTCACACTACTGATGTAGCGTCACCTACCCATGAACCCCTTACTCGCAGTTCCCGATTCCTGTAAGAAATCGGGAATGGTGTGCATCCGCACTGAAAGAAAGGATCATTAGTCGTCGTCACCATATTCATATTTATAAATGTTGTCGATAACGATTGCAGTGGGCACGAGAACATCGAGATTGGACCGTGCATCGACGAAAATCTGTCGCCTGGTCGGATGAATCACATTTCTTTCAAAATGATGTTTGTCTCCAGATACACTGACATCCAGATGAACGGCTGCTCGAAACATGCACCGTGCTATGGACGCAGACCGAGGGGGACAGTATTATCTTTCAGGTGACATTCACCTGGGCTTCCATAGCACCTATGGTACTAATCAAAGGCACCATGACAGTTGTGGGCCAAGTGATCATTATTACATACCACCTGCAGCTCTTTAGGCTTGATGTCTTCCTCGACGGCGACGGCATATTTCAGCAGGACAACTGTCGACATCACAAGGACAACTTCGTTTCACTTTGGGTGAAGGAGTATGGTAGTGAATTCACTTTGATAGCTGATGTTTCGGCCCCGTAAATTTGCCTCATATTAATTCAATGGAACACATATAGGACGGTGTCGGTTGCCAACTCTGCAAACATATATTACCGGCCCGTAATTTATGGGAACTGCGTGGCTTTTCCTTCCACCATCCCAGTAAAGATACAGTATGATCAAACCATTGATCAGTATCACTGCATTCGTCTTAGTACGTGGATAAACAGCCATATCTGGAATAAGAAGGGATGTAGGAGTCACTTCTGTAGGACAATTCGCTGAATGGGCGAACTTGTTTACAAAACAAGTATTTATATGCTTGCTGTGGAGGATGGCCAAGCCGGCCGGGGTGGCCGAGCGGTTCTAGGTGCTACAGTCTGGAACCGCGCGACCGCTACGTTCGCAGGTTCGAATCATGCCTCGGGCATGGATGTGTGTGACGTACTTAGGTTAGTTAAGTTTAAGTAGTTCTAAGTTCTAGGGGACTGATGACCTCAGAAGTTAAGTCCCATAGTGCTCAGAGCCATTTGAACCAATTTTGAACTGCACTTTCAGATTGGCTGATTAGAACCGCAGTGTTTTCAAAGTGTGCCTGAGTTAAAAAGTAAAATGTTTGTGATAGCTATGAGAAATAATCCAGTTACAGCATCAGGGTCACTTCTTAGCGCAACGAAGAAATATTTCGTTTAATTATTAAGGAGCTCCGACACGAAATGACGAAAAAGGACGATTTAATCGGGCAGTCGTTTCTCAGTGCCACTTTAACGTAGGTAAGAAACTTATTTGTCCCCTTATCTCTAAGATTGCAATAATTTCGTATAGCATTCTGAGTGTTACTTCTCAATGATATATTTTATTCGAAAGAACAGTGTTCAATTTCTGTGTTTTGCTTTGAGGCAGAGGTACCACTCAGTTTTTTTCTAATCCTACGTGTAATCCTCAGGGACGACATGTTCTGAGGTCATGCTGTGTTATAGACATTAATTTTATGCACTCGTTGTCACCGAGATACCCACGTTCGCTGAATAACAACGTTTTTCGGGAAATGATGATACTGACGTCCTGAGTTTAATAGGCAGTGTTTTTAAAATGATCAGTGGCACGATACGCCTACTGTTATTTGCACTTCCGGAGCAAAAAAGTGAAACACCCGAAAGATGTGGTCGGATGGCAATGTAACTTCGTAAATTGGCGAGTATGTAAATGAGTAGAGTTGCAATTCTCTGCGATAGATATAACGGTCACCATAATGCAACACCCGTGTTTTTAGTCTGTGGTGTTGGTTATCAGGTCCAGAATGGTATATAAGAGGAGTGAATAGCATCAGATGCTGAGCGAAAGCTGTGAAGGACACCGAGATGTTGTGTACGCGTTTGAGACAGCATTATCAGCAAATGATCAATCCTGAAAGCGGCGTCATTGTGGGTCTCCATTTGACCATCTGAACGAATCGTGCAGTACGCACATTTTTGGGACTTCAGATGTGGCAGTGGTCCGATATTAGACTGCATCGGAACGCGAGGGCAGGCATATTCGTCGAAAGGTACTGGTTGACCACATCTGATTGCCACAAGTCACGATCATCATATTGGGTTCCAAGGACATAGTAAGCCCTTCACGTCTGCTCCAGGCATCGGAGAACAAGTACTGGACTCGCTTCAATATTCCGTGCCATCCTGCATCATTGGTGGAAGACTAGTGGCAACCGGACTAGGGATTTATCGACCTAGGTTGAGCTGCCGTTAACACCAGAACACAAACGACTGCGTTAGGAGTTGTGGAGTGACCGGCAAGGAAGGGCTGATGAAGAGTGTTGTCGTGTCCATTGATGAATGCGGTTTTGCACCACCTCAGATGACCATTGTCGGCGAGTATCGCAGCCGCCTGGACAGAGGTCCCATTCTTCCAGTTTTTGGAGAGGCAAAGCGGCGTTACTTCTGGTATCATGTTGTGGGGAGCCATCAGGTATGACTTCAGGTCACGACTTTAATGATCGAGGGAACTCTGAGAGCACAACAGCACGTAACCGGCATCGTGTGACCTCACACGGCATCGTGATGCCATTTTCCAGCAGGAAAATGCTCATATGTCTATGAACTGTATACGTCACGTTGATGTACTTCAGTGGTCAGAAAGATCCCCCGATGTGTGTCCAAGGAACATGTGTGGGACTAGCTTGTACGTCAGTCCCGCCCCAGTGTTAGTATCCTGAATATCGAGGACCAGTTACAACAGTTATGGGCCAGATTGCCTCAGGAGAGGATACAACAACCTTATGAGACCATTCCCAACCAAATCAGTGCGTGTATGAAGGTCAACGCGGAGCAATGTCATGCTCATAAATCGACTCGTAATGTTAAGGTTTTTATAAATTTTACTCGATTTTGTAATCACTTATCCTGTAATCACACACCCTCCAAACTCGTGAAGTTTCATCTCTGTCCTCCTCCTGGGTGCTCCATTCTTTTTCTTTCTTGTCAGGCTGTGTATTTTTTCGAAATTAATTACCGGCTAGATAGTTAGTAATTGCGAGAGGCGTTCAGTAAGTAGTGCAACATATTTGTTTCTCAAAGCAGGCTGGTACTATTCAGAGTTCCAATAAACCATAGTATTCCCCAGTATTCTGATTACAACCCCTATTTTTCAACATAAGCTCTGTTCAATGCGACGGCCTTAGGCCATCTAACTGGTGAGCCTGTTTGCCCGTATGGTAGCACTCTACTGGTCGACGTCGGAGTCAGCGTCTCGCTGCATCAATAACCTCCCCATCATCCATGTAACGCTTCCCGCGGAGTGAATTTTCATTGGGGCAAACAGACAGAAGTCGGAAGGTGCGAGATCCGGGCTGTAGGATGGATGAGGAAGAACAATCAAATGAAGTTTTGTGACCTTCCTGGGGTGCACTGACTTGTGTAAGGCCTTGCGTTCTCATGGAGGAGGAGAAGTTAGTTTGCATTTTTGTGCCGACGAACACACTGAGGTCGTTTCTTCACATTCCTGGGGATAGCACAGTACACTTCAAAGCTGATCGTTGCACCATGAGGGAGGACATCAAACACGATAACCCCTTCAGAGTCCCAGGACGACGACGCTGTGACTTTACCGGCTGAGGCTTTGAACTTTTTCATCGGAGGAGAAGAGTTGTGGTACTCCTTGGATTGCTGTTTTGTTGCCGGTTCGAATAGATGAACCCACGTTTCATCGCGTGTGACGGTGTTTGAAAAAGAAAAAAGTCACGATCAGCTTCGTAACGCGGAAACAATTCCGTACAGATGATCCTTTGTTGGTCTTTATGGTGTTGTTTTAGCCTGCGAGAAACCCGGTGGGCACATACTTGTATTCGCTAACTGGTGGACGAGTGTGTCGGCATTACTGACAAACACGTCCAATTGAGCAGTGAGGTGGGTGAATGTGACCCGTCGCTCACCTTGAAGGAGAGTGTCCGCATGTTCCAACATTGCAGGAATCACAGCGTTGTGCTGCCGACTGGCAAGAGGGAGATTGTACAGGATTGCGTGACATTGTTGCGATGATGACACACGCTTTGCCCACCGTACTTTTGTTCATTGCCGCCGCGCGGTCTAGGGCGTCTTGTCACGGTTCGCGTGCGGTTCCCCCCCCCCCCCCCCCCCTTGGCGTAAGTTAGTTTCAGTTAGATTAACTAGTGTGTAATCTTAGGGACCGATGACCTCAGCAGTTTGGTCCCGTAAGACCTTACCACAAATTTCCAAATTTTTTTTTCATTGCCGGGTCTCTGTAGACATTCTGCAATATCTGCTATGCTCTGGTTTCCCGCCAAGAGAATCTCAATGAGAGCTCTTCGTTTGGAACGCACCTCCGTTACAAATGCAATTTTGAACGCCGCGAAAAATGCAGCCACCTACCGGAATTTCATGAAACTATGGGGGCTGATGCATAAATAGTCCATGATGTTCCACAACAAATTTCAATTTTTTCAACCGGAACTGGCACACGAAAATAAAAATGTGTGGCATTAGTTATTGAGCGCCCCTCGTTCAACGCAAATGATAAAACTACTCACACACGAAATTACTTGGAGATTGCAGCTAGAGACCGTTTCCACCGTGCTGGTAGCCCTGGCTGGCAGAGTTTCGCGCGGGAAGCCAAAATACACCCCCTAGCTTGCGCCTGCTCCCCGCAGCAGTGGTCTATTTTAAGCCTTTCCTCAGTTTTCGCAGCCGGCTACCCTTCGGGGCGGCGTCGCCCCGGCCAGCTGCCGGCTGGCGGCAGACTTGTTGCCGGGTGGAGGCGCTGCCCCCTCGGCGGCGGCTCGCCTGACTCAGTGCAGTGCGGGGAGCGCCAGCGCCTTCCGGTCAGCCGCCTTCCTTCCGGCGCGCGGGCCGCCATTAGCGGCGCGCCGTGCCACCCCCCGCCTCTCGATGACCACTTGCCGCTTCCCCACGCTCCGTTCGGCACGACCGCTCCGCGGCTACAGCCGCTGGCTCTTCCGGTCGCGAGATGCGATTTCATTTCCTTCTGTCAGCTCATATTCATCTCGCTATTTTCAGAAATGTTGCTCTCGTACTATTCGGCACACGACCGTGAATAAATATACGAGCGCAATATTGCAAGAACTCTGGGGATGAACTAGTAAATAAATTTTGATGATTCTGAACTGATGAGAACAGTGGTGTCCATACCTACAACACTAGAGGAAAAAAATGGCCTTAATTACCAATTGTTAAAGCTGTCAGTGGTTCATAAAGGAGTTCAATATATAACAAAAAAAATTTTGATCATTTGCCCAATAACAAGTCACACAGCTAAACAAGGTTTAAAATTAATTCAAAATCTTTCTCCTGGATAACTAATTCTATTCCATCTATGACTACCTGCTTAAAAAGTGGAAGCCAGTAGTATCCAGACACCATCAAAAACATACGTTTTTCATATTAGGTGCATTGTGCTGCCACCTACTGCCAGGTACTCCATATAAGCAGCGTCAGTAATAATTAGACATCGTGAGAAAGCAGAATGGGGCGCTCCAGGGAACTCACAGACTTCGAACATGGTCAGGTGATTAGGTGTCACTTGTGTCACACGTCTGTACGCGAGATTCCCACACTCCTAAACATCCCTAGGTCCACTGTTTCCAATGACATAGTGAAGTGGAAACGTGAAGGGACACGTAAAGCACAAAAGCGAACAGGCCGACCTCGTCTGTTGACTGACAGCGACCGCCGACAGTTCAACAGGGTCATTATGTCTAATAGGCAGACATCTATCCAGACAATCACACAGGAATTCAAAATTGCATCATGATCCACGGCAAGTACCATGACAGTAAGGTGGGAGGTAAGGAAACTTGGATTTCATGAGTAGCGGGACAACCTATGTAACACCCCACTCTGCATTGTTCCCAGATTTATTCTAGATGGCGGATCCAAGATGGCGGCGATAGGTGTGGCAACATCGTAATGAGGTCATGCTCGGAAGTTCAAACTTTGGCGGGAAAATAGGTCAATTGAGCTACCTCCACTAAACTAACCTCCTCCCATCCCTGCCCCCTCCCCCCCCCCCCCCCCCCCCCCGCGCCAGAGAATGGTGTGAAGTTAAAATTTTGCTGGAAAAAAGGCCACTTGGGCTACCTCCACTAACCTAAGAAAATGGCGGGAAAATAGGTCACTTGGGCTACCTCCGCTAACCTAAGTCATCCAACAGTCACCTCTTCCTTGGAATTGGCACCAAAAGGAATTAGCCTGTGCTGGGCTGCTGGCTAGGATGGACGTAAATCTTTATTTTGCTGGCAGTTTTTATTTAAACAATCTGAGGCAGTACCTCCATCCAGTGCGTTCATCATGAGGTCTGGAGTCCAACTGACTTAGTACACAGTATTACCATCTGAGGACTCTATCATCCCATGGCTGTCTGGGGGAAAAATGGTGGGAAATGGACTCAGTCTGTGTCCCCATCGCAGGCGGGCGCATCTAAAAGGTTCTCAATGTTATACTCACGTCACATGGATATGTAAATAACAGCCAAGTCGAAATTGTAAAGTGTTGCAGAAATAGTTAACTGTCGCTTTTGTAGGAGCTTTCGTGATGTCTCAGCTTGTCCGCACGGAAATTCTTATCCTAACAGAACCTGTTTACGAAAATAGCCCAGAATAACACTGAATGAATTCCTCCTGATGGTCCTAACATGGCGCCCCATCCGTCATGTGTGTGACTTTCAGCAACAAAACTATTTTGTACAGATCGCCATATTGCACGGAAAGTTAAACCCTGCAAAAGTGATCTACAGATCGTCAAATACATCCCACGTATTCACTGTGCTGCTGTGCAGCGCCAACGGAGGAAACTACTGCTGTAAATACAGCCCATGACCGCAGCCGGAGAAGAGTGTGTCAACCAGAGAGAGGCCAGCTGGCCATGGACGATCCCTGGGAGAATGCCATCAATACTCCCAGCGCAAACACTCGTTGTATTGAATCTTCTCAAATTTCCACAGAGTATACACGCGACACACGCGGTCCCAAAGGCGATTCAATACAAACTGGGTATTAATTCACTATTCACCAGTCCAGGGGAGGCTTGAGCCAAATCATCATAACCCAGAAGCTTTCTCAGACTCTCTGAACCGGCGTACAAAGGATGGGGAAGCTCCAGCTCCGTACAAAGGCCTCCATCGAGATGCTGTTTCTGGCCCCGATCTTCCTACTTGCTGCTGTGCTTTCTATGGCCATCTTCAGACTCACAAAGATATTGGGAACCAGGCCCATATTTATCAGTGTAACTGCAATTAAATATCAGAATTGCTGCCGCAGTCTGACACTGAGCAATGTACTGGATATGTCTCCTCTTTACAGCCGTGGTTCTCGAACGAATCTCTGTATCTATAGCACACACAATTTTCTACATAAAAAAGCAATCTTTCATTCCCCTTATTGCTACGGATGTGCTGAATCAATACCTCCTTCACGATAGGATGTGCAGCAGCGATCGCTGGACACTTGTACATATACTGCGAAGGTTGTTATACAAGGGTTGGGCCTGTTTCCCTCGGCAAAAAGACGTCACTGTTTCTGGCCCCGACCTATCTGCTTGCTCGCTTGTTTTCTACACCAATCTCCAGACTCTGGGATTACAAGAACATATATAATTTCACATGGCTTGCCAGAATATCATACCATTTTCGCGATACTTCTCGATATCAAGCACATAGCAATATCGCTTGCAAAGCAGTATTGCTCGCTCAACATAATTCCAAAGATATAGACTGGAAATTATTTCTCTAGAAACCCGAAACTTTAGCGAGGTGGCGTATGCTGTAAACCACTGAGTAACTTGAAACTGATCTTGTCCGTGAAGACACTAAAAAAAAAAAAAAAAAAAAAAAAAAATAGGGGAAACTCATATTTCCCCTCGCAAATACCGATGTTGGTGATACATTTCCCAAACCATCCTCATAATTTATAAAGTTAACTGAGGTGTTTCTCATGTCTAGAGAACCAGTAAACGTGTCTTCCACCCGTCTTTCACCTGCTAGATGTACACACCATAATCGATGACCTCTCAACCAAATAAAGATGGGAAATGTGCAGGAGCATTCAACCAGACAATTTACATGGGAGGTAATAATGGTCCAGCGCAAACACACATCCAAATTGAATCTTCTCAAATTTCCACGCGATCACGAAAACTATCCAACACATACCAAGTATTAGTTCGCTATTCGGCCGTCTACAGGACGACATGGTTAAGTCAACTACATTGCTACATCCCAACAGGCCTCTCCATTCAGACAGCTCCCACGGTTAGCCTGAAATGTGAATCATTACCACCACAGGCCACCGCCGCCGCCGCGGCAAGAACGCATAGAATCAGAATCATCCTAGAAAACCAGTCACATATATATTTTATCACTGTAATTACAATTAAATGTTATGATCGTGGTCTCAATTGGACAATGAGCAAACTATCGGAAATACACCCTACTGATGGCTGTGGCTCTGGAAATGAAATATCTGTACGGTTCTTATGATTTAACATACTCTTCCCTTTGCTGTTACAGTATTCTACGTCAAATCCATACCTTCCTTACGACTGGGCATAGTCATTTCCTTTGCACATGTCGTAACATACACACACACACACACACACACACACACACACACGCACACACATACTTTACAAGCCTGATGCTCAAGGCGAACCTATCACACATCCCCTACTACTAAATATAATACTTCGCCAGTAACTGATTGCCAGCAATACGAAATAACAGTGACCGATAATCAACGACTGGTGGACATGTCTCATGAGGTTTTCTTGCGAGTCGAGTCGTACCACTCTGTCTTAGAAAGAGAGGCATAATCGTCTTACAAACCGCCAGATGTTAGAAAAACATGGTCGCAACGACCATATTACTGTCACAAGCAGTCTTCGTTATTCAGTTGCAGACAAGTATCCATGTTAAAAGCTATACTAGCTTTATAAATCAAGGTATGGCATTACCTCTGAATGAAGTGGTTTTTGGTTGGTTGGTTGGTTGTTGGGGGAAGGAGACCAGACAGCGAGGTCATCGGTCTCATCGGATTAGGGAAGGATGGGGAAGGAAGTCGGCCGTGCCCTTTCAAACGAACCATCCCGGCATTTGCCTGGAGCGATTTAGGGAAATCACGGAAAACCTAAATCAGAATGGCCGGACGCGGGATTGAACCGTCGTCCTCCCGAATGCGAGTCCAGTGTCTAACCACTACGCCACCTCGCTCGGTGAAGTGGTTTTTCCAGACAAATATCACGACACTGAATATAGATAGTGACCGCCAGAGTGTATATTATCAGACCAACAGTGCGGTAACACGTCGCCGACGGTGCAACCCCGTAATAAAATTACCGAGTTTAGAAAGTGATTCGGCTAAGGAGCATGGTATGAAACAGGTATTTGCAGCTCCCTCATGCCACTGCTAGAAATTTCTCCAGTATTTGTAATGCATTCTGTCTCGATGCCATGCCAGAGGTTCGGTGATATATCGACTGTGTTATAGGCGATGGTTGATTGAGGACCACAAACAATAGATGGTGTGCTGATTGAGGTCGTAAGAAATGTACACTAGCCTCTCTAGTGTTACGCTAACCGCTACAAACGCTGTCTGGTATTTGGAATCAATTCTTTCCACTGAACCACATACCTGCGTTGGATCCTGTGGAGAAGTCCTTTAATGATTACAGCCACTAGTGAACCATATTTCTGGCACTCTCATATCTCGAAATGAGTCACATTTCTCGAACCCATCTGCTACAGTAAAATTCCAACACGGTTTTAGGTAGTCCCTATGCATCCTGCAACTGCTGTCATTTCTGCAGATCTACGCATGTGATCGTTCCAATTTAAGTCGGAACTAAGTAGAAGTCGGAGAAAGTTGTACCTACCATCTTCTGCGACCCGTGTAGAAGCTGAGTTAGTGCGACAGGACTGTGTTTTGACCATTCGATGGAAACAGGAACATGTTGTCGTAGCTCCGCAAACAGTGCAGGATGTGTAAGGTCAGCGCCAAACGAAGCCTGCTCCTGCAACACGAGGTAGCATAAAAGACAGTACGGGAACTGTGGGTGGACGAGGATTTTGCTACTGTAAAGAGGGGGCATATCCAGTACTTTGCTCGGTTTCAGACTGCGGCAGCAATCCCAATATTTAATTGTAGTTGCACTGATAAATACCGTATGTGTCTGGTTCCCCTATATTCCTGGGAGTCTGGAGATGGCCATAGAAAGCACAGCAGCAAGCAGGCAGGTCGAGGCCGGAAACAGCATCGCAGCGGACACCTTTGTTACAAGCTGGAGCTTACCCATCCTTTATGCACCAGTTCAGAGAGACCGAGAAAGCTTCTGGGTTATGCTGATTTGCTTAACGCCTCATCTGGACAGTTTGCGTTGAATTGCCTTCGGGACCGCGTGTATCGTGTGTATACTCTGCGAAAATTTGAGAAGATTCAATACAACGATCAGCCCTTGGTTCATCTGGGTGGTCAGTTGCTCAACAGACACACGTATAATCTCGTCCGTACGCATGTCCGTAGCCGTCCTTCACCCCTGTCATCTATAGCTCGTGGTGCACCACATCTATCTCGGCTCCAGTTTTGGGTATCTCTGTTTTTCCATGCGCGGTATACTTTATACACGACAGTGCGCGAACAGTTACAAATTTAGGCGTTCAGAAATGCTTCCCCCCCCCCTCCCCACTCCTTGTCCGAAAGCCAATAATCATAACCTTTTGGACGTCAGATAAATCACTCTGTTTCCATATACTACAATGACTGAACTGTTTTCCAGGTCCTCTGTACACCTTAATATACCCTCCACTGCTAGTGCTGCCACCTACCATCTGTGAGTAGTTATTGCACATTGATGTCGAACATAGGCAGCGCTCTTGTTAATGTGGCTGGATTTTATAATGCTCTATATTCCCTTTGTGATTTTTACGTTCAAATAGCTGTATTCATTACTTTTCATTTTAATTGCAATCTTTCGAAGCCACAGGGCTTCATGTTCCGCCATATGAAAAAAGAATTGATGCGTAATACAGCGGCAAGTATATCGTTTGAAAATGGGCAATCTCGTCCATCCATGATTGGGTATGATTACCCTTAAACTGCAATTACAATGAGTCATTCGAGTGACACAACATTTCGACGTATCACTAAAGGATTTCAGTCATTTAAACTATGTTACACCATTAGCCTTCTAGCCTTCCCCAACCATCTATGCAAAACGTACATAGGCAGTGGTCAATAGGCCGGTGGTCGCCATATTTTTATCGAACTATGCGTGATATGTACAGGGTGGTCACAAACTACCTTCACTACCTCTCACAACCTACATCAACATCCAAACTTAAATAAATGACATGAAAAACTGTTCTGTACGGAACTTTTCTTAGGATATGGACCATTACCTGTGCATATTATTAGTCTCTGCAGCGTTATTCGCATGACAAAGGGTAATACGCCGCCACGTTATCTGCGGCATTTGGCGGTGCATTGCTGGTGTAACTTGAATGAAATCTTAAAGCAAAGCATCTTTCAAGTCGTCAGCGGTATAGTAACGCTCTAGTGAAACGATACCCATTATGGAGCTCCATAACGAATATTACATTTGGTGAGGTCTGGGTTTAGTGGTAAAAGCATGGCGTCTGGACGTTTCAGCTAGTCAACGACGATAATAACTTCGGTCACATTCCGTTTGCATTGGCTTTCTGGATTCACTCCTTTCGTCTACCGCCTGGCCGCTGCATTTCGCCAGGTGCTGGGAGAGACACGCGATAGGACGATTTACTGAGAATTGTAGCATACAAGCAGTCAAGCAGTCTGTTTCGTTTAGAGGTCCGCACAGTAGTTTATGCTTTAAGAAATGCTTGTGTCGCTCTCTTTCTATTACGTGCAACAGGAAACTGTTAAAATACAAGTAAGATGTTTTCTGTAAGTTTAATAAACATTTAATTTTTTTCTGTAATCGCAACCAGTACATATACAGGGTGGTCGATTGATCGTGACGGGGCCAAATAAGCGTCAAACGAAACAACTCCAAAGAACGAAACTTGTCTAGCTTGAAGGGGGAAACCAGATGGCGCTCTAGTTGGCCCCCTAGATGGCGCTGCCATAGGTCAAATGGATATCAACCGTTTTCTTTTTTAAATAGAAACACCCACTTTTTATTACTTATTCGTATAGTACGAAAAGAAATATGAATGTTTTAGTTGGACCACTTTTTTTGCTTTGTGATAGATGGTGCTGTTAATAGTCACAAACGTATAAGTATGTGGTATCACGTAACATTCCGCCAGTGCGGACGGTATTTGCTTCGTGATACATTACCCGTGTTAAAATGGACCGTTTACCAATTGCGGTAAAGGTCGATATCGTGTTGATGTATGGCTATTGTGATCAAAATGTGCAACGGGCGTGTGCTACGTATGCTGCTCGGTATCCCGGACGACATCATCCAAGTGTCCGGACCGTTCACCAGATAGTTACGTTATTTAAGGAAACAGGAAGTGTTCAGCCACATGTAAAACGTCAACCGCTACTTGCAACAAATGATGATGCCCAAGTAGGTGTTTTAGCTGCTGTCGCGGCTAATCCGCACATCAGTAGCAGACAAATTGCGCGAGAATCGGGAATCTCAAAAACGTCGGTGTTGAGAATGCTACATCAACATCGATTGCACCCGTACCATATTTCTATGCACTAGGAATTCCATGGCGACGACTTTGAGCGTCGCGTGCAGTTCTGCCACTAGGCACAAGAGAAATTACGGGACGATGGTAGATTTTTTGCACGCGTTCTATTTAGCGACGAAGCGTCATTCACCAACAGCGGAAACGTAAACCGGCATAATATGTACTATTGGGCAACGGAAAATCCACGATGGCTGCGACAAGTGGAACATCAGCGACCTTGGCGGGTTAATGTGTTGAGCGGCATTATGGGAGGAAGGATAATTGGCCCCCATTTTATCGATGGCAATCTAAATGGTGCAATGTATGCTGATTTCCTATGTAATGTTCTACCGATGTTACTACAAGCTGTTTCACTGCATGACAGAATGGCGATGTACTTCCAACATGATGGATGTGCGGCACATAGCTCGTGCGCGGTTGAAGCGGTATTGAATAGCATATTTCATGGCAGGTGGATTGGTCGTCGAATCATGGCCCGCATGTCCACCGGATCTGACGTCCCCGGATTTCTTTCTGGGGGAGAAGTTGAAGGATATTTGCTATCGTGATCCACCGACAACGCCTGACAAAATACGTCAGCGCATTGTCAATGCATGTGCGACCATTACGGAAGGCGAACTACTCGCTGTTGAGAGGAATGTCGTTACACGTATTGCCAAATGCATTGAGGTTGACGGACATCATTTTGAGCATTTATTGTATTAATGTGGTATTTACAGGTTATTACGCTGTAACAGCACGCGTTCTCAGAAGTTCAGAGAGGTACATGTATCACATTGAAACAACCAAATAAAATGTTCAAACGTTCCTATGTTCTGTATTTTAATTTAGAAAACCTACGTGTTACCTCTGTTCGTCTAAAATTGTAAGCCATATGTTTGTGACTATTACAGCGCCATCTATCACAAAGCGAAAAAAGTGGTGCAACTAAAACATTCATATATCCTTACGCACTACACGAATCTGTTATAAAAATGGTGGTTACTATTTTTAAAAAACGCAGTTGATATCCGTTTGACCTATGGCAGCGCCATCTAGCGGGCTAACCATAGCGCCATCTGGTTTCTCCCTTCAAGCTAGAGAAGTTTCGTTACTTGTAGTCTTATCGTTTGACGCTTATTTTGTGAGATATTCGGCCCGGTCACGATCAATGGACCACCCTGTATATTGTTAAAAAAAGTGTCGAATATTTTAAGTGTTGGTAATACTCACCAAAACAAGAAAAACATGTCCAATAAACAAGGTTTCCTTGTTCTTACCAATGTGTTCGTTTGCGAATATAATCTCGGTCGTGGCTCACAGCTCAATACGCTAAACAACATGCGCAGTACTAGTCGACCACGATATTATTGCACCTGGAACTGAGGGCGCTTCGGTAGGCTTATTGAGAGTTTTTTCATAATATTTCACGAGGACACTCTGAAACACTTGATAGTATATGCACAGCTGTCGTGAAACCGTTCACAGTGCCTTGCGGTTTCCTTAATCACCACTGTACTTGTTTACTGTAACGTCATCGCGTACTTCTGATAACGGCCAAATGGAGTAACATCGTGGTGGGGTAGTGCACTGAGGTGACAATAGTCATGGGATACAACCAAAAAAATCGTCAGACCTTTTTTTGCCCGGCGTAGTGCAGGAACTCCACGTGGCATGGATTCAATAAGTCACTGAAAGTCCGCTGCAGAAATACTGGCCACGTTTCCTCTATAGCCGTCCATAACTGCGAAAGTATTGCCGGGGCAGAATTTTGTGCACGAACTGATCTCTCGATTATGCCCATTAAAAGTTCTATGGGATTCATGTCGGGCGATCTGGGTGGTCAAACAATTCGCTCGAATTTCCCAGAATGCTCTTCAAACCAATCGTGGCCTGGTGAGATAGTGCATTGCCATCCATAAAAATTCCATTGTTGTTTGGGAACATGAAATCCATGAATGGCTACAAGTGGTCTCAGAGTACCCGAACGTAACCTTTCCAGTCAATGATCAGTTTAGTCGGACCAGATGACTGACCACAGCATTATGAAGCCACGACCAGCTTGCACGGTATCTTGTTGACAACGTGGGTCCATGGTTAAGTAGGGTCTGCGTCACACTCGACCCCTACCATCAGTTCTTACAAACTGAAATCGGGACTCATCTCACCAGGCCACGGTTTTCCTATCGTTTAGGGTCCAACGGATGTGGTCGTGAACCTAGGACACGTGCTACAGGCGAGTTCGTGTTGTTAGCAAAAGCACTCGCGTCGGTCGTCTTCTGCCATAGTCCATTAACACCATATTTCACCGCGCTATCCCAACGGATACGTCCGTCCTACGTCCCACATTGATTTCTTCGGTTATTTTACACGACGCTGCTTGTCTCTTAGCACTGATAACTCGATGCAAACGCCGCTGCTCTCGGTCGTTAAGATGGTCGGTCACTGCGTAGTGAGAGGCAGTGTCTGACATTTGCAATTCTTGGCACACTCTTGATACTGTAGATGTTGGAATATTGAATTCCCTAATGTTTTCCGAAATGGAATATCCCATGCGTCTATCTGTAACTACCACTCCGGGTAATTCACGTAGTACGTCCATAATCACGTCGGAAACCTTTTCACATGGATCACCTGAATACAAATGACAATTCTGCCAATGCACGGCCTTTTTCTACGTTGTGTGCGTGATACTACCGCCATCTGTTCACGTGCATATCGCTACCCGATGACTTTTGTTATCTCACTGTATTATTTTTGAAACAAAAAGAAAGAGGGAAGATAAGTGTTCAACGCCCCATCGACATCGGCGTCATGAGAGACGCAGCACAAGCTCTTATAGTATCAAGAACAGGAAAGGAAATCGCACGTGCTCTTTGAAGGGAATCATCCCGAAATTTGCCTGGACCGATTTAGGGAAATCACGGAAAACCTGAATGAAGATAGTCGGACGCGTGTTTGAACCATCGTCCCCCCCGAATGAGAGTCCAGAGTGCTAAGCAATGCACCACCTCACACGGTGTATACTTCTAAGCTAAGAGTGAAGATGTATGAAGAAGGATTGGTGAAAGAGGAGAATCTTACAGGAGATTTTTAAAGAGAAAAAAAAAGAAGTGATTAGAGGAATGTCTAATAAGACAGAGATTCTTCAGAGAAGAAAGAGAAAGGGAAAAGAGAGTAGCAAAGATGCCAGTTGATAAAATAAACCAGCAAAATAGTTACGTTATGACAATGGCAGAAAACAGAGAAAGACAGAGAGCCAATATCAGGCAAAAGACCTGCGCAACGCACTGAACACTGAAATAAATGAAATGTTTTGTTAGCTTCAGGTCCAAAATTTGCGTTTTCTATCCACTTCAGTCCTTAGCGAAGCTCTGCTGCCGGCCGCGGTGGCCGATAGGTTCTAGGTGCTTCAGTCCGGAACCGCGCGACTGCTACGGTCACAGGTTCGAATCCTGCCTCGGGCATGGATGTGTGTGGTGTCCTTAGGTTAGTTAGGTTTAAGTAGTTCTAAGTTCTAGGGGACTGATGACCACATATGTTAAGTCCCATAGTGCTCAGAGCAATTTTGAAGCTCTGCTACCGTATACTCCACGACGACCGTCATGCCCATCCAGCAGAGGAAGTTGATGCCGCATTAAAAACAGTTCAGGTAGAATTTCGACTGCAGCGTGTGGAAATGGAAGCTCAGGGCGCGAGTGCAGTTTGACTCCTCGTGTCGCTTACCGCGGCAACACGCGATGCTACCGCCATCTGTATATGTGCATATCCCCACCCCATGACTTTCGTGACTTGCTTGTATGAACCTGACTTCTCAAACTAGTGAAAGAAGATATTCCAACGTTAGCCAAGAAACATATTATGTACCGCAACGAAGATACCTCGTAATAACAACGGGTATAAAGTTAGAGAATAAAGAAGGGCACCGACAATGCTCCCCACGTATCATCCGTGAATGTAATGCGTCGGAAGAAAATTATGCTGTTACGTTATAGGGCGTGTCAAACGGCACCTGAAGTCGCTGTCGGATCGCAGTTGTAGGTGTAGCGTTCTACTGTGGTAGAAACCGGCAGCTAGGCAAGACTGCAGCGCAGATCCTCGATTTTGGGCGCGGAGGCGACGCCTCGGCAGCGCCAGAAGAGTAACGCAGCCGAGGCGGTAACCCAGTTTTACGCCCCCGTAGCCCCCGCCGTCGCCGCCCCCCGCCGCCCCGGCCGATACACAAATTCACTTACACGTTACACAGATATGCTTTTAGTCCGGTATTATTTTCATGCGGCGAGGGAGCCGTGGCGCAGAGGCTAGGGCGGCGACTGCGGATGGGGGGCTGGGGGCGGTAACTCTATCTGCGCTGCAGTGGCAGCGGCAGCAGGGGTTGCGCCCCCGCGCAGTGTCGGCGCTGCTCTGCGCGGGGACTCGAACCGAGCGGCGGGGCGCCGCCCCCGCGGCACGGCTCTCCTGTGTACGTGCCGCCCCCAGGAGGCCCACCCACGCCACACGCGCCTGCGCGCTACCTCACGCGTCTTCTCACCCACAGTCGACGACGTCTTCGCTGCGACCCAGTGTGGGGGAGCTTCGTGAAGTGCCAGTAAAGCAAAAGAGCTAGTAAGAAGTAGTCAAGACACAAGAGTGGCCTGCTGTCTCTCACGAGGAAACCTGTAAACATCTTCAGCAGAGTGTACTTTACTTTTAGGGTTACAATTATATAGGTGAGACTGGGGCAAGTTGACGATATTAGAGATTAACTATTTATCTTTTGCCTTCTTGCCTTCTTCTTCCATCTTCTATCTACCTATCTATATTCTATGCAATTATACAGAGTGGTCCATCTGAACTTTAGGATGAGATTATGTCTAAAACTATACATCGGGTAAAAATAGTGGGTAAGACAAGTTCGTAAGCTCAAAGGGATACATCAAATGATACCACACGTGACCCCCAGCCCCCGCCCCTTTGACAGATGGCGCTGAAATCGAGAAAAATTAAAATTGGGGAAGAACTCCGATTTACTTAGAATGGGGTTGTAGAATAATATCCGCTACCAGTCACAATAAAAAGTTGTTTATTCGTCACACGACCGGTTTCGGGCTTGCGCCCATCTTCAGGTATTTATACATTCATTTACATGTTAGTGCTGTTGGAGATCACTGTATAAATATAAAAAAAATTATTTGCTGGTGACTACACAAATACAAGTGCGACAATTGTAAGTGGTAAGGCAGCATTTGACGAAAATATATCTGTACTTACAAAAAGATGAAGCACCATTATTACAGTTATGCTGTGATGATAGTTTTGCCAGCATAACTGTAATAACGGTGCTTCATCTTTTTGTATGTACTGATATATTTTCGTCAAATGCTGCCTTACCACTTAAAATTGTCCCACTTGTATTTGTGTAGCCACTAGCAAATAATTTTTTTTGTATTTATACAGTGATCTCCAAAATTACAAACGTGTAAATGAATGTATAAACACCTGAAGATGGGCGCAAGCCTGAAACCGGTCGCGTGACGAATAAACAACCTTTTATTGTGACTCGTAGCAGATATTTTTCTACAACCCAATCAAGGAACAGTCACGGAGTTCGACAGCATCCTCTATGGACAAAATTCGTTATTTAGAATGATCCGAGGACGCATCAAATCGATACAAAATGTGCACCAATACTTTCATTACGCCAAATTAAGCTATTATTTTACAAAATGTATCCTGCCCGCCACAGTTTCTGATGGAGGGAGGCGGAATGGTATTAAAATCTCGTTAGGGAACTCTTCACAATTGCATTACCCACCCGACTGTGGCGCTATCGTGGCCAAACTGCGAATTATGGCTCAGTACTGTATAAAAGTCGGTGCAATGCGATCAGACGTCACTTCACTTTCAGTTTGTCAACCGTAAACACCAACTGATGAAAGTAAATTATTCTTTAGAGAAACGTAACTCACTATCCTCCTACAGAGATTGTTAGTATCATCTTAATTTTAGGTGAATGCCATAACAATTACGCTGCAGCTGCGCAATTGTATGCGGATCGTTTCCCAAACAGATGACATCCAAGCGAAAACATTATTCGAAATTGCACTCAACCAGCTCGAAATGGATATATGCACCGTCCACCTCGCCATCGCGAATACAATGAAAATGACGTTCGTACCCTTACCGTTCTCGCCTGTGTTCAACTGGATCCCGAAATTAGTAGTCGTGCGATTCAGAGACAAAGTGGAATACCGAAATCAACTGTTTTGAGGATTTTGAAGGCACATAAATATCATGCGTATCATACCACTCTGATACAGGCATTAACGGCGGAAGATATGCAGATACGCGAGCATTTCTGCCAATGCGCCTGGGAAATGATAAGAGGTGACAATGATTTTTTTTAGATACGTTATGTTCACCGATGAAGCCACAATCAAAAACAATGGAAAATTAAATCATCGTGATTGTCATTATTGGTCCCGTCAATCCACACTGGCACAGACCCGTTGACAATCAAATCAAATGGTTGTTAATGGTCGGTGTGGACTTTTAAACGGTTACTTGATAGGACCATATTTTTTTGACCGAATTGTTACTGGGGAATCTTATTTACAACTTCTCCGCGATGATTTGTTGGAGTTAATGGGAGATGTTGATTTAGAAATTAGGCAACGACTATGATTCCAACAGGACGGAGCAGCTCTTCATTAAGCTAAAAATGCGCGGAACGTTTTAAATTTACGGTACTCTGGTCGGCGGACAGGAGGACGCGGCGGACCAATTCAGTGGCCTCCACGTTCACCAGGCCTAGCATCTCCTGCTTTTTTTTCTGTAGGGTTATTTAAAGAGTATTGTTTATGACAGACAGCTCACAACCAGAGACGATATGGAGCAACGCGTTCATCGCGTGCATCCATATCACGGGATGTGCTCCTCATAACTGTGGACAATTTTCACAGACGACTGACTTTCTGCATTGAATCAAATGGGGATAATTTTGAACAATTTCTTCGTGTCTAATTTCATTAATTAAGCACCCCAAATTGTGAGAGGCAAGGGGACTTACACTAATGAAACACCCCCAACATGTGAGAGGCAAGGGGACTTACACTAATGAAGCACCCCCAACATGTGAGAGGCAAGGGGACTCAGACTGATGAAGCACCCCCAATATGCGAGAGGCAAGGGGACTTACACTAATGAAGCACCCCAACATGTGAGAGGCAAGGGGACTCACACTAATGAAGCACCTCCAACATGTGAGAGGCAAGGGGACTCACACTAATGAAGCACCCCATGGGAACATCATTCTACTACGTCCATGTTGTTGTTCCTGGATAAGGCGAAAAGTAGGATACAGTACACTTAGTACAAAAATAGCTTAATTTGGCGTAACGAAGAAATTGGGCACATTTTTTATCGATTTGATGCGTCTTTCTCGAATAATTCTAAATAAATAAAAGTTCATCCCCAATTTTACTTTTTTTCTTGATTTCAGCCCCATCTGTCAATGGTTTAAAAAATGTTTCAGACAAAACTTGATTACTTTTTTATGGAGAATCCGAATCTGCAATAAAAATGGGGGTTTCCATTTAAGATTTAAAAGTTTCCCCCCACACCACCCAAGGGAGCGGAGACTGGAGGTCACGTGTAGTATCATTTGATGTCCCCCTTTGAGCTTACGAACTTGTCTTACCCACTATTTTTACCCGATGTATGGTTTTCGAGATAATCTCACCCGAAACTTCACATGGACCACCCTGTGCATGAAAGTCACGAATGTTCATGCTTATCTCAGGAATTGTTGTAGACAATTTGACGCGATTTTCACTAGTAGCTAGACTGTTTCACGAGAAATGTTTGTGTGTATAATTTATAAATATTTCGCCCAAAAATGTTCAAACGTCTGTGAATTCCTATGGGACCAAACTGCTGAGGTCATCTGTCCCTAGACTTACACACTGCTTAAACTAAATTATGCTAAGAACACACACACATCCATTCTCGAGGGAAGACTCGAATCTCCGGCAGGAGGGGCCGCGCAATCCGTGACTTGGCGCCTCAAACCGCGCGGCTATTTCGCCCAAATTGATGGATCTATGGTGAATTAAAGTCCCATGCTGCTGTGGTGCGATGCCCTTGACATCGAGTGATTAATTCCAGTACTCCATACACCCACCTGTATGTTTGGGCTGATTCAGGAACTACTGCAGAGATTTTGATACAGTTTCCACCGGCAGACAGACTGATTCACGAGAGAGATTTATGTATATATTTGCAATTTATACACAAGTTGTGTAGTTTGGTTGAACTACAATGGATTAAAATCCCCTACTGCTGCAAAACAACGCCATTGCCACCTAGCAGCGAATGGCAGGACACTTTGGAATCCCTCACATATATTACTGAGACGAGGCAGAGGGTCCTTCCTACTAATTACCTACCACCATCTCATACATTGCCCTCCCTCCTTCCTTGCAGTCAATGCCGCCCTCTACAACGTTATCCTTGGCACCAGCTTCTACCCCGACCTGTGGAAAACCTCCCATATCCTGATGTTTCCCAAACCTAACAAGCCTCCATCTGATGCCTCTTCCTCATTGCTCTATATGTCATACCTCGGTGTTCAGCAATCTCTTGAGATCCATCCTTACCCGGCGCATCCATCACCAACTCCACCGATACCACCTCCTCCCCAACACACAATGTGGCTTTCTACCTTCCTTTTCTGCCAACGACCAACTCCTATGCTTCACTCATCTCCTCTTCCTCCAGCTAATTCTCATCGCTCCCTAGACCTCGAAAAGGCCTACGACTGCATATGACATCCCGGTCTCCTGTTTAAATTCCAGACCTACGTCCTACCAATCAACTATGTCCATCTGATTGCCTCCATCCTCTCCCGCCGCCCCTCCTACGCTACCATCCATAAAGCCGATTCCCACACCTTCTACCCCAAAGTGGGTGTGCCCCAGGGCTCTGTCCCCTCCCCTCTCCTCTACCTCCTGTACACAGCAGATATCCTCCAACCCCTCCCCCCTCCAGTACACCTCCTGCAGTATGCTGATGAGACTGCCTTCCTTGCCATTGCTCCCACCCATCAACGATCCCAACCCCTTCTCCAAAGTCACCTTGAACTTTTCGCCACATGGTGTAACCAGTGACTCCTCAAAATCAATCCTTCGAAGACCCAGGCAATCATCACAGGTCCTTCTGCCTCCTCCATTTTTCCCTTACCATCTGCGCCCATGCTGTCCGTCTCTGCCCCAAACTCACCTACCTTAGACTCACCATTGACCATCACTTCACCTGGATCCATCATCTCCACTCTATCCAATCCAAAGCCCACAACCGCCTCTGTCTCCTTAAACTCCTCTCTGGCTGGACATGGGGGTTGAACCCCTCAACCATCCTCCACACCTACAAATCCTTAATCCATCCCATCCTCTGTTATGCCAATCCTGCCTGGATATCTGCCCCTCCTCCCAAAATCTATAAGCCCCTCCAGATCCTCAAGCACCATGCACTCCACCTTGCCTTCTGTATATGCCTCCTGTCCCCCAAGCGGACTCTGTGACCTGATTCCTTTCCCCCCATCTGCTCCTTTTCCTCAAACATACCCAAGTCCTCTACACCTCCTGCCGATTCCCCCCCCCCCCCCCTATCCCCTGGTTGCTCCTCTCTTCTCCACATCCTGCCTGCTGCTGCGCCTTTACCATTATATACCTCCTACCCTTCACTACTACACCCCTCATATCCTTTTCCAAGATGGCTTCCATCGATTCCCCCTCCTGGATGATGCCCTCTCTCCCTCCATTTATCCCTCCTATCAACTCTGATCCTCACCTCCCCCTCCCTCCCTCTGTCCTTTTCCTGGGCTCCCTCTCCCCCCTTCCATCTTGTTTCTTTTTTCCCTCTCTTTGACTCCTTTCTCTCCCCCAAGTCCTCTTGCTTTCCCATCCATTGCATTCTACACTCCTTATCACGTCCACCCTGCCCTCCCTTTTTCTGTGTTCTCTCCCTCCATCAGCTTCCCCCTTTTGCTTTTCCTTTCCTCCACCCTGTAACACCATAGCTCTAATACTCTACGGATTTATTTTGCTTTTGTTTCATTTAATGTTACATCATTGAGCTTCTGTAAATGTGTTTGATTGAATAGATAACACAGAATTGTATACTACTTTCTTTGTACAAACTTTGATGTCATGGTTTGGTTCAATGCAAAGTAGTGTATCTTTCATTTAAACTCTTTGTCCCATTTGGAGGGACCAAAACTTACTGTATATAATTGTAATTTTGTGTGAATAATTTTTGTAGAGATGTCAATATGTGTAAATGTTTTGTTTTATTTAATGCATTTGGTTGCTGTTATGTAAATTGCTGATCCTCACTTAGGGTTCTTAGTTAGTTTATATGTAAACGGTGTAGTGGTTCCCCTCGGGAACGGAACTGTGTAGCGCGCGCAAATTGTGGTTGGCCTAGGTAGAAAAGGTGGAATAAGAGTCAGTCGGGGACGAGCTACGAGTCGGGGACGAGCTACCAAACTGTGCATTGTCATGTAAATGTTGCATACCGTGCTGTTTCCGAGAGAGGCTTTTCCTGCCGCTTTCCAATGCCTCGGATGGATGGATAAATAGCTGGAACTATTCTGGAATTTGTATCTGTCGTCGCCACCAAGAAATGACAGAGTCCAGCAATTCTGTCTGCGAATCCACCTACCAACAAGCAGTTGCCACCACGTTGCGCAATTACTGTAACGTAATACTATAATGATGTACAGTGAAGGATCAGCTTAATGGATGTGCTAATGTGCTCAAATATAAGGTAATTTATATCTGAATTTATGTACCTACCTTGATTTTCCTCCTTATCATAACACCTCTCAGGTTCCTCTCCGTTTGAACTAAAGTAATTACCGAGTGTCCCTACTGAAAGAACATTTATGACCAATGTTATGCTAAGTAATGCCTCTTGAACTTAGTAAAAAGGAAGTTAAAGTTAATGTGGCAAGAGAGTGAGTTAAAGTAAATGTTTGCTGAAAATAATTTTCCTATTAAAACTGCTTATTAAAGTGCTGTTGCCAACTGCAAAATTAAAAGTTCTTAAGACTGAGGCTTCTAAAGTTTTGCTTAGCAAATGATCACCTTGATATCTGTAGTAAATTCAAAAAAGTGAGTTAGTTTTTTGCAATTTTGTCAACATTGTGTTTCGCTGTAGTAAAAGTGGGAAACTGCAGTTGTGAAACGTTATATACTCATGTTTGTTAAGTGTATGTCTCTCTAGTGTATAGGAAGTGCATATTAATAATATAACAGTATCCACAGTTTGTCTATTGTATTAATGCTGGGTAACAAGTAATGGGAAGACCACTAATTATAAAAACCATAATTTCCTTAAAGCCTGAAAGTAATAGGGTGTTTCGGTATCTCTTATAATTTTGCAAATAGTTTGTGCTGCTCCAGTTGTTAGCTTCAACCCTAAAACATATGTATGTGTCAGAGTTCATTGCACACTCGCGTGTGGCCAAGTATAGGTTGTGTTTATCCATTAGAGTTACTAATAACTATTTTCTTGAACGAGAATGTTAACCATTCTCTTGCCCAGTTAGGCTGGCGACCGTTTTGTTTATCAGTTGAACAGTGCAGATAGGCAAAATTTTGTTAGTACTGTTCAAATATTTTACGTAATTCTGACTTTCACTTCCGATGAGCCACCTCCGTTAGGTACAATACGGTCAACATAATATAATTCCTTTCAGAGGGTAACACTGCTCTGTTGCGTTATACCATAATTACTCTAACAAAATAATTCTGTTTTGCAAACTGCCTCCAGCTTCGAGGTAATGGTATAGCAGTAGCAGTAGAGACGGGAGTGTTATAACCCCTTTCCCCCCCGTCTGGGACCCCCCATCCCCCCATCTGCCTTCGTGTCTACTTTATAGTGTAGTGTTTGAGTAATGTGTCATTGTTGTGCATGCCGTTTTTTACGTGTTGTGAAATGGCACCATACTGTCACTAAGCCTGTTTTTTAACTCTTGCGAACAGAAACCAGACTGTCGCCATGTTTTTTTAACTGTGCCTCTCTAATTACTAAGTGTTTTAATCAGTATCACCAACCTTTTGTTTTATACTAGGATTGGAACTTAAATAGTGGCAACTATTTATTCACAAGCGATACAAAAGACTTACATGTTTGCACCTCTTACTGTCCTTCAAAGTAGACACCAGCGTTGTGTAGAAACCGTCGCCAGCGATGTGGAAGCCGTAGTATACCGTTAGCAGATCCAGTTCTGTTGATGGTGCGAATGGAGCGGTCTACTGCCTGTCGAATCTCTGGAACAGTTCTGAAACAAATGCCACAAAGTGGTTCCTTCATCTTCAGAATCAAATCAAAGTCACAAAGACTTCAGGTCCGGCGAGTATGGTGGATGGTGCAGTACTTCCCAGTTCCATCGAGCGAAAAAGAGCAGCCACAGCTTGCGGTGTATGCGCCCTCGCATTGTCGTGGATAAGATGGGTGGGTTTGCGCAGGAAGTGTCGCCGCTTCTTTCGCAAAAGCTGGTCGCAGGTGACGCTCCAAAAACGAACAGTAATATGACTCTTACTGCTACTGGCACAGCATTGTTGAGCGCTTACAAAATGACCTACACAGAGACGATACTTTACCGATTCCTAGCAACCTGCGGGCAAGCAACCCCCTCGACACCTTTCAGCTGAGTGGAACTACGCTGTTGCTCTAACGCCTGTTTCCGACCGAAAAGCATAAACATCCTTTACTGTTTCAGATCATTTTCAGACTTCTCAGCATCAAGAGATGGGGTGAGATGCGGGGTAAGGATGTGGTTGGGGGGGGGGGGGGGTAGTGGGGTGGGGAGGAGAGGGAGTTATCACTATACGACCTCCCTATCGCGGGATACGTCCGTTGTGGCTTTGGCAGAATTGTGGTGAGGTTTGGTGCCAATGTGACATCATTAATCCACCATACGTCTCACAGCAACTTCTGAGAATCTGGCCTTTTTCTTCGCATGAGTCGGTCACCTGGGTGTGTGTAGCGTCTCCGAGCCCACGGGTGAATTCGAATGGTGCCTTGCATTTGCACCGCCAGAGAGAAAAGCTGTTTCGCACCTTTGAGCTAAATTTCACACCTATCCCCGCCCTCGCAATGGCGGGCGTTTCAAAACAAAGATCCTTTAACTCTTTTGCGTCATGTGAAGATAAAAATAAACTTTATTTTACTATAAAAAAACTTTATGTGTTAGAAGAAAACTAAGAGAAACCTTGAAATCAGCGTAAAAAGTTAGATAACAACGCGAAATTTATTTTGAATCATCTGATATCATGCAAATTGGTGTTATTAGTCCAATAGTTTTTCGTATTAGTCTTCATATGTATAATGTAAAGGCAGTAATAAGAAAAGAATAACTTTTTAGAATTTTTAATAACATTTGGACGGTAACTGCAACAAGCTAACTGTTGTCCAAAGTGAATCAAATCTTTGATTTGATACTGATTATGAATGCCTCACTCTTGTGCAGGAGATATGCAATTGATATAAATAAGCTTCTTAAGCAGAATAGTGTATCAGAACCGTCAAGCACATAAACAAGCTATCGAGAGTTTGCTTAAGAAAATGCTCACGGCCCTAAAACAGAGTCCAAGCGTGGAACAACAACCACATCGTTCAGTGCATTGGCGTCCAAAGTGCAGCCAACAAATTACATCCCTACAACTACCATTGTATAACTTTCGTATTTTTTTCCCGAGTTATTACTTATTTTGCAAGTTACTATGAAATGCAGTGTACCTAACAGCAATCATCCATCAACTGTGTACTCAACTGCTCCGCGGCAGGTCCCAAGCCCAGTTAAGAAAGGAGGATGGGGAGTAGTAGTAACACCTCTTCACAAAAGCCTTGGTTCACCCTGGTCCAAGTGATGGTACCTTCGAGAGAGCCCCTTTCCAGGGTATGCGAAGACTTCAGTGACAATGATGGTGGGGATGGAGACCATCGGAACGGCGGAACTGACAGATGAAGAAACCCTGCTTTTAGGGATGGCGTAGAAGTAATCTAATAGTCATGGGAGACTGGAACGCAGTTTGTACGGGAAGGAGCAGAAGAAAAGGTTACAGGAGAATACAGATCTGGGACAAGGAATGAGAGAGGATAAAGATTGAATTCTGTAACAATCTTCAGCTAGTAATCGCGAATACTCTGTTCAAGAACCACAAGAGGAGGTATACCTTGGAAAAGTCCAGGTGATACAGGAAGTTTATATTTATATTACAATCATGGTCCGACAGAGATTTCCAAATCACATACTGGGTTGTAAGGCGTACCCAGAAGCAGATATAGACTCAGATCACAATATAGCAGTGATGAAGAGTAGGCTGAAGTTGAAGAAGAATCAATAAGCAAAGAAGTGGGATACACAAGCACTAAGAAATAACGAGAAGCGCTTGAAGTTCTCCAAGGCTGTAGATACAGCAATATGGTATAGTTCAGTAGGCAGTAAAGTTGAAGAGGAATGGACATCTCTAAAAAGGGAAGAAAAAACATAGGTACAAATAAGGTAACCTGCGAAGAAACCATGGCTAACGGAAGAAACACTTCATTTGATTAATGAAGAAGAAAAAGTTACAAAAATGTTCTGGGGTACTCAAGAATATAGAAATACAAGTCGCCGAGGAATGGAATAAATAGGAAATGCAGGGAAGCTAAGACCAGATGGCTGCATGGAGAATGTGAAGAAATCAAAAGAGAAATCATTGTCGGAAGGACAGACTCAGCGTACAGGAAAGTCAAAACAACTTTCGGGTGACATGAATGGCAAGGGTGGTAACACTAAGTAGTGCAAAAGGAACTCCACTGCTAAATGCAGAGGAGAGAGCGGACGGGTGGAAAGAAATACATTGAAAGATTTCTCTGATGTAATAGAAGGAGCAACAACCGAGTCGTTTTAGAAAAGATAGGGGATCCAGTATTACAATCAGAATTTAAAAGAGCTTTGGAGGATTTAAGATCAAATAAGGCTGAAGGGGATAGATAGCATTTCATCAGAATTTCTAGAAATCATTGGGAGGAAGTGGCAACAAAACGACTATTCACGTTGGTGTGCAGAATGTATGAGTCTAGGGACATATCATCTGACTTTCGGAAAAATATCATCCACACAGTTCCGAAGACTGCAAGAGCTGACAAATGCAAGAATTATCGCACAACAAACTTAACATCTCAAGCATCCAAGTTACTGAGAAGAATAATATACAGAAGAATGGAAAAGAAAATTGAGAGGACGTGCTAGATGACGATCAATTTGGCTTTAGAAAAGGTAAAGGTACGAGAGAGGCAATTTTGACGCGGTTGATAAAGGAAGGGAAGACTAAAGAAAAGTCAAGACACATTTCATCGGATTTTGTCGACCTGGAAAAAGGCCAATTCAAAATGTAAAATGGTGCAAGATGTGCGAAATTCTGAGAAAAAATAGGAATAAGCTTCAGGGAGACACGTGTAATATACAATATGTACAAGAGCCAAGAGGGAATAAATAAGAATGGACGACCAAGAATGAAATGCTCGGATTAAAAAGAGTGTAAGGCAGGGATGTAGTATTTCACCCTACTGTTCAATCTGTACATCGATGAAGCAATGATGGAAAGAAAAGAAATGTTCAGGCAGTGGAATTCAAAGTCAAGGTGAATGAAAGTATATCACTGATACGATTCGCTGATGACATTGCTGCCCTGAGTGAAAGTGAAGAAGGAATTAACATGACCTGCTTAATGGAATGAACAATCTAATGAGTATAGAATATGAATTGAGAGTAAATCGAAGAAAGACGAAAGTAATGAGAAGTAGCAGAAATGAGAACAGCGAGAAACTTAACATCAGGATTGAGTGTCACGAAGTAGATGAAGTTAAGGAATTCAGCTACCTAGACAGTAAGATAATCAACGACGGACTGGACAAGACGGACATTAAAAGCATACTAACAATAGCAAAAAGGGCATTTCTAGCCAAGAGAAGTCTACTAGTATCAATCATAGGCCTTATTTTGTGGAAGAAAATTCTGAGAATGTATGTCTGGAGTACAGCATTGTATGGTAGTGAAGCATGGACGTGGGAAAACCGGAACAGAAGAGAATCAAAGCATTTGAGATTTGGTGCTACAGACGAATGTTCAAAATTAAGTGGACTGATAATGTAAGGAATGAGGAGGTTCTGCATAGAATCAAAGAGGAACATGGTAGTAAGTGGTTAGGTTGAGCGCAGTTGTAGATAATTTAATGACATTTTTCATTTTCTTATAAACAAGCTAGGCTGCACAAACAAGTCACTTACTTACTAAAAATTTTTTATAAATGGATGCAAGCCATAAAAAATAAAAATTTCAGAATTTTCTACTAAAATTCTATGCTGCGAATCATATGTCAAATTCTTTTTACCATACATTACCACATACATAAGGGTATCTTTCGGAATTTTATCATTAAAATTTGCACACAACTTCATTGTAGTTTTCTGTGTAGCTAACACATTCATTCTTCTAGACATATTTATAACATAGACAGGATAATTTTCAATAAAGCTGAATCCACTCACATTAATATCATAATTCAATTGTGTCTTTCTCTTAAAATTTAAGAAAGCATCATAAGCTTTCAAATAATTATTTGGCGGATTATTTCCACATTTCTTGATGAAAATCGATGGTTGAACAATCTGACCATCAATTTTTCAAACAGAAAAAAGTATTTTGTTGAATTTTTAAAAAGGAATGAAATAGATTATGAGCACATAGACTACCAAAATGAATAAGTAAATTTATATCCATATATACAAGAAGACATAAAGAATACAACTTCAAATATATCTAAAAAAGATGCTTACTTATGGCTGTAGATAATTTTAAGAGTGCAGTTATGTTGTTGAACAACTCTAAAGCCAAGGAAGTTAAAAAAATATTATCTTAAACTAGAAAACATCTTTCTACCTTATGCTGACTATGTAAAAGAATACAAAGCTATTCAAGTTCAACAAGAAGCTATAGAATTGAATGAACAAACTAACAACTACAGCTTCAATTGGAAGAGAAAGATAAAGAATGTCTACAGTTAAAAGATTTTATGAACACCATAAAACAGGGCATCCAAAATATTGATATAAAAACTATCTTTATTAATGAATCACGATTATATTGCTTAACATTAAAATCAAAAAAGAAGAAGCAAATGCATTTATAAGTGTGAAAATCACTTTTCTATACTTTCAACTACTTTTTGAAAACAATTAAATTTTATGTCTTTTTTTGCCTTTCTAATTCAACTACCTTTTTCCAAGCCTATTAAATTTCTTCTTCTATAAATGTAAGTTGAAAATACACTGTCTACAACAAACAAACAAAATATGTAGATAAAAAATTAGAAGAGATTCAACATCCATAAGGCACTGTATCATAATTTTCTAGAAAAATTCTTTCATCATACTGAAACAAGAATTCTTTCTTAACCTGTTTGTTAACTAGATTTTTAGTATCAACATCTCTGGTTATCTGATTGTATTCTTACCGTATTTTTTCTTTAACTTCACTTTCTATTAACGTTATCATAGATTCACCATCCAACTTTTGAATATTCTTGTAATCTAATGTGAATCCTTTCACCTTAATTTCTGTCTTTTTATCATTTTTCTCATAATAATAACTTTTTGGGCCTGTTGAAGCCCAATCTGTAATCCAATTATTTCCTAATTCATTAGTCCATTCATCTAACATACAACCTGTTTCCACAGTATTTTTATCATTATCAATATATACTAAAGAATCAGTATCAAAATATGCAACAGATTCTCCTAGTTTATCTAACATATCATACAATCTATGTCTTGTTTTAGATGTAATGAATGCACCTATGAAAATATTTGTAGCTGAATTGTTTTCCACATAATAATCCTTGAAATTGTACCTCATCTGAGCCATCTGCTCTGTAATAAAATTTACATCTAAGTTATATAATCGATCATCCAGATATATCTCATAAAATCGCTATAAATCGGTTACATATTCTGTTTGACTCATATTTTGTCTTTGTCCAAATTTGCCCCATAATGAATTAAGACATATCTTAGCAACAGCTCGTTTTGAAGGGTTTTCCTTTATTCTATCATAATCTAAGTCAATGTCCAATTTCTCTTTAACTGTTTTGATGTATTCTTCATCACTTTCGAAATGATGTGAACTAGTTTCTAATTTTATTTTCATAAAGTCTTTCACATAAATTTTAAACAGCATATTGCTTTTATTTTTAAAATCCCATTCTTCATAAACTTCTAAAACTTTATATTCTTTTTCTACAGCTTTCTTTACTTCATCAGTCGTCCAAGTTCCAATGAAACTGCGATTGCATTTACTTATTTGTTCTTCTGCACATTTGACACACAAAGGAAACAACAGTTCTTCATTTTTATCGATTTGTATGCATACAGGTAAAACACGATGATACAATCCTCTAGGAGCCAATACTTAGCATTTTATTAAGCCATACCAATTTTTAGAACAATATCTTGATCTATGTATTTTTTGGATGTTATTCAGGAGAATAATCATAATATTGCACAGTAGGATAAAGACTACATAATTCTTGTAATGCATCTCTTAGACTTTTTGTCTTCAGCCAGATTTATTATTTTTTACCTTCAACCACCTTGGCCTTTTAGAAATTGATATCATCTGGGATATTGAACAATGTTTCTGCTATATCAACAGTTTCTCATCAGATGTTAACAGATCTCTCATTTTATTGCGCAAAACTTTAACAGAATCTCGAGTATTATTTGATGCATTATAAACCTGTAGAAATTGGATAAAACATTTTTGGGTTATTGACTGTTATATTCAGTTTATCGCCTTTCCTGAAACTAGTCCTCTTTTTGGCTACATTTACCCATGGAATTGAGTGCTTTCGTTATATAATCTGTTTTCTCACTAAGAGTATCGATGTTAGCATCGTTAAAGACAAATTTTATGCTTTAAATTTTTCATTAAATCTACTTGGGTGATCAAAAAGTCAGTATAAATTTGAAAACTGAATAAATCGCGGAATAATATAGATAGAAAGGTACAACTTGACACACATGCTTGGAATGAGACGGGGTTTTATTAGACACAAAAAAAAAATACAAAATTTCAAAAAATGTTCGACAGATTGCGCTTCATCTGATCAGAATGCCAATAATTAGCATAACAAAGTAAGACAAAGCAAAGATGACGTTCTTTACAGGAAATGCTCAATATGTCCACCATCATTCCTTAACAATAGCTGCAATCGAGGAATAATGTTGCGAACAGCACTGTAAAGCATGTCCAGAGTTTATGGGTGAGGCATTGGCGTCGGATGCTGTCTTTCAGGCATCCCTAGAGATGTCTGTCGATCACGATACACTTGCGACTTCAGGTAACACCAAAGCCAATAATCGCACGGACTGAGGTCTGGGGACCTGGGAGATGACGAAAGTGGGGGCTGAGCACACGATCATCACTAAATGACGCGCCAAGAGATCTTTTCACGGCGTCTAGCAATATGGGGGTGGAGCGCCATCCCTGCGTAAACATCGTACGTTTCAGCAGGTGTTTATCAGCCAGGCTGGGGATGATGCGATTCTGTAACATATCGGCGTACCTCGTCACCCGTCACGGTAGCAGTTACAAAAACCAGAATCACGCATTTCCTCGAAGAAAAAAGGCCCGATAACGGGAGATGTGGTAAATGCAACCCATACCGTGACTTTCTCGTCGTGCAATGGAGTTTCCACGACAGTTCTAGGATTTTCGGTAGCCCAAATTCTGCAGTTGTGGGCGTTGACAGACCCTCGGAGCGTGAAATGAGCTTCGTCGGTCAACAACACGGTTGCTCAACCAATAATCATCTTCCGCCATCTTTTGAAACGCCCACACTGCAAATGCCCTCCGCTTCACATTTCATGATGCCGATGGATTTTGTACGGATAACATCGGAGGGGTACGCCTAAGTGCCAACCAAACAGTAGTGTATGGAACGCCGGTGCGACGTGCGGACTGCACGAGCGCTGACTTCACCGTGCATAGACGAACCCGCTACAGTCTCCATTTCTTCCTGAACTGTCTCAGCACCATTACGCCCTTGTGCTCGGTCGGCCACTTACCGGGGTCTATCGTCTAAAACAACACCCGTGGCTTCGAACTTAGAAATCACTTCACGCCACAGCTGCATTTGTCAACGGACCTTTACCCGTTCGAATCTCCTTCCTATGGCGATAGGATCGTAACGCTGGACTAGCACATTCCCCATTCTGATAATACAGTTTCACTTAAAGCGCCTTTTTCGGGTAACGTCAACATGCTGCGACTGCTGGCGCATCTGATTCTCTCTCTCATTACAGATCCTTTTTATACACGATTGTCATGCGCAGTCACTTGACGTTTTGCTGTGCAGCGCCATCTGTCGGACATTTTGTGAACTTTGTTTTTATTTTTTTTGTTGGTATAAAACCCCATGTCATTCCAAACTTGTGTGTCAATTTTTACCTCTCTATCTACATTATTGCGTGGTTTATTAAGTTTTCAAATTTGTACTGACTTTTTGATCATTCGGTGAGATCTAATTTCTTTACTCCTCAAATAAATGCTTTTCAGATGGCTCAGCTTCCTTTTTCTTTATGAAATATTTTACTTCTAAATGGGGTTAATTTGATGTAACCTTACTGTTTTTTCCTCTCTTGGCGGACGAGACTTTTCAATAATATCATCATCTTCTCTGTAAAAGTAATTTATATTCAGTGCACTCTTTGGTCTTAATCTAGTTTTCTCACATACATCTGGATGAAATTTAAACTCTTGCAATCCAATAGCGTTAATTAATTCTGATTTCTTTAATGCAGTGTATCCTGTAATACCAAGTAAATCTGCAATGTACTCGTAAATTATTCCTCCTGCAATAACCATGAACTTTCTAAAAGCTACAGCCATTTATTTAAGATAAATTTCAGTAGTTCTACAAAATCTGAAGATCAGCTTCTTATTTATTGATGATAAAATTTATTAGTTCTACTAAAACTAAAGATCAGCAAACAAAGATTGTTTGAGAAAGATTTTTAATTATTGATGATAAAATTTATCTACAAAATCTGAAGATCAGCAAACTTCGTATTTATTGACAGCAAAATTTATTATAAGTATTTTTCAAATCTATTAAAAACTGTGGTAAAAATTGCAATAATTAACGAGAAAATTTGAGTTTGTTTTCTAAACATGAAGTTTAAAATGAATTTTTTTCGTGAATTAAATAAATTCTATAGTTTCATATACCGGCAAGTATGATTTGTATGCTGTGCAAAATTCATCGAAGAATCTCTCTTACTTATGAAGAAAAGTGTACCTACGGCAACAAATGTAGTCAATAGTAAGTGAAAGAAATGATGAAATTTCACATGTAAAAAAAATATTTTGTTACGTTTTTGAACTTCCACTGCTGTGAGTGTGGATGCTGAATCCTTCCTGGTCATGCTGACAAAGCTTTATGAATTTATTTGTAGAAGTATAGACAGTGGAAATTAAAATGTCCTGTGGTGCCTCTCCTGCTCCGGATCGGCCCGTTTGACGCCCTACCCCCCTTAGTCCTGTAAAAAAGGCGAAGTTAACGCTGTCTCCTGTAACGAGGTATAATCCGTAGCCTACACAGCTCTTTCCTCCGTGTGTTGTTCTGACCAATCATTTTGTTATGGCGCATTTATAAATTTCACGGCTATATTTAATTTAGCTGCGTCCGATTGTACGATGAAATTTGATAAATTCGTGTATTATAAACTAATTTTTCTGGTTATTGAAACAAGCGGAACAGCATTGCACCTCACCCCTCGAGTTAATTCTTTCGTTATATACACGTAATTTCTCTCTAATGTAATGACGTGATTTGTGTTGCCCACTACAACCAACTTAATGAAATTTTAAACGCGGTGTTTTATTTTCGAGGTATACTAATGCTGCGACTCATACTTTGTTTCGTTTGGCACATCTGACATATAATACTTGTAACATATTAAACAAGCTAATTATTGCTTTCAAAACATCGCATGTTACGCATGTGTAAAATATCACACTTTGACGCTTACAGGTGCATGAAACTTAGTTCCTTTCCGCTACAGTTCATCGAACTTAGAAGTTGAGGCACTCAGACAAATTTATGTTCTCACCCTGTAGAGTTCGAGATGACGCGTCTTTGAACTCTCTGTAAAACCATCTTCCGATAAACCACGGAACCTGACGAAAATTTCAAGCAATTTTTTTTCAGTTATAGCGCAGATAATGCTCTCATTCCATCGTATAATGGGTGACGCACGTGTGCTCACACATAGAGTATAACAGCCGTCGTCTACGGGTCTAACTCAACCGCTCCGTCGTGTAAAACGTCATGTATCCTCGGCAAGCCGCGTCAGGACTAGTTCACGTGCGGGCAAAATGCGTACTTAAGTGTGATTACGTCGCTCGAGGGGAGCATAATTGGGATGCCCTTTCGGGGGATTGACGGCAGGTTGGACAGCTCAGTAATACCGCGTACAGTAAGAGAAAGAGAAATGTTTGGGAATTCTGTTTTACAAAGGTTCGTATCCGCCTTGATAGTACGATAACGCAGAAATGGCCTCTGCATTGAAGAAAATACCGTTATTCCCCCGTGAACGGCCTGAAAACCAATCAAACCATCATGCAGCAATTTATATAGCCACAGAATTTCCTATCGTGTCCGGCCACGCAATGGTAGAATAGGCCAAACATGTTGTTAAGTAGAGTCACACATAATCATTTCTAGAAGTCTTAAGCCTGCCACTCCTTTTAATACTGTACCTAAGTGTTCGTACAAGATTACGAACCTGGTTTCTTCTGTGAAATGTGCCTCCAGACACTGAATATTTCTCATAAATAACACAATATGACTTCAGATTCGCAACTGACAAAGCTTACTCAAAGGGCTACGAAAGGGAATATTGCTCGGAAATAATACAACTGAGTTTTTGACTAGAATACTGACTGTTAATCTCGCGCTATACTGCCTCATAGTCTATTGAAATTGGGCCTTATAGCCTCAGTTTGTGCAGGTCAGACGTGGTTGTCATCCGTTATCTAGGTTACCTAATAACGAGAAAATAGAGAACTGGTGTCGCGGAAGCAATAATTTATGACGACGGCTTCTCTGCCGTCATGTAACTTGGAGAACTGCATTAGCGATGCCTTACCCGAGTTACTGGAAAGATATTCCGGAACATAAACGTCAGCCCAGTAATCATGTGTAGCGTAGCACCCAAACAACATAAGTTTTATAAAATTGTTAAGGCTTTTGTGGCCAATTGTTGACAAGTTGCCTTTGGCTTCTGTCTCGGGTGCTTCGGCCGGCGTTTGTTTGACGATTATTCTGATGTTTCGCCGACGCGAGTGGCTTGTGTTGTCAAAGCTCTAACATTCACTCTTCCAGCTAGTGATGGAGGGCTCTGTCCATAGGAGCAAACAAGTGATTTATTTAACGCAACGGCTTTTATAATGCAGTGTTGTGGGTGCCCTGAGACTTATATGTACTCAGAGTAAGCGTTCATTAATCTTATTTATATTAATCTAGCAAATTGCCCATGGTTTGCCTGTCCGTTTCCTAGGACTATCCAGCAGATAATTAGTTATTCGTGATATGTAGACAAGTTGCGCGTCCTCTTCAAACTGACTCGAAAGTTATACTACATCAGATAAATCAAATACGAGTCAATTAAATGATTGGTATAAATTAATACATACGAAAGAACAAATGTAGTAGTCTTTAACACATTTCTTTAAGATTGAACCCACGCATAATGAAATCATTGACAAAATTAATATTCTCAGAAATAATATAGGGTACAGATTTCCCCTGTATTGGTAATGACACTGCACTGCTTAGCTCTACCCTCTTTAACGCATTTGGTCTGCTAATACTCACGGAATGACTGACATCACCGCTGTACAAGATATTACTACCCCAACAAGCAATGTTAAATATCAGTGCAGAGAGAATAATACTTGCGATCTCAGCAATTTATAATTACCTCCGTATGCTAAGAGCATATGCTAAGAGGGTTGCCCAGAAACTAATGCACCCCTTTTTTTTTATCATCCGAAAACAATGCTACGAATGCAAAAGTTACGTATGTATTACTTGAAGCCTCCAGAGTGAGCGCGCCAAATTTCCGTCACTTTCGAATGATAGCGTAGCTGCAGAACAGTTTCAAAATGGCGTCTGTAGGTGATGTACATTACCAGCAACGTGCCGTCATTGAATTTCTCACTGCAGAGAAAGAAATTGTGGGGAATATTCACAAACGCTCGTGCAAAGTCTACAGAGCACCTGCTGTCGACAGAAGTACAGTCAGTCTCTGGGCACGAAGGGCGAGGTCGTCAGAAGGCGGTTCGACGGAGCTCCATGGTTTGCAGTGGTCGGGGAGACCATCCACGGCTGTCGCACCTGACATAGTGCGAGGTGATGTCGTTCGCGAGGACAGACGCATTACGAGTCGGCAGTTGGCGCTGCATCTGTCAATCAACAAAAGAAGTGTGGATGCAATTATCCGCACTCTTGGATATTCAAAAGTGTGTGCAAGATGGGTCCCTCGGTGTCTAACGGTGGATCACAAATTGCACACAAAAAATATTTGTCTTTATTTGTTGCAACCTTTTGAAGCTGAGGGGGAGGCCTTCTTGTTCCGGATTGTGACAGGTGATGAAACCTGGTTTCACCATTTTGAGCCCGAAACAAAATGACAGTCTATGGAATGGCGCCATTCCCACTCCCCACAGAAGAAAAAAACTCAAGGCAACTGCTTCTGCCGCTGAGGTCATGATCACCGCGTTCTGGGACTATCAAGGTGTGATTCTCATTTATGTGTCGCCAAGAGGCGCTACCATTAATTCAGAAGCATGTGTCAACACATTAACAAGATTACAGACGAGCTTCCAGTGACTTTGACGCCACAGCAGCACAGGAGATGTTTTGCTGCAACACGATAACGCTCGGCCCCACACAAGTCTGAGGACTGCTGAACACATCGCAAAACAGGGCTGGATAATGTTACCCATCGACCCTACAGTCCTGACCTAGCCCCATCGTACTTCCACTTGCTTGGGCCATTAAAAGATGCCGTTCGTGAAAGACATTTTGAGGACGATGAGAAGGTGGTTAACAGAGTGAACCAGTGGCTTCGCCACCAGGACAAGGATTGGTCCCGACAGGGCATACGCGCCCTTGTTTCGCGGTGGAGTAAGGCTCTGGAACGGGATGCAGATTATGTGGAAAAATAGCGTGTAGATAAATTATCATTATGTTCAATAAAGAATTATTTTCGAGAAATGCTGTGCATTACTTTCTGGGCAATCCTCGTGTATCACCGTAATTGTAGAAACGCGACAGTACAGAGCGCTGCTTCTCGAAGAGGTAGGCACCAACAGTAACTGCTGGAGCGTGACTCGGAAACATTGGACGGCTGACTGCGATCCGAATACTGCAAAACAAATGCTGCCTTATAACTTCACTGTGCAACACATGAGGTGCTCTTTATCACTGTTTGCTGAAGCAGAGGCGATTCCCAGCAGTGGGGCGAAGTTCAAACAATGTCTAAGTGTAGGAGCAAGCCGGCCGCGGTGGCCGTGCGGTTCTGGCGCTGCAGTCCGTAACCGCGGGACTGCTACGGTCGCAGGTTCGAATCCTGCCTCGGGCATGGGTGTGTGTGATGTCCTTAGGTTAGTTAGGTTTAAGTAGTTCTAAGTTCTAGGGGACTTATGACCTAAGATGTTGAGTCCCATAGTGCTCAGAGCCATTTGAACCATTTTTTTGTAGGAGCAAGTACAGTGTCCTGACAGCTATCTACTACAAAAGAGCACAAGATAACAAGTGCGTCCGTCGTCTGCACATGTCCGATGTGAATGAGCTCTAAGACGGAGGAAGGCAGATTTACCACGTTTCTCTGCTTCGTTTCCTCTAGCAAGTCTCGGTTCCCCTCCCCTTTAAACGTGGCGAATCAAATTTCCGGAAGTCGTTTCCTTCCGCGCACCAACCAATCTCCAACCTGCATTTTGGTTTTGGCGTCGGAGCTTATGGAATAGCTCCTTAATTCATCGACGAAATATCAGCCTACCAATCTGCGTCAAGCCGGTTACCCGTGCCTACGAGCTCAACAAGTTAACAACTATCGCCGCCGTGGTGGCGCGTCTCCAGCCGCGCGAATTTGGCTGTATTGCCTACGAACGCGACGGCCAGGCGCCAGACGGACAGCATCTCAGGGTTCGCGATTCTCAAGCTGCTGTCACTATTCACCGCCGAACTCTACGTAAACGGTCGCCGCAGACCGCTAGACCTACCCACGGCTACATGTCCCAAGAGTTTCCCAGAAGTAAAACGGTTTGGTATAAGCATAAGCTCCCATTCTTTCTTCCACTGAGCTAATACAGCATTGCTTGTACCCAACCACCCAACATGCACAAACTATATGAATTAAAAAAGTGTACTTGACAACGTCAGTCATACAGATGATCCAGTACCGAATGAGAACCTACTTTATATCTCCTTGTAGTCGCTTAAACAAGTAATATTGGAGGGAAAGGCTCTTCTTAAGGTGCAAAATATTGTCACTTTACAAAGCTTCGCCCTCCATTGCTACTGGTGGACTGGAGTCGAGTATGAAATAAATATGAAATATACAGATATGGAGGGGATACGTGATGGAATATGTGAACAAAGGAAAGGCGTAAGATAATGAATTCGTTAAGCCCAAATGCCTGATAGATCCAATATAATGTATGAACAAATCTCATATACAAAGTCAACCATTTTGGATAAAGACAAACATCGGATTAGAACATTTAATATCGACATCAAAAGTGAGGACAAACGCATAACGTTTTCCATGTCAAGTCTCAGTGTAAAATACAATGCTAAAAGGACACGATTTTACATGACTTCAACACTCTCGCAGTTTCCAATCACGTGAATACAACCTGAATGCTTGTAGCTTGCTGTAATCTCAACATCACACTGAAAGTTGCTGATCGAATGCACCCATTACAAATACACAAGAGTCTGAGTCACTTCTGATTCGGTGTGCTGCCCGGGACGAGAGAGACGTTTGTGGTTTGTACTTAAAACTGTACGAGGCGTCCATTAGAAAAATACGCTTCCAGCGCTCTCATTGGCTGGCCCTTTTCCAAGCTTTTATTTTTCGTGCATCCATCTTCAAACTGGTAGTTGGACAGCAGCTTCTGAATGTAAGTGAAGCAATGAATCACACCGTCAGCTGGGTATCTGTATTTATTACTTTTAATAGCGACCGGTATCGGTGGTCCACTCCTTTGTCGTCGGGCTCCTCTATGGCAAATGGTAGTCATCGGTATCAGCACCATAAAAGGATAGAAAACACTGGTGTCCGAAAACCTGCTCATGTGTGGTGCCTCTACTGTGCAGCCCATCAATCACAGATATGGCATTGCCACAAGAGTTGCCTGCCATTTCCAGTTTGCAAAGGTGTACCGCTCCATCGGGCAGAGTCGTCTGGTAACTGATCGTCTGTGAGTTGACAAGTGAATTACACGAGACACGCGAGTGCACGTTTTATGAAAGCTGCTCGCAATAAATGGCCGATTTTCAGAAAGCAAAATTTGACATTGCATGGGGGTGACGACTCTCTTAGAGACGACTGTCCTAACTGAGATTTTTTAAAAAATTTAGTTTATTTTTTTCGAAAGACGTTGCTGCATTGAAACTCAGCTGATTTTGCTTCCGCAAAAACTCAAATTTTAGGTAAACTTTATTGTAATGTTCTATAATTTCAGTAGTTTTCTGAAGAAAAGTGAGCGAAAGAGAGAACGAAGTAGAAGAAAATATGAGGAAAGAAAGAGAAAATACGAAAGGACAGAGTACGGGGGGAAAGAGTATGCAAGAGGGATGTTGCTGAAGAAACAGAGAATCTGTTACCTAGGTGTAAAGGAACAAAACTGCTTGGGTACACAGAGATAAAAGCTACGAAGTAGAAAACGTTTCTGTGTCCTGCTGTGCACAGTGAGGTTTCTGATCATGCACGATTTGTCGAACAAACGCATAGCTTCAATGGAGAACGACCTAGAATTTGTTTCATTCAGCGAGAGTCATTCTAAATCATCTGAAGAGCCGCGAAATTCTACTCCCCCCCCCCTCCCCCTCCCGCTGCCCCCTCCATTCTCTATCTCTCTCTCTCTCTCTCTCTCTCTCTCTCTCTCTCTCTCTCTGTCTCTCTCTCTCTCTCTCTCTCACACACACACACACACACACACACACACCCTTGGATACGGTGTCATAGATCTTCCTAATCGTTGCACCAGTGTGGCACTAACAGCGAGCAGGAATGTCGTTTACTGTTTATTTTTCCGATTTTAAAATGTGTAGCAAAATTACGATCCAACCAGATATGAGGTTTGTTGTGTAATACGTTTTCTAACTGCAAAAGGGCTGTCTTATCTAAATTTTCAGACAAATAATCGAAGTGTATGAAAACGTGATCAATGAAGCTCCAGATCAAAAATCATCGTGTTTAATGATGGATGAGCGAATACTCATGACGAAGAACGATCAGGCTGACGTTCGGTCGCTACTGACGAACTTAAGTGAAGGAATGAAGAAAAAATTCTAAAGGCTAGACGTTTCACTGTACTGTAGGTGTACCGAGTTTGTGCTTTCCTAAAATTTCACGATGAGTGCTTTATGGAACTGTTAGTAATAGTTTTAGTGACAGAAAAATGCATGCCGACGGTGGTCGTAGACTTGTGACAGATGAACACAAAAAAACAATGGATGAGTGCTGCACTGATATTTCTCACTTAGTACGACGAGGGCAGTGAGCAGTTTTTAATCCTCATTGTTACTGGTGACGAGACGACTGCTTCGCATGAAAGCCCAGGAACGAAGCGCCAGTCAACGGAGCGGCAACACGCACGATCTCCAACAAAACAAAAAACAAAAAAAAGCCAAACAAATTCTGAACACCAGAAGTGTTTGACTACACGGTTTAGGGGTCGAAAAGGTATGCTACTCTTTGATTTTATGCCTAGAAGAAAGACCGTAAATGAAGCGGCCTACTGTGGGAGCCCACCGCCTTCGCTGCGCCGTTCAAAACGAACGCTAGCCCGTATTCTGATGAGCTGACGAAGTGTTTGCTTCAAAAGTTTTAGACCGTACTGGACCCCAGTGTATTTGAGCAGAAAGCACTATGCAATCGCAACGAACTGATTCGACAGCAGCAGCTGAGTATGCAGAAGGTACAGGAAAGCTTTTGTGGCGCCAAAGTAACTGTGTGTTTGGACGGCGACAACATAGGAAAATGGCTAACGTATCAAAATACTTTGTAAAACAAGTTATCTTTCATTATCTCAAAAAAAAAGTCCGGAGAAGCAAAAGTGCTTCACTTTTACAATGAACCTCTGATATCTACAATTCTGTTACTCAAATCTCCTAATGGTTTGTAGCAGAGACTACGTAGCTACATAGTGCACCAGTATCGTTCGAACCCATATCCCCTTCCCAGCTGCCTTCACCCCCCCCCCCCCCCTTCACCGTCTCGCCGACCCCCAGTCCCGCTGCTGCGTTTGGTATTCGTGGTGTCGGGATGAAAGTGTGGCGGTACCCTTCTGAACTCTCTAAATATTCACGAATTTATCTAACTTTCTCTTGGGGTGTGAGGTTAGTTGGGAGAAGTACAGGTTATCCAAAATGATTCTTTCGCTTTTGCAAGACACAATCTTCATCATGAATTAAAGAAAATTTCCACAGCCTTAAGTGGGGGGGGGGGGGGGGAGTAGGGGACATAGGAAACTCCATTAGTAAACAGGAAATGGCGTGGTGTATACACTGATAAGGCCAGTCACTATGCAATCAAGCCATGCTGCAGCTCACAGTGGTGCTGGTTGGCTCTGAGCACTATGGGACTCAACTTCTGAGGTCATCAGTCCCCTAGAACTTAGAACTACTTAAACCTAACTAACCTAAGGACATCACACACATCCATGACCGAGGCAGGATTCGAACCTGCGACCGTAGCGGTCTCGCGGTTTCAAACTGTAGCGCCTAGAAGCGCACGGCCACTCCGGCCGGCACAGTGGTGTTGTTTGTAGGTTTCTGTCCTCTGTTGGAGACCAGACCGTATCGTTTAGTTGACATGGTTGTGATTGTTTGTCTTCTTATCAGTTTGACTGACGCCACTTGGTTTCGCAAGCGTTGCCTGTCCGCTAGTGGCAGCAGCGGCCGTTGTCGATATGTAGTAACTGTGGCCCTATCTTTGGGCGACGTCGTGGTTCTTCCTGGTCTTCGATAGGGGACTCAGGAGGAGCCAGGTCCACGCAGCGCGAAAACACGCTGGGACCGCTGGCGGCGCACATGGACTGCTGGATCGAAGGCCTATGATCACGAGGGTGCACGACCTCGTCGTAAACTGGATAAGTGGACATATTTTTCGTGAACAGGTAAGAAACTTATAACAGCATACTGTTATTAAATACCAATGTGTAAACAGCAGTACACAGATTTACAGAGATTTGTGATGGTCGTGCAGAAGTGCTGCATTCCGCTACTTGATGTACTTTTGACTATAAAATGGAATGTTTGTATATGGGAGATAAGGTTGTCACGAACACTGCTACTCGAAAATTAAAATATATTTTAAATTACAATAGTAGTGACTGGGGAGTTGAAACGACTTTATAGAATCGTTTCATAAAACATTTGATGAATTTTGTCTTGTTTTCGTCTCATTTTCTGCACCGCTTGTCTGCGGTGTACTTCTTCAGACTCGCCTAGGAGGATTTAGCGGTGGGACTGATATAAATTTAGTAGTTATCTACCATTAACTGCAAGCAACCTGTGCCCTGCATCAGAATTTTTATGTACTATATAATTCAATTACTTATCCTCTGTACCCTGTGTAATCCACATCTACGTATATTTATGTAATGACATCCTAGATTATCATGTTTCGTCCTTTACAGTGCCTTTTGTGTGAAACAATGAGAGAGTATATGTGTCTTTTCGGGTTCACAAAGCTTGTAGCAGACTAGTCGCTTCCCCCCTGCTGGGGTTACAGGGTAACCAACTTCCTGTTCTTTTACCTGCGCAAAGAGGTGCCGTGTCTTGTCTGTTTGTTGTGTTGGCAGCGGAAACGACCCTCTGATCATTTCCGCTTTACCTGTGGCGTTTTCTGGGTGCTACCGCTCAGGAGGCACTCTGCCGCTTGCTGTTGATGACTTCGGTTCGTAGCCCTCAAGCGCAGTCTTGCTACTTTAAAGTCGTTGTGAGTGTGTAAAGCCTCCAGCCTAACCGAAGCGTTATATCTCCTTTCTAAGATGTGTTCTGTGAAAAGCATATTGCTTCACTAATGTTCAGGAACGTTAGTGGTTTCAATTTATTCGGCATTCTGGGGTTTCTCTGTTGCTTTAGAGGACTGTGGTGTCAGATGTTGTCCACAGTATAACGACTGCGTCAAGTTAGAGAGTTCTTTACCCTGTGTGAATGCGAGAATAATTGTGCCTTCGCGTACGTGTGTTTCTTTCTGTTCTAATTTATGGTTCATTTCCTGCCTCAGACTAATGTGTGCTTGGTTACACTTATTTCCACGTGTTCCTCGTCGACTGAACCCGCAGCTCCAGTTTCTGTGTTTCAATAAGTGATCCTAGTCACATTGAATAATCAGCGTCTAAATTGTTATTTGAGCTTCTGTATTTTCGTAGGTTTTACGGATTTTAGTGACCTCTTTTATTTGTGGGGACCATGTTTTGCACGAACCGTGGGACCTTCAGCTTAGCTAATCTCGTTGATCTGTTCATGTTCGTTATGATTTAATCTGACTTTTGTAGTCGTTACTCTTTTCGTAATAATTTCGTGATTATTATCGGTTTCACCAAAGTTTGGCTCGACGAATGATCTGTTCACCCACGTATTCTTTCCCTTTTCCCAAATATATTGTGGCCCCGAATTCCCGTATCTTGCACTTAAATTAGTGAAATTTTTTCAGTCAGTATAAATCTTTTTGCCGTAATTGTAAGCTTATGCTGACCGTTAATTTCTCTCTGAACTTTATCTTCTTGTGTGAATCCAGTCTGCGTGCATAAACCTGTATATTCCTTTCCTTCTTCTTTCACCTCCAATACGAGTAATTGAGATGTACAAAGTTGTCTTATTTTAACGTGACCGGTGAGTTGTTTCATGCTCAAGTATCTGCCAGCTACTGAGTTAGAATGCTTCACCTTACTTCCCATATGTGACTTTAAGAATGAATGTTCTCAACGAAAACCAAGATGGCATCTCCTGTCCTAATCTTTCTGACTTACCACGTAGTCAGCTTCACTACAACATATAGTGGGCTGAATAATGATGTTTTCTCGGAATATTTCAGTGTTGTTTTCACAGGCAGCACAAAGGGGGCAGCGATAATCACGAAACATAATCTGAGAGGGAGCCCTCACCACTGGAGTGCACACCCCACGTTTTTTTTTTTTTTTAATCTATCGCCTATTTTATCGTGTGATTACGTGATTTGATTTTGCATAACTTGATTAAATTAATTGAAACACTTTTATTTTCGATTATGCAGTCATTCAAAATTTTTGTGTTCGGTCTGATCTTTGATGCGTAAAGAAAGGCTTGGGCTGGGGCCGACTCTGTAATTTTTAAAAGTTGTCATCTTACGTAAGTGGCTTAAACACCGAAACACATGTGCGCGTACCGGTTCCGCGAGGGCATACATTGTAGAGTAAGAAAAGTTACCGTTTAGCGCCTCGTTGTATGGTCGCCGTTGTTGCAGCTCGGTCGATCAGAGAACAGACACATCTTTTGTAAGGTGCGACGACGAGCGGTAGAGCTTCTCTGGGCTTAAAAATGAATTTCAGGGTTCCTAGTTTTGAGCGCACGCAACTGAGAAAGTAGTTAAAGGCTGATCTACAGTTGACGCAGATCGCGAACAATCAGTCGGAGGAAGCAGTCGAATGGTTGCTGAGTAGTGTACTGGGTTTCACGACCGGCTGTCGGTAGATACGTAATAACAATACTCTACAATAATTCCCAAGTAGAGAATGTTTCCCCAGACAGAAGCATTCGCGACGGTTGAGTTTTACCCGACTCTCGTGGAATAATTTTGTTGCTATAATTCAGTAACCGGTTCTACTGAGGACATACACATTACTAAGCACCTAACTAGGTTCATGGTTCATGGTGGATAGACTCAATTGCACGTTGCCTATGCAACGGCTTCCAGGGCCAACAAAATTGTGTTTTCCAATATTTCATATTATTACTGACCCAATTTAAAAGTAATAATCTACTCATGAAGAGGTACAGGGTGCTGAAAACAAAGTGTCGAATATGGGTATGGTAATGCATACTTTCTGCAATAGACACGTGTTTACAGGAGACGTTCAACATGGCGTCCATTCATGACTGCATCCCTCCACACTCTGGCGTATGGCACGACGCACCCTTTGAAATATACGCGGTTGTTGTCGTACCTGATGGCGTGCATTGAACACGCGACCTTGTAGTGTCAGCAAATCGTTGACTAGCTGAAGTCTGGAGAATGAGCAGGACAAGGTGAGCCCACTCCCCCTCGACTAATCCAGCGGTCTTGAAATGTTTGCGTCGGATGTTCGCATATATTGTGACGAACGTGTGCTGGTGCACCATCATGAATGAACCACATTTGTATTCGTTCCTGCAATGGCACAACCTCAAGCAAGGTAGGCAATATATTAATGAGAAAGTATAGATAATGGCCCTCAGTTGACGTTTGTAGTAGCTCGTATTTCCCTATTAATCTAAGGCCAAGTATGCCACATACGTCCATTCAGAATCGGTGTTGATGCCCTCTATCCTGAATTTCTTGAGGGTTTACATCTACTAAATCTACCAATACATGCTGTTTATGGATATTCAAAACACCATCTCTTGTCAACCCTGCCTCACCGATGAATAAAATCTTGGATATGAAAAGTAGATCGTCGGCACACTTCTGCCTCAGCCATTGACAGTACCGTCGTCTGCCATAATGATGCTGCGGTTTTAGGGCCTGAACACGCAGTAGACGACGTGGGTACAGCAATTGTTCAGGATGTGCCTCCAAATAAGAGACTGACACGCTTTCTGCAGCTGTTAATCGTCGCACAGAGGTCCCAGGGCTTCTTCCACCGAACGTAGCTAAACCATAGCAGAATATCAGATCCGCCATTTCACTTGTCGAGTAGTAGGCTTCCATTGCTAACAAGTGTCGAGAGAGAGAAAATGTAAGTGTACTACAGCATTTGTACGTACAAACAGCGCAATGACAGTAACCAATGAATGTGCATTTGGGAAAGTAAAACACCACGATACGTAGCAAGGTTTGACAGTACTGTACAATAAGGAACACAAACACGACGAAAACTAACGTAGCCTAAGCCCGCCCGGTTGGCCGTGCGGTCTAACGCACGGCTTTCCGGACTGGGAAGGAGCGCCTGGTCACCGGCACGAATCCGCCCGGCGGACTTGCGTCGAGGTCCGGTGAACCGGCCAGTCTGGGGATGGTTTTTAGGCGGTTTTCCATCTGCCTCGGCGAATGCGGGCTGGTTCCCCTTATTCCGCCCCAGTTACATTATGTCGCCGATTGCTGCGCAAACAAGTTCTCCATGTACGCGTAAACCACCATTACTCTACCACGCAAACATAGGGGTTACACTCGTCTGGTGGGAGACGTTCCCTGGGGGGTTCACCGGGGACCGAACCTCACAATAACCGTGGGTTCGGTGTGGGGTGGCGGATGGGTGAAGTGGACTGCGATAGTCGTCGTGGGGTTGTGGACCACTGACTCTGCAGCGGGGACGGAGCCTCTCCGTCGTTTCTAGGTCCCCGGTTAAGATACAATACAACGTAGCCTACAACACCAACCACACAATTGACTGCAGACCACCTAATGATAAGTAGAGTATTGTAAGACATTATAATACCCTGCCGACACATTTGAAGGAGCGCTAATGCAACTACTATGCTAATATCCGCACTGGACTTATTTTTCTCAGAGTATTCGACACTTTTTCTCGGAACACTGTATAATCTTGATTTAAAGCTACAATGCAACAGTCCTCAGCTCGTGGCCTAGTGGCTGCCGGCACGTTAGCTCACCGTGTTATGTCAGTGGCATAGCTGCCCTCTGTAATGAAAAAACTGAGTGAACGGATCGGTGCTGAATTTGAACAAGCGTCATGGAGCGTCCACCACGAACAAATACAATGGCCAGTAATGAAGAAAAAGAAAAGTGGCTACCGTTACTGCTTCTGGAGCACGGGGTCCCGGGTTCGATTCCCGGCCGGGTTGGGGATTTTCTCTTCCCGGGCACTGGATGCTTGTCTTGTCCTCATCGTTTCATGATCATCATCATTCGTGATAGTGGCTAGATTGAACTGTGGAAAATAATTGAACTGTGTAAGAATTGGGACTTCGTACGGCCGCTGATTACCGCGCAGTTGATCGCCCCACAAACCAAACATTATCATTATCTTAAAAGTAGCAAGTCAAGTATCGTTGTTAGAAATTGTCTTGAGGCAGCGTAACTCATCGCACGTACACTACTGGCCTTTAAAATTGCTACACCAAGAAGAAATGCAGATGATAAACGGGACATTGGACAAATATATTACACTAGAACTGACATGTGATTACATTTTCACGCAATTTGGGTGCATAGATCCTGAGAAATCAGTACCCAGAACAACCACCTCTGGCCGTAATAACGGCCTTGATACGCCTGGGCATTGAGTCAAACAGAGCTTGGATGGCGTGTACAGGTGCAGCTGTCCATGCAGCTTCAACACGATACCACAGTTCATCAAGCCGGGTGATACGCCAGTATGGCGATGACGAATACACGCTTCCAATGTGTTTCACCGCGATGTCGCCAAACACGGATGTGACCATCATGATGCTGTAAACAGAACCTGGATTCATCCGAAAAAATGACGTTTTGCCATTCGTGCACACAGTTTCGTCGTTGAGTACACCATCGCAGGCGCTCCTGTCTGTGATGCTGCGTCAAGCGTAACTGCAGCCACGGTCTCCGAGCTGATACTCTATGCTGCTGCAAACGTCGTCGAACTGTTCGTGCAGATGGTTGCTGTCTTGCAAACGTCCCCATCTGTTGACTCAGGGATCGAGACGTGGCTGCACGATCCGTTACAGCCATGCGGATAAGATGCCTGTCAACTCGAATGCTAGTGATACGAGGCCATTGGGATCCAGCACGGCGTTCCGTATTACCCTCCTGAACCCACCGATTCCATATTCTGTTAACAGTCATTGGATCTCGACCAACGCGAGCAGCAATGTCGGGATATGATAAACCGCAATCGCGATAGGCTATAATCCGACCTATGTCAAAGTCGGAAACGTGATGGTACGCATTTCTCCTCCTTACAAGAGGCATCACAACAACGTTTCACCAGGCAACGCCGGTCAACTGCTGTTTGTGTATGAGAAATCGGTTGGAAACTTTCCTCATGTCAGCACGTTGTAGGTGTCGCCACCGGCACCAACCTTGTGTGAATGCTCTGAAAAGCTAATCATTTGCATATGACAGCATCTTCTTCCTGTCGGTTAAATTTCGCGTCTGTAGCACGTCGTCTTCGTGGTGTAGCAATTTTGATGGCCAGTAGTGTAAATACCCAGACTACATTCGTAGATTTGGGAATGAGAGCACTTAGTGACTTGCAACATATTCTATACATAATGTCAAACCGTTATGAAACATTTTCTAGCTGACTCTCCACACACAAAGTGATGAAAGGAAAAAAAGTTATCGTTTACTACATTTTCGCTTTTCATGCAAGTAAAACTGACGCATCGGAGACGACTTTTTAGCTTATTGCTTTTTTACTGCTAACTATATTCGTAACTCGTTTTGCTAACAATATCTAAAATACCACTGATTATACTGCATAATTATACGGTACATATTTCAGGAGATGCGACATCATACACATGGAGACTCCTGAGAAACTAGCTTCTGCTCAAATCAGAGCGGAAATTCCCCACACTATACTCATTCAGAGTTTTATAATGAGAGCACTTTGCGACTTTCAAACTTTTCTAAAATTTTCATCCCTTACACCATTTATTTATTTATTTATCGTATCCAAGACATCACCATTTTACAAAAAAAAAATATATACGTATATTACATTGCAAGAGAAGCAGTTATAATACAATAATACATGGTTATAAGGTAAATTAACTACAATAATATAGAAAAGTATGTAACATATAATGATAAGCGCTAAGGATGCGAAACAGAGCGATTTTCATATCCCACGTGAAGCCCAATACATTGCAGCTTGAATAGCCTTGTCATTTGCTTCAAATAGGTCTTGAGTCGAAGACGGGTTGTTTAGCTTCCTGCAGACCAGTAGGTGTTGTGGGTCTTGCTGTTCTCCACACTCGCAGGGCTCGTCTGCACTGATGTAGCCTCATTTTTCCAAGTTTGCTCTGCATCTTGATACGCCTGTTCGTAGTCTATTCAGGGCTTTCCAGGTCGTATAAGGGAGTTCAGAGCCAGCTGTGGGTTCTTCCCTGGGGCTATTCCCTGGTCTTCCTGGGTCCACATTGTACCACATCTCTTCTCGTCGTGCTCTAGGCGATAAAAGAGTTGCTTCAGTTGTTCGTAGGAAACTCTTCCTTGATTTAAGTAGGCGAGGTTGAAGATTGTATCCGAACATTGGATGCCTGGGATCTGTCTCCTGTTTATGTTTCTCGATTTCTGCGGCAGTCCTTCTTCTGATGTCTGGCGGGGCTATGCCCATGAGGTGGTACAGCTGCTTTGTGGGAGTTGGGTGGAGGCATCCTGTCACGATGCGTCCAGTCTCATTCAATGCTATATTTACTTGTTCAGCGTGGGTGGGATTTTGCCAAACGGGTGCCGAGTACTCCGCAGTGGAGAGACATAAAGCTAAAGCTGACGTGCGGAGAACTGTAGGTTGCGCTCCCCATCTACTATTTGTTAGCTTGCGGATGATGTTGTTCCTGGCACTCACTTTCGTCTTTGTGGCCAAACAGTGTTCCTTGCAGGTGAGAGCACGGTCAAGTTTAATCCCAAGATATTTTGGTGTGTCGCAGTGAGATAGATGTTGTCCCTTCCAGCTTATGTTGAGTTTCCTCCTTGCTTCCTTATTACGTAGGTGAAAAGCACAGACCTGGGTTTTTGCTGGGTTTGGCTTGAGGTGGTTATTATCATAATAGTCACCCAGCTTTTCAATCACTAAAGTTAATTTACTTTCTACCTCTTCAAAGGTTTTTCCCTGGGTGGCAACGACTGTATCGTCTGCATAGATGAAGGAGCGAGCGTCCATGCTGATCGGTTGGTCATTGGTATAAATATTATACAGCAATGGGGCGAGGACGCTACCTTGAGGTAGGCCGTTTTTCTGGGTCCGCCATCGGCTCTTCTTCGACTGCAGCGTGACAAAATACCGTCTATTCTGCAACAGGCACTGGATGAATTGCGCCAGTCGGTAGTCTTTAGTGGTGTTATATACTTTTGATATTAACTTACTGTGGTTTATGGTGTCGTAAGCTGCTGTAAGGTCGATAAAGGCTGCACCTGTAATTTGTTTCCGCTCGTATCCATCTTCTATGTACTGTGTAAGGTTGAGGATTTGTCCACAGCATGACCTTCCTGGGCGGAATCCTGCTTGCTCTTTAATTATATTCTTGTTTACATGTTCTGAGATGCGGTTAAGGATTATTCTTTCTAAGACTTTATAGAGCTGACAAAGCAGGGAGATAGACCGAAAATTTTTAGGGTCTGTGGGGTTTTTTCCAGGTTTTGGTATAGCTACTATATTTGCCTTCCGCCAAGTCTTGGGGATTTTCATTTCAAGAACACATTTGTTCATCATATCTAGTAACCACCGTCTGGTAACAGGTCCGAACATTTTTATTTGTTCTGGGCGTAGATCATCTAGGCCATCGGCTTTATTAATTTTCATTATGGGGATGGAATCTTCTAATTCTTTCAGAGTAAAGGGGGTGCCTAGGTGGTCTTTTTCTTGAGTGCCTCTCTCTAGTTTCTTTCTTGGGTGCTTCCTGTTGTTTTACCATTAAGTAGAAGTTGATTTGCTATTTGATTTGGTGTGACCTTATACAAATTTTGTGTATTAGATGAGGGGTCATTATTGATGTTTTTAAGAAGTTGCCAGGCCTTTCGGCTATTCTGTTTCATGTCTAGGTTTGTGATTAGATTACACCATTTCATTGTTCTTGAGGCTGATATGGCCTGGAGGAGTTCTTCTCCCGCCATAGTTGCTTCCTCTGAAAAAGGGTTTTCCTCGAAGAGCTGTTGGTAATGTTCCAGAAGAAACTTTGAGTTTCCGTCAAGTCCAGGGATATAACTAGTTCTGCAGCCTCGGGGGATATTTCTTCGGGAGACAGTCTTAACTAATTCAATGAAAGTGTCATATTTTTCCGGGCTAGCATCAAGGTTCTGCACCTCTTTGTCAAGTTCTTCAGAGAATTTGTCCCACAGGGCACGTTTAAAATTAAACCGTCTTTGGAAATGGGTGGTTGCTGGTTTAACAACTGCTTCAACCAGACATAATATAGCTCGGTGCTGTGTATGTGGGAGGGGTTCTCCCACATCCTTCCTGGTTTGATGTGCTACGTTTTCGCTGACAAAGATGTTATCTGGATTGTATCCACGGTTCCACCTGCTGCTGTTGAAGGAATATGGAAGTTTGGGGTCGTGTATTAATTTAAGGCCAGTTGAGTCTGCCCAGGTTTCTAGGTCGTCCCCACTTTTGTCTGTGTGCCTGTACCCCCAGGCTGATCCATGACAGTTGAAGTCGCCCATTACTATTTTCGTTGGTTGTGAGTTGAAGTTGGTTGGCTCACTGAATCTGAACTCCCTGCTCGGTGGCTTATATATAGACGTCACAGTGCAGGACTGTAACTCTACAGTCAATATTTCGATGTCTTCTTGAGATGTCAGTTCTGCAGATATAATACCTAAGCCCATTTTGTCGAAGATTACGCTGCCATATTGCTCGTGTGGTCTTTCAATTACTAATTTCATTCCGTGGATCTTTGGTCTTCTATTTGTGCGGTCAATGTGGGTCTCTTGGATTAGTAAGAGATCACAGTTGTGAGTTTTACATGCTAGAGCAAGTAGCACTTCTTTCTCATGAGAGAGCCCTTCAATGTTTATAGACATTATATTTAGCGCTGGCTTTGATAAAAGCCTTTTTGTGGTGTCTTGGTGTTGAAAGGATTGGCCGTTAGGCACAGGCCTAAGGTTGCCCAGGGTACGCCCGATCGTTGTCATGATCTTCGGGGAGGCTCCTTTCGTGTACCTCCCTTACACGATTAAGGGATAATACGTAACACAGTAACTCATTTGTAAAGTAATCAGAAGTTTGAAGTTGTTAAGGTGACAGTTGGATTCTTTAAAAAAATCTCGTGCGTTCACTGCTAATAAATTAATAATGTCATTCGAGTCAATTTTGATTAATTAACTCCATCCAATAGATCATAATATAATGGTAGTTAAGAAACAATCAGTAATTGATAAGGAGAGGAGTAATCGTAAACAAAGTGAGCAAGTATAGAGTTGAAACCGTAGACGATGAGGTCGTTAGAGATGGAGACAGGGTCGAGATGGGAAGAATGGCGAAAAAATAACCTTGACGTTCCATTACAGCCGGCCGCTGGTGGCCGAGCGGTTCTGGCGCTACAGTCTGGAACCGCGCGACCGCTACGTCCCAGGTTCGAATCCTGCCTGGGGCATGGATGTGTGTGTTGTCCTTAGGTTGGTTAGGTTTACGTAGTTCTAAGTTCTAGGGCACTTATGACCTCAGCAGTTGAGTCCCATAGTGCTCAGAGCCATTTGAACCGTTCCATTACAAATGGCCCCAGAATTTGCCTTAAGGGAGTGGTTCTCTTTCAAAATTAAAAAAAAAAACGATTTTTTTATGTTGTGTAGGATGGCTACTTTATAGCAGTGATCATCCCGAATTCGCCAGAAACTCCATTATCAAGTTAAAAGTCGGTTGGTGAAAAAGTGTCTCCGAAAACCTTCCACAACGGTAAAAAATAGGCGACATGCAATTTCTACGACGGCCTGGCATGCGTTTCTTGGTAGGTGGTAAGTTCCTACAGGACCAAACTGCTGAGGTCCCTAGGCTTTCACACTACTTAATCTAACTTAAACTAACTACTAACACACACACACATGCCCGAAGGAGGACTCGAACCTCCGACAGGGGGGGCCGCGTGAACCGTGGCAAGGCGCCTAGGACCAGGCGGCCATGAATTTCATGTTGGAATTATGGACTGAATTCTCTATCACCGCACATAGGAGTTTTGAAATATCTTCAGAAGTCTACCTTCGGTGTACGCTTTTGTCTCGATTTTGTGGGCGAGGAAAATGATATTTGTTTCATCATGTCACCATTTTGTTAGAATTTCGTATGTTTCAATTATCCTGTATGTTGTTGTTGTTGTTGTTGTGGTCTTCAGTCCTGAGACTGGTTTGATGCAGCTCTCCATGCTACTCTATCCTGTGCAAGCTTTTTCATCTCCCAGTATCTACTGCAACCTACATCCTTCTGAATCTGCTTAGTGTATTCATCTCTTGGTCTCCCCCTACGATTTTTACCCTCCACGCTGCCCTCCAATACTAAATTGGTGATTCCTTGATGCCTCAGAACATGTCCTACCAACCGATCCCTTCTTCTGGTCAAGTTGTGCCACAAACTTCTCTTCTCCCCAATCCTATTCAATACTTCCTCATTAGTTATGTGATCTACCCATCTAATCTTCAGCATTCTTCTGTAGCACCACATTTCGAAAGCTTCTATTTTCTTCTTGTCCAAACTATTTATCGTCCATGTTTCACTTCCATACATGGCTGTATATACTTATATAAAATATGTTGAACATTATACATAATTATTTTGTTACAGGTCCAATAGGAGGACTTTGGGAATTTCTGCCGGTAACCGACCTCCGGCTGCAAGAGGTCCTTCCGCCTGATGCAGCGGTTACAGGGAGTGTCCGATTTGCACGCAAAAATTATTTCTTAAAGACAAAAGTGCAAAGAATAAAATTGTCTCATCAGACTTTTTCTTGTACTTGAAAATTCATCTGTTTTTCATATGTTCAAAGAGGGCCACCTCCTTAAAGAATATAGGAAACCATGGACTCCCGAATGCGCGTCCAGTGTGATATCATCAACATCCACATCTACATCATAGCCCGCAAACCACCTAATGGTGTGAGGTGGAGGATGCTTTCGGTGCCGCTATCTGATCCCTCCAACACTGTTCCACTCGCGAATAGTGCGTGGGAAGAATGACTGTTGGTAAGCCTCTGTATTGGCTCTAATTTCTCGAATTTTCTCCTCATGGTCAATACGCGAGATGTATGTGGGGGAAGTAATATGTTGTCCCACTCCTCCTGAAAAGTGCTGTCCTGAAATTTCAAAAGTAAATCTCTCCGTGATGCACATCACCTCTCTTGTAACGTCTGCCAGTGGAGTTTGTTTAGCATCTCCGTAACGCTTTCTCGCCAGCCTACGAGCCCATGACGAAACGCGCCGCTCTTCGTTGGATCTTCTCTATCAGTCCTACCTGATAGGGATCGCAGGTAGATGAACAGTACTCAAGAATCGGGCGGACAAGCGCCTTATAATCCACTTCTTTCGTGGATAGTTGCATTTCCTTAAGATTCTTTCGATGAATCTGAGTCTGGAGTCTGCTTTTCCGACAATCTGTTTTTTACGGTCATTACACTTAAGGTCGCTCTGGATAGTTACGCCTAGATATTTTACGGCATACGCTGTCCCCAGCTGTTTGTCATCAGTGGTGTAGCTATACAGTAGTGGATTTCTTTTCCTATGTATGCCCAATACGTTACATTTATTTACGTTCAGAGTCAACTGCCAGAGCCTGCGCCATTCGCTAGTTCTCTGCAGGTCGTTCTGCAAATTCTTACTATCTTCTGGCGTTACTACTTTGGTATGGACTACTGCATCATCTGCGAATAGCCTTAAAGAGCGTCCGACGCTTTCTACTAGATCATTTATATATATTGTAAACAGCAACGGTCCTATCACTCTTCCCTGTGGTACTCCGGATATTACCTTTACATCTGTCGGTTTAGTTCCGTTAAGTGCGACGTGTTGAGTTCTGTCTGCAAGAAAGTCTTGAATCCAATCGCAGGTCTGATCCGATACTCTGTAAGCTCGTATTTTTTTTTCATTAAACGGCGATGCGTGACGGTGTCAAACGCCTTACTGAAATCAAGGAACATGGCATCGACCTGAGCGCCGTTGTCAACCGCGCTGTGGATCTCATGGAGGAACAGAGCGAGCTGAGTTTCGCAGGATCTCTGTTTGCGGAATCCTTGTTGATTTTCATAGAGACGTCCATCTTCCAAAAACGTCATAATTCTTGAGCATAATACATGTTCCATAATTCTACAACAGGTTGACGTCAACGACATAGGTCTATAATTGAGTGGATCTGTCTTACGGCCTTTCTTAAAAACGGGAATGACCTGCGCTTTTTTCCAGTCGTTAGGTACCTTTCGTTGCTCAAGCGATCTACGATAAATTATTGCTAGAAGGGAAGCATGTTCTTTCGCAAAATCTTTATAGAATCTTATTGGTATCTCAGCTGGTTCTGAAGCCTTTCCTCTACTAAGCGATTGTAGCTGCTTTTCAGTTCCGCAACCGGTTATCTCAATATCTGCCATTTCGATATTCGTACGACGATTGAAAGGAGGGACAGTGTTACGATCTTCCGCGGTGAAAAAACTTGGGAAGACCGAATTCAGTATTTCGCCTTCTTTCTGTTATCTTCCGTTTTGGTGTCGGTGTGGTCGCTGAGGGAATGAATAGATGATTTTGACCCGCTTAGTGATGTTACATAGAACCAAAACCTCTTAGGGTTTTTACTCAGATCGGTTGACAACGTCTTAGATTCAAAATCATCGAACGCTTCTCTCATTGCTCTCCATACGCTCATTTTCGCTTCGTTCAGCTTTTGTTTGTCAACTAGGTCTTTACTTCTCTTGAATCTGAGATGAAGTGCTCTTTGTTTACGTAGCGCTTTTCTAACTCGGCTTTTAAACCATGGTGGATCTTTCCCATCCTTTAAAACCTTACACGGAACATACTTGTCTAGGGCATATTGAACGACGCCTTTGAATTTTTTCCATTTGTTCCCCACATCTTCGTCCTCATCACCGACTATTTGATGCTGACTGCTGAGATATTCTGAAATTTGTATCCTGTCACCATTGCTGAACAAATATATCTTCCTACCTTTCTTAACATTCTTTGAGGGACCCGTCGTCATAGATGCTGTCACAGCCTTATTATCATTGATACCTTCCTCTATGTTAACTGATTCGATAAGTTCAAGTCTGTTTATTGCCAGGAGGTCGAGACGTTAACCTCTCGAGTTGGTCCTTTAACTATCTGCTCAAGGTAATTTTCGGGCAAGACATCTAGAACAATGACACACGATTCCCTGTCTCTGGCACCAGTTTTGATGGCATAACGCTACTAGCTCCGCAGATGACGAAGAGATTGTTGAAATGTATGATGAGATAAAAGAAATTATGCACATAGAGAAGGTAGACGAAAATTTAATAGTCATTTGTGACTGGAATCCGATAGCAGGTAAAGAAAGAGAAGGAAACGTAGTAGGTGAATATGGAATGGAGGTAAGGTATGAAAGAGGAAGCCGCCTGGTAGAATTTTGCACAGAGCATAACTTAATCATACCCACCACTTTGTTCAAGAATCAGGAAAGTAGGGTGTATACATGGAAGACACCTGGAGATACTAAAAGGTTTCAGATAGATTATATACTGGTAAGACAGAGATTTAGGAACCAGATTTTAAATTGTAAGACATTTCCAGGGGCAGATGTGACCTCTGACAACAATCTATTGGTTATGAACTGTAGATTAAAACTGAAGAAACTGCAAAAAGGTGGGAACTTAAGGAGATGGGACCTGGATAAACTGACAGAACCAGAGGTTGTGGAGAGCTGCAGGGAGAGCATTAGGAAACGACTGACAAGAATCGGGGAAAGAATTTCAGTAGATGAAGAATGGGTAGCTTTGAGAGATGATATGGTGAAGGCAGGAGAGGATCAAGTAGATGAAAAGACGAGGGCTAGTAGAAATCCTTGGTTAACTGAAGCAATATTGAATTCAATTGATGAAAGGAGAAAATATAAAAATGAAATAAATGAAGCAGGCAATAAGGAATACAAACGTCTCAAAAATGAGAGCGACAGGAAGTGCAAAACGGCTAAGCAGGGATGGCTAGAGGACAAATGTAAGATGTAGAGGCATATATCACTGCCAACAGAAAAATTAAAGAGACCTTTGGAGAAAAGAGAACTACTTGTATGAATATCAAGAGCTCGGATGGAAATCCAGTTCTAAGCAAAGAAGGGAAAGCAGAAAGGTGGAAGGAGTATATAGAGGGTCTACACAAGGGTGATGTACTTGAGGAGAATATTATGGAAATGGAAGAGCATGTAGATGAAGACAAAATGGGAGATATGATACTGCCTGAAGAGTTTGACAGAGCACTGAAAGATCGAAGTCGAAACAAAGCCCCGGGAGTAGACAACACTGCATTAGAACTAATGATAGCCTTGGGAGACAAAACTCTACCATCTGGTAAGGAAGATATATAAGACAGGCAAAATACCCTGAGACTTCAAGAAGAATATCATAATTCCAATCTCAAAAAAGGAGGTGTTGACAGATGTGAAAATTACCGAACTATCAGTTTAATAAGTCACGGCTGCAAAATACTAACACGAATTCTTTACAGACGAATGGAAAAGCTGGTAGAAGCCGACCTCGGGGAAGATCAGTTTGGATTCCGTAAATGTTGGAACACGTCAGGCAATACTGACCCTACGAGTTATCTTAGAAAACAGGTTAAGGAAAGGCAAACCTACGTTTCTAGCATTTGCAGACTTACAGAAAGCTTTTGACAATGTTGACTGGAATACTCTCTTTCAGATTCTGGAGGTGGCGGGGGTAAAATACAGGGAGCGAAAGGCTATTTACAATTTGTACAGAAACCAGATGGCAGTTATAAGAGTCGAGGGGCACGAAAGGGAAGCAGTGGTTGGGAAGGGAGTGAGACAGGGTTGTAGCCTCTCCCCGATGTTATTCAATCTGTATATTGAGCAAGCAGTGAAGGAAAGAAAAGAAAAATTCGGAGTAGGAATTAAAATCCATGGAGAATAAATACAAATTTTGAGGTTCGCCGATGACACTGTAATTCCATCAGAGACAGCCAAGGACCTGGAAGAGCAGTTGAACAGAATGGATAGTGTCTTGAAAGGAGGATATAAGATGACAATCAACAAAAGCGAATCGAGGACAGTGGAATGTAGTCGAATTAAATTAGGTGATGGTGAGGGAATTAGATTAGGAAAATTAGACACTTAAAGTAGTAAATGAATTTTGCTATTCTGGGAGCAAAATAACTGATAATGGTCAAAGTAGAGAGGATATAAAATGTAGACTGGCAATGGAAAGGAAAGCGTTTCTGAAGAAGAGAAATTTGTTAACATCGAGTATAGATTTAAGTGTCAGGAAGTCATTTCTGAAAGTATTTGTATGGAGTGTAGCCACGTATGGAAGTGAAACATGGACGATAAATACACTCCTGGAAATTGAAATAAGAACACCGTGAATTCATTGTCCCAGGAAGGGGAAACTTTATTGACACATTCCTGGGGTCAGATACATCACATGATCACACTGACAGAACCACAGGCACATAGACACAGGCAACAGAGCATGCACAATGTCGGCACTAGTACAGTGTATATCCACCTTTCGCAGCAATGCAGGCTGCTATTCTCCCATGGAGACGATAGTAGAGATGCTGGATGTAGTCCTGTGGAACGGCTTGCCATGCCATTTCCACCTGGCGCCTCAGTTGGACCAGCGTTCGTGCTGGACGTGCAGACCGCGTGAGACGACGCTTCATCCAGTCCCAAACATGCTCAATGGGGGACAGATCCGGAGATCTTGCTGGCCAGGGTAGTTGACTTACACCTTCTAGAGCACGTTGGGTGGCACGGGATACATGCGGACGTGCATTGTCCTGTTGGAACAGCAAGTTCCCTTGCCGGTCTAGCAATGGTAGAACGATGGGTTTGATGACGGTTTGGATGTACCGTGCACTATTCAGTGTCCCCTCGACGATCACCAGTGGTGTACGGCCAGTGTAGGAGATCGCTCCCCACACCATGATGCCGGGTGTTGGCCCTGTGTGCCTCGGTCGTATGCAGTCCTGATTGTGGCGCTCACCTGCATGGCGCCAAACACGCATACGACCATCATTGGCACCAAGGCAGAAGCGACTCTCATCGCTGAAGACGACACGTCTCCATTCGTCCCTCCATTCACGCCTGTCGCGACACCACTGGAGGCGGGCTGCACGATGTTGGGGCGTGAGCGGAAGACGGCCTAACGGTGTGCGGGACCGTAGCCCAGCTGCATGGAGACGGTTGCGAATGGTCCTCGCCGATACCCCAGGAGCAACAGTGTCCCTAATTTGCTGGGAAGTGGCGATACGGTCCCCTACGGCACTGCGTAGGATCCTACGGTCTTGGCGTGCATCCGTGCGTCGCTGCGGTCCGGTCCCAGGTCGACGGGCACGTGCACCTTCCGCCGACCACTGGCGACAACATCGGTGTACTGTGGAGACCTCACGCCCCACGTGTTGAGCAATTCGGCGGTACGTCCACCTGGCCTCCCACGTGCCCACTATACGCCCTCGCTCAAAGTCCGTCAACTGCACATACGGTTCACGTCCACGCTGTCGCGGCATGCTACCAGTGTTAAAGACTGCGATGGAGCTCCGTATGCCACGGCAAACTGGCTGACACTGACGGCGGCGGTGCACAAATGCTGCGCAGCTAGCGCCATTCGACGGCCAACGCCGCGGTTCCTGGTGTGTCCGCTGTGCCGTGCGTGTGATCATTGCTTGTACAGCCCTCTTGCAGTGTCCGGAGCAAGTATGGGGGGTCTGACATACCGGTGTCAATGTGTTCTTTTTTCCATTTCCAGGAGTGTAGTTTAGAAAAGAAGAAAATAGAAGCTTTCGATATGTGGTGCTACAGAAGAATGCTGAAGATTAGATGGGTGGACCACATAGCTAGTGAGGAGGTATTGAATAGAATTGGGGAGAAGAGGAGTTTGTGGCACAACTTGACTAGAAGAAGGGATCGGTTGGTAGGACATGTTCTAAGGAATCAAGGGATTACCAATTTAGTACTGGAGGGCAGCGTGGATGATAAAAATCGTAGAGGGAGACCAAGAGGTGAATACACTAAGCAGATTGAAAAGGATGTAGGTTGTAGTAGGTACTGGGAGATGAAGAAGCTTGCACAGGATAGGGTAGCACGGAGAGCTGCATCAAACCAGTCTCGGGACTGAAGACCACAAAAACAACAGTTCACATTCGGAAAGCTTCACGTCGTTCTATAAAGGCAATAATGTTGCCCATTCGGAAAACAATATTACTTTTAGCTCCATGAGGTGACAGTGAAGCACAGAAATGGAAGAGAGGGCCTCTAGTGAGGATTATCCGCACGTAAGGAGACAGCGACCTGGGAGGGTCGCAGTGCAGCGCAGCTCGCCCTCCCCGGGCGGCAGTGGAGTGGCCGGTTTTTTGCGCCCCGCCCTGGCGGCGCGCTGCCCCTCTAGGGCCCTCGTCGGGCAGTGAGCTGGCGGCGCCGGCTACTTGCCACGGCCCCCTGTGTACACACACACAAATCTCGGCGGAATTAAATGTTGCAGCGGCGCGGGGGGCGCCATATGCGAGAGAGGCTGCGCTCGCGCTGGCGCCGGAGCCGGCCGGACGAGACGAGGTGATTAAATGCAGATTTAATCGAGTCCCCTGGCCGCCCATTGTTGCGCCAAATGTTGTGTCAACTGCTCCTTTGGCGGGCGGCGGAGCGTTACCGCCGGCAGCTGCCGCTGGACGGGAGGCGCAGCCGGGGCCGGACGTCTCCATCGAGGCGCCCAGCCAGTCGCCAGATGCAAGCGAGCAGGTGCTCGGCGCGGCCTCCGCGGTGCTACAGCCTCCGGTTTATTAACTCGGCCTCTCAGAGTTCCCCTCTGAGCTCGATTAGGTCGCACCGATACAAAATTAGATGTACCAGTTCTGCGATGGTCTGTAGTGAAGGTATAAGAAAGGTACTAACGTACTCGCCGCTGTAGCAGACGTGGAACGAGACTTGGAGGTTTTGTGGGAAAGAGATGTGGTGGTGTTGAGACCTACCTACGTTTATTTTATGAAATTTGAGAGAGCCTTTCTTCGATAATGTGAGGGGACAACTATGAGGTCAATCCAATTCCCACAGTTAGTGTAGAGTGAGCAGGTTGCTGCGTGGCGGGGTTTTACTCTGCTGTGCAGGCTGCAAATTAGTAATTCACCTACCTCAGAACGGCATCTGCTCGATGTCCCTCCACTCAGCAACGTAGATACGCCTCGGCATTGCGTGTACAGGTACAGCTGCCCATGCAGCTTCAACGCGATACCACAGTTCATCAAGAGTAGTGACTGGCGTATTGTGACGAGCCAGTTGCTCGGCCACCATTGACCAGACGTTTTCAATTGGTGAGAGATCTGGAGAATGTGTTGGCCAGGGCAGCAGTCGAACATTTTCTGTTTCCAGAAAGGCCCGTACAGGACCTGCAACATGCTGTCGTGCATTATCCTGCTGAAATGTAGGGTTCCGCAGGTATCGATTGAAGGGTAGAGCCACGGGTCGTAACACACCTGAAATGTAACGTCCATTGTTCAAAGTGCCGTCAATGCGAACAAGAGGTGACCGAGACGTGTAACCATTGGCACCCCATACCATCATGCCGGGTGAAACGCTAGTATGGCGATGATGAATACATGCTTCCAATGTGCGTTCACCGCGATGTCGCCAAACACGGATGCGACCATCATGATGCTGTAAACAGAACCTGGATTCATCCGAAAAAATGACGTTTTGCCATTCGTGCACACAGGTTCGTCGTTGAGTACATCAAGGGTAACCGCAGCCATGGTCTCCGAGCTGATAGTCCATGCTGCTGCAAACGTCGTCGAACTGTTCGTGCAGATGGTTGTTGTCTTGCAAACGTCCCCATCTGTTGACTCAGTGATCGAGACGTGGCTGCACGATACGTTACAGCCATATGGATAAGATGCCTGTCGTCTCGACTGCTAGTGATACGAGGCCGTTGGGATCCAGCACGGCGTTCCGTATTACCCTCCTGAACCCACCGATTCCACATTCTGTTAACGCAGGCAGCAATGTCGCGATACGATAAACCGCAATCGCGATAGGCTACAATCCGACCTTTATCAAAGTCAGAAACGTGATGGTACGCATTTCTCCTCCATACACGAGGCATCACAACAACGTTTCACCAGGCAACGCCGGTCAACTGCTGTTTGTGTATGAGAAGTCGGTTGGAAACTTTCCTCATGTCAGCACGTTGTTGGTGTCGCCACTGGCGCCGACCTTGTGTGAATGCTCGGAAAAGCTAATCAGTTGCATATCACAGCATCTTCTTCCTGTCGGTTAAATTTCGCGTCTGTAGCACGTCGTCTTCGTGGTGTAGCAATTTTCATGGCCAGTAGTGTATCTACAATTAACTGAGGCCACATAGCTGCAGTAATGAAATAAAGTTCTGTATAAAAATTGTCATTAAAAATATATCGGGCGGTAAGATAATGGATTGGCTTCTGGAGAATAATGTCCGTAATTTCCACACAAAATTGTTTATTTGTTCTTATAGAGAAAGAAACGGTACTATTCAGTCCACTTTTAAACTATTGGTTATTTTCGTCAAGTTCACAATTCATACACTCATTTCGCACACACAGCAGCCAGAAATCTGTCCAAATCTGACCCGAGTTAAACAACGTTTCCACAGTCATTTATTCCAACACTAACATGAGTTATTACATTTGGTCCTTCTGGGGTATTTCAAAAAAAAAAATTGCTCGCAAAAATTGTCAGTGGTTGAATACTGAAATGTGCCATACGGATACTATGAAGGCCAAATTTTCACACTATAATATCAGTTCAACAATACAGTTCTAAAACTTCCAAACTTCACAAAACTGTCCGTAACTACATCAGCGTTAGTCACGACACTTATCAAACGCGAGGAACTCAATATTCCTTTATTTTACACATTATTTTGACTCGCACTAGTAACATGACCGTCCGCGTTCAATGCTAGCGAAAGACCCTTTTCTTGCAGCCTCTCTCCCAGCATAACTATCAGGTAACGAGCGGGAACCGTCTCAATTCTGATTGACTAACCATACTAGCTGCCAATCAGAATGCTCGCTCATGAACATACTCACGCCAAAACTGGCCTGCCCCAATCCTTACATACAGACGCACCTACGTCGTTCTGATATACCAATGTTAAAGTGATGTTTAATAAATGAAAACGGAAAGGCAATAAATCTGGAAATATCCTTTAGATACAGATAATACTCCAGCTGACTTTCTGGCTGCTCTGTTACAATAGCAATCACACCTAGACATACGTCATCACAAAGTGGGTAAATTCCCTATGAACATTTTCCCACGACAGGCTTGGGTAACTCTTGCAGGTTACTCAAGACGGTATATAATGCAACATTGAAATTCGACGAATATCCCACATACACACTCTCATTCACTCACATACACTCCCACAACAATCTTAGACAACGATAATAATTTTGTCAGATTCTTATATTACGACTATCAAAAGTGAAAAATCTCAGTCAATTAATTCTGCACACTGACAGCTCTGCTTATGTTTTCCAATTATACCAAAAGATCAACTATTATATTTCCAAACTGAATTTAGTTCCCTAAGTGTCGGTATTTGACTTTTTTTAGCAATTTTTTCCATCTCTGTAACTATGATAGTTTCTATGTGGGAACTTTGATACAATCTTCTTCTTCATGAAAAAAGGTAGTGTACTGATTTTGAAAATTATTGAATAATATTTAATATCATTGATTTAAGTTCTTATAGGTTGTGAATGTACGCGTCCAGCAAGAGACCTTGGATAGGTTTCCCAAAGCAGGTAGTGACAGATGCGCGTGTGTCTCCCGGTTAGGCAGGCAGATGTCAGTCCCCGATTCGGAAATTCGCCAGGGTGCTACTAGAATGCAATTTGCTTCACAGATCAAAGCGTTCCGTATTTATTTAACTACAGGAGCAGGACAAAGCTCTGAGGTACGAAAAGGGACACAGTTTGTAAATGGCTAAGGTTGCCGGAGTTAGCCGCAATGCGTTTGGCGCGCAAAGCAGCCCCTTCTGCGCACTGCCGAAACAAGGAAGCGTGCCGCACGGGGTAGCCGCGAGGTCTGCTGCGCCTTGCTGCGGATCGCGCGGCTCCCCCCGTCGGAGGTTCGATTCCTCCTTCGGGCATGAGTGTGTGTGCGTTGTCCTTAGTGTTAGTTAGTTCAAGTTAGATTAAGTGGTGTGTACGCCTAGGGACCGATGAGCTCAGCAGTTTCGTCCCTTAGGAGCTTACCACAAATTTCCAAGGAAGCTTTCGGATTAACAGGAAGTCAGTCCTGCTCTGCGCTCGAAATACCCAGGCACATGAATTACGCTTGACTCAGAGTCCACTGTTATCGCAGCCTGAGCGATCGCCGCCGAACTAGGCTGGACGTTGGCTATGAAACCTTTACCTTACACGAGATCGAGAGAACCCTCACAGCCTACTATGGTCAACCACGTCTTGAAGATCCAGCCAACCCTGTAGAATTTGCTTTTGCTCAACTGCAGTAATACAATGTCTTTCACCGAAGGGTGCTCCAGCAAGCGAAACAATGAGCAAAATCAGAACTTTGCAGTGACTGCTGTAGAGCCTTGCATCCGAACTGCTGAGTCTTGACGCAAATGGCTGGAGAGCTATTTTAGAACTGGATAAAACAGTGCGGAGAGGTATTGAGGCGGCAACTCCGATGTAAGTATTTACATGTGAAAGTTGTCCGTGTTGACACGCTAGCCTCTGTTTATGCTTTGTGTAGTGTTCAGATCACGTTTCATTACCTGAGCTCAGAATGATGACTGTCTAGCATGGATGAGAATGTTCCGAATGATCGCTTGCGTTATGTGATGCGCAACGTCTTTGGGCAGAGCTGAAATGCTTGTGTGGCTGCGAGACGAATTGGAACAAGTTACGAGTGACATACAGTGTTTGATCAAAAGCATCCAGTCACCTAGTGGAGGATACGAATATGGCACGTGTTCAACCTGCGCCTTTCTGACGCTTTGAACTCTACTGGGAACTCTTTCAATGAGGTGACTGAATGTCTGTAGAGGAATGGCAGCCCTTTATTCCTAAGCGCCGGAACAGAGAAGACAGTGATGTTGAACGCTGGGGTCTGGAGGGAAGCCGCCGTTCAAATTAATCCCAGAGGTGTTTCATTGGGTTCGGGTCGGGACTTTTGGGCAGGAAGTCCGTTTGAGGAACGTTATTGTCCATAAACCATTGCCTCATTGATGCTGCTCTATGAAAGAGTGCATTGTCACGCTGATGCAAATAATCATCGTCTCCGAAGTGTTCCTCTAATATATGCAGTACAATGTGCTGTAAGACATGTTCGTATCCGTCTCAGTTTAGCGCTGCCTTAAGAGCAACAAGGGGACCGCACCCTAATAACGAAAAAGATCCCCATACTGCTGAGATGTGGGACTTAGGTAAGGCAGGAAAAGGTGTGGACGGAGCCTTACTCAGTTACCTTTGGTTGCACAGTAAACACGTACACTTCATTTAAGGAAATAATTAAAAACAAACATTTTTTTACAAAAATTGACTGTAACGCAAGTTACACTGACGACTGAAGGCCTTATTAAGAAGAATTCAAATTATTGGTCGGCTGAAGGCCACAAGCAATAGGAATAATTTAAACAAAATATTATTTTAAACAATTGACACAATCGGACCAAATGAAGAAGGGAGTGATCCACAGGCAGTGCTCCAAGGATCGACCTGAGAGAAGTCCCTACAGCTGCGTAAGCGGTGAGACAGGCAGCCAAGAGTTACGCTTACTTAAGAGGATGGCAACTCAGACTAAGGACAGCTTAAACGCCGGCCAGCACACTCGCAAAATCCACCTAAGATGCGATAACCAATACCACGATAGAATAACAGTTAACATCATCAAATGACAAGTATTTAATTACACAAGTTGGCTCCGCCAAATCCTAGTACGCAGACAAGGTTAAGACCAAATTGCCTACTCAAAATCTGACTAGAAACACATGGAACCGCAAAAGACAATTCCACAAACAACTCAAACAATGCTAAAACAGTAGCTATACAGCAACAAGACGAACTGCACGTAGACATGAACGCTAAGAACACAGAAACAATCGAAAGACCAGATACACGTCGTCCACTGAGACGACCGACCGTACGACCAACCATCGGTCGTTGCCAATCAAGTCAGGCAAGGGAAACGTCGGAGTATAAAACCGCAAACTTACAGCTTGATGGCATGAGGCCACTTCGACGGACGGACACACACACAAGTTGCACTACTTGACTATAACGATCCATTAAACTTAAACTCGCTGAATCCGGACCTCGACGTGGTCGTGCACTCTCGCGTTATTATAGATGGGCTACGATTATCTAAGGGTGGAGTATGTTTATGTCGTGCAATACTTCCTTTGTGTGTTAGGAAATACCTTATGTGAGTACTGATGTGTGTCGCATTACATGATATTCAGTCGTATCGTACAGGGGCTTTAATAATTTATCTAATACATAAATGCCTGAATTTCTGGGATACTTTCCTTACATTCCCTTCACTCCCCCTCCGCACGCCTCCCCCCAGCCCCTCCCCCTACGCCTTCGGCTGGAGTTGTTCATTTATTCATTTTCATATGTATGTGAAATTAAGGCGATGTAAGTATTACTGCAGCAGCCAACAAGGAGCAGGGTGTATGTTTGAGCGATATTTACAGGCAGTTGGCATTTGCGCGCGTTAAAAGGGTATGCACCTTGCAGGATGGTTCGTTGTCAGAACATATTCGGTTAGGTAGCGTTTCCAGACGCGAAGAGGTCGGAGTAGATTTATTCATGATCCCCTGCTATGATCACAGTACTAAAGAAGCAGGAGTATGTTTCTCTGGATTCGCCATCGCTACGCCGACAGCGGGAGCGGTGGTATGTTGTGGCGGCTGGGAGAGACATCTCAAAACGAGACTGACCAAAATGAGCAAATGAGATCCGATCTTCCGATGCGCCCTATGTTTGTGGGTAACACGTCTCGAATCACGTGACTGATGCAAGATTCGCGGATTGGTTCGCACATGATTGCAAAGATAGGAAATCCAGTAGCGACGTGTCGTACAGTCGGTCGCTACCTAGCCACGTCGGCTGGCCACAGCTCGCTGTCGCCAGCTGCCTGCCACAGAGTCAGCATTTTTCCAGATGGAGAGTCCTTGCGCTTTACAGAGCGAGGACATTATGAGGGATAGCTCTTGAAATGAAATTAAAAACGCAAATGGTCGTTTGTTCAAAATCTTAAATCTGTGAACGATCTCCAACAATTGCGATGGAATGTTGACACATCGTTGCATTCAAATTAGTACGTGTTTTATACATACCAAAAATCTCGAAAAGTACTTTAACGATTTACCCCAGATTTTTACTCGATGCTGTAATGATGAGCCGGCTGGGGTGGCCGTGCGGTTCTAGGCGCTACAGTCTGGAACCGCGTGACCGCTACGGTCGCAGGTTCGAATCCTGCCTTGGGCATGGATGTGTGTGATGTCCTTAGGTTAGTTAGGTTTAAGTAGTTCTAAGTTCTAGGGGACTGATGACCTTAGAAGTTATGTCCCATAGTGCTCAGAGTCATTTGAACCATTTTTTGTAATGATGAATCTGACGCACGTGGGCTGTATATTTCTTAAATACGAGGGTTAAATGAAAAGTAAGCCTTCGTTAGTTGGGTTTGTATGGGAATATTTTAATATATCTAGCGCAGAAATAATCCTTAGAATGTGATCTTAAATTACCAATATTCTCCTTCCCACATAATCACCAGCCAATTCGATAAATTTCTGCCAACGATAAACAAGTTTTCTGAAGCCGTCACAGAAGAAGTCGCCACGCTGTTTCCGAAATCACACTCCCACAGGTCTCTCAACCTCTTAATCACAAGCATAATGATGTGCCCGCAGATCGTCTTTCATTATCGGGAATAGATGGAAGTCAGACGGAGCTAAATCTGGACTGTATGGAGAACGCCGTATGATGATGAGATTCATTCTCTGAAGTTCCCCTGTGGTGGCAAGTGAAGTGTGTGGTTTGGCATTGTCATGCTGCAGGAAAACATTTCCCTTTTCCTTTCGGACCCTTGATAGCCGTCGTTTCAAACTTCGCAGCGTTGTGATGTAACGCTCTGAGTTTATTGTTGTTCCACGATCAAGGAAATTAATATGGATAACACCATTTGTGTCCCAGAACACTGTCGTCCTAATTTTTCCAGCTGAGGGCTGCGTCTTGAATTCATTTTTGTGAGCCGAGTCTTTGTGTCGATATTTCATAGACTGATGTTTCGTCCCTGGGTCGTAATGGTGTACCCACTTTTCGTCTCCTGTCACAATTGGAAGGCGAAAGTCGTCTCCTTCGTTCTCGTAACGCAAGAGGAGTTAAAAAAAAAAAAAAAGTTCAAATGTGTGTGAAATCTTATGGGACTTAACTGCTAAGGTCATCAGTCCCTAAGCTTATACACTACTTAACCTAAATCATCCTAAGGACAAACGCACACATACCCATGCCCGATGGAGGACTCGAACCTCCGCCGGAACCATCCGCACAGTCCATGACTGCAGCGCTTGAGACCGCTCGGCTAATCCCGCGCGGCGCTAGAGGAGTTCCTGGAAAATTTCAAGTCAGTGCGTTTTCATTTCAGGAGTCAGTATCTGGGGTACCCATCATGCACAGATCTTCCGATAGCCAAGCTAAGCAATATTGTGACCCACATGTTCTTGTGAAATGCCGATTGTGCTTGCAGTTTCTCTCCCAGTGATACGACTATTGTCCTGACTCAATCTGTCAACATTTTGCTTGTGAAACTCTGTGGTTGCTGTCACAGGACGTCCAACTCTTTTTTTTGTCACGCAGGTCATATGTACCCGCCTGAACTTCTTTAAACTTACTCGCCCAACGACACACATTGTAAGTAGGCTATTTAGGTTTTCTTATTGGTAACTCCACGTAGCGCTCTGTATGAAAATCACTGGCTGTGCTGTGTGCAGTCTGTGGCTAGTTTGCATTGTTGTCTGCCATTGTAGTGTTGGGCAGCTGGATGTTAAGAGCGCGTAGCGTTGCGCAGTTGGAGGTGAGCCGCCAGCATTGGTGGATGTGGGGAGAGAGATGGCGGAGTTTTGAAATTTTGTAAGACTGGATGTCATGAACTGCTATATATATTGTTCTCTATCAAAATCTTTCATTTTCTAACTATGCCTATCAGTAGTTTGTGCCTTCAGTAGTTTGAATCTTTTATTTAGCTGGCAGTAGTGGCGCTCGCTGTATTGCAGTAGTGCGAGTAACGAAGATTTTTGGAGTGGTAAGTGATTTGTGAAAGGTATAGGTTAATGTTAGTCAGGGACATTCTTTTGTAGGGATTATTGAAAGTCAGATTGCGTTGCGCTAAAAATATTGTGTGTCAGTCTAGTGTTGATCAGAATAGGTAAAGAGCGAAATGTCTGAGTACGTTCAGTTCTGCTCAGCTCTTTGAAAATCAAATAATGTAAGAGGTAATTCATAATTTTTTCTAAGGGGACGTTTCATATGTCGACCCTTAGCCGAGGATACCTCACTGGAATCTTCTGATTTTTTCTTGTAGTTTGTGTAATTAGTGTAGATTTTGTTTATTGCTAGCGCGTAATTGTAGGGAGAATCTTCTTTGTAGTTGCAGTCTTTCATTGTTGTACAGTAAAACAGGTGTGGCACGCATGTAAATTTGCACCAAGTATTTTGCAGCTGCGCTTGCAATTAACTAGATATTATTTTCAGTGCTATGTTAATGTGTTCTCTTATTTTTGCTCTTCAAATTGTGTTTTTCTGTGTTGTCGTGTGAAATATTGTGACAATAATGGCGTGTGAAAAACGTAATACTAGGCTCCAAAGTAAACAGAGAAATGACAGTAAAGACGAAAGCAGTGTGTTATCGCCACCATGTAATGAATTAACTAATATTCAAAGTAGTAATTTGGTAACTGTGCATAGGGAAATGGAGCGGGCGTCAAATAATGGTGTAGACAGTGAAACAGGTAGTGAACAGGGAAGCATTATCGATCGATCGGTCAGTAACAGCTCGCCTCAGGAATCGGGAATGACAGAACACAATATTGCAAATACTGTAGACTCAGGTTTTGGGTTCTCACCGTTTTCTCAAATGAGTCAAGACAGATTTTCCGCTTGTCAAAATGTGAATGTTGCCGGTGCAAATTCACTGCCGGAAAGCACTGAGGAACATGTTTCAGACACCAGTGCAATTAATGCAACAAATGGGACAAAAGCTTCAAAAGTTAGACACAATGGAACAAAATCAGAGACAAACAGAGGAAAAGCTTCAAACGTTAGACACAGTGGAACAAAATCTTCAAAAGTTAGACACAATGGAACAAAATGTTCAAAAGTTAGACACAATGGAACAACACCAGAGACAAACACAGCAACAGTTAGACTCAATGGAACAAAATCTTCAAAAGTTAGACACCACACTTGAACAAACACGTGAAGATTTAACTACTGAGTTACATAAAATCGAATCGAAATGTCAAAAAGTCTGTAATGACGTAAAAACACAAATTTGTGAGCATTTCCAACCTATTTTATCGCCTCATGAAAATGCATTACAGAATCACGAAGCAGCCATAAAAGAACTGCAAACTATTGTTCGTGAAAATCATGACACCGTGCAAGCTAAAATTGACTCAGTTGCATCTACCGATTCGGTTATGCAACATACAAAAACTCAGGAAAACTTAAAGGACACAGTAGATACGATTTCAACACAAATGGATACACTGAAACTTGGTTCAGAAAAACACACAGAGGAAATAATTTCACTGACGGATAAAGTAGCCGAACATTCAGATCAGTTCGCTAACTTATCTACAAAGGTAGACGATGATTTGAATGACACAAGAACTGTAGCCATCATTGACACAGAAGAGTATGAACAAATTAAGAAATGCAAACAAAATCAAAATCAAATTAATACGCAACACCAAAGAGAAATCCGGGAAGTACAAGATCAGTTGGCACAAGTAATACAAGAATTACATATTTCAGAGGACACTCGCGCTCCAACACGGGAAGAGGGACTTAGAAATACGGAAAAGTCACAAAATAATAACACAAGGCATTTCGGAAATTATGAAAGAAAGTGGCGAGGTGCACCGAATTTTGAGATGGAACCGCCGACACGACGTAACAATGACCAATATGCTACTGGCCGACACGATGATTTTGACTATAAGCTGTTCATTACTACACGTAAATTCAAAACATTTAAGAATTCTGGCAACGACATTCATCCACAAGCGTGGCTTCATCAATTCTCTCATTGTTTTCCTCCCAACTGGTCATTAGAGCACAGATTGTAATTTGTGTGTGGCTACTTAGAGAATGAACCAGCTGAAAGAATGCGATCGGTCATTCACTATTGTCACAGTGAAGGAGAATTTTCTCATGCCTTCCTCTCAGCATATTGGTCTCAAGCTACACAAGACCGAGTAAAACATAGCATCATAATGATGAAACATTTCGAACAATCTGAATTTTCCAGTCTTGTGAAATATTTTGAAGACATGTTGCACAAGAATCAGTGCCTGTCAAACCCATACAGCCCCTCAGAACTCATCCTCATTTGCTTAATCAAATTGCCTGAACATTTACGACATATTATTTTGGCAAGACGTTGCAAAGACGACATTAAAGCTTTTCAGGGACTCTTACAAGAATTAGAAATTGACACTGACAATCGCGGAACGCGAAAACAGGAACACAACAATTACAGCTCACATCCGCCGCAATTCCGCGATGAAAGAAATGATAACTGGACACGACAAGGCTATTCTCACAACACAAATCGTGACCAAAACAGACACCACCCATATGACAACCGTTGGAAGTGTAGTAATAATTACAGAGAAAGATCGCATTTCCATAGTAATGAATGTGACAGAGACAACCATAGAAACAGACAATATAGGAACCAAAACAATTATTATCAAGGGAGATAGAATAACTTTGGACACAACGGTCCTCCGCGCAGTTATGACTCAGGGAGAAGTTCTCCACCACATGACCGACAAGAAATTAATTACAGAAATTACCGACATGACGACAGACGATATAATCATAACGATAGACCTGAATTTCATCAGAACTGGCGAGATTCGAACAGGGCAGGGCCCTCTCGACAAGGTGAATTTGTAGAAGTTAGGTCTCCTAATCCCAATAACGACACCCGCCAACAAAGAGACAATGACTCGCACTGCAGGCAGCCACGTGCGCCGGCTGGCTCAGCGAATAATAACATAGACGCTAACCTTGAGAAAAATTTTAGCATTCCTTACCGACGTATACAACATGATAATTGCTTTGAAGTTGAAACTCTGTGCACTAGAAACGGTAAATGATTGCGCCACATTTCACATGTAAAACCGTTTGTTGAGAGATAACCTGCTTTTTAACTTAGTCTTTGCCATAAAACTTTCCACTTCACACTACTAGTACAATTTCTCACAATGAGAAACTGTTAACATGCAACAATGTTTTGAAGTTAGCTATCCAGCCTAGAACCTAGCGAACATTTTTAAACAGATATGACGAATGCATTGTTTTAGTGAACTGATGACACAGTGTTGTTATTTGTACATTCTTGCTTGTTAGTTGCATGATTACATAACGACTATCAGGCTTACATACTTAGAATATATACTGGCACTACCAATGAGATTTTAATGCAACATTTTGGTTTACTTGAAAATACATTCTGGATTTAAAGTACACTCCTGGAAATGGAAAAAAGAACACATTGACACCGGTGTGTCAGACCCACCATACTTGCTCCGGACACTGCGAGAGGGCTGTACAAGCAATGATCACATGCACGGCACAGCGGACACACCAGGAACCGCGGTGTTGGCCGTCGAATGGCGCTAGCTGCGCAGCATTTGTGCACCGCCGCCGTCAGTGTCAGCCAGTTTGCCATGGCATACGGAGCTCCATCGCAGTCTTTAACACTGGTAGCATGCCGCGACAGCATGGACGTGAACCGTATGTGCAGTTGACGGACTTTGAGCGAGGGCGTATAGTGGGCATGCGGGAGGCCGGGTGGACGTACCACCGAATTGCTCAACACGTGGGGCGTAAGGTCTCCACAGTACATCGATGTTGTCGCCAGTGGTCGGCGGAAGGTGCACGTGCCCGTCGACCTGGGACCGGACCGCAGCGATGCACAGATGCACGCCAAGACCGTAGGATCCTACACAGTGCCGTAGGGGACCGCACCGCCACTTCCCAGCAAATTAGGGACACTGTTGCTCCTGGGGTATCGGCGAGGACCATTCGCAACCGTCTCCATGAAGCTGGGCTATGGTCCCGCACACCGTTAGGCCGTCTTCCGCTCACGCCCCAACATCGTGCAGCCCGCCTCCAGTGGTGTCGTGACAGGCGTGAATGGAGGGACGAATGGAGACGTGTCGTCTTCAGCGATGAGAGTCGCTTCTGCCTTGGTGCCAATGATGGTCGTATGCGTGTTTGGCGCCGTGCAGGTGAGCGCCACAATCAGGACTGCATACGACCGAGGTACACAGGGCCAACACCCGGCATGATGGTGTGGGGAGCGATCTCCTACACTGGCCGTACACCACTGGTGATCGTTGAGGGGACACTGAATAGTGCACGGTACATCCAAACCGTCATCGAACCCATCGTTCTACCATTCCTAGACCGGCAAGGGAACTTGCTGTTCCAACAGGACAATGCACGTCCGCATGTATCCCGTGCCACCCAATGTGCTCTAGAAGGTGTAAGTCAACTACCCTGGCCAGCAAGCTCTTCGGATCTGTCCCCCATTGAGCATGTTTGGGACTGGATGAAGCGTCGTCTCACGCGGTCTGCACGTCCAGCACGAACGCTGGTCCAACTGAGGCGCCAGGTGGAAATGGCATGGCAAGCCGTTCCACAGGACTACATCCAGCATCTCTACGATCGTCTCCATGGGAGAATAGCAGCCTGCATTGCTGCGAAAGGTGGATATACACTGTACTAGTTCCGACATTGTGCATGCTCTGTTGCCTGTGTCTATGTGCCTGTGGTTCTGTCAGTGTGATCATGTGATGTATCTGACCCCAGGAATGTGTCAATAAAGTTTCCCCTTCCGGGGACAATGAATTCACGGTGTTCTTATTTCAATTTCCAGGAGTGTACTTTCTGTGAGATACCAGATGACACAGTGGTTAGTTTATGTGACAGCTACACGATTTTATCATGACGCTACTAATGAGTGACCATTTACAATGTTGCTTTTGCGGTGTTTCTGTTTTATATCTGCACAGTTTTTTTGAATTCTTCTGTAAAGTAAAACATGTTTTAGTAGTAACTTTTGTGGTATAGCTACAATGACACAGTGTTTTCTGTAGCACAACAATATGTTACAGCACAGTACTTTCTTCATCATGGCAATAAGCGTAATAAGTAAGATATCTATACGCGATGCATTTCACTTTTGTTTATCATGAGGTAAGTACATTGACTTCTGCAGAACTTAGCTTTCGGAGGATGATAACTACGACACTTCCACGGAGATTATCTCACAACAAGATGCACAGTTTAGCGCTACAGTACACGTATTTGAGTGACTAATTTTGTACTTAAAACATTTATTTTTAAAGATTTTTGAATTACAAAGATACAAAGGTTTTCCATGATACATTTCATTCCATTGCTGTAATCTGTAACACCTGAGGGTATAATTACATTAATCCTCAGGGGGGTACACGCGTACTTTGTGTACCTTGTGTTTGGCAAGCACAATGAGCCCTAGCTAATATGGTATTTACTTATACAACTTTACACATCGGTACCATATTTCTCTAACACACAAATTACACAGCTATCTGATCATTTAGTGAGAGATAAACCTTTTTTTTACTACGTCAGTGACACATGTTTACGCAATTACAGAGTTGGATTACTTCACACTTATGAAATTGTATTTTGTCTGTACTTTGTGAACTGTTCATATTTTTTCGGAACCATTGTGATAATGTGAGAGCTTTGAATGATGTATTTGGTAAGGGAGCACGATTTTTAAAGTACGTTTGAGGTAGATGACTTTATTGAAGGTCTTGAAATTATTGAAAGAAGCTGTGACGATTGTGAGATGTGATTGATCTGTTATGATGTTATTATTACGATGACGATGTGTATTATGCTGTTGAGGTATGTTTATGATCGATAAGCTGAGAATCGTACTTTAAGAGTTACGAAATTTGTCTAAATGCATGAATGTATCACAATGCCAACGAATATTTTTTGGACACTGTTATATCAATAGGATTTTGTTTCTACAGATTTGTAACGCAAATTCTTGACCTGTGAAATATTTTTATATGAGACTGTCACTGTAGCGGAAACTGCTGTCATAAATATTTCGGTAAGAAAGTTAAGTGACCACCTTCACGTAATGCGTCGTGGGCACCCAGCTGCACAACAGACGCCTGGAAAAAAGCCATTAGTGTGTGCCTTTCAGAGGCACAGGTGGAGTAGAAAAAGAGACCATTAACGTCGCTATTGACATTTCTTTGTAGAAAGCATCGCACATACAACACGCTCAAACTTGAAAACATATGATTACACTGTGGAGCTCTTAATTTATGATATTTACTAAAATGCCTAATGAAATGATGAGAAACATTTTACATCTATTGTCTTTCTAGTTGAGAGATTGCTCATTTTGTTTAATATCTGGTTTCCAGCTGTGTTGCAGCATTGGTTTTATAAAATAAAATAAAATGCATTTGCTAATGTGAACACTTTCTGTCAACAGATCTATTAAATAATTACTTTATGATCCACATTCTTCGAAAAAGGAGCTCTTGGAATGGAAAGAACAATAAGAAGGGACTAATAACAGTAACTGCATATATAATTTTCTTTTCAAGTACTTGGTAATTTTTTATGGAATTAGTTTTTGTGGTGGACCACTTTAATTACAAAGACATTAAGATGTGAATAGACATATCCCTTATCTGCACTGTTGTCTTTAGTGTACTATTTTTTCTGCTTGAGCTTTGTCATGTTTAGGTATAAGTTATTGCATTTGCTGCTGCTGTGTGCCAGGCATAGTGCTACTAAATTTAACTTTGTATTACTCTGTTAAGCCAGTTTTACTACTGAATTATTTTTCTTGTTGCTGCACATTGGCTCATATTAGTTGTAATGTTGCATTTTATCTGTTGATTTAGATTTACTGCTGCTTGCTTTGCAATTTGCATTTTTTTGTCATTGCAGTTTGTATTAATTGTTTTGTGCTGCTGCATTGCCTCGTCCCTTAGTTTAGCATCTGAGCCCGGTAGATATAAGTTAGCTTAAGATGGGGTAGGCCATATAAGAGAACAAGTTGTGATGAATTGGAAGAAATGCGTTGAGAAGCTATAAGAAAATGGTTTGGCCAAAAATGTATTTTGAAAGAGGATATGAACAAAAAAGTAGGGTTTAGGGACAACAGGTTTAGGTAGGATTTTCTTGGAAATAAATGATGAGGTAAGATAATGGAAAATAAATAATGAGGTAAGAAATATGTGAACATATAAATTCAGAAAGCATGCTTGGATAGGATTTTTTTGGTGGAAACAAATGTTGAAATAATACGAAAGATTTATGGAATGAAGTTTTGGGTTGGACTACAGTACCAAATGTTACACTGAAAACAAACCCTCCCCTTTCCTCCTGTGTTATTCTGCTATGTGTTTGTGTACTCTTGTATATTTGTGTTCTTCGTGTCTTTAAGTGTTTATCTGATGAGAGTTACATTGTAGAATTTTTCTGATATTATGTTATTTACTTTGTAAAGATGTTTAGACATTATTTATTCTGTTTTGTTTTAATGCTAATGTGTGAAATTAATGTTTCGAAAACTATTCTCACTATTTTATATATTTACTTATGTCATAATTCCTGTAACACTGATGTATATGTTTATTTCTATTGTTTTCTAAAGCCTGTATTACTACAAATGTTATCTATATTGTTATGTTCTTTAATGATGTATTTTGTACTTTTGTTATTGTATTCTTATGTTATAAAATGGTAATTGACACCATTTAATCAAATTAAGTAACTTGTAAGTTACATTTCACTGCACACGTTTCTGTTGGTCATAGTATATGGACAATATGTGAGAAGTAGGGACTGTTAGTGTTTGCACGTGTGTTAATAATTCAGCAAGGGACTGGATAACAGCATTGCTGGTTCTAAGGACATTTCAAAAAAATTTTTGTGAGTGCACAAGTGGTGGTTTATGGACTTGCTATATTGTCCACAAGACTCTTTGATGGTGATTGTGCACCTGCACAGTCACAACAGATGGCTGCTAGCCATCTCTACAATGACTACAGTGGGTCAGCACCTTTGATGACTCACCAATACCATTATTTCTGCAAGGACTGCATGAGGTCTCCACCTCTGGTGGCCCACCAATACCATTATTTCTACAAGGATTGCAGTGGGTCTGCACCTCTGGTGGCCCACCGATACCGTAATCTCTACAAGGACTGCAGTGGATCTGCTTTGTGATGACCTACCTACCAACATTCTTCAAAACTTCGACTGACTCTGCTGTGGGTTTGCTCTGTTGTGGCCCATTACCTGTCTGCATGTCGAGCGTCAGCACTGTCTTTCTGCTGGAAGGACAACATTACTTCTTTAAGACTGCATGGAAATCCACTACTTCCGTGTGCATTTTCTTTTATTGCTCAGACTTTGAGAAAAACACTGCAATTTTACTGCAATGAATGATAAGGACTGTCTTTATGGACTGTGAGAAAATTTTAGCTTTTGACCAACATTGTATCAATAAGTGTGTGCATTTGATTTCTTTGTTATTGCAATTATGAAAAATTTTTTCAAATCTGTATTGGCCACTGCCCAAAACAATTTGTAAAATTTTTTGTGGGGAGCATGGGGGCTATGTAAGTAGGCTATTTAGGTTTTCTTATTGGTAAATCCACGTACCGCTCTGTATGAAAATCACTGGCTGTGCTGTGTGCAGTCTGTGGCTAGTTTGCATTGTTGTCTGCCATTGTAGCGTTGGGCAGCTGGATGTTAACAGCACGTAGCGTTGCGCAGTTGGAGGTGAGCTGCCAGTAGTGGTGGATGTGGGGAAAGAGATGGCGGAGTTTTGAAATTTGTAAGACTGGATGTCATGAACTGCTATATATATTATGACTATTAAGGTAAATACATCATTTGTTCTCTATCAAAATCTTTCATTTGCTAACTTTGCCTATCAGTAGTTAGTGCCTTCAGTAGTTTGAATCTTTTATTTAGCTGGCAGTAGTGGCGCTCGCTGTATTGCAGTAGTGCGAGTAACGAAGATTTTTGGTGAGGTAAGTGGTTTGTGAAAGGTACAGGTTAATGTAAGTCAGGGCCATTCTTTTGTAGGGATTATTGAAAGTCAGATTGCGTTGCGCTAAAAATATTGTGTGTCAATTTAAACACAGTCATGTATCATTTTTCTAAGGGGACGTTTCAACATTACTCACATAAACACAATCACCATACACTGCTTTCATTCTCTGGTGAATCTCCTTTAGGGTGACACCTTCTGCTGTCAAGAATTCAATGACAGCACGTTGCTTAAATCGCATTGACCCACCGCCTGCGCAGGGTTCCATACTTTTCACTGTAACAACACAACCGTTCAATGCTAAGGCATCCCGCGAACTGGAGCTGTAGAGAAGAGGCTACGGAACAAGCTAGTACCTGCTGCATACCAATGCTGCCAATTGTTGAAGAGTTACGAAAGTGGAGGCATTACTTTTCGCCGCGCGGGATTAGCCTAGCGGTCTCAAGCCCTGGAGTCATGGACTGTGCGGATGGTCCCGGCAGAGGTTCGAGTCCTCCATCGGGCATGCGTGTGTGTGTTTGTCCTTAGGATAATTTAGATTAAGTAGTGTGTAAGCTTAGGGACTGATGACCCTGGCAGTTAAGTCCCATAAGATTTCATACATATTACTTTTCAGTCAACCCTCGTATATACAATATACACTGAGATGGCAAAAGTCATGGGATAGCATTCGCACGTACACAGATGGCGGTAATATTGCGTACACAAGGTATGAAGGGGCAGTGAATTATTAGCGGAGCTGACATTTGTATTCAGCTGATTCTTGTGAAAAGGTTTTCGACCTAATTTTGGAAATTTGTGGTAAGGCCTATAGCACCAAACTGCTGAGATCATCGGTCCCTAGGCTTACGCACTAATTAAACTAACTTTAACTTGGCATGGGCGTCGTAACTGCCGTCTGCTTCACGTCTGCTGTGCAGCGAGCTACCTTAATTTAAGTATTAACTGTATTTTTCTTACTTGTCACTTCTTCTTCCGTGTGTATTTGCTTTTAAGAAGCTTTAATTGTCGGGTGCTATTAATAGTGTTCCATAGATTTCGTGTTTGTTTTGAATACAGTCAGAGAGAGTCCCTTTAGTCAGCTATAGTGCTAGTAGTGTCAGTGTCGTCGTAACTGCCGTCTGCTTCACGTCTGCTGTGCAGCGAGCTACCTTAATTTAAGTATTAACTGTATTTTTCTTACTTGTGACTTCTTCTTCCGTGTGTATTTGCTTTTAGGAAGCTTTAACTGTCGAGTGCTATTAATAGTTCCATAGATTTCGTGTTTGTTTTGAATACAGTCAGAGAGAGTCCCTTTAGTCAACCATAGTGCCAGTAGTGCTAGTGTTTGTTTTCAATACAGTCCAGAGTCAGGTAGTGCTATTTTCATTGTTTTCTACAAGAAGTGGCTAGCAACCACAGTTTAGTGAATAAACAGCCGCCTTTAGTGAATTAGCAGTCTAGTTAAAGGTTCATTAACTCTCTTCACTAAATTGATTCCCTAGGATGGATAGGATGTGTGACTGCTGTGTACGGACGCAGGAGGAGCTGGCCACTGTTCGCGAACAGCTGAGCGTGTTGATGGCCGCGGTCAGCCGTCTTCAGGCTGCTGCCTCGGAGTGTAGCGGCAGTGGGGAGTCTGGTGCGTCGCAAGGTACACCCCAGGTGTTACATGCTTCACCCACTGTCCCTGCTGTCGAGACATCTTCGCGTGTACTGGGCGCGGTTGGGCCACCCTCTCCCCAAGGGGAGTGGCGGGTTCAGCGGCGTTCGCGGCGCACGAGACGGAGGGTCAATGTGGAGGCTGGCCGTGTGGCATCGCCCGCTCTGCCTGTGAGTGGACATGTGGCTGCTCCTTCAGCAAGGTCCGAGCAGGCACACGGGGGGAGGGGTTTATTAGTTATTGGGAGCTCCAACGTTAGGCGGGTGATGGAGCCCCTTAGGGAAATAGCGGGAAGGTCGGGGAAGAAGGCCAGTGTTCACTCTGTCTCATCCGAGATGTGGAGGAGGCCCTACCGGCGGCGATAGAGAGCACTGGGTGCACCCGACTGCAAATTGTTGCTCATGTCGGCACCAATGACTCCTGCCGTCTGGGTTCAGAGGTCATCCTCAGTTCGTACAGGCGGTTGGCGGAATTGGTGAAGGCGGAAAGCCTCGCTCGCGGGGTGAAATCAGAGCTAACTATTTGTAGTATCGTTCCCAGAACCGATCGCGGTCCTCTGGTTTGGAGCCGAGTGGAAGGCTTAAACCAGAGGCTCAGACGATTCTGCGGAGATGTGGGGTGCAAATTTCTCGACCTCCGCTATCGGGTGGAGAAATGTAGGGTCCCCCTGAATAGGTCAGGCGTGCACTACACGCCGGAAGCGGCTACAAGGGTAGCGGAGTACGTGTGGAGTGCACATGGGGGTTTTTTAGGTTAGAGAATCCCCTCGCTAGGCCCGACAAGACGCCTCCTGAGACGCAGCAAGGTAGGAGTAGGCAAAATGCAACAGGGAATAACAATATTAATGTGCTAATAGTAAACTGCAGGAGCGTCTACAGAAAGGTCCCAGAACTGCTCTCATTAATAAACGGTCACAACGCTCATATAGTACTAGGGACAGAAAGTTGGCTGAAACCAGACGTAAATAGTAATGAAATCCTAAACTCAGATTGGAATGTATACCGCAGAGACAGGCTGGACAGTGAAGGGGGAGGCGTGTTTATAGCGATAAGAAGTGCAATAGTATCGAAGGAAATTGACGGAGATCCGAAATGTGAAACGATTTGGGTGAAGGTCACGGTTAAAGCAGGCTCAGACATGGTAATTGGATGTCTCTATAGGCCCCCAGGCTCAGCAGCTGTTGTGGCTGAGCACCTGAAGGATAATTTGGAAAATATTTCGAGTAGATTTCCCCACAATGTTATAGTTCTGGGCGGAGATTTTAATTTTCCGGATATAGACTGGGAGACTCAGACGTTCATAACGGGTGGCAGGGACAAAGAATCCAGTGAAATTTTTTTAAGTGCTTTATCTGAAAACTACCTTGAGCAGTTAAACAGAGAACCGACTCGTGGCGATAACATATTAGACCTTCTGGTGACAAACAGACCCGAACTATTTGAAAAAGTTAACGCAGAACAGGGAATCAGCGATCATAAAGCGGTTACGGCATCGATGATTTCAGCCGTAAATAGGAATATTAAAAAGGGTAGGAAGATTTTTCTGTTTAGAAAAAGTCACAAAAAGCAGATTTCAGAGTACCTGACGGCTCAACACAAAAGTTTTGTCTCAAGTACAGATAGTGTTGAGGATCAGTGGACAAAGTTCAAAACCGCCGTACATAATGCGTTAGATGAGTATGTGCCAAGCAAGATCGTAAGAGATGGAAAAGAGCCACCGTGGTACAACAACCGAGTTAGAAAACTGCTGCGGAAGCAAAGGGAACTTCACAGCAAACATAAACATAGCTAAAGCCTTGCAGACAAACAAAAATTACGCGAAGCGAAATGTAGTGTGAGGAGGGCTATGCGAGAGGCGTTCAATGAATTCGAAAGTAAAGTTCTATGTACTGACTTGACAGAAAATCCTAAGAAATTTTGGTCTTATGTCAAAGCGGTAGGTGGATCAAAACAAAATGTCCAGACACTCTGTGAGCAAAATGGTACTGAAACAGAGGATGACAGACTAAAGGCCGAAATACTAAATGTCTTTTTCCAAAGTTGTTTCACAGAGGAAGATTGCACTGTAGTTCCTTCTCTAGATTGTCGCACAGATGACAAAATGGTAGATATCGAAATAGACGACAGAGGGATAGAGAAACAATTAAAATCGCTCAAAAGAGGAAAGGCCTCTGGACCCGATGGGATACCAGTTCAATTTTACACAGAGTACGCGAAGGAACTTGCCCCCCTTCTTGCAGCGGTGTACCGTAGGTCTCTAGTAGAGCGTAGCGTACCAAAGGATTGGAAAAGGCACAGGTCATCCCCGTTTTCAAGAAGGGACGTCGAGCAGATGTGCAGAACTATAGACCTATATCTCTAACGTCGATCAGTTGTAGAATTTTGGAACACGTATTACGTTCGAGTATAATGACTTTTCTGGAGACTAGAAATCTACTTTGTAGGAATCAGCATGGGTTTCGAAAAAGACGGTCATGTGAAACCCAGCTCGCGCTATTCGTCCACGAGACTCAGAGGGCCATAGACACGGGTTCACAGGTAGATGCCGTGTTTCTTGACTTCCGCAAGGCGTTCGATACAGTTCCCCACAGTCGTTTAATGAACAAAGTAAGAGCATATGGACTATCAGACCATTTGTGTGATTGGATTGAGGAGTTCCTAGATAACAGGACGCAGCAAGTCATTCTCAATGGAGAGAAGTCTTCCGAAGTAAGAGTGATTTCAGGGGTGCCGCAGGGGAGTGTCATAGGACCGTTGCTATTCACAATATACATAAATGACCTTGTGGATGACATCGGAAGTTCACTGAGGCTTTTTGCAGATGATGCTGTGGTGTATCGAGAGGTTGTAACAATGAAAAATTGTACTGAAATGCAGGAGGATCTGCAGCGAATTGACGCATGGTGCAGGGAATGGCAATTGAATCTCAATGTAGACAAGTGTAATGTGCTGCGAATACACAGAAAGATAGATCCTTTATCATTTAGCTACAAAATAGCAGGCCGGCAACTGGAAGCAGTTAATACCATAAATTATCTGGGAGTACGCATTAGGAGTGATTTAAAATGGAATGATCATATAATGTTGATCGTCGGTAAAGCAGATGCCAGACTGAGATTCATTGGAAGAATCCTAAGGAAATGCAATCCGAAAACAAAGGAAGTAGGTTACAGTACGCTTGTTCGCCCACTGCTTGAATACTGCTCAGCAGTGTGGGATCCGTACCAGATACGGTTGATAGAAGATATAGAGAAGATCCAACGGAGAGCAGCGCGCTTCGTTACAGGATCATTTAGTAATCGCGGAAGCGTTACGGAGATGATAAATAAACTCCAGTGGAAGACTCTGCAGGAGAGACGCTCAGTAGCTCGGTACGGGCTTTTGTCAAAATTTCGAGAACATACATTCACCGAAGAGTCAAGCAGTATATTGCTCCCTCCTACGTATATCTCACGAAGAGACCATGAGGATAAAATCAGAGAGATTAGAGCCCACACAGAGGCATGCCGACAATCCTTCTTTCCACGAACAATACGAGACTGGAATAGAAGGGAGAACCGATTGAGGTACTCAAGGTACCCTCCGCCACACACCGTCAGGTGGCTTGCGGAGTATGGATGTAGATGTAGATGTAGATATAAGCTATGTAAGCTCAATGTCTCCATAGCCTATCCAATGGAGTATATATGTTGTTTAATATTCTTTCCTTGTGTGCAGACCCCTTATGGTATTAGATCCCTGACAGTACAAGATACATACATTCATATATCATGGAAACATAAACATTAAAAACGAGGGGGTGAGGCAGAGGAGTGAGTGATACAAAATCCTTGTATCCATAGCATAAACACTGATATATTTTGCTAATTCTTTGGAACAGATATGCACCATTCTAGTATTAAGTTTCTTATAACAGAAAATGTACATATTTAATGTACTGTAGTATCTCAACCTGAATAACATGTAATAAACAAAATCTCTCATTAAATTTTATGTAGATACCAATAGAAGAGGTGATAGGCTAAATGTCCAAATGATATGTAGGTAGAAGATTAAGTAACTTACATACATTATATGCAAATGTGTGACCATTACAATATTGCCACTGATACACCATAGAAAACATTGGATGACAAGAATAAAACTTATATCATAAATGAGATACACAACTATTTTTGTAAAGACATACCATCAAAACTGTATCAATCCGTAAATTTATGATGAGTGAAAGACAAGGTGTGAGCAGGTGGGGAATATAACTTAAAAATAAAAGTATATTTGGGACATAGTCCTAAATTAGACAGTCATAAGTAAACTTTTGAATATGTCAAAAAAGTTATTCAAGTAGTTTCTGTTTCTTAAAACAGTCTGAGTCTGTTCATTAAGAACTTTATCAAGAAGTACAATCAAGTTTCCAAAAATTTCAGTCTCTTCATGCTACTACCATTATCTAGTCTGTGTAATAATTCCATCTGCTCAGAAATGTTCCCTAAAGTGTGATTGTGTTCTCTCAAATGGGTGCATAAAGCAGATGAGTTACTGGGATATGCATATTTTTTGTATCTTATTCTTATTTCCCTGCCTCTCTGACCTATGTGGAGTTTATCACATTGCTGACAACTTATTTTGTAAACTCCAGATTGATCAAATTTAGGTTCTTGTCCAATGTCATGATGTCATTTTGTACCTAACCTATTAACTGTCTGAAATGAAATAATTATATTACTTCTTTTAAAAAGTTGTTTAATTTGCTCAGAGACATACCCACAATAATGCAGGACTGCATATTTGGGGTTTGGTTTCTCATTTACTTTTTCTGAGGTAATTTCAGAGTTATCAGTCTTTTCTTTCTGTTTTAATTTCTTACTGTAGAATCTCATTACAATTTGGGGTTCATGTCCATTTCTATCAGCTACATTATTCAACATGTTGCATTCTTTTTCAGCATTACGATCTGTTAGTGATAACCCAATCATCTTATCATGCACTGTATGGAAAAAAGCATGTTTGTACATTTCTGGGTGACATGAGTTATTATTGATGATATTGTCTGTAGCAGTTGGTTTTCTATAAATATTGAAGTGATTTGTGCCCACATTTTTTTCCATCCTAAGATCCCAGAAATTTATTCCCCTGTCTTGTTCATTTTCTAGAGTGAATTTTAGGAAGGGGTGCATGCCATCAAATAATTGATTTAATGCATGTATATCTTTGGTGTCACCATCTATCAAAATATTGGTGTCATCTACACAAATTTTAATAAATTATTCAATAACTTTAGAATTGCTATTTAAAATTTTATGTTCAGTATTATCAAGGAAAATATGGCAAGGGTGCCAGCAAGACAATACCTCATTAGACTGTTTAAAGAATTTTCCATTAACAGAGAAGTAATTATGGAAAAGAGAGAGTACAGATTTCAGTTGGTAAGAGCTGATGGAAGGGTTCGATTGTGTCACAGACCCCACAAAGCCGTGAACGCAAATTGTCAACAAGGCACTACACAAACTGGTTGTGGTTCCATAATGGTGTGTTCGCATGAGATGGACTGGGTCCTCCGGTCCAACCAAACCGGTCATTGACTTTAAACAGTTATATTTGGCTACTTGAAGACCATTTCCAGCTATTCATGGATGGAATTTTTGTGGATGACAATGAGCCACAATTGTTTGTGGTTGGTTTTAAAAACATTCTGGACAGTTCATGTGAATGATCTGGCCACCCAGATTGCCCGGCATGAATCCCATCGAATATTTATGGGACATAATGGAGAGCTCAGTTCGACACAAAATCTTGCAGTGGCAACACTTTTGCCATCATGGACGGCTATGGAGGCAGCGTGGCTCAATACTTCTGCAGGGGACTCGAGTTGCTGTACTACGCCGGTCAAAAGGAGATCCGACACGATATGGGAGGTATCCCATGACTTTTAACATTGTTAGCAAAAATCTTGAAAACTTCTTGATCAATTTACCATAATAATCAATCTGTTAAAACTGGGTGCAAGAAAAAGAATGTTGTGCTTTGCTCTGATGTAGATATGTGTGTGTGTGTGTTTTTTCTCTCTCTTCGCGCAACCAGTTTTAACTACGATGGCTTTCAAATGATTAAATAAATTGTTGCTCCCTTACATATTACTTCTCAATTTATTAATCAAAAATTATATGCACATCAGTGTGCTGTTTATATGCACATCAGTGTGCTGTTTCGTTTTCTTCCTCGCCGTCGGTTTTCACAGAAAACTTTTATTTATTGCTTATCACCTTATGATTAGAATAATACTACGGATTCTGAATTTGCACTAGCAATAAAAGGCTAAAAATCAGAGAGAGGGGAAGGAGTAGGTGGACGGGGGAGGGAGGGCCGGAGGATATAGATGTAGGCAGGCGGAAGGAGGAGATGGATACAGAGAAGAGGAGGAGGAGAAGGAGGGGGAGGAGGAGGAGGAAATGGAGAAAGAGAGAGAGAGAGGGAGGGAGAAAGAGATGGACCAAGAGAGGGGGCAGAAGAGGATTAGGACATACATATCCAACTTCCATACATATTTAGCAACTCCGAAGCATTGCTGGGTTCGCCAGTTTAAAACAAAAGTGAGCGGCTACGGCGTTGTGTACATATAGTCGCATTCCATTTTTCTTTACTTTTTTGCGTTGTACTACTTGAATGCTTGTTCAGATTATTGAGGAACAAATTTGGTGAAGTATTTGGTATAGGTGTTGTCAACGCTCGCACAGTGGGACATGCAAACGCAGATGGCGGCGTCGTGTTAACCTCCGACGCCCCCTCGGCCACGGCTGTCCGGCGCAGCTGCGGTTCCCACGCGGCGGGACGCTTATCCGCCGCCTGGATGCGATGCCGACGCCTCACCTCACCTCGCCTCCCCACACCTCTTCCCAGCTTCCGCGCCTCCCTACTGCGCTGCGCGGATTGCGACAAGTTCGCAGTGGAGTGAGAGGCCGCCCTGCTTGCCAGGGAGGAGGAGGGGAGAGGGGACAAGAAGGTGATGAGGGGAGGGGGAGGAGAGGCGGGGATGAGCAGAGACTGCACCAGTATGCGACCTTCAAGTCTGGAATCTTTCAGAGGAAGTAATCCATGAGAATGGTTGATTCATATCACTTCCGGGCTTGAAACGGCGGGTGTCCCAAATTGAAGGATAGTGTCAAATTGTCACTAGCAGATCATTAAAGTACGTACCACCCGCAGAAATGGAAGCTAACAGAAAACCACAGAATAAAATTAAACGACGTAATGAGACACACTTATGAACGTAGGCATCCCGCAACGTAAGCCAAGAGGGTGCCCCTGCAACCCCTTTCGCCCCCCCCCCCTCCCTCTGGAATATATGGTACAGAGCGTTTATTCATTGTAAGAGCCATATACAACAAACATCGAGTGGGTAACCACTAACATTCTGCGATGTAATATGTTTTTTGTGTCACTTATTCTAAGGTCTACACTTGTTAAATTCTTAGAACATGTAAAGATATGCTGTCGCATCCCGGCACAGCCTCGCTATACAAGAATGAAGTAAGTGCGAACTGCGTAGCCCAATCGTGACGTTAACGACAATGGGTTAGTTAAAAATTGCTGTCAACCTTTATATCGGAGATTGAGAGAATCTCCTTGGTATTGAAACGTCCCCTTAGAAAAATTATACATGACTGTGTTTAAACTGACACACAATATTTTAGGCGCAACTCAATCTGACTTTCAAAAATCCCTACAAAAGAATGGCCCTGACTAACATTAACCTACACGTTTCACAAATCATTTACCTCACAAAAATCTTCGTTACTCCAACTACTGCAATACAGCGAGCGCCACTACTGCCAGCTAAATAAAAGATTCAAAGTTAATAGTCATAATATATATAGCAGTTCATGACATCCAGTCTTACAAATTTCAAAACTCCGCCATTTCTCTCCCCACATCCACCACTGCTGGCGGCTCACCTCCAACTGCGCAACGCTACGCGCTGTTCACATCCAGCTGCCCAACACTACAATAGCGGATATTACAACAATGCCACCCAGCCACAGACTGCACACAGCACAGCCAGTGATTTTCATACGGAGCGCTACGTGGCGTTACCAATAAGAAAACCTAAACAGCCTACTTACAGTATGAAGCAAATAAGTTTCCTGAAAATAGGTTACAGAATTGCAATAGGCAAAGAAGATTGCTTAGTTTCTATAAAGTTTATTCTCACATATATATTTATGCGAGGTGTTGGACCATAAACCCGTTAGTAAGATTCAGTCTATTTTTTCGGACTTGCTACTTCAAAGTTAGTTGCCGGTACATATAAGAAACAAGTACAAAGCAATCACTTGTTCTTGGTTAGCACTGAAATCTCTCTAAGTAATTGAGACAGACTGACAGCCTCTGTTCAACACTATTCCAATAAAACTCTAAAAATCCTACTAGACCTGCAGTACCTGAGTGTCCACCAGAGTCTATCACCGTCTTCTCGTAGTTGAAGTCTTTATCAGCTGTATCGGCTGCTATGGGCCTACTCGGCCCCGCTGGCGTCTCGCTGCGGAATCTCCAAACTGCCGGCACTGGCTCTGAATCAGCATCTGAATCTCTGCTTCTAGCTATTCCGCTGCCTGACCTTTTATTTCGTTTCTCATGTACCTGGGTGCACACGAGCTAATTTGTTTCACACGACACTTTCATTTCTAAGTGATTGGATTGCACAAGAATGCCTATGGTTCCACACGACACTCTCATTTCTAATTGGTCGGCTTGCACAAGAATGCCTTCGGTTCCACATGACACTTTCGTTTCTAGCTGCACACAACTTAATTTGGTTCCACACGAGTCTTTTACGCACATGACTGACACACTCTCTTGCCGTATTATCGCCCTGGTGTTTGTGTCTTCCACTGCGCAAGTTTGATTCATGCTGCTTCCTCTGGCAGGAAGTCAAACACTAAGTTATTTCATCAACAAGCCATACTTGGCAGCCTCCACTGCTTCTCTTGTCCCTACGTCCTGGTGGACTATTTCTTAATGTCAGCAGGCTGTTTGCCTATGGAGCCTGGACTCTTATTATGGTCACCAAAGCAAGAATAAAAATTAAAATTTTCTACGGTCCCAACAAGGCCTACCGAAAATTGCCCTGATTCTTTGAATATGAAAGTTACTGACACAGGAAATTTCGTTAAATGCTCTCTGACTACCAACATTATTGAAAAGCCATTCCTGTACCCGAAACCCAGTAACCTTCTACCATTTGCTGTGTACAGCCAACAAAAATACGTTTTTTTTTTATATTTCGCGTAATTATTGGGTGAATTTACAAATTTGAAATGCTGAAATAATTAAGAGACATTATCATATACAAACATCAAAAAAAGTTTTGCATCGCCTCGGTTTCCAGAGTTCCGGAACCTGTACAGAAAATTCAAATAGAGATCAACATAAACATTATTTCCGCCCTTTTTATTGCTAATGAAAACCACACATTGCATGTTGTACCACCATACAATGAGAAATTCAGAGGCGGTGGTCCAGACTGCTGTATACACCGGTACCTCTAATACCCGGTAGCACGTCCTCTTGCATTGATGCAGGCCTGTATTCGTCGTGGCATACTTCCCACAAGTTCATCAAGGCACTGTTAGTCCAGATTGTCCCACTCCTCGACGGCGATTCGGCGTAGATCCCTCAGAGTGATTGGTGGGTCACGTCGTCCATAAACAGTCCTTTTCAATCTATCCCAGGCATGTTCGATAGAGTTCATATCTGGAGAATATGCTGTGTCGTCCATGAAGACGAATGCCTCGCCAGTATGCTGCCGATGTGATTGTACTATCGGTCGGAGGATGGCATTCACGTATCGTACAGCCGTTACGGTGCCTTCCATGACCACCAGCGGCGTACGTCGGCCTCACATAATGCCACCCCAAACCGGAAGCGAACCTCCACCATGCTGCACTTGCTGAACGGTGTGTCCAAGTCATTCAGCCTGACTGAGTTGCCTCCAAACACGTCTCTGACGATTGTCTGGTTGAAGGCATATGTGACACTCATCGGTGAAGAGGACATGATGCCAATTCTGGGCGGTCCATTCGGCATGTTGTTGGGCCTATCTGTACCGCGCTGCATGGTGTCGTGGTTGCAAAGATTGACCTCGTCATGGACGTCGGGATTGAAGCTGCGCATCATGCAGACTACTGCACACAGTTTGAGTCGTAACACATCCTGTGGCTGCACGAAAAGCACTATTCAACATTGTGGCGTTGTTGTCAGGCTTCCTCCGATCCATAATCCGTAGGTAGCGGTCATCCACTGCAGTAGTAGCCCTTGGGCGGCCTGAGCGAGGCATGCCATCGACAGTTCCTGTCTCTCTGTATCTCCTCCATGTCCGAACAACATCGCTTTGGTTCACTCTGAGACGCCTGGACACTTCCCTTGTTGAGAGCCCTTCCTAGCACAAAGTAACAATGCGGACGCGATCTAACCGCTGTACTGACCGTCTATGTATGGTTTAACTACAGACAACATGACCCGTGTACCTCCCTCCCTGGTGGAATGACTGGAACTCATCGGCTGGGAGACCCCCTCCGTCTAGTAGGCGCTGCTCATGCATGGTTGTTTACATCTTTTGGCGGGTTTAGTGACATCTCTGAACGGTCAAAGGGACTATGTCTGTGAAACAATTTCCACAGTGAACGTCTATCGTCAGGAGTTCTTGGAACCGGGGTGATGCAAAATTTTTTTCATGCATGTATTAAAAATTTAACACAATAAGCCAAGTGTTAAGAGTTGGAAACCGAGGACTTATTGTGGGTCATCGTAACTGACGGCGCGCTCGCTGGAACACGGGATTCAATCACTCAGAATTTGAGAGTGAGAACACTTGCTGACTTCCAGCAGACTTTACCCATAATTTCAGACCTTTACGAGACTTTTTCTTGCAGACACGTGCCACAAAAATGAAAGGAAGAAACGTTTATCGCTTACTACATTTTCGCTGTTCATGCAGTAAAACTGCCTAGAATGATTGGCGTTTTTATTTATTATTTCTTTGCTACTAGCCCTATTTGCAACACATTACACACACATACAGTATCTATATGTACATCACTTAATGTACCTGTGAAGTTATAATCGTGCGACATACAGTTCATAAGATATGTCATAAACTACGAGATGCGCAAAAAACTACGTTTTGCTTAAAATGGAGTGCAAATTACTCAGTTTATATTCATCTAGTGTTTCATAATGAGCGCACTTAGCAACTTTCAAGATACTTTAAGCGTAACAACTTCTTGTAACCTTTTCCTCACTTACATCCTTAAAAGCAAATATTTAACAAATTAACTCTTTCGTAAACGAATCAGACGTTTGAAGCTGTTTTAAATATAGGAGTTAGACTCATTAAAGAACAGATGTTTTAACAGTATTTTAAGAACAATTTAATAAGAGGAACACTTACTTGCCGCAACAGGTTGATCTATGGGCATAACTGAACTTTAATGATCAAGTTTACTATCAGCGAAATCATTATCTGTGTTACGAAAAGTGTAAATGCACCATCTTTTGGCAAAACATGTGCAGTGGACAAACCTGGCTCACACTGTAATCTTAACACTTTCCAAAAAAAGCTCAAATTATTAATTAGTAGAATAAACACTAATAGATCCTGGGATATCGCGCCGGCCAGTGTGTCCGAGCGGTTCTAGGCGCTTCAGTCTGGAACCGCGCTACCGCTACGGTCGCAGGTTCGAATCCTGCCTCGGGCATGGATGTGTGTGATGTCCTTAGTTTAGTTAGGTTTAAGTAGTTCTAAGTTCTAGGGGACTGATGACCTCAGATGTTAAGTCCCATAGTGCTCAGAGCCATTTTTGAGATATCGCCGCCGGCCGAGTGGCCGTGCGGTTCTAGGCGCTACAGTCTGGAACCGAGCGATTGCTACGGTCGCAGGTTCGAATCCTGCCTCGGGCATGGATGTGTGTGATGTCCTTAGGTTAGTTAGGTTTAATTAGTTGTAAGTTCTCGGCGACTGATGACCTCAGAAGTTAAGTCGCATAGTGCTCAGAGCCATTTTGAAATATCGCCGGCTGCTATGATGATCTCGCCACAACTCACTTCAAAAACATGTAAGATTCATGCAAAGAAGCAAAGGCCAATTGCATCGATCAGTTAATGAGTGCCGATTGTACAAGTAGTTCTTAGTGAAGAAACGTGTTTGCTGAAGGCAAATGATCAAGGTAGAACCTCTGCTGTAGTTTAATTTTCAAAGTCCATAAGCACATGGCATACTAAATAGAATCGTTAAATTTCAATTATCAATTTAATAGTGGCAAGGAACTTAAACAAATTCAGAGAAATCGTGTTCACATTACTGAGTATTTTAAGTCAAAAAAAAAAAAACGGCAAATAGTACATGGAAGCACACAGTTGCAAATATTTATGCCTGGATTACAAGGTATTCTATACTAACGTATAAAAAAAAGAGTGAACCAACAAACTATCTAAGAAACCTACGGCAATATCAAGAATGGCCAAATGAATGAGGAAGTGATTCGTTCAGTTCGTCCCCAATTCAGATGTACTACAGAGAACCCGATTTCTGGCCCACATGAATCGAGCATGAATACCTCAGAATAAAATCATATTGAATCCTAGAACTCGTCATCTCTCAACCCACACCTGAATTCCTAGCACTGAATGAATACGCTAAACCGCACTGTTCAATGCGTTACCTCACTATAACTCGTAACAGAATTCAGGAAGCAGATCCCATCGAAAGTTTGCACATCAGTCTTGTACCCAACGAGCGTGTCAGCACAAAGCTGCACATACGACTCGGAGCCAGCGTCTCCGTCTATCTACACCAGACTCTTTCCCGACCAGACACCTTTGTACCACTCGAATGGAGACGATACCTTGCCGACCGAGGCCGCACTGAGTTCCTGTTGGACGAGAGACTGCTCAGTGCGCAGACTACTCACCTCGACTGGACAAAGACTTTCTTAATGTCAGACAGCGACTAACTGGCACAGAACATTTATTAGGAATGTGCTCACGAGATAGAAAATTCGGAAAGGAGTAACAGCTGGAATTTGACAATGCGACAGGAAACATTCACTATAAGATATAGTTATTGTAGTACGACACGTCTCGAAACCGACCAAATCATTTATGTCTAAAATGGTAGCTTCAGACACTTGCCCCACTCTCCGCTGGAAAAAATTTCTGTGGAAGCCCATGTTTATTAGCTAAATAAAACTTTATGGCTGCTGCCGAGCGCAATAGAATGTTGTGTGGTGATGCTATGAGCACATGACACAGTAAGAACAGTCTATCAGCAGGGGACAGAGGTAAATATTTCAGCGGCGATGCAAACCGCTTATGGAGTAATCCACTTAGGAATTTTGACAAGGGCAGATATTGTGGACTGCCGCCTGCAACGAGCAGCTCAGTAACGATGAAGATGGTTGGCTGTTCGCATGCTGTTGTCGTCAGCATCAATGGAAGATGGTTGAATGATAGTGAACCCATGAGTAGGGTGCTGGACGTCCATGCCTCATCATAGAATATGAAGGTCAGAGGCTTGCCCACTCTGTAAATCAGGATAAGTGACGATCTGTGGCAGATCTGTAAAATGCCGATGTAGGCACAGGTGTTTCTGAGAAAACCATTCAGTGCGCATTGTTGAACATAGGAATCAGCAACAGAGAATCCTTACATGTCAGTTCTTTATTGTAATCATGCTAAAACCAATATACAGTAGCTCCACGAACAATACAACACCATTTTCCTTCAATTTTTTAGAACGGTTTCATGATGCGATTTATTTTCTACAATGATACATTTAATTTGTTATGTGGAATATTTTATGCAAATGTAGTTCAATTAAATAATACTTTTGAATTATAATAATACCTACGCCTATGTAGAAAAGCGCAGAAATGTAGCTTTACAGGAGGGGGGGGGGGGAGGAGCAAGGAGCACAAATTTGGCAGTTCTGCCAGAAGTGTAGGATCAAATCGGTGTGGCTCTGTTTCCGGCCATGGCCAACCAAACGTTTTGTACACACACATGCGTAGAAACTCGTCCCCCCTGCCAGAGCAAACAATGTGAGCCAATCACAGAACTCCTTGCTAGGATTTGAAAAAATATTCCTGTGTGGCATGACAGTGCTGAATGGCTAGTCCCTCACTCTGATGCACTATGTTTCACCTGTCCTTCAGATATTATCTAGCTAAAAAGGATTTCTTTTCGTTTTTATGGCACAATGAAGTTTTTATGGTACACGGCCTGGCCTCTTTAGCGCTCTTGCTGTGCGGACATGGCAGACTGCCATTCCCTGTTCGATACCTTTCAGTACCAAACGACTTTACGGCACTCTTCTTCTTCTAAGTTAACTTCCCTGTCATGACCCAGCTCAGAAGCCCTCTTAGGCTGCAGAAATAACTGGTGTCCCTCACCATATTAAAAGGAAAAAAGATGAAGAAGTAATAATTAGTGGCAGTTTCAACCCAGCTTTCAAGAATTGACTATACTGATTACTGAGAACTGCATATTATGTTACAAAATAGGTTACATGACAATTTGGGCGTAAACAGCCACGCAACACTTTATTTTCCAGATTAATCTTTAGAAACGAACAAAAAAACGTTTAAATTTCCTTTTATTTTAGCTATTACGGATGAGCCTTTTTAAAATCTCACAGACCACATATTCATGACAAGCTGTTCTTGTGTGTCCTCTTTCCTGCTAGTTATGTGTTCCAAAGATTTTATGCTTAAAAATTCATTTCTGGACATTAAAATGATTGTGAGTTTAGGTTCAGTCCTTTTTGCTGATTGATTTTATCCAACCCTTTGGCTTGTAAATGTTTTGTACTTTTTTGCCATTTTTTTCGATTATACTAAAGTCACTATCATTTGGTAAGAACAAATGCTCAGACTCTAGGAATTTCATGCCTATAATTTCTATTTTCAGGCCAGGAGCTTGAGTTAATTTCAATAAAGTGAGGGTCGTTTCGTTGTATCGATTTTATAAAGTGCAAAATTCCGAAAACAGAATTAAATGTTTAAAGTTACGTGCGTTGCTTATTACTGAGCAAGATGACACAATAGTAAGACACTGGATTTGTATTCTGGAAGACGACACTTCAAATCCCCGTTGGCCATCCAGAGTTAGGTTTCCCTTGTATTAGCTCGGTCACTTAAGGTGAACGCTGGATTGATTCTTTTCAAACCCAATGACTGAATTCCTTCCCTATATTTCGCTATCTGAGTTATTGCTCTTTCTCTAATGACGTCATCGTCGATGGAAAGCTAAATCCCTCCTCCCTTTGCTCTCTCTTAAATGTTTGAGGATATGAGATGAGTCATGAACCTGCAAGCGTCATAAGACAAGACTATTTTGCACTCGGTACATTACAGTTCTGAAGTCAGTAGGCTATCCTTCTGAGGTAAAGACACACAATGCCACCTGGTGGATGAAAATTTTACTATGGTTGTAATACAGCGTTGAAAACCTGACCCCAGGAGGGAAGCGTGAGTCTTGTGCTCACGTAAGTATCAGTTCAAAAATGGCTCTAAGCACTATAGAACTTAACATCTGAGGTCATCAGTCCCATAGACTTAGAGCTACTTAAACCTAACTAACCTAAGAAGGACATCACTCACAACCATGCCCGAGGCAGGATTTTAACCTGCGACCGTAGCAGCAACGCGGTTCCGGACTGAAGCGCCTAGAACCGCTCCACCACAGCGGCCGGCTCAAATATTGGTTGTTTAGATTGTAATAACAGTTAGTTTAGTACAGATTACTCAGTAAATACGTGTATTTTATTATTACATGTTTCCCTTTCCTTTACATGTTACTTCAGAAAAATTGGAACAGACAAGTGGTGTGCTTACATACAGTAGCGCATAGATCGAACTTCTGAAAACATGTTTCCTTGTTTATCGGTAATTTAATTGACTTATTCTTACTAAATTACGATTGACCATGAATGAAAAGTGCCTTACCTGGAATAGAATTGTTAGTTTTGGGGTACAGTTGACGGATGCTGCAGTTTTTTCCATCGGGGTGACTTTAATGCTTTGAAAATTGGGGAAGTAAATGAGATTCTTCAGCGGTTTTGTAGGACATGTGGTAGAGATAGAAGACAGTGAACTTCAGGCGGCCGGCCGAAGTGGCCGGGCGGTTAAAGGCGCTGCAGTCTGGAACCGCAAGACCGCTACGGTCGCAGGTTCGAATCCTGCCTCGGGCATGGATGTTTGTGATGTCCTTAGGTTAGTTAGGTTTAAGTAGTTCTAAGTTCTAGGGGACTAATGACCTCAGCAGTTGAGTCCCATAGTGCTCAGAGCCATTTGAACCATTTTTTTGAACTTCAGGCTGAATCAGATAAGTAAATATTTGGTCAAATTAACAAAGTAAAAAGGTAAAGAGAGGTAGACAGTGGCAATGGGTAATACAAGGAACACCAACACAACTTCGGGGTGGATGTGAAAAATAAGTTTGACCTGTTGCTTCAGTTAGAAATAGTGAGCCTCAGGTGGATGTAAGTGTAGACAGTGTGTAACACATCTTCAGCAATAAAGTGAAAATGAAGGATGCTGGGAAATCAGTAAAGATGCAGAAAGTTTAGTTGTTTGTTAGTTCTCATGCTAGGGGTATTGGCCAACTTCTGCAGAATGAACCTGGATCATAATACTATGCCAATAGTTTTTTTTTTAAAAAAAACCGTGGTGTTGGTCTGGGCTAGGTGACAAAAGATATAGGATCACTATGTAAACACTTCAGCAAGGAAGACACTGTGACTAATGTGTGTGGGCTGCGCGCAAATGGAGATCCTGGATACAGTATAGAGTGTGACATGGTAAAACTTACAATCAGGATCGAGACATGCCAATGTTGAGTTTGTATCTGTTGTGTGACGCCATGACTGACATCATTTGAACTGTTCTGTCCGTGGAATTAGTTTGGAGCAGTAACGGCTGCTTATGTACGGTACGGGGTCCTGTATTGGCGTGTTTCCTGTCGATTCTTTTGGCAGATGGGATTATACGAGGTATGGACTCCATCTCAACAGGAAAAGGAAGGATAAACTGACTGGGCTAGTAGTAGAAAAACTAACAGGTGTGGCACCATAATGAGTGATAAAATAGCAGTGGCTACCGGTGTCAGAGCAACGCCTTTCTCAGGGTGGGAATACATAAATTAACACAGTCTTAAGTTATATTAGGACTGAAACAGGCTTTTAGTTTGAGAAAGAATCTAATCAGTACAATTCTGGCATAATGCATTAATACAAATAGCTACTGCTCGAAACTTTTCCGTAATCGCCAGAAATTTTATTTCCTGCCACTTACATCTCACTCAATATTAAATGGCAGCTGTTTTTACTGCAGCGAAATACTCGAGACCTGAGAAGTAAAATTAATGAGTTGACATAGTCTTCATCTCCTGACATCATTTGGCCACTGGTATAGGCGGTTAAGTGTTACAGGATTGTGTCTAGCATCTCACTTCTGCAGAGCAGAAATAGAGAAAGAAGGGCTTGCCATAGTCATCAGCTATTGCTATTAATTTAAGTACACAGACAATCACAAATTTTGTTTAGAGGAACAGAAGGAAACCTGTGCAAAGGAGCAGACTTTCATAGTAAGTCCTTTGAAATAGTATGTTTATACCGAACAGAGGCAGGTAATTTTAATTTGTTCATAAATCCCCTTGAAGCTCTTTTGTCCTATTTAAATGTACAAAGAACAAGGAAAAAATAATTGTTAGTGATTTGTAAATAGATTTTCTTAAAAACCCTTCCTATAAGAATTTATTGCAATTGGTGGCATTATTACTCAACTTAATTCCTACTGTAAACTTCCGCCGGCCGAAGTGGCCGTGCGGTTAAAGGCGCTGCAGTCTGGAACCGCAAGACCGCTACGGTCGCAGGTTCGAATCCTGCCTCGGGCATGGATGTTTGTGATGTCCTTAGGTTAGTTAGGTTTAACTAGTTCTAAGTTCTAGGGGACTAATGACCTCAGCAGTTGAGTCCCATAGTGCTCAGAGCCATTTTTTTGTAAACTTCCCACCTAGGCCAGCTAACTGCTCAAAAACAGCCATTGACAATACCATCATCAGAAGGTCTAATAAGTAAAATTATATTTCAAAACCTATAGTCAATGACATTTAGTTCCTTTTGTTAAATTTTAGTACCCAACAAGATACGAAATCTGCTAAATCTGAGTTTAAGAGGATAGGCAGTAAGCCAAAAATTATTATTATTTTAGAAAACTCCTCAAAGGTGTGTACTGGATTGATGTGTGGAATGAGCGAAAAATACAATACTTTTACTTCGAAAGTCCTTACCTTATTTGACAACTGTTCGGACCCGAAATATAATCCATGTTGGACCAAATTCTACAAAGGAGCCATGGATTACTCGAGGAATAAAGATATCTTCCAAGATGAAAAGGAAACTTTACCTGGCAGTCAGAAACAGCTCTAATGTTAGTGCTCTAGCTCTTTACAAGACATAACGAAAAACGTGAAGATAAAATTACAGACATAAAAGCAAATGAATTCAAGAAAACGATAATCGAATCAGATAACGAAGTAAAGACAACTTGGGGTCAACGTAAACGTGTCACCTGATCAGATGCATCACGTTCATTGCTCCACCAGGTTGATTATAGTCTGCAGATACGCCATCATTCATGCAACACCTGCTCGGAAAAGGCACCACAGCACCGATGCGGGCTTGTGGGGCAATTTTATCCTATGGGGTACGTTCGCTTGGGGTTCCAGGGGACCTGTGGTAGTATTAAAAAACACCATGACTGCTGTGGACTAAGTGGAAATTTCTGCGCACCAGCTGCATCCCGTTAAGTCGGCTGTCTTCTCCAACAGTACCGCGTATTCTAGCAAGATAACTGACTGTTGCAAGGCCATAACCATTCCACAGTGGTTTGAGGAGCGTCATAGTGAGCTTATGTTCAGGAGTTGGCCACTAAATTCGCCGGTTGCCAAGTTGCACTGTGGACAATGCTCTTATCTCGTCTCATATCTCTATCGCTTGCTTAATAATGCTATCCGAGATATCATCAGCTGAGCTGAATGCAGGGAACTTTTTGAAATATAGGATATGCTTTTCCATTAAGTTTTAGAGACAGTTTCCTGCCTTACGTTGTGTATGTGTTCAGTGCAACACAGGGACACACAGCACTGCACTTCTCCGATGTAAGATTTTCCATATTCGCACGGAATGTGATAAACACTAGGGTGCGAAGTCCGAGGTTATCTTTCACTCTGCCCAGAAGGTTTCTTATTTTTGCAGGTGGCCGAAACATGGGCTCCGCACCTTCCTCAAGCAAGTCTCAGTTGACTCTTATGGAAGCTGCACCAGCGTATGGCAGGAGGAACACAATCTTCAGTTCTCTTTCATTGTTTTCCCCTTTTTCTGCTCTTGTCGTTCCCTGTGTGTGCGCTCATCGCCTTCTTAATTTCTTCATTTCTGTACGCTTTTGCATCATGTAGGTGAGTGGTGGGAGATGGACGCAAGTTGTCCGCTATGTAAACAATCGACCGGGCCACTGATAAATTGCTGTGGAGTGGCCGTTAAGAGATTTAAATGCCGGCCGCCGATATCTACGTAAGGTAGAGTCAGCGTGGTGCGCCAAACTCCACGCGAGGACGATGTGCGCGCCACCTGTGTGTTCAGGCTGGACCCGCCCCGGCTTGGCTCAATACTTCTCGGAAGTACTTGGTGCACCGCGACATTTCATTTAACATTGCGGTGCTGCATTTTTCGGTGGACCGACATTTTTCAGTTCATCGGAATCGTGTGTCAGCGCTGCTTACTCTTCGCTGTTTGTTCATGGTTGAAAATGGTTCAAATGGCTCTAAGGACTATAGGACTTAACATCTGATGTCATCAATCCCCCAGACTTAGAACTACTTAAACCTAACGAACCTAAGGACATCACACACACCCATGCCCGAGGCAGGATTCGAACCTGCGACCGTGGCAGGCTCGCGGTTCCGGACTGAAGCACCTAGAACCGCTCGGTCACATAGGCCGGCTTTGTTCATGGTATAAAAGAAGTTCACAGACAGGTCAAGCGGCTGTTTGCGCAAAAGGTGGCAGTCTGGCAATCGATAATTACAAACGCTTAAAACTGAATGGTAATGACAGAAGAGAAGGATAAGAATTCTCAGTATCTACTATGCGATATACAGTCACATAATCGACGGGTACCACAAATTTGCTGCGGAACAACATTAAAACATCATGTAAAATATTTAAAGATTTCGTTGACGATGAATGAGCAAAAAATTACAATGATCGACAGATTGTATGCATGTAAATTTTCTGAAGTCGCACACATTCCACTGTCAGTTGCAACTATTTGTGATGAAAATGAGCGAAGAGTATGGAACATCATATGTTACTGCAAAGTACTGTCCCCCAGGATAGCTGAGTGGTGCCGGCACGGTAGCTGAGCGGTTTCAGTCAGAGGCTTTAGCTGCACTCTGTAACAAAACAATGAGTAAACGGATCACCGAACAACCTGAACAAGTGTCATCGGATGTCCGCCACGAACACATTCAACGACCAATATAGAACAAAATGAGATAAATAAATTGGTCACCGTGACGGATTGCCGTCCTACTGGCCCAGGTTCGATTCCCTGCTGGGTCGGGGAATTTTCTCGTCTCAGGGACTGGGTGTTGTGTTGTCTTCATCATCATTGCATCCCCATCCGGCGCGCATGTCGCCTAATGTGGCGTCGAATGTAATAAGACCTGCACCAAGGCGGCCGGACCTGCCCCGCAAGGGGCCTCCCTGCCAATGACGCCAAACGCTGATTTCCATTTCCACTGCAAATTACTTTGGTTAAGTCAAGGGGCGTTCCTGGAAAAAAATTTTCTATTTAAAATCCGCTATTGTTGAAGTTATTAAGGGAAAAGAAGAGCAGGAACGAAACCTAGAAGATCCGGAATGGATTCCAGGACTCGTATTTTAAGCGGATGTGCAATAAGAAATTGCAGGGAGTGAAACAATTTATTTTTGATTTGATGGGAGTGTATTTAAAAAGAAAATTGAATTGTGGAAGAGACAAATTCTGACAAAAAACTCTGTCCATTTATCTAAGTTTACTAGCATTAAAGAAAACAAGAGGTCTGAAGAACTCATGGTGGCCTTGAAAGAATTACAAAGATAATTTTTTAAACGTTTTGAGGACACTGCTAATCTTACATCCGTCTTAGAACTGTTTTCGAGATCATTTGCTGATTCAGTTGAAAGTGCTCCTGTGCGTGTGCACATGGAACTCATTAATCTGCAAGGTAATTCAGGTTTAGAACTGTCCACGGGACCTATGTCGTTATCCTCGGGAACAGCTTTTGCACCTGCAAAATTATATTGGAAACGTGATAAAATCTTTCCATCAATATATGTGAGTGAAAGGCTTTTTTCGATTATGAAACTAAACAAGTCACCACTACATGGCAACTTGCGCGCAGAAATCTGTGAAACCCTCTGTCTCTGTCCATATGCCCACAGTTGATATCAGATAAAAATTATATTACGTCTTCCATGCGCCCAAAAATAATTACATGATACTGAAAATTTGGTTTCTTTGTGATCTATGTTGTTGAGAAATATGAAATAAGAAATAAAGTCATACGTAGTGCGACTGCATTGCCATTTAAATATGGCGCTTTCGCAGTTTCCCCCTCTTCCCCTTCCTCACACTGAGGTTGTGTGGGGTGGTGGTGGGGGAAGTTTGCAGAGAGGCGAGAGGGCTACGGCACATGAGCAAGAGCACTGTTTGTGTGCCAAATTCTTGGATGTCCCTCATGTAAGGAGGTGGACTATGAGACACCAGCACATCACCAAACGATGGAAAGAGAGAATAACATTTCAAAACGTCACGCTCACACGGAGGCCTTAAGCAGAAAGAAGATTTTATTTCATTGACATCTCTTGAAAACCTTCGTACACACTTTTAATAACATGTCAGCCCAGACTGTAAACTGTAACATGCTACGACCTTCCTTGTCATGTTGTCCACAAGATGGCTGAGATGTCGCTACTCATTCATGTTCTGCTCTGTGACGGAAGTCCTCTGGAGGTCATACACTGTGTGAGGAGGATTCCCACACAGACACACTGCAGATTTCAGCCGGTACCAAGCGTGCTCACTCGGTTTTGTGTCGACATTTACTGCAGGTCATTCCATTTGGTTGATCCCTGCAGCGTAGTGGAAGGTGTTGTGTGCTTGCGCGTTGTCATCTTGAAAGACAAACCCATCACCAAAATTCTGATGTAGGGCTGGTTATTAGGTTAGAGGAAACTGTGCTGAAAATCCACAACCTCCACGATATTCTCAATAGCAGTGAAAGGTATCTGATACCAGCACGTGGTACAGGCCCAAAACATAACTGACTCACCTACCTGCTGAAACCGTGGGATTTTACGCCTGAGACGAGCTTCGGTATATGGTTGCCTCCACATTCTTCTATGACGATTGCTAAGCGTCAAACAAATCCTGCTCTCGTCAGTGAAGAGAACCTGACGCTACTGATGCAGGTCCAATTCCAGAAATTCCCTTGCCAACATTCTTTGACCATCAATAAGCTATATAATTTTAATTGTAATCGTAATGGACGCCTGTAGGCGTAATAGGTCGTGTGTCTTCGTCGTCGCATTCCACTTAGTTCCCTCCAAAGCGGCACACGGCAGTTGCATTCTCTTCGAGGAAAATGAAACCTACAATTTGTAGGTACCGTTCATTGTCTGGTGGTGTTGCTCGTGACAGCAACTACGAGGCAGATCCTAAGTGTTATTCTGTGTTACGAAAACGGTTTATTGTTCGAATAACGTCAGTGTAGTCTGCGAAAATTCGCAGTAAGTTCTTCTTATTGTCAACTGACAACGCACACATAGCCTAAGCTTGAAATGAACCTTCAGGGCATGCTGACAGACTGAACATAGTATACACGTCGTGTTGCATCCTCAAGACTGGAGACGCCATAATGAACTGCGCTGAAAATGGACATTTACTTTTGCTTCAATTAAAAAGACAGCAGTAAATACGATTTACTGTGACCACAATAACGTTAAGAAATGGATTTCTGACAAGAAACACACACACACACACACGAATAAACTATGCAATTCGTGATGTTGAAGCAAAACATCATTTAAGTTTATACGAAAAGGAAATGGTACCACATTCCAAGTTCAGCGATAAGTGTACAAAAATGCAATGTAACATAAGTGATTGAACTCCCATTTTTAGCACATGACTTATAGCTCTGGCTGGTATGTTACAACATTTACGTTTGGATTTCTTTGCAGCTCTGTCAACTGTTATTATACACTACTGGCCATTAAAATCGCTACACCACGAAGATGACGTGCTACAGACGCGAAAATTTATCCGACAGGAAGAAGATGCTGTGACATGCAAATGATTAGCTTTTCAGAGCATTCACACAAGGTTGGCGCCGGTGGCGACACCTACAACGTGCTGACATGAGGAAAGTTCCCAACCGATTTCTCATACACAAACAGCAGTTGACCGGCGTTGCCTGGTGAAACGTTGTTGCGATGCCTCGTGTAAGGAGGAGAAATGTGTATCATCACGAATCCGACTTTGATAAAGGTCGGATTGTAGCCTATCACGATTGCGGTTTATCGTATCGCGACATTGCTGTTCGCGTTGATCAAGATCCAATGACTATTAGCAGAATATGGAATCGGTGGGTTCAGGAGGGTAATACGGAACGCCGTGCTTGATCCCAACGGCCTCCGCTCTCGTGAAGACAGCGTTATTGAAAAGGTAACAGAAAATTGAGCTTGACTCGTCTGTATTAGCACACAGTGCAGGTACTGGCGCAACGTAAACGCGTGTATTAGTCCTCTACAATATTATTTTATCTGATAGTGAGGGCGCTTCGGTCAGCTTATCGTGAGTTTTGATCATGATATTTCTCGGAGACATGCTGAGCCACCTGTAGTATATGTACCACTGTCTTGAAATAGTTCAGACTGCGGTGAGCTTTCCTTAAACCCCATTGTACCTGTTTGCTGTAGTGTCACCGCATGTTTCCGATAACGGCCACGGAAGGCTAGGTACAGTAATATCGTGATCGGGTAATACAGGGTGATTCTAAAGTCACTATACATTTTGTACTTAGACACATTTTATTAACCAATATGTAATGCCACTGCAACCTATCTTACAATAGGACATATTTTCAGTACATTTCAATGTGGCCACCTTGCATGTCTAGGCACACCCCCCAGCGCTCCACTGTAGACGGAAAAACCTGCCCAAACATATCTGGTGAAATATCTGCAGCTGCCGCTCTAATCCGCTGTGTTAAATGTTCAGTGCTGCGGATTTTCACCTGGTATATCTTAAACTTGATAAACCCCCATGCAAAAAAGTCTAAGAGTGTCAAGTCAGGAGAGCGGGGTGGCCACATTAATGGAGAGGCACGACCAATCCATCTGCCGGTAAATGCTTCATTCAGATAATCCCGAACAACGAGGGCAGAATGGGGTGGTGCAGCATCCTGTTGAAAAACAACAGTATCCATAATCCTATCAGATATCAATTGGGGCTCCAAAAACTGTTCCAACATATCTAGGTATGTGGTACCAGTATGTTCTGAGAAGAAGAAGGGCCCGTACACTGTTGACCTCGTTATCCCTAACCACACGTTCACTTTTGCTGTGTCCCGTTGCCACTCCTGCAGCACACTTGGTTGTTCGTCTGCCAAGATCCTGCAGTTGTGTCTGTTCACATGTCCACAGGTATGAAATGTAGCTTCATCACTGAACAAGACACTTTGCATCAAATTATCATTTTCCACAGCTTGTAGCAGGTCATGACCCATAGCTTGTCTGGTTGCGTAGTCCTCCGCTTCATGCTTATGTACGACCTGGATATGGTACGCACGTTTGTGCAGCTTGTAACGAAGAACTCTCCATACAGTGGTTTGAGGAATACCAAGCTCCCTACTAAGTCTCCTGGTAGATGCGGAAGGGCTACGTGTGAAGGGCTATATCACTGCACACTTTCCACCGTGTCTGGCGTTATGGCCGGCCTCCCTGGACGTTCTTCATCTGCAACACTAACAGTACGCCGGAATTTATTGACTAGGGTCTTGATAGCAAGCCTGTTTTCCGGAACCGACGGGCAAAGTCTGTCCGCACCTGTTCATACGTCATTCCACGGAGAGGAGCAGAAACAACAGCGATTCGTTCTTCTTTGGTTAGCATTCTGTCGTAGTACCTCCAAGAAACAAATCCTCCGTTACTATATCACTGAAGTGTACAGTGACTTACTATATCACTGAAATGTACAGGGTGTCCGAAAAGACTTTCCCTGATTACACAAATTGATAACTCAGGCTAGAAGTAAGATACAAATATGAAACTTGTGTCTAATTTTTTACAACTATCAAAGTTTTTTTCTGTTTTAGGTTCGCAGTACGTAAGTAGTGGATGAGGTGCAGTGCCCAAGAAGCCATGTTAACCAATCAGGAAAAGGCACAGTGTGTTCTGTGGTACCATGAGACACGATCACCAACCACAGTGCAGAGACACTTCCAGACAACATTTGGAAGGAATCCACCCGATGTCAAGAGCATTAAAGCCTGGTATGAAAAGTTCAAGAACACAGGAACGGTTGCTGACCTTCCGAGGTCTGGTCGACCAAGAACCTCAGCAGACAGCGTGGAAGCTGTAAGGCAGTCTTTTCTGCGAAGTCCGAAGAAATCGGTGCGCAGGGCCTCACGTGAATTACAGATGCCTAAAAGCTCTCTCCATGACATTTTACACAAACGTTTATTGTTTGGTGTATACAAAGTGCAAATCGTTCAGGCCTTGTTGCCCAATGACAGAACACGTCGGTATGACTTTGCGGTCGAAATGCTATCACGTATTGAGGACGATGATGGTTATCTCAGACGAATTGCCTTTTCCGACGAAGCGACCTTTTTTGTCAGTGGAGTAGTGAATCGCCATAATGTGTTCACAACCCCCTGGCGAGGTCATGGAGTGCACCAGAGGCAGTACAAAGGTGAATGTTTGGTGCGCGCTATTGCACGATCGAATTATCGGACCATTCTTCTTCGCTGAGGTTCCCATCACATCTGTAGTGTATCTGGCCATGTTGCAACTGTATGCTGTTCCTCAGCTGCTTTAGTATCACCCCGATGTCTTGTTTCAGCAAGACGGTGCACCGCCTCATTGGGGTTTGGACGTCCGTGCCTATCTCGATATGACGTTTCCTGGGCGATGGATTGGTCGTGATGGGCCAACGGTTTGGCCTCCACGCTCTGCTGACATAACCCCATTAGACTTCTTTTTATGGGGTTATGTCAAGGACGAACACGTGTACCAGATCTTGAAACCCTGCGGCAACGGATGACCACAGTCGTTGAATCGATCCCTCCAGTGATGTTGGCTAATGTGTGGACAGAAAATGAATATCGCCTAGATGTGCTACGTGCTACCGAGGGTGCTCATGTGGAAGTTTACTGATGTGTGAAAAAAACTTTGATAGTTTGTAAACAATTAGACACCAGTTTCATATTTGTATCTTACTTTGTGGTGAGCGTACTGTAAGACCTTCAGTACACACACCATCAGATTATTTGACTTGTCGCTCTAACGAAGTAGGCGAGTGTCAGCAATATGTCTCGTGGTCTTATCGTAGCGTGTTTATCTTCTGCCGTTAGGTCAGACGATATAAATGCCACTTGAACGCTTAGAGTAGCAGATTGACGGTGACCAACTTTAAACAGAACTTGATTAATTTTCACACACATTTATTAAAATAATAACAAGCATAAAAATTACTTAACTTGATTCTGGATGCTATTTACAGTTGACAATCTGAAGTTCCTTTGGTATTGGTAGGTTAATCTTATTCTCATATATATGTCTGATACTTGACAAAAGTGTCTATACATTTATCTTCAAGGCTATGTATAGGAATATGGTAATCTTATTAGGCGCAGACTGAAACTTGACTATAGACTGGTACAGACAAATGCAGACTGGTACAGACTGGTGCAGACAAATGCAGACTGACTAATCGGAGGTCTGTACACTCATTATAATACCTCGCGTGTTCATGTATCACTGCGCGAGTGTGATCCGCGAGGAGAAAAGGTTCTATGTTAGCAGTAATCTCATTAGCTGCGTTACATATTAATACACGGATCGGCGGAAGCAGAATTCGGTCCATCTCTATGGCAGCGCGATCTCGTAGTGGGGAGACGGACGAGCGCTGCGCCTGTGCTGTTGTGCTTAGCGGGGCGCGCTGTAGTGGGAAAGTTGTGTACATGCTGACTACGCGGAACTATGTACACAACATACTTCTAGCTTGAGTTATCAATTTATGTAATCAGGGAAAGACTTTTCGGACACCCAGTATAGTGACTAACTATATCACTGAAATGTATAGTGCTAGAGTTGAAAGTAAAGAAATGGAAACACAAGGAAAATGCACATTGGTCTTTAAGTTAACGTTCTTCAGTTGAAAGGCCGGCCAGATTGGCCGTGCGGTTCTAGGCGCTACAATCTAGAAAAGAGCGACCGCTACGGTCGCAGGTTCGAATCCTGCCTCGGGCATGGATGTGTGTGATGTCCTTAGGTTAGTTAGGTTTAATTAGTTCTAAGTTCTAGGCGACCGATGACCTCAGAAGTTAAGTCGCATAGTGCTCAGAGCCATTTGAACCATTTCAGTTGAAAATCTGTGTGAGTGCAATGTACACCAACGAAGAGAAATGCAACTCATTTGCGGTGGTTACATAAACGGGACACCCTGTGTATGTTTGTCTGTGTATTGAATTACCCTCGTAATATACTGTGTATCTCGGAATATTCCCTCCCATTCTCTGTCTGTGTCTTTCTCTCTGCCAGGCGAGTGTTAATTGTGTAAGACACTCCTGTAAACCGTCGTCTCGTAGACATGTATCCAGTGAAAAAACGTGTTACTTCTGTGAGCCGATTGCCACGTTGCTCATGAGAGCGAGAGATGGTGAACATGATCCACGTGGAGGGCAAATAACTACTTAGCCGGGCAGCAGCAGGCGGGGCGCTTTGTACAGCGGCGCAGGCGCAGGGCGGCGCTCCCGCGCTACGCGCCGAGTCAACACGCGCTGTTTGCCGTGGCCAGCCATAATTACGGATGCCGAGTCGCTCCCGCGGGACGTCTCGTCTGCCTGCAGCCCACAGCGGGCCGGGCCAGCCGGCCGATACAAACATTTGCTCAGCCGGCGCCGCCACCGGCCAGCAGCAGCGCAACGCCTCCTTCTGTGGCCAACTGCCGGGCTCGCCGGCTGAAACCGAGCCGTCTCCCTGCCTCCGTCTCAAAGGCAAGACGAGAAACTGAACGAGATTCTGCGACCGAAAACTAAAGATGATACAGTATCGGAAGGGGAATCCAACAGTGCATTGCATTAACATTGCTAACGCGGTTATAGAGGTCCATAACACTTTAGTACACAAAGGGACGTAACTATAAAAATCTGGAGCCGTCCAAGTAGTATATACAGAGTGTTACAAAAAGGTACGGCCAAACTTTCAGGAAACATTCCTCACACAGAAAGAAAGAAAAGATGTTATGTGTACATGTGTCCGGAAACGCTTAATTTCGTCAGTATGTACTGTACTTCCTCGATTCACCGCCAGTTGGCCCAATTGAAGGAAGGTAATGTTGTCTTCGGTGCTTGTGTTGACATGCGACTCATTGCTCTACAGTACTAGCATCAAGCACATCAGTACGTAGCATCAACAGGTTAGCGTTCATCACGAACGTGGTTTTGCAGTCAGTGCAATGTTTACAAACGCGGAGTTGGCAGATGCCCATTTGATGTATGGATTAGCACGGGGCAATAGTCGTGGCGCGGTACGTTTGTATCGAGACAGATTTCCAGAACGAAGGTGTCCCGACAGGAAGACGTTCGAAGCAATTGATCGGCGTCTTAGGGAGCACGGAACATTCCAGCCTATGACTCGCGACTGGGGAAGACCTAGAACGACGAGGATACCTGCAATGGACGAGGTAATTCTTCGTGCAGTTGACGATAACCCTAATGTCAGCGTCAGAGAAGTTGCTGCTGTACAAGGTAACGTTGACCAAGTCACTGTATGGAGAGTGCTACGGGAGAACCAGTTGTTTCCGTACCATGTACAGCGTGTGCAGGCACTATCAGCAGCTGATTGGCCTCCACTGGTACATTTCTGCGAATGGTTCATCCAACAATGTGTCAATGCTCATTTCAGTGCAGATGTTCTCTTTACGGATGAGGCTTCCTTCCAATGTGATCAAATTGTAAATTTTCACAATCAACATGTATGGGCTGACGAGAATCCGCACGCAATTGTGCCATCACGTCATCAACACAGATTTTCTGGGAACGTTTGGGCAGGCATTGTTGGTGATGTCTTGATTGGGCCCATGTTCTTCCACCTACGCTCAATGGGGCACGTTATCATGATTTCATACGGGATACTCTACCTGTGCTGCTAGAACATGTGCCTTTACAAGTACGACACAACACCTGGTTCATGCACGATGGAGCTCCTGCACATTTCAGTCGAAGTGTTAGTACGCTTCTCAACAACAGATTCGGTGACCGATGGATTGGTAGAGGCGGACCAATTCCATGGCCTCCACGCTCTCCTGACCTCAACCCTCTTGACTTTCATTCATGGGGGCATTTGAAAGCTCTCGTCTACGCAACCCCGGTACCAAATGTAGAGACTCTTCGTGCTCGTATTGTGGACGGCTGTGATACAATACGCCATACTCCAGGGCTGCATCAGCGCATCAGGGATTCCATGCGACGGAGGGTGGATGCATCTATCCTCGCTAACGGAGGACATTTTGAACGTTTCCTGTAACAAAATGTTTGAAGTCACGCTGGTACGTTCTGTTGCTGTGTGTTTCCATTCCATGATTAATGTGATTTGAAGAGAAGTAATAAAATGAGCTCTAACATGGAAAGTAAGCGTTTCCGGACACATGTCCACGTATTATAGTATTTGAGAGTTGTAGCATCGCGTTTTAGTACCTGAATAGTGTAAATTCGCGTAGTCGTTTGTCTACTGTTTTTGTTTTGAACGGCCAGTGTCGGTTGGTCACAGTCAGTGTGCTTCCTGCCGCCGTTGGATAAGCAGCTGAGCAGCAAGTCGTATACTCCTAGCTCGCTCATTTGTTACATAGTTTAATTCTTAATTTCTTTGCGTGTTTTTGGTACTTGCATTGTTTAATTCATAAATTTCGGGCGTATTATAGTATTTGAGAGTGTAGCATCGCGTCTTAGTACCTGAATAGTGTAATTTCGCTTAGTCTCTTTCCGCCGCCGAGCAGTGTCAGCAGTGCGCAAGTAGCAGCATTACTGCATTTACTAGGCAATCTTGTATTTTAATAACCGTTTAAATTTTGTCGATTTGTTTGCGCTCTCTGTAGATTAGTTCAGAAGTTCTTTGTAAAACAGTTTTTAGCATGGATAGGGACTGCAACTGCTGTGTTCGGATGCAGGCTGAGTTGGCATCCCTTCGCTCCCAGCTTCAGGCAGTGTTGGCTTCGGTCACACAGCTTGAGGCTGTTGCCAATGGGCATCACTGTGGGGGACGGATAGGGGTTTGTCGGGGACGGCCAGCTCGTCCCACGCATCCCCTGATCGGACTAAGACTGTGGTTGCCCGGGATACTGCCCGCATTGAGGCTGATCCCTCACCTGTGGTAGAGTGGGAGGTCGTTTCAAGGTGTGGCAGGGGGCGAAAGACATTCCGGAGGGCTGAACGGAAATCCTCTCCAGTTTGTCTGACGAACCGGTTTCAGGCACTGTCTCAGGCTGATACTGATCTTCGGCCTGACATGGCTGCTTGTCCTGTTCCAGAGGTTGCCCCTCAGTCTGCAAGATCCGGGCAGTTGCAGAGGGTGGGCTTACTGGTAGTTGGGAGCTCCAACGTCAGGCGCGTAATGGGGCCCCTTAGGGAAATGGCAGCAAGAGAGGGGAAGAAAACCAATGTGCACTCCGTGTGCATACCGGGGGGAGTCATTCCAGATGTGGAAAGGGTCCTTCCGGATGCCATGAAGGGTACAGGGTGCACCCATCTGCAGGTGGTCGCTCATGTCGGCACCAATGATGTGTGTCGCTATGGATCGGAGGAAATCCTCTCTGGCTTCCGGCGGCTATCTGATTTGGTGAAGACTGCCAGTCTCGCTCGCGGGATGAAAGCAGAGCTCACCATCTGCAGCATCGTCGACAGGACCGACTGCGGACCTTTGGTACAGAGCCGAGTGGAGGGTCTGAATCAGAGGCTGAGACGGTTGTGCGACCATGTGGGCTGCAGATTCCTCGACTTGCGCCATAGGGTGGTGGGGTTTCGGGTTCCGCTGGATAGGTCAGGAGTCCACTACACGCAACAAGCGGCTACACGGGTAGCAGGGGTTGTGTGGCGTGGGCTGGGCGGTTTTTTAGGTTAGATGGCCTTGGGCAAGTACAGAAAGAGCAACAGCCTCAACGGGTGCGGGGCAAAGTAAGGACATGCGGGGACCAAGCAGCAATCGGTATTGTAATTGTCAACTGTCGAAGCTGCGTTGGTAAAGTACCGGAACTTCAAGCGCTGATAGAAAGCACCGAAGCTGAAATCGTTATAGGTACAGAACGTTGGCTTAAGCCAGAGATAAATTCTGCCGAAATTTTTACAAAGGTACAGACGGTGTTTAGAAAGGATAGATTGCATGCAACCGGTGGTGGAGTGTTCGTCGCTGTTAGTAGTAGTTTATCCTGTAGTGAAGTAGAAGTGGATAGTTCCTGTGAATTATTATGGGTGGAGGTTACACTAAACAACCGAACTAGGTTAATAATTGGCTCCTTTTACCGACCTCCCAACTCAGCAGCATTAGTGGCAGAACAACTGAGAGAAAATTTGGAATACATTTCACATAAATTTTCTCAGCATGTTATAGTCTTAGGTGGAGATTTCAATTTACCAGATATAGACTGGGACACTCAGATGTTTAGGACGGGTGGTAGGGACAGAGCATCGAGTGACATTATACTGAGTGCACTATCCGAAAATTACCTCGAGCAATTAAACAGAGAACCGACTCGTGGAGATAACATCTTGGACCTACTGATAACAAACAGACCCGAACTTTTCGACTCTGTATGTACAGAACAGGGAATCAGTGATCATAAGGCCGTTGCAGCATCCCTGCATAAGGAAGTTAATAGGAATATAAAAAAAGGAAGGAAGGTTTATCTGTTTAGCAAGAGTAATAGAAGGCAGATTTCAGACTACCTAACAGATCAAAACGAAAATTTCTGTTCCGACACTGACAATGTTGAGTGTTTATGGAAAAAGTTCAAGGCAATCGTAAAATGCATTTTAGGCAGGTATGTGCCGAGTAAAACTGTGAGGGACGGGAAAAACCCACCGTGGTACAACAACAAAGTTAGGAACCTACTGCGCAAGCAAAGAGAGCTTCACTCCAAGTTTAAACGCAGCCGAAACCCCTCAGACAAACAGAAGCTAAACGATGTCAAAGTTAGCGTAAGGAGGGCTATGCATGAAGCGTTCATGGAATTCGAAAGTAAAATTCTATGTACCGACTTGACAGAAAATCCTAGGAAGTTCTGGTCTTACGTTAAATCAGTAAGTGGCTCGAAACAGCATATGCAGACACTACGGGATGATGATGGCATTGAAACAGAGGATGACACGCGTAAAGCTGAAATACTAAACACCTTTTTCCAAAGCTGTTTCACAGAGGAAGACCGCACTGCAGTTCCTTCTCTAAATCCTCGCACAAACGAAAAAATGGCTGACATCGAAATAAGTGTCCAAGGAATAGAAAAGCAACTGGAATCACTCAATAGAGGAAAGTCCACTGGACCTGACGGGATACCAATTCGATTCTACACAGAGTACGCGAAAGAACTTGCCCCCCTTCTAACAGCCGTGTACCGCAAGTCTCTAGAGGAACGGAGGGTTCCAAATGATTGGAAAAGGGCACAGATAGTCCCAGTCTTCAAGAAGGGTCGTCGAGCAGATGCGCAAAACTATAGACCTATATCTCTTACGTCGATCTCTTGTAGAATTTTAGAACATGTTTTTTGCTCGCGTATCATGTCATTTCTGGAAACCCAGAATCTACTATGTAGGAATCAACATGGATTCCGGAAACAGCGATCGTGTGAGACCCAACTCGCCTTATTTGTTCATGAGACCCAGAAAATATTAGATACAGGCTCCCAGGTAGATGCTATTTTTCTTGACTTCCGGAAGGCGTTCGATACAGTTCCGCACTGTCGCCTGATAAACAAAGTAAGAGCCTACGGAATATCAGACCAGCTGTGTGGCTGGATTGAAGAGTTTTTAGCAAACAGAACACAGCATGTTGTTATCAATGGAGAGACGTCTACAGACGTTAAAGTAACCTCTGGCGTGCCACAGGGGAGTGTTATGGGACCATTGCTTTTCACAATATATATAAATGACTTAGTAGATAGTGTCGGAAGTTCCATGCGGCTTTTCGCGGATGATGCTGTAGTATACAGAGAAGTTGCAGCATTAGAAAATTGTAGCGAAATGCAGGAAGATCTGCAGCGGATAGGCACTTGGTGCAGGGAGTGGCAACTGACCCTTAACATAGACAAATGTAATGTATTGCGAATACATAGAAAGAAGGATCCTTTATTGTATGATTATATGATAGCGGAACAAACACTGGTAGCAGTTACTTCTGTAAAATATCTGGGAGTATGCGTGCGGAACGATTTGAAGTGGAATGATCATATAAAATTAATTGTTGGTAAGGCGGGTACCAGGTTGAGATTCATTGGGAGAGTGCTTAGAAAATGTAGTCCATCAACAAAGGAGGTGGCTTACAAAACACTCGTTCGACCTATACTTGAGTATTGCTCATCAGTGTGGGATCCGTACCAGGTCGGGTTGACGGAAGAGATTGAGAAGATCCAAAGAAGAGCGGCTCGTTTCGTTACCGGGTTATTTGGTAACCGTGATAGCGTTACGGAGATGTTAAATAAACTCAAGTGGCAGACTCTGCAAGAGAGGCGCTCTGCATCGCGGTGTAACTTGCTCGCCAGGTTTCGAGAGGGTGCGTTTCTGGATGAGGTATCGAATATATTGCTTCCCCCTACTTATACCTCCCGAGGAGATCACGAATGTAAAATTAGAGAGATTAGAGCGCGCACGGAGGCTTTCAGACAGTCGTTCTTCCCGCGAACCATACGTGACTGGAACAGGAAAGGTAGGTAATGACAGTGGCACGTAAAGTGCCCTCCGCCACACACCGTTGGGTGGCTTGCGGACTATCAATGTAGATGTGTATGTAGATGTAGAACATATTTTCTTTCTTTGTGTGTGAGGAATGTTTCCTGAAAGTTTGGCCGTACCTTTTTGTAACACCCTGTATATGTCGTGTAACTAGGGCCTCCCGTCGGGTAGACCGTTCGCCTGGTACAAGTCTTTCGATTTGACGCCACTTCGGCGACTTGCCCGTCGATGGGGATGAAATGATGATGATTAGGACAACACGACACGCAGTCCCTGAGCGGATAAAATCTCCGACCCAGCCGGGAATCGAACCCGGGCCCTTAGGATTGACATTCCGTCCCGCTGACCACTCAGCTACCGGGGGCGGACGTCCAAGTAGTGAAAGGAAGTTGAAAATTAGTCCCTGTATTATAATGTATCACTCGACCCGCCAGTTAGCCGAGAGCGCTAATGCGCTGCTTCCTGGACTTGGGTAGGTGCGCCGGCCCCGGATCGAATCCGCCTGGCGGCTTAACGACGTAGGCCGGTGAGCTGGCCTGCCTGGATGTGGTTTTTAGGTGGTTTTCCACATCCTACTAGGTGAATACCGGGCTGAGACAGCAGGTGTTTCACTTTTGGAAGTGTTCGAAAAATATTTGCGAATGTTCCTAGCAGGGTTGCCACCAGTAACGTTTCTTCATTTCGTCTCGTTTCGAAAATGCTGTACCGTCCCGCGAAGCTGCAACAGTGTCTCTGTAATACCATTAAAATAACTTTTTCATTGTCGTTTCGGCGAGTCGAGAGGTAGAGGTAAGAGTCCAGTCAGTCGTAGTTCTTTCTCGAAAGCCAAGTGCTCATTAGGATCCCTCACCTGTGGCTAGCTGCACGCCAGCAACTCTGCCCAGATAGGGAAAGTATATGGAAAGAATCAGTAGCAGCCATTTGAAAGAAAACATCGTAGTTTCGCCTTAAGAGATTCAAAGAAGCCGCAGAAAACCTGAATCTGGATAGCTAAACGAGGATTTGAACCATCAGTGAGACTAGTTCGAAAGACAAGATGATACTTACACCAACAGTAATTAATAAAAATACCAACATGAACACAGATTCTGTACACTCTCCCTGTACAAAATATGATTACCAATTAATATTACTCAGATCAGATTCTGTTTTATATAAATGAAATTATATTGAACTTAATTTTGATCTTATATTAAATTTTATCTCTTCGTGTTTCTAATACTACGATCCTCATCTTAACCCAGTGCAATCATTTTTTTATAAACGTGGTTTGAATCAACGAAGAACTGCCATTATTTCACTCGCAGAAAATGAAGCACTGCTATTAGGTTCTTGCATAATACCAACCTCAAAAATTGTGAGATATTCACAGAAAATAGTGAAATGGTTTTGACAGGCAAGATTGTAAATATAATGTTACTTAAAATCCGTCTTGATTGCAAATATTTTTAATTTATATGACCGGTTTCGGTTCATTCAGAACCATCTTCAGATCTGTAAAAATAATGATACTAATTTACTATTTCACGGAAGCAAATCTTTTTCATCCTATCTAATCAACATCAAATGTACCAGAACGTACCTGATATTTCAGTTACAGGAGTAACCTGTCCAAATCCAGCAACTTTCACATGCTACGTCACATAAAATTGATTGGCAGAGTGCACGTCATTTATATTAATTATAACACTATTACCGACAGGTGGCGTCTGGTACATTTGTTACATTCCATTTGCACATACTGTGTTCAGTAGATCTTTTTTTATATTAAAAATACTTAATTAAAATATGTAGATGTCAAGGTTAAAATCTGTACTCATCAGAATTAAAAAACAGTAAAATTATCATTTTTATACGATCTAAAAAACATAGGGTGATTTATATATCAATGGTGCTGGTGTGCACTTGTTTTCCTCTACGGTCTGCTTCCGTGGTTCCCGCCAGATTTAGTTATCAATGAGCGCTCTTGTCATCCACCGCGATACAAATGGGCATATTTTACTTCGATGGTATACAGGCTACTAAGATTGCCACTAAGCCAACAGGAAGTAGAAAAGGAGTTAAGTATTTTAAAACAAGTGGCCGTAGTGAACGGATATACGTGCAAGCAGGTGATGAATATTTATAGGAAGATAAAGAAGAGGCAAATGGAACAAATAGAAGGAAGCCAAGTGGCAGTTAAGAGGAACAACAAGAAAAAATATGTAGCTCTCACTTACAATGGAAGAATTACAGATAAAACTGAAAGATGCTTTCGTAAATCCGACGTTAAAATAGGGTTCCGAACAAATAACACGTTAAAATTGAAGCTCCGGCATAGAATATGTAATAGTAGGAATAAATTTCAGGATTCAGGTGTATATAAGATCAAACGTAATGACTGCTGTAAACAATAAGTAGGGCAGACTGGTAGGAACTTTGAAACCAGATTCAGGGAGCACACCTACTCTCAAAACACAACAGCTTTTGGGGCGCATATGGCTGCGACAAAGCACTCAGTCACGAACATTGAACACAATTTAGACATCCTGCATAGAGCTCATAAGGGACGGTTTCTTAACATTTTGGAAGAAATTGAAACATACACCCACAAAAATAAAGATCTGGATTTAATCCTCAACGAGCAAAGCGAATTCAATCATAACGTCTATTTTAGCATTTATGACGACCTACTAAGATGACAACTGTTGCGTGTGGAGATCCAGGCCGAGGGATGAGAGATGGTGCGCGGTGGAGAAGCCGGAAGACGCGTGCAGCGCCTGGCGTCGTTGACGGGGCCCTCCTGTGCGGCCCTCTTGCCCGCGGCGATTGACATCAAACGACTGAGCGGACCGCGGCACAACACCGAAATGGCGCGAACCACGGAAGCAGACCGTAGAGGAAAACAAGTGCACACCAGCACCATAGATATATAAATCGCCCTATGTTTTTTAGATCGTATAAAAACGATAATTTTACTGTTTTTTAATTATGACAAGTACAGATTTTAACCTTGACATCTACATATCTTAATTAAGTATTTTTAATATAAAAAAAGATCTACTGAACACAGTTTGTGCAAATGGAATGTAACAAATGTACCAGACGCCATCTGTCGGTAATAGTGTTATAATTAATATAAATGACGTGCACTCTGCCAATCAATTTTATGTGACGTAGCATGTGAAAGTTGCTGGATTTGGACGGGTTACTCCTGTAACTGAAATATCAGGTACGTTCTGGTACATTTGATGTTGATTAGATAGGATGAAAAAGATTTGCTTCCGTGAGATAGTAAATTAGTATCATTATTTTTACAGATCTGAAGATGGTTCTGAATGAACCGAAACCAGTCATATGAATAAAAAAATTTGCAATCAAGACGGATTTTAAGTAACATTATAAAATCACTGATTGCTGTTATCCCATAAGACATTACGTCTGTTTTTGCAATGTAAATATAATTGCTACCAGTGAAACGAACCATTTAAGCTGCGCCATTACGTTCCTGTCTAAAAATACCCTAGACAATCATGATATGTTTGGAAAAACCTACAAATTGTTTTTGACAAGCATGAGTGTAAATGCGATTGCCGCTCGTTTCATCCATATCAATGGAAGTTGTGCTCTTGGGTTCCTGCCTGACCACATACTCACAGACAGTGAGATATTCGAAAAAAAAGAATAAAGTAGTTTTGAGAAGCAACATTATAAATTGAGGCTTTGCTATTAGCTTTGTACGTACAACACTCTACAAAATTTGAAAACGTAATACTTCTGAAAATTAAGTAAAAAATAAGGAAAAAAGGAAATCTAAGAGAAATTTATTAAATATTTCTAAGTATTTTATACTGTTTGAAACGAAATGAAGAGCGTATCAACTTCCTAAGTGAGCTGCACGTAAGATAAGAAAAAAATGAGAAAAAAGCACATAACTTCTGGGAGTATTATAAATTCTTTTGACAGCTTGAAAAAAATCTTAAAAACAAATATTTTTTCTAGACTTCATCGCTTTCTCCACATTTATTCAAATAAGTATGACTCCTTGCATTTATTTGGACCCCGGAATGATCGGTTTATGCCTTAATGCTGTTGGTATGGGTACCTGTGTACGGATATTTGAAATGGAGACTATGATTAACAGAAATATGAACAAAATCTTCATTCTTCATACAGTTGTATGAACTGATGCTCGCTGAAATTGCAGTACTTCCAGACAGTATGTACTTCCTCAGAATCTTCAGAAGGACATGCTTTGTTCTTCTGTGTACCACTTCAAAAAAGCACTTTCTGCTACCTCGTTCTATTCCACCAAAGAGCCACGTGATAGCTATATGCTTTCCCCCATATACTTCGACCTTCGCTACTTTTCCTATTCCACCAAAAATATCTTCCAGAATGATGGGGCACAGCAATCAGTGGTTCTTTCCTTTCAGACTTTGTTAAAGTAAATCTAGATTTCGGTTAGTGCCCAACCATTATCAATGCACTATTTCATACTTTCGATAAATATCCTAGTATGTCAGTCCCCTATTGATCGGGCGTCTGTCACAGTGCATTCAAGACTGGCGGAAGTAAAGCTGTGAGGGCGGGAAGTGGGTTGTGCTTGGGTAGCTCAGATGGTAGAGTACTTGCCCACGAAAGGCGAAGGTCCCGAGTCAGAGTCTCGGTCCGGCACACAGTTTTAATCTGCCAGGAAGTTTCATATCAGCGTACACTCCACTGCAGAGTGAAAATCTCATTCTGGAAACATTCAAGACTACTCTTAAGTAACCTGAGCAACGGGGGACTGACGTACTAGGACGTATATTGAAATTTGAAATAGTGCATTGATAATGGCAAGGCACTAACCGAAATCTAGATTTGCTTCAATAAAGCCTGACAGGAAGGACAATTGCTTGCTTTGCTCCATCATTTTGAAACTCATATCACAGTCGTTGACGGTATTCCACATTCCTAATGGAAGATGACTTGATGAAGAAGATCTTCATTACGAACACAATCCAAAACGCAGACTTAAAAATGGTTCAAATGGCTCTGAGCACTATGGGACTCAACTGCTGAGGTCATTAGTCCCCTAGAACTTAGAACTAGTTAACCCTAACTAGCCTAAGGACATCACAAACATCCATGCCCGAGGCAGGATTCGAACCTGCGACCGTAGCGGTATTGCGGTTCCAGACTGCAGCGCCTTTAACCGCACGGCCACTTGGGCCGGCCAAAACGCAGACTTATCTGTAGGAGCTGGTCTAAGTCTAGGACAATGTGTCTAATGCAAATCCAATGAGATAAAAGTATTAGAACATTTGCTGAGCAACAGGAATGTCATCTTTAATGTTTCACCTATAGAAAGTCTACTCCCAGCATACCCAAGTACATTGTCTATTGGTTGGATGGTTTATTTGAGGGGAGAGGACCAAACAGCGAGGTCATCAGTCCTATCAAATAGGTGAAGGATGGGGAAGGAACCATCCCGCCATCTGCCTGAAGTGATTTAGGGAAATCACAGATAACATAAATCAGGATGGCCGGATGCGGGTTATCCTTCTTTCCGGCAACACGGGTAAGGTCCGTCTGAAAGGTCCTTTCTAGCAACAAACTTGTTACTTTCGTTCCAATGAGTCCCTGGTCAATACACCACAGTACCAGGTGCCCCGCAAATTAAATGTCCTCAAAAAAAAAAAAATGGTTCAAATGGCTCTGAGCACTATGGGACTTAACATCTGTGGTCATCATTCCCCTAGAACTTAGAACTACTTAAACCTATCTAATCTAAGGACATCACACACATCCATGCCCGAGGCAGGATTCGAACCTGCGACCGTAGCGGTCACGCGGTTCCAGACTGAAGCGCCTAGAGCCGCTCGGCCACACCGGCCGGCTAATGTCCTCAATATGAGTTACCATCAGTCATGAAAGCTCTTAAAACATGCCCACAGTAATAAAGAATACAGCGACAAGTACATAAGTACTTGAAAACAAACAAACTGCGTCCAAACAGACCATGAAGGCCTAACAGTACCGACCGGTGACCGTGACATCCTCAGTTCTTAGGCGTCACTGGTTGCTGATGCCGAGCGAAATGTGGTCAGCACGTCGCTCTCCCAGCCATCGTCAGTTTTCGTGACAGGTGCCGCTACTTCTCAGTCAAGTAGCTCCTCAGTTGAACTCACAAGGGCTGAGTGCACCCAGCTTGCCAGTAGCACTCGACAGACCCACACTGTGACCCATCGAAGTGCTACCCAGTCCCGACAACGTTTAACTTTGGAAACCAGTGATACCCCTGCGGTAAGGCCGTTGGCACGTAAGTAAATAACCAACCTAAAAATCAATAACAACGAACTGACTGTACGTAATTTTCAAATCTCCCATCTCGAAAGAAACGAAAGAAAACTGTTATAAACTATGATACTTCACTAAAAAGAAAACAAATTACATTCAGTAACAACAAGGTGGCAGTTATTGAACTGTACGGAAAAAAACTTTAATTAGTTACAAACTACAGCGAGCACATACTTTATTCAGCATGCAAACTTCACAAAAGGTATTCGGATTTAGGTTATGACGTGTTCGGTATGCCTACCATCATTGGCAATGATGTGCCGCAGACGAATAGCGAAATTCTGCACGATCCACTGAAGTGTTGGAACATCGATGCTGTCCAAGACCTCTTGAATAGCTGTTTTCAGCTCAGCAATGGTTTTGTGGTTATTGCTGTACACCACATCTTTAATGTAGCCCCACAAAAGCGAGTCGCATGTGTTCAGATCCGGAAAATATGGCGGCCAATCGAGGCCCTTGCCAGTGGCCTCTGCGTACCCCAAAGCCAGAATGCCCTCACGAGAGTGCTCCTCCACGATATCAAACACACTCCTGCTTCGACGGAATCGGGCTCAGTCTTGCATCAACCACATCTTGTCGAAATCAGAGTCACTTTGGATAATGAGGATGAAACGATCTTCCAAAACCTTCACATCCGTTCGCCGTGCCATCAAGAAATATCGCACCAGTTATTCCGTGACTGGGCATTACATAACGCACAGTCAACTGTTGAAAGTGAAGAGACTTTTCGATTGCGAGACGACGATTCTCAGTCCCCCAAATGAGCCAATTTTGCTTACTGACGAACCCATCCAAATGAAAGTGGGGTTCATCGCTAAACCAAACCATGCGCATCCGCATACTAATTTCCATCAAGCCCCACGGCCAACCGTGCAAATTGAACGTCCTAACGCAAACCGTTCATATGTTATGACGATTTTATTTCATGTAGTTCAATAGCTGTCACCCTGTATGCATCCCTAAAAAAATTCACGCTAGATGGAAATAAATACCTCACCGTTACTTGTACATGGTACAGATTCAAAATTCCTACCAGATAGAAAACAGCAATTACGTTTAATTACGAAACAAAATAAGTGATAAACGGCTAAGGGCTATCATCAGAGAAAAAATAAAATACATGCCGAACTTCATTTATAAAACGAAAGAACAGACAAACAACATTTTCATTGGCTGTTTACTGCTGACTCATGATGAGTCGTCACGCAGAAAGTGCCGACACCGTAACTGTACTTTGTTTCATACTATCATTGTTTTTCGGAATCCATGTTGATTCTTACAGAGGTGATATTTGCTCTCAAGAAATGTCATAACTGAAACGTCCCCTTTTGAAAATTATACAATTACTGTGCTGGTAAACCTCTTAACGTTATTTGCTTTTCCAACAGCTGGGCAAAACTGAACGTGTTCAGACATTTCTCTCTTTACTTATTCTGATCATCAATAAACTGACACACAATATTTTTAGCGCAACGCAATCTGACTTTCAATAATCCCTACAAAAGAATGGCTCCGACTAACAATAACCTATACCTTTCATGAATCACTTACCTCACAAAAATCTTCGTTACTCGAATTACTACAATACAGCGAGCGCCAATACTGCCAGCTAAATAAAAGATTCTAACTACGGAAGGCACTAACTACTGATAGGCATAGTCATCAAATTAAAGATTTTGATAGAGAGCAAACGATGTATTTACCTTAATAGTGTTCAAAAGTCATTATATATATATATATATATATATATATATATATATATATATATATATATATATATATGGTGTTACAAAAGGGTACGACCAAACTTTCAGGATACATTCCTCACACACAAATAAAGAAACGATGTGATGTGGACAAGCGTCCGGAAACGCTTAATTTCCATGTTAGAGCTCATTTTAGTTTCGTCAGTATGTACTGTACTTCCTCGATTCACCGCCATGATTTCATACGGGATACTCTACCTGTGCTGCTAGAACATGTGCCTTTACAAGTACGACACAATATGTGGTTCATGCACGATGGAGCTCCTGCACATTTCAGTCGAAGTGTTCGTACGCTTCTCAACAACAGATTCGGTGACCGATGGATTGGTAGAGGCGGACCAATTCCATGGCCTCAACCCTCGTGACTTTCATTTACGGGAGCATTTGAAAGCTCTTGTCTACACAACCCCGGTACCAAATGTAGAGACTTTTTGTGCTCGTATTGTGGACGGCTGTGATACAATACGCCAATCTCCAGGGCTGCATCAGCGCATCAGGGATTCCATACCGACGGAGGGTGGATGCATGTATCCTCGCTAACGGAGGACATTTTGAACATTTCCTGTAGCAAAATGTTTGAAGTCACGCTGGTACGTTCTGTTGCTGTGTGCTTCCATTCCATGATTAATGTGATTTGAAGAGAAGTAATAAAATGAGCTCTAACATGGAAAGTAAGCGTTTCCGGACACATGTCCACATAACATATTTTCTTTCTTTGTGTGTGAGGAATGTTTCCTGAAAGTATATATATATATATATATATATATATATATATATATATTTATTTATTTATTTATTTATTTATTTATACAGGGTGAGTCACCTAACGTTACCGCTGGATATATTTCGTAAACCACATCAAATACTGACGAACCGATTCCACAGACCGAACGTGAGGAGAGGGGCTAGTGTAATTGTTTAATACAAACCATACAAAAATGCACGGAAGTATGTTTTTTAACACAAGCCTAGGTTTTTTTAAATGGAATCACGTTAGTTTTGTTAGCACATCTGAACATATAAACAAATACGTAATCAGTGCCGTTTGTTGCATTGTTAAATGTTAATTACATCCGGAGATATTGTAACCTAAAGTTGACGCTTGAAACCTCCGACGTTCAGTTGCGTGTTGTAACAAACACGGGCCACGGTCGGCGAGCAGCATCTGCAGGGACATGTTTACGATGACGACCGTGTTTACGAGTCTGGCTGTAGTGCACTGTTGTGGTTTGGTCTAGCTGTCGCAGTGTCCGCATGTAGCGCTTGCTGCTATTGTTATTCTGCATTCGTCTCCGCACGCAGACCAACTGTAGTACACCGTGTTACCAGACGTCTGTGATAGTGTAGTGTTGTAAGAACTGTGACGATGGTGTATTCGAACTCTGAAAAGGCGCAGAAGATACTCATCTATGGCGAGTGTCGACGAAATGCAGCTGAAGCCTGCAGGGTGTATGCAGAACGGTACCCGGACAGAGAGCATCCAACGTGCCGCGCATTGCAAAACATCTACCGCCAACTGTATGCAACAGGTATGGTCGTAGCACGCAAACGGGTCCGTAACAGGCCCGTCACAGGAGAAGCGGGTGCAGTTGTTGTGTTAGCTGCTGTTGCCATGGAAATGGAAATGAGCGTTTGGCGTCATTGGCCGGGAGGCCCCTCGCGGGGCAGGTCCGGCCGCCATATCGCAGGTCTTATTACATTCGGCGCCACATTGGGCGACCTGCACGCCGGATGGGGATGAAATGATGATGAACACAACACAACACCCAGTCCCTGAGCGGAGAAAATCTCCGACCCAGCCGGGAATCGAACCCGGGCCCAGAGGACGGCAATCCGTCACGCTGACCACTCAGCTACTGGGGCGGACTGCTGTTGCCATGAACCCACACATGAGTACACGGGACATTGCGAGAGCCGGTGGACAGAGTCAAAGTAGTGTCATGCGCATACTGCATCGTCACCGCTTTCACCCGTTTCATGTGTCGCTACATCAGCAATTACATGGTGATGACTTTAATCATCAAGTGCAATTCTGTCAATGGGCATTGACAGGGAATGCGTTGCAGTTCTACCTGTTTACCGATGAATCGGGTTTCACAAACCACGGGGCAGTGAATCTACGGAACATGCATTACTGGTCCGTAGACAATCCTCTCTGGCTCAGACAGGTAGAGCGACAGCGACCGTGGACTGTAAATGTATGGTGCGGAATCATTGGCGACCACCTGATTGGTCCTCACTTCATTGCAGGGGCCCAAACAGCTGCAACATACATCGCGTTTCTACAGAATGATCTGCCAACGTTGCTCGAAAATGTCCCACTGGAAACGCGTCGACGTATGTGGTATCAGCATGATGGTGCACCTGCACATTCCGCTATTAACACTAGGCTGACCCTTGACAGGATGTTCGACGGGCTTTTCATAGGACGTGGAGGACGCATAAATTGGCCAGCCTGCTCTCCTGATCTTACACCTCTGGACTTCTTTCTGTGGGGTACGCTAAAGGAGAATGTGTACCGTGATGTGCCTACAACCCCAGAGGATATGAAACAATGTATTGTGGCAGCTTGCGGCGACATTACACCAGATGTACTGCGGCGTGTACGACATTCATTACACCAGAGATTGCAATTGTGTGCAGCAAATGATGGCCACCACATTGAACATCTATTGGCCTGAGATGTCGGGACACACTCTATTCCACTCCGTAATTGAAAACGGAAACCACGTGTGTACGTGTACCTCACCCCTCATGGTAATGTACATGTGCGTCAGTGAAAAAGACCAATAAAAAGGTGTTAGCATGTGGACGTAATGTGCTGTTCCAGTCTCTTCTGTACCTAAGGCCCATCACCGTTCCCTTTGGATCCCTACGTAATTCGGTGCTCTCCGATACACACGATCGAACAGCGGAGGAGTGGTACTCAAGCGTCAACTTTAGGTTACAATATCTCCGGATGTAATCAACATTTTACAATGCAACAAACGGCACTGATTACGTATTTGCTTATATGTTCAGATGTGCTAACAAAACTAACGGGGTTCCATTTAAAAAAACGTAGGTTTGTGTTAAAAAGCATACTTCCGTGCATTTTTTTATGGTTTGTATTAACCAATTACACTAGCCCCTCTCCTCACGTTCGGTCTGTGGAATCGATTCGTCAGTATTTGATGTGGTTTATGAAATATATCCAGCGGTAACGTTAGGTGACTCACCCTATATATATATATATATATCAGTTCATGACATCCAGTCTTACAAATGTCGTTTTTTGACGGAAACACATCCAGATCGTCCGCTCTCAAAAGTCTGCCATCTCTCTTCCCAGATCCACCACTGCTGGCGGCTCACCTCCAACTGCGCAACGCTACGCGCTGTTCACATAAAAACCTAAACAGCCTACTTACGTAACACCCGACTGTGACACATGTTCCACAATTCTACAACAGGCCAAACTCAGCGATATAGACCTACAGTTCTTTGGGTCCATTTTTACAACAACAAAAAAAACAAAAAAAAAAACGGGAATGACCCGCTAAGGAAATCCTGATAATCCTGATTCGAAACACACATCTGATCATCAAAAACTGTTTCTAGAATTGCAGAGAATGCCGCTTACAAGCGTTGCCGACGTTAGCGCCGGTCGTGGGCTGCTGCCCTCCCGGAGGATAAAGGAGCCCGTATGCGGTCCAGCGAGCGCGCTGAGCAGACGCGGGCTGACGGCGATGGCGAGGGTCGGCGGCGGTGGCGCTGGCGCCCCCTCGGCACTCAGCGTAATGGCGGCCGCCTCAGCAACACTTAATTTTCAATTAATTTACGGCCGCGCCGCCGGCTGACGGATAACTCAATCGGCGCGCAGACACGCTGACTGGCGTCACCGGCCGCCGTAATTGGGCGGATCCGCGGGTCCCGGAACCCCGCTTGCGGCTCCGTCACCGCCGGTTAAGGGAGGCCGCGGGAAAGACAGGCCGTGGCCCGTACGTCACAGCAAGTGACACTGCGGGTCTAGGACTGCCAGCAGCCACCTCTGGTGGAGAGCGAGTAACTACGAGGGCTATTCGGAAGGTAAGTTCCGATCGGTCCCGAAATGGAAACCACTGTGGAAATCTGATGAAGCTTTTCACAGGGCAGTGTCCCTAGTACACCCATCGATAGCGTCACATTGCTCTTTGCCGTCCTGAGCGCACAGCGAGCGCGTAAAGCTCCTAAAAAATAGTGCCTCCCGCCAAGTACGAGGGCTCAGTGAGAGCTTTCTCCTGAAGCTATGCAGCCCACATAGCATAACTCTCATGCATTTCCCCCTTCAAGTCAATTCTCACAAGGGGAAGGCCACAGAGACGGCCAACCGATTCGGCTCATATTTGGCAGGTCGCTTGTGTAAATCTAAAACGAAGGAATCTATTTTGGGTCAACACCCCCACGTTTTTGAGAAAATCATCCCTAAATGTTATGACGAGCGATCGACTCAAAATTGGTGGGATCGATAGATAATTGTAAACAGAGCATTTTTCATTACCAGGTATGGGGTCCGAAAACGCATACTTTTCCAGAAATCGAGGTAAGAAAGTTTTACAACTGCCGCGTCTGTACCCACATGGTTAAGGCCTGTCGCCGACAGCGCCGATAGCGCAACGGCCAAGGTAAGTGGCTGGTAATCGATAAAACCGGGTTCGAATCTCGAAGAAACCTAGCGGATGTTATTGTTTTCGTTTGTATTTTTCCATGTCTCAATTGATAGGGATAGGAGGGTTAATAAGGTAAGTAAATCAATAAGGAAAGATAATAATAAGGTAGGAAAACTAATTTCCCAAACGTCGTGAATTAGTAAAGTATTAAACTTTTAAGCCTTGTCACTTGAAAACAACTCCGAGTAAAAGTGCTGCGACTTCCTCACGAGAGATCACAGATAGCCAACCGTGCGACGCTTGTTGACAGCGAGGTTCGGTATAGAATGTACGCGGGGAGAGTTATGTTGTCCTGGTTGCCTCTTCGTCATATCATAGGGAAGGAACAGTGTAGCTGTCGAAAGATTGCATTCATTAGATGCTCTTGGTGCCGTGAGTATATTTGTTTCGAATGTTTATATGAAAAGTACCATCCATCTAGTTGTTCGAAGAAAAGTGAGGACACGTAACAGTGACTGGAACAGCGATTGTAAAGTGACCTGGAGTAACCTTTTAGTTGTTTACTGTCCTAAGAGGTTTGAGAAATTTATTTGCCTACCTTATTATCATTCCTTGTTGATTTACTTACCTTATTAGCCCTCCTATCCCTATCAATTGAGATATGGAAAAATACAAACGAAAAGAATAACATCCACTACGTTTCTTCGAGATTCGCAGCCAGTTACCTTGTCCGTTGCGCTATCGGTGCTGACGGCGAAAAGCGTTGACCATGTGGGTACAGTAGTGGCAGTTGTAAAAGTTCCTTACCTCGATTTCTGGAAAAGTATGCGTTTTCGGACCCCATACCTGGCGATGAAAAATGCTCTATTTCCAATTATCTGTCGATCCCGCCAACTTTGAGTCGATCGCTCTTCATAACCTTTAGGGGTGATTTTCTCAAAAACGCGGGGGTGTTGACCCAAAATATCTCAGATTCCTTCGTTTTAGGTTGTACACATGCGACCTGCCAAATCTGAGCCAAATCGGTTGGCCGTGTCTGAGACCTTCCCCTTGTCAGTCGCATTCTGCGGGGGCAATGAAGATGCTCCTACAGCGATGGGAAGTGTCTGATCATCCACAATACAGCCTGTAATTGGCTCTGAGTTTCACCCCTGTTGGCTATGACGATGGAATTTGGGCACAGACAACGAACTGTAGACCAGCGTAGAGAATTGGCAGGAAGCACTGGTAGCTGTCTTCTATGACGAGGATACTGGGAAGTTGGTGCAACGCTACGATAATATAAAAACCAGAACGGCGACTATCTAGGTAAGCAGCTGGAAGCTCTAGCTAACTGTTGAAAAATAAAACATTTTTTATTTTTACACTGTTTCCTATTTTACAGCCGATCGGAACTTGCCTTCCGAATACCTCCTGTATTTCAGACGATTTTAACAATTCGTAACTGCGCATTTAAATGCATGCAAGCTCTCGATATCACACGCGAAGGTTAAGACCTTTAATGGGTACCTTTCCAATTGCATATTGATTTCCCGTCGGCCCAGCACGGAGCCGAGCGTTCGCGTAGTGTGATAGACGAGCCGACTAGCATGTCGTCACAAGCTCGTTGCGGAACCTGTATTTCTCGTCGGTTTCGCGATTAAGTCAACACTCGCCATCGTCTTACATAGCGCTCCACCGTCACGCGCTTCTGCCTCTGCCGATGGCTGCAGATCACTGCGAACGAGATGGTAAACAACACGTTGTGATCCAAGCATTAATTTAATTTACCGAAAATTATTTTCTGTAACCTTCTGTGTCTACGTTCATATTCCTTTCATGTATCGCAGACGCTCGACATAAGTCACTTGTTGATGGCAGACCATCAGTCCCGAGCTTTCGCTGACCACGAGGGGAACTCACCTTTGCCAGAAACAAGTAAGTGCTAGTATATCTTACGGCAAAGCCAAAGGCTCTGACCAGAGGCGCCCAGTAGGGACGCTAGGTGCTAGACTTCGTTTGGATTCCAGCACACTTTGGAGCGGAAGTCATTCTTGTCTGTTACAAGAGAGTATCAAAAAAATGGTTCAAATGGCTCTGAGCACTATGGGACTCAACTGCTGAGGTCATTAGTCCCCTAGAACTTAGAACTAGTTAAACCTAACTAACCTAAGGACATCACAAACATCCATGCCCGAGGCAGGATTCGAACCTGCGACCGTAGCGGTCTTGCGGTTCCAGACTGCAGCGCGTTTAACCGCACGGCCACTTCGGCCGGCGCAAAGAGAGTATCGTTAAGTTCCAATTATCACCCAGAAATTATTAAGCTTTATTGAGAAATTATGCCAGTGTTATCACTGATGCATAAGCGCAAGATCTTGAAAATACGAGTTAGTTCTGTCCTTGATTTTTTACGGTGAATGCCAAGAGTGACTGCGGTGTAAGATGGAAAAAACTGATGCTCGTATTGTGATGGAGTCACTGCATTTGAAGGGTACCAGTGACCGGAAAACCCATGATGAATAACCGCTGTTTATGGAAATGATTGCACATCTTATGACACAATTATGACGTGGAAAAGGAATTTCCAAAATGGTTAGATGTCCCTGACAGACAAGTCAAGTTTGCTAAGTATGCTGGAAAGATAATGCTGTCTGTTTCTTTGCAACTGCCATGGAGTCAACCCCACAGATTACCTTGAGAAAGGTGAAACCATCGCTGGCAGATACTAAAGCAATCTTCTTGACAAGTTACGAGATACGCTGTTTAACAAACGCTGCGGTATGCTCTCGAGAGACTGGGACCACGTAACTGCAAATCACTGTATTCACCACACGTGTTAAATATTCACATATCATTAGACAACGTACGTAACAGATGAAAAAAAAAAAAAACACTGGCCCTCATTCAAAGGTGTGCCATTTAATATACTCAGAGACTGTATAGTATTTGGTTAGCAGTTCGTGTGCGTGTTCAGAATTCAGTTGCATTACTTCCAAATAACTGGCCCCTTACTTTGTCGCACTTTGTATGAGCTTACAATCGCCTGTCACAAAGTCATATTGCATTATTATCGAGTCACGTTCATTCTCTGAGGACAGCTTTCTTCATCACTTTGCGCGAACACTTGTCTGCGGTTGTGAAAGGACTGGCAGCTTACAACATCATACGTTTCGTGTCTCAGGGCAGGCTGTCCTGACAAGAGGTCGAACTGTGGAGTCTGTACAACATTGCAGATGGTGCCCCAAGTATCACAACCATTCGTGGTAATGCTGCGATACTAACACAAAGTTATTTCAGGACAAAAACTGGCTAGTATTTATATGTTAACGTGGTGCACTTGCTTGGGTTTTTTTAGGCATTCAGCTAATATAACAAACACTTCTGTCGCATGGCTCCCACCTTCTTCCACTTAGGCGCTGCTGTGTCAGCTATTACCACACCTCGTTGAACCGTGAATGTACTTTAAAAATCTTTTCTTAAAGAATTTACTTTATTTACTAGCGATTCATCAAGAACATTAACACATTTAATCACACTAGGTGAGCGTGGAAGTAGTTGGCGGGGAGTAACTGATGAAAATGAAATTACCTTTAACAAATGGGAATTTTATTCATAAAATCCTTTTCAAAAACAGATTGAAAATTTATAAGCATAAAAGCACCCCCGAAATATCAAGTTACAATTTTATCTAGAGGCAGAAAGAACAATATTGACAGTATGAGCTTTCGGGATATGAAGCTTGCCGCTCCCTTTCAACACGGCCATAGTCACGACCGCTCGCAAAACCTCAGAAAGACTACACTGGTGCAAATCTGCAACACACCAGATAACTTTAAACTAAAAATTTTAACAACTCACACAAACCCTGTAAAGAGGAATGGAAATGGTACAAACACTCACACTAAGAAATTATTTGCCACCGAAAGTGATATTTGTTTTTAAAAGGACTCTTAAGGTGGAGGGATGGCAACTTTATAAAAATAACCATTTAAATAACCCATGAAATTCAGACTTACATAAAACGTACAACATGCTCTACATTACACATATGCCGCCTCGCAAGATGATAGGCAAGATAAAAACATATTTCAGAAATTCGGCCTTTACACCTTAATTCTATAAAGTCGTTAACACCGAATCCGACAAACACGACAGAGGCAGCTATTAACGTATGGCAGATTGACAGGGGGATTACTGAACAATCCGAACCGCAGATTGCTCTAACCCTCCCCAACTCCACAAGGGAAAAACGAACCACCCAATTCATAAATAACCACCTTCTCGCGGGTGGTCAAACGGAGAAAAATGGTGGGACGACCCCAAAACAAAGCGGTTGGTGACCTCACCAAGAAAACAAGTAGAATTTAACAAGTAAATGAAACAACATATCTCCAATCACTTAACTTCTAATGAACTGCGATTTCTGGCGAAGACCTGGCGCAGCACCCCCAAAGCTCTCCCGAACCGTCCGCTACCAGCCGCTTCAACGGACGCAGGAAGGCGCGCCGATCTCCCGTCTCACGGCGTCGCAGCTCGCCCCGGCCAGCCCGATGTCGTGGTTTCACTCCTGTTGCTCTCGTGACAACCGCGAAGCCACTACACCTTTCTATACGGCGCGGCCCACTGGACTCACGTGGGGACCTCACATGCGCCGACGCTCAAGGAGGACAAGTCATCTCGTGTCTCAGCGCGCGACCGACCAACCGCCGATCCAACCGCCAATGGCCGTTCCCCGAGCAACTCGAGCAGACTAGCGGCCTATCGCGCAGACTCAGATGCAGGAATTCAGCCCCGACCGAGCGACCACTAGCTGAGTTCTATTACTGGCGGAGTGGCAAAACTCTCATTTTCTGGCTTAAAGTTTGATACAAACGACAGATACACTCGCACTGCGACGACAGACAGGCACTAACTGCCGCACAAATGCGAACGAGAGGCAGACCAGCAACTGGTGACGCGAGACTGACATAGCCTCACTCCGACTGACCGGCTGCCGAGCTCATAGCGCCCCTTAAATGCACGTGAACAGGCAACTTTTCCCCTTTCCCACCAGAGGGAGACACCAAAGCTGCGATTGCCACAGCGGCGCCACCGCCAGAAACGGAGGGCGACTACTTTACACTACGCGCTGCGGCGCGCTCTTCAAAACAGCAAATTTTACCACGGCTCACTCGTCTTGCCGGCTCGACTCAAAAAAAAAATGGCTCTGAGCACTATGGGACTTAACATCTGTGGTCATCAGTCCCCTAGAACTTAGAACTACTTAAACCTAACTAACCTAAGGACATCACACACATCCATGCCCGAGGCAGGATTCGAACCTGCGACCGTAGCGGTCACGCGGTTCCAGACTGAAGCGCCTAGAACCGCACGGCCACACCGGCCGGCCCGACTCAAAAAGTACGACTACTATGTTGCTTTTTGAAAGGCATGACATCTGCCTCGACAGCGCCTGGCTCTGCTGTAACCTACTTCCTATTTTGTGCGATTCTGACCGAATACGGTCGATGTCCTACAAATGTGTTCTTTTGTGAAATGTATTGAAGCTAGGGACCAGCATAGAACCTCACTATCGCTATAATATAGATACTAGGCGTTCTCGCAAAGCTGGAGTAGTTTATCGGCTCTGAACGGCTTATATACAGCGCCAATCTGCGAAGTCAGTCTATTGCTTTCTGTCTGACGGTTCGTTCTGTCTCCTGCACTGCACTCGTTCGGCCTCAGCGCCTGCCAGGTGGCAGCACCCATCTCGGCCGCGGTATGCAGATCACGCGCCCGCCCTCCCCATCTCGCTAATGCCAGCCAGGGCCGCCCGCGCTGCGGTGAGCTGAGGTGGGCGCCGCCGCTCGCGTGCTACGCCGCCATCCCGTCCCCTCCCGGGAAATCCCGCTAAGTGCGAGACGTGGCCGGAATAAGGCGCTGCGCTGCTCTCCTCCGCCCTCCTTGCCTCGGCGCCCTGATTTCGCCGCAGCTCCGCCGCCAGCCGCCCGTTTAGCGCTCCACTAACCCCGGCCTAGCCGGAGCGGCGGCGCGAGGTTAAAAATGCAGCTGCCTGAAAGCGCGCCAGGCGCTATGGCTGACCGGAGCCGGGGCGAGGCCACGAGCGCCGCGCCGGGCTTTAAGAAAACATGCCCGCCGTCCGCCGGCGGAGTGCGGCCGCTCATTAGCATGCCTAATGCATACGGCTGATTAGGAGCCACTACCGAAACACGCCGGGCGCAGCAGAAAAACACGAACTGAGGGTTTGAAATCCGGCTCCAGATATCGCGGCTTATGGAAAAGAAAACTGAAGGTGTGTTACATGACGATTAGTTTGACTTTAGGAAATGTGAAGGCACAAACAGAGGCAGTTCTGATTTCGCAGTTGATAATGAAAGCAAAACTAAAGAAAAATCAAGACACTTTCGTGGAATATGTCCACCTGCAAAAAGTGTTCGACAATGTAAACTGGTGCAACATAGAATGAAATTTTCACTCGACAGCGGAGTGTGCGCTGATATGGAATTTCCTGGCAGATTAAAGCTGTGTGCCGGACCGAGACTCGAACTCGGGAGCTTTGCCCTTCGCGGGCAAGTGCTCCACCGACTGAGCTACCCAAGCACGACTCACGCTCCGTTCTCACAGCTTTACTTCCACCAGTACCTCGTCTCCTACCTCCCAAACTTCACAGAGGCTCTCCTGCACACAGTTTTAATCTGCCAGGGAGTTTCATATCAGCGCACACTCCGCTGTAGAGTGAAAATTTCATTCTAGAAACATCCCCCAGGCTGTGGCTAAGCCATGTCTCCGCAATATCCTTTCTTCCAAGGGTGCTAGTTCCGCAAGGTTCGCAGGAGAGCCTCTGTGAAGTTTGGAAGGTAGGAGACGAGGCACTGGTGGAATTAAAGCTGTTAGGACGGGTCGTGAGTCGTGCTTGGGTAGCTCAGTCGGTGGAGCACTTGCCCGCGAAAGGCAAAAGTCTCGAGTTCGAGTCTCGGTCCGGCACACAGTTTTAATCTTCCTGGTGCAACATGTTCGAAATTCTGAGAAAAATAGGGGTGAGCTACAGGGAAAGACGAGTACTATACAGTATGTACAAGAACCAAGAGGAACCAGGAACGAAGTACTTGGATTGAAGACGGTGCAAGACAGGGACGTAGCCTTTCACTCCTACTGTTCAATCTATACATCGAAGAAGCAACAACGGAAATAAAAGAAAGATTCAGGAGGGGAATTAAATTTCAAGGTGAAAGGATATCAATGATAAGATTTGCCGATGAAACTGCTAACCACAGTAAAGGTGAAGAATAATTACAAGATTTGCTGACTGCAGTGAACAGTCTAAGATATCACAATATGTACTGCGAGTAAATCGATGAAAGACGAAAGTAGTGAGAAGTAGCAGAACACAGCGAAGAACTTATTATCAGGATTAGTGATTACGAAGAAGGCAGCAAAATAACCGACGACATTCCGAGAGAGGACATAAAAAGCAGACGAGCACTGGCAAGCAAGGCATTTCTGACCAAGAGAAGTCGGCTAGTATCGAACATAGGCCTTAATTTGAGGGAAGAAATTTCTGAGAATATATCTTTGGAGCACAGCGTTGTGTGGTACTGAAACATGGACTGTGGGGAAACAGGAAGAGAAGAGAAGCGAAGCATCTGAGATGTAGTGCTGCAGAAGAATTTTGAAAATTAGGTGGAATGATGAAGATAAGGAATGACAAGAATCTCCGCAGAATCGGCGAGGAAAGGAATATATCGAAAACACTGACAAGACGAAGGGACACGACGGCAGGACATGTGTTAAGACATCAGGAAATACCTTTCATAGTACTATAGGAAGCTGTAGAGGTTACAAACTGTAGAAGACAGCAGAGATTGGAATACATCCAGCTAATAATTGAGGACGTATGTTGCAAATGTTACTCTGAGATGCAGAGGTTGACAGAGGAAAGTAATTCGTGGGGCCGCATCAAACCAGTCAGAAGACTGATGGTTAAAAGAAAAAAAATGGGGGAGGGATTGTGTTCCCAAGTTCTCCCTAAATCTCTCAAAACCATTTTTCGTATTTTGTCAGACCTCTATCATATGAGGTGGCGCACTAGCAAGCTACGTCGTTCGTGATCTGGAAGACCGCACTACAAATCCCCATCTCACCATCTACACTATGTGATCTAAAGTAATCGGACACCTGGCTGAAAATGACTCCCTCGCTAATGCTGAAATTCAATATGCTGTTGGCCCACCCTCAGCCTTGATGACAGCTTCCACTATCGCAGGCATACATTCAATCAGGTACTGGAAGGTTTCTTGGGAAATGGCAGCTCATTCTTCACGCAGTGCTGCACTGAGGAGAGGTATCGATGTCGGTCGGTGAGGCCTTGCACTATACTGGCGTTCCGAAATATCCCAAGGGTGTTCTATAGGATTCAGGTCAGAATTCTGTGCAGACCACTCCGTTACAGGGATGTTATTGTAGTGCAACCACTCCGCCACAGGCCGTGCATTATGAACAGATGCTCGAACGTGTTGAAAGATGCAATCGCCATCCCCGAATTGCTCTTCAATAGTGGGAAGCAAAACGCTGCTTAAAACGTCAATGTACACCTGTGCTGTGATAGTACCACGCAAAACAACAAGGGTGCAAGCCCCTTCCACGAAAACATGACCACATGATAACACCACCGCCTCTAAATTTTACTGTACGCACTACACACGCTGGCAGATGATGTCCACCTGACATTTGCCACACCCACACCCTGCCATCGGATTGCCTCATTGTGTACCGTGATTCGTCACTCGACACAACGTTTTCCCACTGCCCAATCGTCCAATGTTTACGCTCCTTACACCAAGCGATGCGTCGTTTGGCATGTACCGGCGTGATATGTGACTTATGAACAGCCGGGTAACAATGAAATCAAAAATTTTCTCACATCCCGCCTTACTGTCATAGTACTTGCAGTTGATCCTGATGCTGTTTCTAATTCCTGTGTGATGGTCTGGTTATATGTCTGCCTCTTAAACATTACGACCCTCTTCAAATGTCGGCGGTCTCTGTCAGTCAACAGACGAGATCGGTCTGTAGGCTTTTGTGCTGTACGTGTACCTTCACGTTTCCACTTAACTATCTCATCGGTAACAGTGGACCTAGGGATGTTTAGGAGTGTGGAAATCTCATGTACAGACGTATGACACAAGTGACACCCAATAATCTGAGTAAGTTAGAAGTCCGTGAGTTCTGCGGAGCGCCCCATTCTGCTCTCTCACGATGTCCACTGACTACTGAGGTCGCTGATACGGAGCAACTGACAGTAGGTGGCAGCACAATGCACCTAATGTGAAAAATGTATCTTTTTGAGGGTGTCCGGACACTTTTGATCACATAGTGTACATTGCTGCGCTTCCCATTCTAACGGAAAGTCTGATTTCTTTCCGTAATCGAGCTTGTGCTCTGTCATTAATGAACTCGTCGTCGACAGAACGTAAAATCCCATCGATTGACGTTATTCCCCAGTTTTCCACTTCTCACAATCTTCTGAATAATTAAGGTAGATTTTAAGACAAGGCCATATACACTCCTGGAAATGGAAAAAAGAACACATTGACACCGGTGTGTCAGACCCACCATACTTGCTCCGGACACTGCGAGAGGGCTATACAAGCAATGATCACACGCACGGCACAGCGGACACACCAGGAACCGCGGTGTTGGCCGTCGAATGGCGCTAGCTGCGCAGCATTTGTGCACCGCCGCCGTCAGTGTCAGCCAGTTTGCCGTGGCATACGGAGCTCCATCGCAGTCTTTAACACTGGTAGCATGCCGCGACAGCGTGGACGTGAGCCGTATGTGCAGTTGACGGACTTTGAGCGAGGGCGTATAGTGAGCATGCGGGAGGCCGGGTGGACGTACCGCCGAATTGCTCAACACGTGGGGCGTGAGGTCTCCACAGTACATCGATGTTGTCGCCAGTGGTCAGCGGAAGGTGCACGTGCCCGTCGACCTGGGACCGGACCGCAGCGACGCACGGATGCACGCCAAGACCGTAGGATCCTACGCAGTGCCGTAGGGAACCGCACCGCCACTTCCCAGCAAATTAGGGACACTGTTGCTCCTGGGGTATCGGCGAGGACCATTCGCAACCGTCTCCATGAAGCTGGGCTACGGTCCCGCACACCGTTAGGCCGTCTTCCGCTCACGCCCCAACATCGTGCAGCCCGCCTCCAGTGGTGTCGCGACAGGCGTCAATGGAGGGACGAATGGAGACGTGTCGTCTTCAGCGATGAGAGTCGCTTCTGCCTTGGTGCCAATGATGGTCGTATGCGTGTTTGGCGCCGTGCAGGTGAGCGCCACAATCAGGACTACATACGACCGAGGCACACAGGGCCAACACCCGGCATCATGGTGTGGGGAGCGATCTCCTACACTGGCCGTACACCACTGGTGATCGTCGAGGGGACACTGAATAGTGCACGGTACATCCAAACCGTCATCGAACCCATCGTTCTACCATTCCTAGACCGGCAAGGGAACTTGCTGTTCCAACAGGACAATCACGTCGGCATGTATCCCGTGCCACCCAACGTGCTCTAGAAGGTGTAAGTCAACTACCCTGGCCAGCAAGATCTCCGGATCTGTCCCCCATTGAGCATGTTTGGGACTGGATGAAGCGTCGTCTCACGCGGTCTGCACGTCCAGCACGAACGCTGGTCCAACTGAGGCGCCAGGTGGAAATGGCATGGCAAGCCGTTCCACAGGACTACATCCTGCATCTCTACGATCGTCTCCATGGGAGAATAGCAGCCTGCATTGCTGCGAAAGGTGGATATACACTGTACTAGTGCCGACATTGTGCATGCTCTGTTGCCTGTGTCTATGTGCCTGTGGTTCTGTCAGTGTAATCATGTGATGTATCTGACCCCAGGAATGTGTCAATAAAGTTTCCCCTTCCTGGGACAATGAATTCACGGTGTTCTTATTTCAATTTCCAGGAGTGTAGAAAAGTGCCAGCACAGAATCCAGCGAGTTCGGCCAGATGGCTGGCTGCTCACCGTCATAAAAAAATAAACGAATAAAAATAAATTTAAAAAACAATGAACCTGTACGGGTTTCATGTGGCGTCTGCCCAGACCAAATGCCGACAATAGCGATGAACAAACTTAAGGAGAAAGAATGTGCATTGGCACGCCACTTCTCAGAAGTTCCTTCTGCCACGCACTTCATAGGCAAAGTTCCTTAATCGTTTGTAACCCGCCGATGACGTGTACGTGTACAAAGCTGCATTGATATTTGAGTATGTCATCTGGGTGCTTCACTTTTTATAACAGGCAGTGCACATTCTTAAATGTTCAAAAATGTAAAATTGTGCTGATCACAAAACGAAAAAAAAGTTATGTTCTACGGATGCAATATAAATTATGCACATTTATCATCAGTGAACACATACAAACATCTGGATGCGATACCTTGTAGAGATATCAAGTTGATTTATCACATGGACTGAGTCGTTGGTAAAGCAGGTCGTAGAGTCTGGTTGACTGGTGGGATCCTGGTAAAATAATATCAGACTACAAAAGAGACTGCTGCCAAAATACTCCTCCTGGAATAGTGCTCAAATGTGAGGCACCCGTACCAAATACGACTAACAGGGAATTTTGAACGTGTACAAAGAACAACAGCACGTACGTTGGCTTGTTTATTTGACTCATGGAAAACTTAACTGGGTGATATTCGAAGACAGACGCAGACTATCCAGTGAAAGCTTGTTTACAAAGGTTCAAGAACCAGCTTTAAGTGCGGGAGGGGGGGGGGGGGGTGCAGTAATATACTACAGCTTCCTATGCGTCGCTCCTGTACGGACCTTAGATTAATTACAGCTCGCAGAGAACCGTTTAAACATTCTTCCCGCGCTCTGCACGTGAACTGAATAATTGGTACAATGCGAAGTTCCTTCTGCCACGCACTTCATAGACGAAGTTCCTTCTGCCACGCCACGCCACTTATATAACTTAATCGTTTGCAACCCGCCGATGATTTGTACGTGTACAAAGCTGCATTGATATTCGACCATGTCATCTGGGTGCTTCACTTTTTATAACAAACAGTGCACACTCTTCTTTGAAATTTTTCTACTCAGGTTTCAACAAAATCTATATTAACAGCATTTGAGAAACGATTCAGTCTGTGTTACTACCGTAAAACAATCATAAACTCGAAGGTTACTTTACTAGACATGGTCTTATTCCTTCCTCTGACTGTCTTGTTCAGACAATCACAGAGGAACCTAGAGTTCAGCTTTGACTCCGAATGACAGTGCAACTAGGCATTTTTCACATTAACAAACACTGTCATGCCAGGTAAGATCTTAGAACTTCCCAGGAATCGAACCTGAAACATGACCACGGCACAATCGCAGCAGATGTGTGTGCGAAACAAAAGTAAAAATATATCCATACCCAGTTAAAACGTCCTTGATGAACTTGTGCTACAGATGAATCTTAGCCCAAATTCATCGGTCTCTGTTTTATTCACAACCGGCATGTGATGTTACGTGGCAGGTTTCCACTTATACCGTGACACAACATATTTCAGGATATTATACGCTCATTCTCTGAATAAATGTAGTCGTTCTCTTCTGTTGCTCCGTAATGACAGACCATATCGAGTACAATGAGTGTTTGTTTTTCAGTTCTCTTTTATTACGGTGAGGGGCTGCAGAATTAAGAGCCTAGAAGCTGGCTGGAAAAAGATAAGAGTTTTCGTAAAAGGAATGAGCAGATACGTAAACTTGTTAGGCCACAACTGATTTTTAGTCTCAGGTAGCCAACACAGCATTCGCATTTCTCCATCCCATGCAGGCCTGGTGGTTCAGAAGGACGGCTTTCTCGTAGGGAAAAACACAGTGTCCTTTCCGAAAGATAAAAAATTTAGCCAGGTGTCACTTGTCATAGGCCAACTTGAGAAACTCCGTCTGTCTCTGCGACCACGCTGCGGAGTAACGTTCTGTTTAAATTTCTAAGGCAAAAGATGCTGTTGGTTTATAGCATTATATTCTGGAGTGCGCACGCTTTTTCATGCTTGTCTACATAGGACCTCTCTTATTTGTCAGCTTCAGAATAGTACCATGGAGCGGGGAAAGTGTTCCTCACGCCACAACACTAATGGTTAATAATGACAAAATGCACAAGAGAAGGAACTTGTTTAACATTATTGTATGTATTGTATGTTAACCAGGGACCTAGAAACGACGGAGAGGCTCCGTCCTCGCCGCAGCCGCAGTGGTCCACAACCCCACGACGACTACCGCAGTCCACTTCACCCCTCCGCCGCCCTACACCGAACCAAAGGTTATTGTGCGGTTAGGCCCCCGGTGGACTCCCCAGGGAACGTCTCACACCAGACGAGTGTAACCCCTATGTTTGCGTAGTAGAGTAATGGTGGTGGACGCATGTGTGGAGAACTTGTTTGCGCAGCAATCGCTGACATAGTGTAACTGAGGCGGAATAAGGGGAACCAGCCCGCATTCGCCGAGGCAGATGGAAAATCGCCTAAAAACCATCCACAGACTGGCCGGTTCACCGGACCTCGACACAAATCCGCCGGGCGGATTCGTGTCGGGGACCAGGCGCTCCTTCCCGCCCGGAATGTTTAACACTATTAGTAAAATTTTACTGAATGGAGCTCAAAATGTCTGCTTCTATTAGCCGGCAAGATGCCTGCTCCTACAGAAACAGAGCGTTAAGATTCAGAGCACTTGCTGCTAGGCGATGACGAGAAGACTTCCTGCGAGGAGTTCGTGGAGTAAGCCCTCCCCTCGCTTCTATACTTGCTGCTAGAACAATGAAGGGTAAAGAACACTGGTGAGATGAACCTTGGTGTCATATAGAAGGATGTCTCCACTTGAGTGCTGAGGACGGAGGTCCGGCTGAATCACTCTTCAGCTGGTAACCACCCCTGCCTCTTGCTTTCACGCTAGAGCACTTTGATAGGCTGGGCCAAAGTTGAAAGCACCGTAGCGGGGAACACGGAGTTTGTTCTCTCTCTTCAGGAGTCAGTTGTACAGTTTTAAAGTTTCACAGCCAGCTATTTCATCTCATTATGCATTTTGGTGAGTTTTCCGGTGTTTGCACGTATTTTTCCGCGTTCTTTCTGTAATCGAATAACCATATTTGCAATCACTGTTCCTATAAGCTGTTTTCATCGTGTCCACCGACCAGTGCCAAGGTTGAATTTTACAGTTATAATCCCTCGCCTCCTCATTAAATGTTCATTCTTTTATATCAGTGGGTAACTCATATATTGATGTTAAGCAGTCCTAGTCGTATTATTGGACAAAACTTAAGCATACTCAATTCTGTTGTGGAGGGACCGTGGACATAAACCCAGAGAAACGCACATAAAACATATATATTTATTCAACAGTAAATTACCGATAAATACCAGTCTGAATACTTTACAAAATTTTCAAAAAATGGTTCAAATGGCTCTGAGCACCATGGGACTTAACATCTAAGGTCATCAGTCCCCTAGAACTTAGAACTACTTAAACCTAACTAACCTAAGGACAGCACACAACACCCAGCCATCACGAGGCAGAGAAAATCCCTGAGCCTGCCGGGAATCGAACCCGGGAACCCAGGCGTGGGAAGCGAGAACGCTACCGCACGACCACGAGATGCGGGCACAAAATTTTCAAATGGCAGTGACATTGGCACGCAGTGAACGGTATGGCCCCCAAACGGCCTCGCTGACTGCTAAATACATAAACACATGTCGAGCACATCCAAAATCTAAAACGCACAGGTATTAAAACATTGCAAAACTTACCCCGGGCCGGCCGGGGTGGCCGAGCGGTTCTAGGCGCTACAGTCTGGAACCGCGTGACCGCTACGGTCGCAGGTTCGAATCCTGCCTCGGGCATGGATGTGTGTGATGTCCTTAGGTTAGTTAGGTTTAAGTAATTCTAAGTTCTAGGGGACTGATGACCTCAGAAGTTAAGTCCCATAGTGCTCAGAGATATTTGAACCATTTTTTTAACTTACTCCGGCAAATAATAATCCAATATAATTAAAAGGACACCTGGTTGATGGTTATGTAGCCAGTCTTGTGGTGAAAATCAAACTGGTTTTTAAACTCTTAAAAACCAGTCAAAAAACTTAATATTCACTAAATGGATAATGCCCAGGAGTGACAAATAAAAAATTTTAACACAAAATACACTTTATCTCAAGGTAGAATTTTAACGCTTGCAACTTATGTAAACTCACATTAGGCTCAGGACAATCAGCTCACAGAGAACCACAAGGTATTACAAGCTGCCTGTAATACTTCGTAACTTGCTCGAAGCGTCATAACCATTTAAATTCAAAATGAATTACAGAAAGTTTAACGGACTAAAATAAGTTGGCCAACACAATAAGAAGATTTAAAAGGTATTGTCTCAACAAACACATAATTAATTTTAAACAATTTAACCTCTATTCTTAAAACAACAAATTCGTGAAACAACAAAAGCCTCAGAGCCAGTCAAATTCAGGAAAGTCAAAGCCCAGACAAACACTCGCACGCTCAGAGCACAGATTAGCGTCTGCTCCTAATTACAGTGAAAATCTGTTTGCATGGATCCCTGACACTCACTGTACGCTGAAACCGTGTTTGTTCTCCAACAGTAAACATACCTAGAGAAGCATCCACAGCAGGCGACTATTACGGACAGTGGCTGTCAACTCCTTCTGGTGTTTCTGATCGCCGATGTACAGTGTCTCTATTAAGAGGCCGTATCTGGCAACCATCCACTATGGCTACAGCGGTTACTCCACTGCAAAGTGTACTACGTCGGCCAAGGAACGATACCACGCATCCAACTGCAAGAGCGCCACCGCACAACTCCCGCAGAATCTTGTCTCAAATCACAACAAACAACAACAAGAACAGACTCGGTGATGCAGACACTACTCACCCGGCGTCACAGAGAGCTCTACTGGCAGTCTGAACCCAAGGACCCTTAGTCAAGCCGTGAGTGCTGCTTTATTTCCACAGGGTCGCGCTTCTACCACCGCCTAGCGAGGCGACAAGGTACAGAGGCCTCGAGCGCGGCCCGAGGTCTTTGACTGTCGGTCACCGACTGCCTCACATGTTTTTGCGATAATGAACCTGACTGTTGTAGTTACCAGTTGTTTCTATAATAGGTAAATGATCTCTCTTCTCATTACTATATCTATGTATGCGGCGTGACACCCAAATATTTAGGCTTGCCACCCAGTTAATTATTTCAGTAAGACATTTCCGTTTGAGTGACATTATCGTTCAAATGGCTCTGAGCACTATGGGACTTAACATCTGAGGTCATCAGTCCCCTAGAACTTAGAACTACTTAAACGAAACTAACCTAAGGACATCACACACAACCGTGCCCGAGGCAGGATTCGAACCTGCGACCGTAGCGGTCGCGCGGTTCCAGACTGAAGCGCCTGGAACCGCTCGGCCACACCGGCCGGCGACATTATCGTTTCCTTTAAATTAAGCTGCATGATCTGATGGGATGCTTCCCTTCTCTGTAGTTCACAAAATATCGGACTATAGCCTCATAGGGGTATGCCAAATAGTACAACAGACACCCCACAAAACCCAGAACATGCGCCACTCTAGTTGCATACTTCTCTTAGTCTGAGATGACACGCGAAACCTAATTTCTGAACTCACTACATAGTTCTTTGTTAAACAGAAAGAAGTCGGTTGGAAAATGATAAGAGAGAAATAACGCTACTGATAACAGGTAAAGCTTTAATCTCTTCTTAAATACCGCATGGTTTTGGATCAGACGCGTATTACTGCGTACCTCATTGTACATTCGTATGGCTGAACGGAAATAAGAGACGGAGAAACGTTTAGTGTTCTGCATATGTATATGCAACGTGCTAAACGTATCAGAGCTTTTATTGCAGTTATGGACTTAAGATAGGTGTCCGATGTGCAGGGAGACCTATTCACGAGACCAGTGACTGATAAACCGGTGAAGGAACCAAAGCGTATGAAAACTCTGCCTCACATATACGTTTACTACCACCCTCATTTGGCAGACGGAGGACTGATGTGATTAAACAACCCAAACTTAATCACACTATTACTTAAGCATTCATTATTAGCTGGTGCGGTCTGGAGTTTTCGTAACTTGTGTCTTCTCGAATTGCATCAAGGTTGCAAAGTTATAGTGGCAGTAATTCCAAGGCTAGTTTTTGTTTTAGTTTAGGCAGTAACAGATTATATGCAAACAAGAGAGTGTTGTCCCACATAATGTGATTGGGTATTCTTTCCTGATGTGATGCTCGCCCAGAATTACACCGAGATAATTTACTGTCTGATACAGTGAAAAATGTTCGTCGGCCGCACTTGTTATGTAAGACGGAATGTTCTTAGTGCTGCCGCGTCGATACGACTGGATGCCGTCGGCATGTACGACAGATGGAACATCACTGATACACAGGGAGACAAGCAACGGACACTGGAACCCTCCTGAAAGAATACATTTCCTTAAGGACTTCTCTGATCCACAGACGAGTCGTTTATGTCCGCTTCTAATACACATGGTTCAGTCGTATTAATGTGACTATACCTGGGTTCGACGTCAACGTGCAGTAACCACTCACAGACGGTAAGTGGCTGCACTAGCAGCCGAGCGTACACAAAGCGCGTTGGGGGAATGCGGAAAACAGTGCAGTCGTTTCCGTAATGAATGGCTCTAAGCACTATGGTACTTAACACCTGAGGTCAGCAGGCCGCTAGACTTTGTTGTTGTTGTGGTCTTCAGTCCTGAGACTGGTTTGATGCAGCTCTCCATGCTACTCTATCCTGTGCAAGCTTTTTCATCTCCCAGTACCTACTGCAACCTACATCCTTCTGAATCTGCGCCCGCATCTCGTGGTCGTGCGGTAGCGTTCTCGCTTCCCACGCCCGGGTTCCCGGGTTCGATTCCCGGCGGGGTCAGGGATTTTCTCTGCCTCGTGATGGCTGGGTGTTGTGTGCTGTCCTTAGGTTAGTTAGGTTTAAGTAGTTCTAAGTTCTAGGGGACTGATGACCATAGATGTTAAGTCCCATAGTGCTCAGAGCCATTTGAACCATTTGAATCTGCTTAGTGTATTCATCTCTTGGTCTCCCTCTACGATTTTTACCCTCCACGCTGCCCTCCAATACTAAATTGGTGATCCCTTCATGCCTCAGAACATGTCCTACCAACCGATCCCTTCTTCTGGTCAAGTTGTGCCACAAACTTCTCTTCTCCCCAATCCTATTCAATACTTCCTCATTAGTTATGTGGTCTACCCATCTAATCTTCAGCATTCTTCTGTAGCACCACATTTCGAAAGCTTCTATTCTCTTCTTGTCCAAACTATTTATCGTCCATGTTTCACTTCCACACATGGCTACACTCCATACGAATACTTTCAGAAATGACTTCCTGACACTTAAATCTATACTCGATGTTAACAAATTTCTCTTCTTCAGAAACGCTTTCCTTGCCATTGCCAGCCTACATTTTATATCCTCTCTACTTCGACCATCATCAGTTATTTTGCTCCCCAAATAGCAAAACTCCTTTACTACTTTAAGTGCCTCATTTCCTAATCTAATTCCCTCAGCATCACCCAACTTAATTAGACTACATTCCATTATCCTTGTTTTGCTTTTGTTGATGTTCACCGATAGACTTAGAACTACTTAAACCTAACTAACCTAAGGACATCACACACATCCATGCTCGAGGCAGCATTCAAACCTGCGACCGTAACAGCAGCGCGGTTCAGGACTGAAGCGCCTAGAACCGCTCGGCCACACGGCCGGCTCCGTAATGAAGAAAAGTCGGGCGCGGTGGTCTAGCGGTTCTAGGCGCGCAGTCCGGAACCGCGCGACTGCTACTGTGGCAGGTTCGAATCCTGCCTCGGGCATGGATGTGTGTGATGTCCTTAGGTTAGTTAGGTTTAAGTAGTTCTAAGTTCTAGGGGACTGATGACCACAGATGTTAAGTCCCATAGTGCTCAGAGCCATTTGAATTTGAATGAAGAAAAGGACCGATTTATCTGACATCCAAAAGTGCATGATAATTGGCTTTCGCACCAACGGTGGAGGTATTTTCGAAACGGCTAAGTCTGGAAACTGTTCCCGTAACGCGGTGGTTGTAGTTTACCGTGCAGGGCAAAATGGCGCTATCCCAAATCAGCGCCAAGGTAAGTGTGGTGCACCATGGACCACATGCGACAGGGATGAAACACGACTGCAGAGGGGAGTACGAGGGAACAGACGTGCAACTGTTGAGCAGCTGACTGCCCAAATGAACCAAGGGGCTACCGCTAGTGTCTCTTCAACGGCGTTCAACGAATGGTGCCGTGGGCCTCCCCAGCAGGGGCCTGGTTCAGGCACCCATATTGACTGCTGTTCATAGGCGACGAAGGTTGGAATCTACTTTGTAGCGACACGTGACGTTATCAGATGAATGACGTTTTATGCTCCATAGGACAGATAGCCATTGGCATATACGACGTGATACGTCTGAAAGCAAACACCCTGCAACTAATCATCGGAAATCTCCAGGGCCGCCAGCCGGTGTGGCCGAGCGGTTCTAGGCGCTTCAGTCTGGAACCGCGCGACCGCTATGGTCGCAGGTTCGAGTCCTGCCTCGGGCATGGATGTGTGTGCTGTCCTTAGGTTAGTTAGGTTTAAGTAGTTCTAAGTTCTAGGGGACCGATGACCTTAGATGCTAAGTTCCATAGTGCTCAGAACCATTTGAATCAAATGTCCAGGGCGGATGATCACGCCATTCTGGAAGGCACAATGAATCAACACAAGTATGCATCTATCCTTGGGGCCATGTCCACCCATAAATGCATTTTGTTTTTTCTCGGTGCGATGGTATCTACCAACAGGACAATGCAACCTGTTGCACAACTCGCAGTACCCGTACGTGGTTGGAAGAGCTTCAGAATGAGTTTACTGTACCATCCTGGCCACTAAACGCCCTGTTGTAAACCCAGCGGAGAATCTATAGGACCACCATGATCGAGTCGTTCGAGCCGTGGATCTTCAGCCGAGAAACTTACCGCAGCTGGCCACGACACAGGAGTCGACATGGCACCACATCTCTGTCGGTATCTCCCAGAACATTACTGACTCTCTTCCTGAACGCCTCGCAGCGATCCGCGCTGCAGAAGTTGGCTATTCAGACTTCTGACAGGTAGCTCTCGAACCACTGTACTGTATTGTTTGAAAAATCCAACTATTTCATTTTCATGAGTAATATTAAATCAAAGAATTTAATTCTGCGGGACACACAGCAATCTTCAGTCAGACAGATTACAATAAAGTGACAAAAGTCATGGGATAGCTATATGGTCATATATAGATGGCGGTAGTATCGCATCTATCGCGTACACGAGGTATAAAAGGGGAGCGCATTGGTCGAGCCGTCATTTGCAGTCAGGTGATTTATGTGGAAAGATTTCCGTCGTGATTTTCTCTGCCTCGTGATGGCTGGGTGTTGTGTGCTGTCCTTAGGTTAGTTAGGTTTAATTAGTTCTAAGTTCTAGGGGACTGATGACAATTGATGTTAAGTCCCATAGTGCTCAGAGCCATTTGAACCATTTTTTTCCGTCGTGATTATGGTAGCACGACGGAAATTAATAGACTTTGAGCGCGAAATGGTAGTCGGAGCCAGATGCATGGGACATTCCATTTCGAAAATCGTTACGGAATTCTAGTTTCTGAGATCTACAGTGTCAAGAATGGGCCGAGAATACCAAATTTCAGGCATTACCTCTCCCCACAGTCAACGCAGTGGTTGGCGGCATTCACTTACCGATCGAGAGCAGCGGCTTTTGCGTAGAATTGTCAGTGCTAACAGACAAGCAACACTAGGTGAAATAGCGCAGAAATCAATTTGGGAGGTAAGATGAACGTATCCGTTAGGACAGTGAGGCGAGATTCAGCGTTAATGGGCTATGGCAGCAGACGACGCGGTGACCTTTGCCAAAAGCACAATTTGGCCTGCAGCGCGTCTTCTGGGCTCGTGACCAAATCTTTTGTACCCTAGAGGACCGGAAAACCGTGGCCTGATCAGATAGGTCCCTACTTCATTTGGTAACAGCTGATTTGGCAAGAGTTGATGGTATGGCTCCAGTGTGGCGCAGACCCCATGAAGCCACGGACCCATTTTGTCAACAGGACATTTTCCAAGATGATGGAGGCTTTATATTGGTATGGACTGTGTTTAAATGGAAAGGGGTGGGTCCTCTGATCCAACTGAACCGATCATTGACTGGAAATCGCTATATTCGGCTACGTGGCAACCATTTTCAACCATTCATGGACCTCATAGTCCCATGACAATGCACTATGTCACCGAGCCACAATTGTTCGCTGTCGGTTTGAGGAACTTTCTGGGCAGTTCGAGCGAATGATTTGGCCACCCAGATCACCCACCATGAATTCCACCGAACGTTTATAGGACGTAATCGAGAGGCCAGTTCTTGCAAAAAATCCTGCAACATCAACACTTTCGCAGTTATGGACGGCTGTAGGGACAGCATTGCCCAGTATTTCTGCAGGGGATGTCCAACGATTTGATGCGTCCATGCGACGTCGACTTGTTGCACTATGCTCGGAAAAAGCAGTTCCGACTCGACATTAGGAGGTATCTCATGACTTTCGTCACCTCAGTGCAGTAGTATTTGTTGGAGAAGGTCTCAAACCCAGATCTTTAATTTTTACACGTACAGCTCTACAACTTGTGGTATACGTCACCCGGACAAAAACGCATCTTGTTTACTGGTAACTCTAATATTGGTTTCGAAACTACTACCATCATAGAGTGACATACTTTTTTATATAAAACGAAAAAGCAGTCCTGTTATTGTTGTTGTTCTTGTGGTCTTCCGTCCAGAGACTGGTTTGATGCAGCTCTCCATGCTGCTCTACCCTTTCCATCTTCTTCTTCTCCCAGTACCTATTGCAACCTACATCCTTCTGAATCTGTTTAGTGTGTTCATCTCTTGGTCTCCCTCTACGATTTTTACCCTACACGGTGCCCTCCAATACTGAATTGGTGATCCCTTGATGCCTCAGAATATGCCCTCCCAACCGATCCCTTCTTCTAGTCAACTTGTGCCATAAATTTCTCTCCTCTCCAATTCTGTTTCATACCTCCTCATTAGTTATGTCATCTACCCACCTAATCCTCAGCATTCTTCTGCAGCACCACATTTCGAAAGCTTCTGTTCTCTTCTTGTCCAAACTATTTACAGTCCACGTTTCACTTCCATACATGGCTACACCCCATACAAATAGTTTCAGAAACGACTTCCTGACACTTAAATCAATACTGGATGTTAAAAAATTTCTCTTCTTCAGAAACGCTTTCCTTATCATTGCCAGTCTATATTTTATATCCTCTCTACTTCGACCACCATCAGTTATTTTGCTCCCCAAATTGCAAAACTCATTTACTACTTTAAGCGTCTCATTTCCTAATCTAATTCCCGCAGTATCATCCGATTTAACTCGACTACATTCCATTATCTTCGCTCTGATTTTGTTGATATTCATCTTATATCTACCTTTCAAGACACTGTCCATTCCGTTCAGCTGCCCTTCCAGGTCGTTTGCTCTCTCTGACAGAATTACAATATCATCGGCGAACGTCAAAGTTTTTATTTCTTCTCCATGAATTTTAATACCTACTCCGAATTTTTCTTTTGTTTCCGTTAGTGCTTGCTCAATATACAGATTGAACAACATCGGGGAGAGGCTACAACCCTGTCTTACTCCCTTCCCAACCACTGCTTCCCTTTCATGTCCCTCGACTCATATAACTGCCATCTGGTTTCTGTACGAATTGTAAATAGCCTATCGCTCGCTGTATTTTACCCCTGCCACCTTCAGAATTTGAAAGAGAGTATTCCAGTCAACATTGTCAAAAGCTTTCTCTAAGTTTACAAATACTAGAAACGTACGTTTGCCTTTCCTTAATCTAGCTTCTAAAATAAGTCGTAGGGTCAGTGTTGCCTCACGTGTTCCAACATTTCTACGGAATCCAAACTGATCTTCCCCGAGGTCGGCTTCTACCAATTTTTCCATTCGTCTGTAAAGAAATCGTGTTAGTATTTTGCAGCCATCTATGAACATTAAATACAAATTCGTATAACTTTTCGCCACAATAATCACATTCATCGTTCTTCTCCTCTCTTTAGGCGAAGAAAAGCAAGGAGGAGGATCCGTAAGGATAGTCGCGAAACTGCAGAGGCCGCGTCTAACTCGTGGCCTGCATGAGAAACCAGTCACAAGTCGCGAGTCTTCTCGAGTTCTACCGTCATGTCTTTACCTCAACTACGCAGGAGAAGCGGGGCGTAGTTTTGGTGTTTTCGTTCCACTTAGGCTGTTAAATAAATACCTTTGAGGGGAGTGCTTGGTGTGGACTCAGCGGACTGAGCAGCCGCAGACGGGCCGGCCCGCCGGCCGCCGCCTGTCTCCACGTCCGGCGTGTGCTCGCGCCGCGGATCGATCCGCGCCCCCAACACTTGACTGGCACCGCGCGCGAACGCCTCGCGCAGGCCGGCAAGCGAAGCAAAACGCAGCGGCAGTCGTCCGGCGCTTCTGGTTCAAAACCAACGTCTCTGCTGCGTGACGTCACTGAATTCTTGCAAGAAATACACTGCAGGCCATTAAAATTGCTACACCAAGAAGAAATGCAGATGATAAACGGGTATTCATTGTACAAACGTATTATACTAGCACTGACGTGTGATTACATTTTCACGCAATTTGGGTGCATAGATCCTGAGAAATCAGCACCCAGAACAGCCACCTCTGGCCGTAATAACGGCCTCGGTACGCCTGGGCATTGAATCAAACAGAGCTTCGATGGCGTGTACAGGTACAGCTGCCCATGCAGCTTCGCCACGATACCACAGTTCATCAAGAGTAGTGACTGGCGTACTGTGACGAACCAGTTGCTCTGCGACCATTGACCAGACGTTTTCAGTCGGTGGGAGATCTGGAGAATGTGCTGGCCAGGGCAGCAGTCGAACATTTTTTGTACCCAGATAGGCCCGTACAGGAACTGCAACATGCGGTCGTGCATTATCCTGCTGAAATGTAGGGTTTCGCAGGAATCGAATTAATGGTAGAGCCACGGGTCGTAACACATATGAAATGTAACGTCCACTGTTCAAAGTGCCGTCAATGCGAACAAGAGGTGACCGAGACGTGTAACCAATGGCACCCCATACCAACACGCTGGGTGATACGCCAGTATGACGATGACGAATACACGCTTCCAATGTGCGTTCACCGCGACATCGCCAAACACGGATGCGACATCATGATGCTGTAAACAGAACCTGTATTCGAAACTTCCTGGCAGATTAAAACTGTGTGCCCGACCGAGACTCGAACTCGGGACCTTTGCCTTCCGCGGGCAAGTGCTCTGCCAACTGAGCTACCGAAGCACGACTCACGCCCGGTACTCACAGCTTTACTTCTGCCAGTACCTCGTCTCCTACCTTCCAAACTTTACAGAAGCTCTCCTGCGAACCATGCAGAACTAGCACTCCTGAAAGAAAGGATATTGCGGAGACATGGCTTAGCCACAGCCTGGGGGATGTTTCCAGAATGAGATTTTCACTCTGCAGCGGAGTGTGCGCTGATATGAAACTTCCTGGCAGATTAAAACTGTGTGCCCGACCGAGACTGGAACTCGGGACCTTTGCCCTTCATAAAGGTCCCGAGTTCGAGTCTCGGTCGGGCACACAGTTTTAATCTGCCAGGAAGTTTCATATCAGCGCACACTCCGCTGCAGAGTGAAAATCTCATTCTAGAACCTGTATTCATCCGAAAAAATGACGTTTTGCCATTCGTGCACCCAGGTTCGTCGTTGAGTACACCACCGCAGGCGCTCCTGTCTGTGGTGCAGCGTCAAGGGTAACCGCAGCCATGGTCTCCGAGCTGATAATCCATGCTCCTGCAAACGTCGTCGAACTGTTCGTGCAGATGGTTGTTGTCTTGCAAACGTCCTCATCTGTTGACTCAGGGATCGAGAAGTGGCTGCACGATCCGTTACAGCCATGTGGATAAGATGCCTGTCCTCTCGACTGCTAGTGATACGAGGCCGTTGGGGCCCAGCACGATGTTCCGTTTTACCCTCCTGAACCCACCGATTCCATATTCTGCTAACAGTCCTTTGATCTCGACAACGCGAGCAGCAATGTCGCGATACGATAAACTGAAATCGCGATAAGCTACAATCGGACCTTTATCAAAGTCGGAAACGTGATGGTACGCATTTCTCCTCCTTACACGCGGCATCACAACAACGTTTCACCAGGCAACAACGGTCAACTGCAGTTTGTGTATGAGAAGTCGGTTGGAAACTTTCCTCCTGTACGCACGTTGTAGGTGTCGCCACAGGCTCCAACCTTGTGTGAATGCTCTGAAAAGCTAATCATTTGCATATCACAGCATCTTCTTCCTATCGGTTAAATTTCGCGTCTGTAGCACGTCATCTTCGTGGTGTAGCAATTTTAATGGCCAGTAGTGTAAGTACAGTAGCTGATCCATGTTTCCTTACACCTATTAGCGGACATTAATATAGAATGTGTCTACTCTTCGCTTTTATGACAGCTTTAACTCTGATGAGGACACTTTGAATGAGATGTCTGAAAGTCTGTGGAGGAATGGCAGACCATTTTTCCTTAAGAGCCGAAGGCAGACAGGGAAGTGATAGGGGACGCTGAGGTCTTGGACGATTTCGACTTTCTAATTCATCCCAGGAGGTGTTCCATTCTGTTCAGGTTGGGACTTTTGCGGGGCAGTCTATTTTAGGAATGGTATTGTCCACATAAACCACTGCCTCACACGTGCAGCTTCATGACAGGGTGGATTGTCGTACCTGTTCAGTCATTATATACTCTTTGTGGGACATCCACAACTGTTGCTAAAATTTTTCATGATGAATAAATCCGTTCCAGTTGCACTTGACAAATCCCTCGATCGTAAGATCTGTAACATCTCGCCCTCTGATCTTGGAGGTGTCATGTCAACTGTGTCTTGTCGCATAATGCTTTCAAAACTAGGTTCAAAATGGTTCAAATGGCTCTGGACACTATGGGACTTAACTTCTGAGGTAATCAGTGCCCTAGAACTTAGAGCTACTTAAACCTAACTAACCTAAAGACGTCACACACATCCATGCCCGAGTCAGGATTCGAACCTGCGACCGTAGCGCTCGCGCGGTTCCAGACTGTAGCGCCTAGAACCGCTCAGCCACCCCGGCCGGCTCAAAACTAGGTTCAGTTTATTTTTAATGGGTTGTGTGTAATACACTGTTCCTCAATGTAACTCTGCAACTATGTATACATTTAGTATTCTTTGGTGTTTACTACTCACACTGGCTTCTCCGTCACTCGAGGGTTTTTGAGCCATGGTTATGTAGGCTACCCTATACGTTGTGGTGCACTATCTGCATCCATATCGTTGCATTTCATATGTATCCTGTATACTGACATATCTTCGACTATCATGTTTAATCTTTGGTATGTCAGTTTGGCCCCTTTTATAATTTTTACTATGGTGTATTAATTTTATATTTCGTGCTATGACTTTATCAATTTTATTTCTGGACTATTTGAATATACCTTTTTATTATTTTTATTTCTTGACAACTGCATTATACACCTCAGTTGGACCAGCGTTCGTGCTGGACGTGCAGACCGCGTGAGACGACGCTTCATCCAGTCCCAAACATGCTCAATGGGGGACAGATCCGGAGATCTTGCTGACCAGGGTAGTTGACTTACACCTTCTAGAGCACGTTGGGTGGCACGGGATACATGCGGACGTGCAATGTCCTGTTGGAACAGCAAGTTCCCTTGTCGGTCTAGGAATGGTAGAACGATGGGTTCGATGACGGTTTGGATGTACCGTGCACTATTCAGTGTCCCCTCGATGATCACCAGTGGTGTACGGCCAGTGTAGGAGATCGCTCCCCACACCATGATGCCGGGTGTTGGCCCTGTGTGCCTCGGTCGTATGCAGTCCTGATTGTGGCGCTCACCTGCACGGCGCCAAACACGCATACGACCATCATTGGCACCAAGGTAGAAGCGACTCTCATCGCTGAAGACGACACGTCTCCATTCGTCCCTCCATTCACGCCTGTCGCGACACCACTGGAGGCGGGCTGCACGATGTTGGGGCGTGAGCGGAAGACGGCCTAACGGTGTGCGGGACCGTAGCCCAGCTTCACGGAGACGGTTGCGAATGGTCCTCGCCGATACCCCAGGAGCAACAGTGTCCCTAATTTGCTGGGAAGTGGCGGTGCGGTCCCCTACGGCACTGCGTAGGATCCTACGGTCTTGGCGTGCATCCGTGCGTCGCTGCGGTCCGGTCCCAGGTCGACGGGCACGTGCACCTTCCGCCGACCACTGGCGACAACATCGATGTACTGTGGAGACCTCACGCCCCACGTGTTGAGCAATTCGGCGGTACGTCCACCCGGCCTCCCGCATGCCCTCTATACGCCCTCGCTCAAAGTCCGTCAGCTGCACATACGGTTCACGTCCACGCTGTCGCGGCATGCTACCAGTGTTAAAGACTGCGATGGAGCTCCGTATGCCACGGCAAACTGGCTGACACTGACGGCGGCGGTGCACAAATGCTGCGCAGCTAGCGCCATTCGACGGCCAACACCGCGGTTCCTGGTGTGTCCGCTGTGCCGTGCGTGTGATCATTGCTTGTACAGCCCTCTCGCAGTGTCCAGAGCAAGTATGGTGGGTCTGACACACCGGTGTCAATGTGTTCTTTTTTCCATTTCCAGGAGTGTATTAGTTCCGGTGCCGACCACTTTCCGACGTATATGTGTACACAGGAGTCTCATTGCGGTTCGCGAGGCAGTCTGTTGACCGGTGTTGCTTTGGCTTCCACGACATGCGCAGGCCGGACACTTACATGCTAAGCTATTTTTGAGATTCACAAATTGGAATTCTATTGCTTTAATGCTCCCATTTTAATTTCTTAAGCCTATACCACATGTGTAGTCGTTCGGGGTTGGCAGTGCGTGCTTGTGTGCTTTTTTGCTGTTACGTATTTACATATTTCCTTGGGCTCGTTTATCTGGTGTGATATTGGCTGACTCAGAGAACCATTCCATGAATCACTCGCATGGAATCTCGTGTGATACTTGGTAAATTTTCTGGATTTGTTACATGAGTGTTACGACTTTCTCGTACGCAATCAAAGTATAACCCGATGTTCACATTTGCATGAGATGTGGGCTCTTTTAACCTTAATTATTTTTTATGAAGAACACCTCATAGTTTCCCTTTTTTTTATAGCCCCTCTAATGAAATTTACATCCTGAAACCCGGTCATGTGTACGATTATATCCAAACAAAGGATTTGTCAAGTATAACTGGAATGGATTTATTCATCATGGACAGTGATAATCTCCGAACTATTCCTCTACTACCCGCAGTACCCAGTGTTGTGAAATGTGTTCATGTCCTTCCGCATTTAGCGTTTCTTAAAAGCGCAATAAGAGGACCACAACCTAACCACTAAAAACTCTTACATACCGCAACACCGGATCCCCTGTACTTCACTGTCGCCACTGCACATGGTGACGGATAACATTCTCCAGATATTCGCCAAATCTGAAGCCTTCCATCGAACTGCCGCAGTGAAAACTATGATTCATCACTCTGAGTAATTGATTTCCTGTCACCCATCTTCCAGTGGTGTTGCTCTCTAAACTACGTCTACGTCTAACGTCAACCATCTTCCTCAATGTTCGACTGTCCCTGTTCGTTAGCACACAACGTCTGGTCTTGGTTTCGCTGTGGTGGTTTCTTCGCATCTCCACTACACAGTCACGTCACCAACAGTCAACTTGGGGAACTTTAGAAGGGGTCGCATGTTATTGATAGATTTGTTATCAGGTGACATCCAACAGCTAGCCCACGTAGTAAGTCACTGAAGTTTCCTGACCGACCGAGTATACTGTTACTGCTTCTGTACTAACAATGCAGTAGTTGCCGCCTCCTTTTATACTCGCGGGTCGACCTGTCGTGACATGCAGTGATCAGTTCCGCATTACATAGGGATGTCCGGAAACTTTTTATCAAGTAATGTACATAGGCTTCCTCAACCGGTGCCAGCCAGCCTCATTACACACGGTGCTCGCCAGAATGCATTGCACAAACGATAAAAGCTATTTCACACGGACAATGGAAATCCCTTCATAATACCTTCCGGGGCAACAGTTGCATCAGGAAAACAATAACAGCAGCTACAAATTTCAGCAAGGAGTCAGATATAGCAAATGAAATAAAAGACCAGCTCTCATTGGTGCTCTTATGTCAGTGCCATCAGTGATCGAGAAGGCAAGGTGGTTCGACCTGGAGGCATCAGATTAGTTTTCTGCAGTGCTTACAGGGTGCAGGTTTTTGTAAAGTTTACTAAGGATACAGTAAAATGCATGAGCGCCTCAGGTGTATACGAGATAGATTTTTAGTGAGGTGCTGTCTACAGTGGAGAAACCGGGACTTTCTTTTACCACCCGCTTAACAGTGTGAGCACAACGGATCGACACTACTCTGATGAAAATTACTTTTTGACTGACAGTTGGCAGTGGTGAGGAGAGGAGTTGCTGGTTCGTACATAATATGCCACGTGCTTATGCGATCGAGAAACAAAGTTTCTACTTACTAGCTGTCGTCAACGTTTTTGTTGACTGTGGGAGGGCCAGTGGTGGAGGCCGCTGCTGCCGTAGCGACAGTGATGCGTCTAGATGCCGTAATCACACGTCATGACTTCACTGGAATTGAAATGGCAGTCATATGATGAATGTCTGAATACCAGATGACCATTTTTTGCCAGTTCATCTACAACACGGAGAAGTAAAGGTGGTTTATTCTAAGCCACGAGATCCCGTAAATCAACCTTTCTACAGTCGTCTACTACGGGAAAGATTTTCTGTTGTAGCCTGTCAGTAATGTCTTGTTTTCTAGATGTTACCGTAGCTGCTTTATCAAAAATGGTTGAAATGGCTCTAAGCACTATGGGACTTAACATCTGAGGTCACCAGTCCCCTAGACGTAGAACTACTTAATCCAAATTAACCTAAGGACATCACACACATCCATGCCCGAGGCAGGATTCGAACCTGCGACCGTAGCAGCAGCGCGATTCCGGACTGAAGAGTCTAGAACCGCTCGGCTAGATGCTTTAACAAGGAAAGTCGAATGATACGAGGCGTTGCCCCTAAATGTTACTCACAGTTTAGTGAACTTTTAAATGGCTCTTTGATACCAAGAGCAATAGAGCGATTCACAGATTCCAATTCTGCATGCCTTTAGTGAGACAAGTCTTCAGCGTATATTAATACATCGCTTAACAACTAGACCCAAGGAATGATGATTTACATAAATTCTAGGTTTTTGACGTTCATGAATGTAGAAATAAAATAACAAAATCGTCTGTTACATTGATAAAATATTATACACTCCTGGAAACGGAAAAAAGAACACATTGACACCGGTGTGTCAGACCCACCATACTTGCTCCGGACACTGCGAGAGGGCTGTACAAGCAATGATCACACGCACGGCACAGCGGACACACCAGGAACCGCGGTGTTGGCCGTCGAATGGCGCTAGCTGCGCAGCATTTGTGCACCGCCGCCGTCAGTGTCAGCCAGTTTGCCGTGGCATACGGAGCTCCATCGCAGTCTTTAACACTGGTAGCATGCCGCGACAGCGTGGACGTGAACCGTATGTGCAGTTGACGGACTTTGAGCGAGGGCGTGTAGTGGGCATGCGGGAGGCCGGGTGGACGTACCGCCGAATTGCTCAACACGTGGGGCGTGAGGTCTCCACAGTACATCGATG